>NC_071616.1:46780776-47380776 GCF_014839835.1 Dryobates pubescens
TTTCAGGAGTCCTTCAGTGTTCAGTGCCTCTGGAATCAGACACACATTACTCATGCTGCATGGACACTGTGAGCCAGGAAGTTCCAACTCTCAAAACAGCAAAACATTTATGCTGAGGAGAAGTTCCAGGCAGCTGTTCAGGGGGTCTGGAAGCATTACCAATGTGCATCCACTGCAGAGCTGCTTTGTTTTCTGGTACCCTTTGCCTGCAGCTCCTGGGTAGCTTGAAAAGATGCTGCAGTAGAGACACAGAGGTGTGCTACCAGAGCAAAGCTTGGCCAGTGGCTCAGCACAGCCAGAGAGACACCATCCTTGGAACAGTTTAAGCAGAGTAGGATCTACCTGCCTGTGTCTGGCCTGCAGCCACACTGCTGAGGTGAATGCACAACACAGAGACAGCAGTGGGAACCCCAGGAGCTGCAGAAGCGGTCTGAGTGATCTACAAAGACCCAAGCCAAGTGCTCATCATGCTGTGCACCCTGGATTCAACACTCCTTTGACAGAGCTGAAAATGCTTTCTGCTGCAGGATGCTTTGCTTTCCTCCCACCCCAAGGAGCTTCCAGCAGAAAGATCAGGTTGAAACCGGGCCAGGAAAAGCAGAAAGTCCTCGGACTGAAGTGTAGAGGCAGCAAACAATGTAAGGTAAAACTCCTTTATATGTAACACATAGGACAAGATGACACAGCACACTGCTTACTCAGCAAACCCACCACTCCCATGCTGCAAGGATTTGTTCACTGCAGAACTCAACAGCAAATACACAACATTGAGGTCCCCTCCAGGCTGAGCTCCACTTCTGCCACTGCTGAATCTTTTGGGTACAGTCTCATGATTAAGACACTCATTGCTGGTTAGTGTGTAACCTGTAATAACGCTCTACAGACCCCAGGGAGCCCAGCATCCTCACTACCTGTGCAGATCCAGCGTCGAAGCCAGGGCCCCTGCCTGCTGCCACGTGCACAGCAGCTCGCAGAGCCCGAGGGCAGCCGGGGAGGGGGCTGCAGCCCGTGCCCGCTCCCAGGGTGCAGCAGAGGCTGTCTCCGGACAAAGGAACGTGGTACTGAGCGGCAGAGCTGTGCACACCAGGCTCAGGAGGAAGGCTCAGCTACCTCCTCTTTCCAGAGCTACTCTTCCCTGCTTTACTGCTGCTGCCCCCGGACTTGCTTGAAGCCTTCGAGGAGAAGAGCCTCGTCATGAACTCCGAGACGTCCGGCAGCTCGTGGTTGGAGTTCAGCATGTTCATGGACTGCTCCATCTCCTGCGTGCAAAGATCACATCACCGGGGTGCCAGCAGCCTCAGGGCCCAGCAGGGGGCCGTGCCACCTTGCCCAGGGCACACTGCTGCACGTGCTGCGCCCCCCAGCCAGCTGCCCAGGCGCACCCAGGGAGAGGAGCCCCGCCGCCGAGCACTGCTGGGAGGCAGAGGGGAGCCACGTCTCAAGCGGTCTTACAGGCCAGCCAGCTCAGTGCACGAGGCAGGACACCCCAGGAGACAAAGACATGCCATTCCTCACCCCCTTTGCTCCCAGACTGAAGCTGGTGGCTGCATTTCAGGCCTGTGTGCTCACACATCTCACCTCCTTTTGCATTTCAGCACCAGCATCATTTCTGCTCAGCCTCAGAAGGTTTTGGAGCTGTTTGAAGGCCTTGGGTATTTTAGTGCCCTACTCACTGCCTACATGAAGCTGTAAGTGTACAGCTTCTCTTTGTGCCATGGAAGGCAGGACTTTAATCTGTGATTTTAATCCAGCTGAGCTTGATTAACTTTAGAGTTCTGCACTGGGGCCCTATGAGCCCAAACCCACTGGGACAGGGTAAAACAAATGCTGAAGCAGTTCAGTGCCCCCAGCAGCTGAACTGCACAGCCTCAGTGGGATAAGGCTTACAGTAATTGCCAGCTCACTGTCAGACTGTCAGCCTGCCCTTCCAGTTCCCATCCAGCATGGTACAGCTTGAACTGTTCCCCAGGTACACAGCAAAAGCCTCCTTAGGGAAGCTGCTGCACCTGTACTGCATCTGCACCCAATGCCTCTGCAAGCACAGCTACTCAGGCATCAGCTGCCTGCATCTGGATGGGGCCACCCCCAGGCACACATCCAGGCTGGGTGCAGAGCAGCTCTGGAGAAAGAGCCTTGGGGCTGTTGGGTGCTGAGCAGCTCCCCAGGAGCCAGCAGTGCCCTCCTGCAGCCCTCAGGCAGCTGTGTGCTGGGCTGCAGCCAGAGCAGGGTGGGCAGCAGGGCAGCAGAGGGGAATCTGCCCCTGGGCTCTGCTCTGCTCAGACCTCACCTCCAATCATAGTATCAGTCAGGGTTGGAAGGGACCACATGGATCATCCAGTTCCAACCCCCAATCCTGCCTCCAGTTCTGGGGTCCCCAGCATGAGGACACAGAGCTGCTGGAGAGAGTCCAGAGGAGGCCACAGAGATGCTCCCAGGGCTGGAACAGCTCTGCTGTGAGCACAGGCTGAGGGAGCTGGGGCTGTGCAGCCTGCAGAGGAGAAGGCTCCAGGGGGACCTCAGAGCTGCCTGCCAGGAGCTGAAGGGCTCCTGCAGGAAGGCTGCAGAGGGACTTTCCATCAGGGGTCTAGAGACAGGCCAAGGGGGAATGGTTTGAAGCTGAGGCACAGCAGGGTCAGACTGCAGCTGAGGAAGAAGTTCTTCAGCAGGAGGCTGCTGAGACTCTGGCCCAGGCTGCCCAGGGAGGCTGTGGCTGCCTCCTGCCTGGGGGTGCTGAAGGCCAGGCCAGGGGAGGTTGGAGCAGAGGAGCTCTCAGCTCCCTTCCAGCCTCAGCCAGCCTGTAAGCACTGCCACATCAGTGACAACAGTGAGGAAGAGCCCCCAGAGTTCAGCTGTTTGGGGAGAGGGGCCATGGCAGCAGCATGTCTTTGTCTCCTGCTCTCAGTGAGAATGACAGACAGCAGAGCATTCCATAGCTCTGATAGCATTTGAGAGGCTTGACATAGAAACCCCACCCCAAAAGGGACTCCCAGAGCTGTAAAGCACTACTTAGGACAGTGGTCACTTGGAGCAAAGGAGTTTAACCAAGCCCTCCACCAGCAGCCCCAAGCCAGACAGGGACTACTTCTAAAGCCAGGAGAAGATTTAGCAGACACCTTGAGGCTCCACTTTGTCCTAGCCCTCTGCTGCTTGGCAATGGCATGAGGGGAGGACAACAAAGCACAACAGTGAATGACTCCATGAGGACTGCAGATCAGCCCCTGCAGCACCTGCAGCAGCAGCCTAGGCAGCTCTGGGCTCAGCTCACAGTGCATTTAACAGCTCAGGTTAGGCTGCTGGGTAAGAGGCTCCCCCATCACAGCCTCCTCAACACACCTCCTGCTAGTTAGCTGGTGTCTGAACCTGGAGTGCTGGACTGACACAGAGTGCAGTTGACTGGAAGCTGATAACCACCTTGGAGAAGCTCTCCTGCTCTGAAGAAACAGCTCCTGCTGTGCTGCAGCCAGAGCTGGGCCAAAAAACTGCACTTTGTGCTCTGCAGTTAGCAGCAAACTCCTGTGAGACCCCACCCCAGTCCTGCCTCCAGTGCTGCTGTCCCCAGCAGGAGAAGGACTCAGAGCTGCTGGAGAGAGCCCAGAGGGGGCCACAAAGATGATCCAGGGGCTGGAGCAGCTCTGCTGTGAGCACAGGCTGAGGGAGCTGGGGCTGTGCAGCCTGCAGAGGAGAAGGCTCCAGGGGCACCTCAGAGCTGCCTGCCAGGACCTGAAGGGATCCTGCAGGAAGGCTGCAGAGGGACTTTCCATCAGGGGGTCCAGAGACAGGCCCAGGGGGAATGGTTTGAAGCTGAGGCAGAGCAGGGTCAGACTGGAGCTGAGGAAGAAGTTGTTCAGCAGGAGGCTGCTGAGACTCTGGCCCAGGCTGCCCAGGGAGGCTGTGGCTGCCTCCTGCCTGGGGGGGCTGAAGGCCAGGCTGGATGAGGCCTTGAACAGCTGAGTGTAGCTGAGGTGTCCCTGGGCATGGAGGGGAGGTTGGGGCAGCTGAGCTCTGAGCTCCCTTCCAGCCTGAGCCACCCTGTGAGTCTATGAAATGCTAGAGTTCCTTGCTGGGACAGCAGCACTGTCTCAGCTGGATGAACTGGAGGGAAGTGCAGCTTGGCTTTTATTCCTTTCCTGTACCTGCACCCCCCCTTTGCTCCCCTGCAGCCCCAGGTACTCACCCTTCTCATGTCAGGGTCACTGGTGTTGACAACCTTGGGCAACAGCACAAATATCAGCAAGGGAAGAACCATCATCATCACCTGCACAGGGAACAGCAGACACTTCTTCAGCTGATGTGCTGCTCCAGACATTTTCAGACACAGTGACAAAAAGCTCTCACCTGGGCAGGCAGCTTTTGGAACTGCTGCACTGGGAGCAGCAACCCAGGAGGAGTCACCCAGGTGCCAGGGGGAGAGCTCCTGAAGCAGCACTCTGCTGTACAGAGCAGCCTGCAGTCAGTGCTTGTGGCCTCCCCCAGCTCCCAGGACCACAGTCCTGCACCACACCACACCACACCACACCACCACCCTGCTGTCCAAGGAACCAGCCCAGGGGCTGCTTTCAGAGGACATCAGAGTGGTGTGGATGGAGGTAAATGATGTCACTGCAAAGCTGCTGGTTTAGTTTGGCCTCAGTGCTGAGAAACTGTTGCTTGCAGAACACCCATTTGAATCATTCCTGCAGGGCAGAGCTGCACTCTGCCTCTCAGCTGATGCCAGCAAAGCAGCCAGAAATGCCTGCACCCTGATGGCCTCTGCAGCACCTCAAGCTCAAGGCCTGCAGCACAGGAAGATGGTTCTCTGAAGCACTGTCCCATTCAAGCCCCCTCCCCATATAGAGAGCTGAAAACCAGCTTCAGCTCCCTCCCTGGAGTGTTCCAGGCCAGTGTGGATGAGGCCTTGAGCAGGGCTAGTGGAAGGTGTGCCTGCCCATGGCAGGGGACTGGGACTAGATGATCTTCAAGCTCCCCTCCAACCCAAACCACTCTGTGACTCTATGTGGGAGGAGAGGTCACACAAAACTTTATGACCACATAAACCCCAAAGGGATGAAATCATCTCCCAGAAGAGCCCAATGCTTTGCTGAGCTGCCTCACCTTGGCACTCTGAGGAGCCTGGACTTGGCCCCCAGCACATCTCTCAGCTGTGTGCTGCTGGTACATACCATGGGGTTCATGAGGAAGTCTGTCCATCCCCAGGACTCTCTCTTTATGAAGTATGAAGGAGGTCCAGAAGATTTCATCTGGAGTGGGTATGGCAGCCTGACAACCTCAGAGGTTTTGATGTAGTTCACATACCTGGCTCTGGGGAGCAACATGGACATCACTGAGAAGAGAGGCAGCAGCTGCAGGAGCAACCACCACACCCCAGGGCCTCCCAGGGCAGAGCTCCAGCAGCAGGCTGCAGACACAGCTCCCTGCTGGGCACTGCCAGCCAAGCTGCCCTCTCAGAAGCTGGCTTCTCAGCAGCACACTCTGTGGAATCAGCTGATACTGCATTCCCAGCAGGCTGAGCATCCTAGCTGGAGAACAGAGCTGCACCCCAGAGCCAGCACACCTCTCTGCTCAGGTGGCACTGCCCCAGCACACCTCTCTGCTCAGGTGGCACTGCCCCAGCACACCTCTCTGCTCAGGTGGCACTGCCCCAGCACACCTCTCTGCTCAGGTGGCACTGCCCCAGCACACCTCTGCTCAGGTGGCACTGCCCCAGCACACCTCTCTGCTCAGGTGGCACTGCCCCAGCACACCTCTCTGCTCAGGTGGCACTGCCCCAGCACACCTCTCTGCTCAGGTGGCACTGCCCCAGCACACCTCTGCTCAGGTGGCACTGCCCCAGCACACCTCTCTGCTCAGGTGGCACTGCCCCAGCACACCTCTCTGCTCAGGTGGCACTGCCCCAGCACACCTCTCTGCTCAGGTGGCACTGCCCCAGCACTCTTTTCCTCCCCTTGGCAACAGGCAGCATTAGCCAGAGGGTGTCACAGCAGGCACAGCTTAGAGCAGTGTGGTGCAGCTGCAGCAGAGTTTGCTTGGGGCAGGCACCAGCTGTTTCTGCCAGAAGCCAATGCCACCTTCCCCTCCAGTGCATCCCTTGGCAGCTAGCAGTGCTGGCCCTGGGCCTGGACAAAGCTCTTCCACAGCTGCTCACAGCTATTCTTCAGACAGTCACTTTGTGCTCTCCTCCAGCTACTCTTCGTGCTGTGACCATCCACCAACCCTGTCAGGAATGACTTCTGCCTGTTGCAGAACCCATTCCTTCCTCTCACCCAGTGCTGATCCCTAGAATGTCCTCCCCTCCTCCCTCAGGACTATGTATTTCCTTCAGAGCTTTTGAGCTATTTAGGTTGGGAAAGGCCTTTAAGGTCCTGAAGTCCAAGCACTAGCCCAGCACTGCCAGCTGCACCACCAAGCCATCTCACCTGCCTCTCTTTTGGAGGCTCCCAGGGGGTTATGCAGATGCTGGCTGCTCCTCCTAAGCCTTGCAGTACCTTGTTGAAAGGCAGAGCTTCCCTGAGGAGAGCCCAGCTGCCCCTGCCCTCATGCAGGACATTGTATTTCTGCATCTCCCAATCCTAGTCCTCAGCAGTTCCCAGCTGTGGACAAGCTAAGCTCGCTGGAGCTTTGCTCTGCAGCCACATCCTATCCACCTTCTGCAGGGCAATTTGTTATCTCTAGCCCTCAGACACCACCAGAGTGCTAAGGAGAGGCTAATCACACTCCTGTGGCTGCTTCACCAAGCATCCATTCTGATGCCAAAGGGACTGCCTAACACAGCACTGACAAAGTTTGGAAGACAATCTCAGCTCAAGCTGTGCTGCTGCTATTGTTATCCTCCCCATCATTACCATCATTACTAACAGACTCTGCACTGCTTGCAGTGTGGGACTGCTATTTTTCACCTCCCTTAAGAGACTGCTGCTGTTTGTGGTCCTGAAAATTAACAGCAGCCTTTGTGAGACACTGCAAAAGGCAAACTTGGGAGGTAAGGCACTGCAGGTGTGGCTGCAGAGAAGTGAGCTGCAGACATCTCCATGTCAATGGCAATCAGCCAGGTTCCTGTGCTACTGGAGAGTGTGCCCTCACAGCTGGGCAGCTAAAGGTGGTAGGGATAGGTTGGGGACTGACCTGTTGGAGGGCAGTGAAGGGGAAAGGGGCCTGGGGGTCCTGGTGGACAGGAGGATGTCCATGAGCCAGCAAGGTGCCCTTGTGGCCAAGAAGGCCAAGAGCAGCCTGTGGTGAGGTCGAGGAAGGTTCTCCCCCCCCCTCTCCCCTGCCCTGCTGAGGCCACATCTGGAATATTGTGTCCAGCTCTGGGCCCCTCAGCTCAAGAAGGACCTCAGGGAACTGCTTGAGAGAGTCCAGCACAGAGCCCCAGAGCTGCTGCAGGCAGTGCAACATCTCCCTGTGAGCACAGCTGAGGGAGCTGGGGCTGGGAGCAGAGCAGCCTGAGGGCTGCCCTCAGTGCTGGGGATAAAGATGTGCAGGGCTGGAGCCAGGCTCTGCTCAGGGATGGCCAAGGGGCACTGGGGGCAAGCTGGAACAGAGGAGGTGCCAGGGGAACAGGAGGCAAAACTTTGTCCCTGTGAGGGTGGCAGAGCCTGGAGCAGGCTGCCCAGAGAGGCTGTGGAGTCTCCTGCTCTGGAGCCTTCCCAACCCCAGCTGGATGTGTTCTGTGTGCCCTGCCCTGGGTGCTCCTGCTCTGGCAGGGGGTTGGGCTGGGTGATCCCTGGAGGTCCCTTGCAGCCCCTAGCACTGTGTGCTCCTGTGCCAAGGTAACATTAACACTAAAGCCAGCATGCCACAGAAATGGGCTGGCAACTCCCAGCATTTGCCAGGAAGTGCAAGGAGCCTCTTATGGAGGGGGAAGAGAAGCAGTTCAGCACTTAGAGCTGGAAGGAGTTTGGCTTCATTGTGTCACATCCTGACACAAGAGGTACTGACACAACATGTAGTGCAGTGTATTGTGGGAGAGCTGCAGGAGAGTAACAGAAGAAAGGGCGGGAGGTGGCTTACCAGCTCCGTCGTGTTTAAGGCCTTAAATGTGAAAGGAAGGAAGGAACTCAGACTGTGGATTTTGAGGGGAGGGGGTCTGCCCCAACCCATTACAGAGGCATGCTGCCAGAAGTGGTGCTAAAAGAAGCTGAGGAAAGGCCTGAGGTGGAGCAGGCCTCCAGGCCTGGTGGCCCTGCAGAGAAGCAAAGCCAGGCTCACCTCATCTTGCCTTTGGAGGTGATGTCAACTCGCACGGGCTCGAACTTGTGAGCAGGGGATATCACCTCCACCACGTAGGAGCCCGAGGGCACCTCGTGCACCACGAAGCTGCCATCTGTCCTGCAAAACACAGGGAGAGCCACTCAGTGCAGCAGGCTCCAGCAGGCCAGGCTGTGCTGCACCGCTTCCAAAGGCAGAACAGCAACAGTGTGCTTGCAGAGGAGACAGCGCTGGGCTGCTCAGCACCCTCCAGAGCAGCAGTGACAGCAGCAGCAATCACCAGCCACGGCCAGGGCTTTCTCATGCCTTCAAGTGCTGTCTTGGAGGAGTCATTTCACAGCCTAAAGTAAGACTTGAAGTGGTTAGCTGGGGCAGAATCAACCTCCACCTTCCTTCCCCCTCCCAACACACAGCCAATGAGGTTTGCTTTGCTGCAGTGCTTCTGCTGGAAGCGAGAAAGCCCCCAGCTGACATCCTGCAGAGCGTGGGTGGCTGCTAGAGATGACTTTAAATGCCCCAAACTGCAGTTGGTGCCTGAAGAGGTTTGGGGCTTTTCTCCCTTTCAATTGCTCCCTTCAGGCCTGAGCCCACGCTGGAAAGCTCTATCCTAACATGAAGGAAACCAGGAGCTCTGAACATACACACTGAAGGGGTTCTCAGCCAGGCTGCTTTTAGCCTCAAGCATGAAACCTCAATGTTCACTGAAAATATTAGCAAAGGGAGGCTTGAAAGCTTCAGCACCAGTTGCCATTCAATTAAGACCACAGAAGCATGCAGCTTGCCTCCTACAGGCTTCCAGAAGTTTCCAGGAAGATAAAATGTAGTGCTCCCTGCCCTCTTAAAAGGGATATGAAAGATACCTGCCATGAAAATAGAAGGAAAGATACTGCCCCTGGAAAGAAAAGCCAGCCCCCTGGAAGCAAGAGGAAAGATCCCCCCCCTGGAAAGAAAAGCCAGCCCCCTGGAAGCAAGAGGAAAGATCCCCCCCTGGAAAGAAAAGCCAGCCCCCTGGAAGCAAGAGGAAAGATCCCCCCCCTGGAAAGAAAAGCCAGCCCCCTGGAAGCAAGAGGAAAGATCCCCCCCTGGAAAGAAAAGCCAGCCCCCTGGAAGCAAGAGGAAAGATCCCCCCCCTGGAAAGAAAAGCCAGCCCCCTGGAAGCAAGAGGAAAGATCCCCCCCCTGGAAAGAAAAGCCAGCCCCCTGGAAGCAAGAGGAAAGATCCCCCCCCTGGAAAGAAAAGCCAGCCCCCTGGAAGCAAGAGGAAAGATCCCCCCCTGGAAAGAAAAGCCAGCCCCCCTGGAAGCAAGAGGAAAGATCCCCCCCTGGAAAGAAAAGCCAGCCCCCTGGAAGCAAGAGGAAAGATCCCCCCCTGGAAAGAAAAGCCAGCCCCCTGGAAGCAAGAGGAAAGATCCCCCCCTGGAAAGAAAAGCCAGCCCCCTGGAAGCAAGAGGAAAGATCCCCCCCCTGACAATAAGAGATACCTCCCCTTAAAAGCTCCCTCTCCAAAACCCACAGAAAATCCATCTCCTAAACCCAAAGCCTGTCTCCCTGCTGAGAAGCAGCCCCAGTGTTCTCTACCTTTCTAAGGCTAATACAAAGGTATCTCTCCTAAAAGCAAGACCCCAAGTCAAGGCCAGAGAGTTGTTCCACGGGGGCAGCCAAGGTGAGCCCCTGGGCCCTCAGAAACCTGCCTCAAGAAAGCAAGGGAGGTGAATCCCCTTCAAAGTCAACCCTCAAGAAGAACTTTGTCCTGATGTCCTTCACTGAAGGTCTCTCCCAGAGCTGCACTTTGGAAGTCAAGGAACTCGCAGCAGGAAGCAGAGCAGGCAGTGGGTGGTGCTGACTAATGCCTTGTGATGCTGAGCCCCTGGGGATGCTTCCACCTCCTGCTGCTGCAGGTAGCCAAGGGTGCTTCCCAGCCCTTCCCTGCTCATTCTCATTCTTCACAGCATTATGCTGAGAAAATTCAATGAACAGCCTGTGGCTTTGGGGGGGTTGGTTTGGTTTGTCCCTGGAGATTGGTGTGACAAAGTGAATTCTCCCTCTGCAATGCTGGTATCCAATACTGCCTGCTCTGAACAACAACAGAAGCTGAATGCTCCTCACAGGAGAGGGAAAGCAGCCAGAGTTACAAAGATGCCCTTTGAGATACTCAGAAAGTGACTCTGCCACATCCCAGAGTGATCTCCCTCTTTCTGATGACTGGAATGGCATCCTCCTAACACCCAGTCACCACACGCCTGGGAGATGGGGACAGATCTTCTGCTACACCAAATGCATTCCAGTGTCCTTCCCTGCATGGCAAGGACCCTCCTCCTGTGCCTGACGTATCAGCTATGGAAGGAAACACTTCCTCTAACCCCCTTCTTGCTCACAGGCACGCTGCCTGCCAGCACTGTGCTTCCTGCAAGGGAACAAAAGCCCAAGGAGCATGGAAGCACTTCTGCAACAGCACACCACACCCACCTGCAGGCGTTCACAACCTTGTAACGCTGCTTGGCATCGAGTCGTGATTTGCTATCTGGCCAGAGCTGTGTCATGAGCAAGGTATTCTCTCAGCTACTTCCTCATATTTCATACACCTACACTGCCCAGCAAGCACCTGGAAACTCACCAGCCCCACAGCATTGCTCACACCAGCTCCTGAACACGCCAGGCCCCCACACCTGGCTCAGCAGGTCCCTACACCGGCAAGGTCCTGCAAGTCTGGCAGAGTCCAGCCTGCTGCGTCCTCCTCTCGACAGCTCCCAGGGCCAAAGTGCAGCTCAGCTTTCACTGCAATGATCAGAAATGCCCTGTGCTCAGGAGGTGCTGTTACCCTCACTCTGTACTCGTCCGGAGCCACGACTTGAAAAGCCACCTCTGACACCCTACCAAAAGCGATAACCCTCACCTTAAACCAGCTCCTACACCTCCAACTATGGGAGCAGCTCTCCATTCTGGAGACAATTCCTGGAGCTTATGATCCCCAGATCCTTTGCTGCTATGACTACAGCCACTGCCTCCTGAGACCCAGTAAGCTCAAGTGATTCTTTAGGGCTTCCAAGGAGCAGGCAGGACCCCGTGAGCAGCAATGCAGCTTGTCCCTTGCAGTGCCCTACCCTGGTACAAAGCTCTGGGCAGGCACTGCAAGAGTCAAGTACGGCTCAAACATTGCTCCAGAATGGTTAAATACTTAAGCTTAGGTCTTAAAAAAGACAGGAGTGCATCCACAAGAGCTGAGACCAAATCTGGAGTCCAGGTTTAACGCAGACGTGTGGGGTTTTGTCTGTTGTGTGGGGTGTTCTGGCCTTCGGTTAGGTTTCGGCAGGTCGTTTTTGGGTTGGGGTTTTTGGTTTGTTTCTAGCTAAAGCGCGGTTCGGTTTTTCCGCCGGCCCCAAGGCGCGCAGCCGCAGTCAGCCTGCAGGAGGCCGAGAACGAGACCCGGGGCACGGCAGGTTCCCGTTCTGAGCCTGTCCGCTCCTGCCGCCTTAGAGGCGCGGTGCGAGCGCAGGGGCAAGGCCGCAGCCGGCTGCGGGATGCTGCTCTGCACGGCTCCCCGGGACCGGCTCCCCGGGACCGGCCCCGCCGCCATCTTACGGCCGCCACCGGGCAAGCGCGGAGGGCACCTCCGAGCGGCACCCGCAGCGCAGGGCGACGTCGGCCCCAGCCCACCGACGGCCGCCCCCTCCCCGCCGGGGCCGAGCCCCCCGCCCCGCCCGTCGCTCACTTCAGGAAGCCGACGTGCTCCTCCCCGTCCACCAGCACCCGAGCCCCCGCGATCCAGTCCTGCGGCTTCACCCCGGGCACCACGGCCCGGCCCTCGATCTTAAACCTCTCCCCGGAGCCCGCGCCGCCCGGCGCCTCCGCCGTCCCCGCCGCCTCCGAGCCGCCGGCGCCGCCGGGCAGCGGCGCCGCCAGGAGGCAGAGCAGCAGCAGGCACAGGGCCCCGCGCCGCGCCGCCATCGCGCGCCGCCGCCCTCCCGCCTGCCTCCCTCCGCGCGGGGAGCCGGGCCGCGGGCCTGCCGCGCCTGCGCGCCGCAGCGGGAAGAGGGCGCGCCGCGGGGGGACGCCAGGGGCGCGGGCCAATAAGAACGAGGCGAGCTGGGCGCCGCGGGGTGACGTAATGAAGACGGGCCAATAGGAGCGAGGTGAAGCGGGCGCCGCGCGGTGATGTCAGGGGCGCGGACAAATGAGCACAGGACGATAGGGGCGCGCTGGGGGGACGCAAGGAGCGTGGGCTAATAGGAGCGAGGTGAAGGGAGCGGCGCGGGGTGATGTCAGGGGCGCGGGCCAATAAGAGCGAGGCGACACGGGCGTCGTGGGGTGACCTGTGGAGCGCGGGCCAATAAGAGCGAGGCAGAGGAGGCGCCGCGGGCTCTCCCGTGCGGGCAGCTGCGGGAATGCCTTTGACAGCCTGCAAGCGCCGAGCCGCGGCCGGGCGCGGCTCCCCGCGGCGCCTCGCAGGGAACCCCGGACAAGCCTGCGCACGGTGGGACCCTACCTGCCGCCGCGTCAAGGCGCCCGGGCTGCCGGTCAGCCCCTTCCCTCCCGCGCTGGAGATGAAGGGGGAGGTGGAGAGAGAGCTGCTCCGGGGCTGCAGGCACGGAGACCTTTCTGATCTTGCAGTCCCCGCGGTGCTCACTGGCCCTGCGGGCAGCAGCGTTGCTAAGAGTGTTCCGCGGGGGTTGCTCTGAGTGCGGCAGGGCTAGCTTGCAAGCTGGACAAGCTGCCCCCGATCGCGGGTGTGGGACAATTGGGTTCTTCCAAGAGGAGAAATGGAGTGGGCGTTGGGAGGGCTCCGTGCTTCAGTCGGTGAGCAAAGACAAAGGATTAGACAATTTGCCACTTGACTGTGGAAGGAAAGACAAGGTGCAGCTGCAGAACGGACGCGAGGGAGAAGTAGATGTCTGTGCCCTGGAAACAGTCACAATTGTTTACTTAAGAACAGAGAAGATAGTTTAAGTTTCACTAGTGGAAGGTATCATACAAAGAAGAAGCAGCCCCAGAAAAACACTAAAATCGGTCATAAACCCAAGGCCTGAAGTGCTTTAACCACTTACTTACAGCTCTGCAACCTGTTTGTGATGAGTAACTGGGAACTTGTGGGCACAGAGCTGCAGGAGCAAGAGGAGAGCTGTCACAGCTCCCCCTGGCCCTGTCTGTACCCAGCGTGTCCTGTGACACCTCCCCGCTCCCATTGTGGCTATGCTTGCTTCCTTTCTGGCTCTTAGGTCAGGGTTAATTACTGACCACTGTGCAAACATGTAGTCATTAAGCATGATTCTGCTGGAGATGATGAACCTGGCCCTCAGCCATGACTCACACACCACCCCCTGTGAGTGGCAGCATGGGAATTGCTTCCCTGGCAGAGCTCTTGAGAGGTCTGCTTTGGAGACAAACAAGAGCATCAGTGAAGTCCATCTATCACCAACTCACAAAAGCAAGAGGCTAACAGTTTTGGGGCTGGAAACCTAAGAGTGCTGGAACCAAACAGTGTCAGCAAGGAGCTCCTCTGGAGTCAGTAACTTTGAGCACAGCTTTTTCCATGCATGTCCTTACCAACAAAACTGCTGCACAGCAGCACTGATGTTAAAGCCAAGGACACAGCGCTGCTCCCAGTGTAGAATAGGATAGAATAGAACTAACCAGGTTGGAAAAGGCCTTTGAGATCTCCACAGCTTCACAGAGTAAAGACACAGGTTGCTTTCAAACCCATCAACAGTGGCTTTTTTCTGTACCCAGTGCAAAAGTGCTCCTGAAGAAAGCGTTAGGATGCTGCAGGAGCACACAGAATGGTTGTGCCCTACAGGTCTGAGGATTTACTCAACCAAAGAATTTAGATAATGCAGTTACTAGGCTTAAATCATAAGAAGGACACAGAGCTGCTGGAGAGAGCCCAGAGGAGGCCACAGAGATGCTCCCAGGGCTGGAGCAGCTCTGCTGTGAGCACAGGCTGAGGGAGCTGGGGCTGTGCAGCCTGCAGAGGAGAAGGCTCCAGGGGCACCTCAGAGCTGCCTGCCAGGAGCTGAAGGGATCCTGCAGGAAGGCTGCAGAGGGACTTTCCATCAGGGGGTCTAGAGACAGGCCCAGGGGGAATGGTTTGAAGCTGAGGCAGAGCAGGGTCAGACTGGAGCTGAGGAAGAAGTTCTTCAGCAGGAGGCTGCTGAGACTGGCACAGGCTGCTGCTTCTGGAGGGAATGTCACTGTTACCAAAGTTGTGTCAGCAGTTTGGTTTCAAGTGAATGCTTCATCAGAAGAGAGAGGAAACTGCCAAGGAACAGCTTCAGTTCAGTTGAAACAATCAAACAGTTCCACCACCCTCCTGAAACTACACTCAAGGATGACCTCTGTGTTTCAGAGCTGTCTCTTCACTGGTGGATTCTCTCCCTGTATAACAGCTTCACAGAAACCAGCAGGGCTCGGAAAGTTTCTGCCCTGCTCACAAGCAAATCCTCAGTTTGGTCTGGGCTGCTTCAGCTGGTGCTACAGAGCTGTCAGAGGGATGGATGGGAGCTGGCAGCCCCTAAAGGGTTTGAGCAAAGAGGCTGTGATGCCATCACACTGCTGACACTGCCAGCTGCAAGGAGTTTACAGACCAGTGGAGCAGGACTTGGCTTTGTGTGGAATCGTTTTCACAGGTGGACTGATAGCAAAACTTGCTGTGTTGGTTTTTCATCCCTATAGCTCACCCCTAGAAAAGAATGAAACTCACCTTTGACCACTGCAGGGCAATTGCACTGAGAGCTTCTCTACCTACAAAGCTGCTGGCACCTTGGCCACTCTTTAAGTCTTGGCTTTTGAAAGCATGAGCCTGGCACTGCTGTACTGCACTGCTGCACTGCACACACACAGGACAGAAACAGCAGCAGCCCACAGTCTGTTGTGTGTGATTCATGCAGGGCTGGTGACCTTCAGCAGACAGGCAGGGAGCAGCTTCAGCCATCTGCCTCCTATCTTACTGTAGCCCCTGAGAGGGTCCCCACTGGAGGTGTGCAGGTAACACCCCATGCTCCAGAGCAGCAATGCTGGCTCCCAAGGGTTCAGGGGAATCAAAGCCACAGACCTGGCTGAGAGGAAGAAGGGATTAGATGTGCATCACAATGCTCACACCAACACCAAACTAACTAGAGGTGAGAAGAATCAAACTGCTCACCCAAGCCAGCAGATCTCAGAGAACACAAACCAAAGGTAGAAGAATTTAGACTAGAGGTACTGTGAAAGGCCACAGGCAGGTAGGTGCTGAGCTGTCCTTCACCAGGAGCTTTACTGTGATGAAAGACAGAATGAACACAAGTTTTGCAGCTCATGTCCTTCAGCAGTGCTGGGGGGCATTGTTGGGGTTTGTGGGGAAGGGAGTTGTTGAGGTTTTTGTCTGTTGGGGTTTGTGTCTGGGGGTGTTGGGGGGGGGACAGGGTTGGGTGGATTTTTTCGGTTGTTTGGGGTCTTTTACCTTTGAAAGGCAATCCACTGTAGCATGGAATCATGATGCCATCTCCTGGCACTCCTCAGTGCTGCACGGGAAAGGTTTAACATAAGAACAGCAACTGAACAACTCGGGATTGCAGCCTGGAGCCAGTGACAGACCCTGTGCTGTCCTGAAGGTGAGCTGCCCTGGGAGGGTCCTGCTGCTGACCTGGGGCAGAGGGGTAGACAGGCTGCCCTCCTGACCTACAATCACAGAGTGGTTTGGGTTTGGAGGCACCTCCAAAGCTCACCCAGTCCAACCCCCTGCACTCAGCAGAGACATCCTCCACTGGATCAGGTTGCTCACAGCCCTGTCCAGCCTGACCTTGAATAGCTCCAGGGATGAGGTCTCAACTCCCTCCCTGGGCAGCCTGTTGCAGTGTTCCAGCAGCCTCCTGGTGCAGAACTTGTTCCTCACATCCAATCTCAATCTGCTCTGCTCTCATTTCAAACCATTGGCCCTGGTCCTGTCCCTGCAGGCCTTTGGGAACAGTTCCTCTGCAGCCTTCCTGCAGGATCCCTTCAGGTGCTGGCAGGCTGCTGTTAGGTCTGCCTGGAGCCTTCTCCTCTCCCTCAGCCTGGCCTCACAGCAGAGGCTCTCCAGCCCAACTTCCAGGCATTGCATGACCTGCTCCAGAGTATCAGTCTGCTTCAAAGAGATTGCTCATCAAGTGCCCTGGATAATTATCCTGCCCTCCATCCCTGATGGACTGCTGCATGTTGGGGCAGAACATCTCCTCACCCCTGTAAGCTCAGTAGCTGTCAGAGCAATCTCTGCCTCTCCAGCATGTCCATCCCCACAGCATGGAGCCAGCAGGTACCACTGAAGGCTTTTCTGTCTCTCAGAGCCAACCTTCATCAACCTCTTTGTTTGCTTCCACCCCAAGGTGAACACTGGAGAGTGCCGAGATTCAGATGTCACCCCCAAGGTTTTGTTGTGTGCTGGAGGCTGGTTTTACCCTACTGTGACTGCCCCTGTTCACTGTGGAAGTTGTGCCTGTGTCTCTGTCAAGCAGCAGCAGAGCACAAACCGTGCAGGCAGAGCGTTGCAGCATCCCTGAAGCTGCCCAGGCAAGAATGCCCCAGAGCAGGGTGCCACACGTCCTCAGATTCCTGTGCAGACACCACCTGCAATCATCCCTGGGAGGCTGCAGTGACACATCACTGCAGCATCTGCTCTCCACAATTACAACTGCTCTCAACTCCTTACCTCTTGGGATGCAGCTAAGTGCTGCCTTGGTCCTGACATCCGGATTTTACTTCCCTAGTGACACAAGGTGGCCTCCAGATAGCACAGCATTAGCAGAACCCTACAGGGTGACATGCAGAAGTCTTCTTTTGCTTTACTGCACTACTGGTAAAGAGAGCACCACAAGAAACATTTCCTTTTGCATTGCAAACTCAAGGCAGAGTTCATGTGCTGTGCAGAACTGGTTCTCATCAGACAGGAGGCCAGAGCAACGTGAAGTGGCTGCAAGGACATTGTAGGATGCTCTGCCATGGAATATACAGAATGGCTCAGGCTGGAAGGGACCCCAGAGCTCAGCTGCCCCAACCTCCCCACCATGCCCAGGGACACCTCTCAGCTACACTCAGCTGCTCAAGGCCTCATCCAGCCTGGCCTTCAGCACCCCCAGGCAGGAGGCAGCCACAGCCTCCCTGGGCAGCCTGTGCCAGAGGCTCAGCAGCCTCCTGCTGAAGAACTTCTTCCTCAGCTCCAGTCTGACCCTGCTGTGCCTCAGCTTCAAACCATTCCCCCTTGGCCTGTCTCTAGACCCCCTGATGGAAAGTCCCTCTGCAGCCTTCCTGCAGGATCCCTTCAGCTCCTGGCAGGCAGCTCTGAGGTCCCCCTGGAGCCTTCTCCTCTGCAGGCTGCACAGCCCCAGCTCCCTCAGCCTGTGCTCACAGCAGAGCTGCTCCAGCCCCTGGCTCATCATGGATTAATTGCTGCCAGCTGTTTCCTGTTTCTTGTTTCACTATTGGCCTGGGATTCTTCCACGACCATTCTCAAGCTATTATGGAAATAACCAGCTTTTGTTCTTCTACCCTGAGATCTTTGCCTTACCTGAAGGCAGTGCTTTGGAGGTGCACTGCAGGGAAGCCAAGGCTGAACCCAGGGTCTGTGTTAGAAGTGCACTGCCCTTGGTGTGGGCTCAGCTGCTCAAGGCCTCATCCAGCCTGGCCTTCAGCACCCCCAGGCAGGAGGCAGCCACAGCCTCCCTGGGCAGCCTGTGCCAGAGGCTCAGCAGCCTCCTACATACTTTGAAAATTAAGTCATTTTCAGCTTTAGAGGCCAAGATTGATCACCTTAACCTTCCCAAGAGCAGCATGAACTCCTGTCCATGCCATATAATCCATGCCTTTAGACACCCACATGGTTTTCCTCCTTCGTTCTTTGAGCTATAACAAAAGATGATCTTTGTGTTTCCCCTAACAGTCTGGTCTGGGTTGGTTTTGTTAGGGGTTTTTTGTTTTGTTTGCAACAAAACCAGCAGTAGCCTCAGCCACCTTCAGCTGCCTCTTCTGCCTCTCCAGCTCCTTGCTTTCGTTCTTTGTAAATGAATTTGACAGCAGGTTGCTCTGGGAAGCTCTGTAAGGCATCTGGTGACCTCCAGGCACCACTGGCAGCAGCAGCTTTACTCACTGACAGCTCCCCAGGAGCCAGCAGTGCCCTCCTGCAGCCCAGAGGCAGCTGTGTGCTGGGCTGCAGCCAGAGCAGGGTGGGCAGCAGAGGGGATTCTGCCCCTGGGCTCTGATCAGACCTCACCTCCAATCCTGCCTCCAGTGCTGGTGTCCCCAGCACGAGAAGGACACAGAGCTGCTGGAGAGAGCCCAGAGGAGGCCACAGAGATGCTCCAAGGGCTGGAGCAGCTCTGCTGTGAGCACAGGCTGAGGCAGCTGGGGCTGTGCAGCCTGCAGAGGAGAAGGCTCCAGGGGGACCTCAGAGCTGCCTGCCAGGAGCTGAAGGGATCCTGCAGGAAGGCTGCAGAGGGACTTTCCATCAGGGGGTCTAGAGACAGGCCAAGGGGGAATGGATTGAAGCTGAGGCAGAGCAGGGTCAGACTGCAGCTGAGGAAGAAGTTCTTCAGCAGGAGGCTGCTGAGACTCTGGCCCAGGCTGCCCAGGGAGGGCAGTGATGGAGTTCCAAGATGCTGGGGCAGGCAGGAGAGCTCCCAGCAGTGAGTGCATGCAGGTGCCTGCAGTGCTGTGTGAACAAGACATGTCCTCACTGCCCAGCTCCTGGGTCATGTTCTGTGGGGTCACAGAACCCTGAAGGGGATAAAGCAAACAAAGGAGGAGAATTCAAAGGCCTGGCCTCAGAGTGGGGAACAGGAGGGGTGAATAAGAAAAACCCCTTCAGACAAAACCCACTCAGCTCTCTCTCTTCTCCCTAACTACTCCCCAGTCCACCACATGGAAGCATTCAGACCCGTGGGTGCTTGCAGTCCTTGGTGGATATTCATGTCCCAAACCTACCTGGATACATCCACACCAAGGAGCAGCTGGTGACTGGAACTGCCTCTCCAGTGCACATCACTCTGCTCCTCCAGTGTTGGTGTAAGGAGGTGAAGATGGTGACAGCATCCACAGCTGCCCTGAGTTATTCCTGCAGCAGCAGCCTCTGAGTTTTCACAGTGGGATGGCACTGAGCTGTAATTTGGCTTGCAGTGAGAACCTGGAAGACTTGAGGTACAAGACATCACACCTGAGAAAGCAGGTGTGCCAAAGATGAAGGCATTTTGTTCCCACTTGGCTGAGTGACAAGGTTGGTGTGGAGCTGGGAGCTGAGCCAAGCAGATGTGCTCCAGCATGTCAGAGGGGTGGAAGAGCAGCAAGTGGGAGCAACCGTGACTGCTCTGCAAGCAGCCTCCAGCCTGCCCTTGGCAAGTGCCTCCCTGCTGTGGAATTCAGCACACAGGAGGGGAAAGGCTTCCTCTATCATCCAACCTGAATCTCCAGCTGTCACGAGCACCCTTCCTGGGGGACATCCAAGAAGGCACAGCCCCTCCCCCAGCAGGCATTCTGTACTAGGGAATTCCCTGCAGCCCGGCAGGCGCACGGCAGCCATGGGCCTCGGAAGTCTGCCTGTGTCGAAGCCCTCAACCTCCTGTCATGATTCTTGAGGCCATCACTCAGAGGACAGTAAATATTTTCAGGGGGGCCCCTTGCAGCATTGCCCTTGCATGCAAACAGCAGATCTGGAAATCCTGATCTCCAGAATGTCTCCTCCCAAGCAGAAAGCACCCCAGAGCTGTGGTACCTTCCAAAACCCCACACAGACTCAGGCTTACAATCCCAGCATGGCTCAGGCTGGAAGGGAGCTCAGAGCTCAGCTGCCCCAACCTCCCCCCCATGCCCAGGGACACCTCTCAGCTACACTCAGCTGCTCAAGGCCTCATCCAGCCTGGCCTTCAGCACCCCCAGGCAGGAGGCAGCCACAGCCTCCCTGGGCAGCCTATTTTAAAGTAGCAAAAAGTCCTTCCCAAGAAAGTTTAGTGAGAGGTGCTGCAGGGGCCAGGGCTCCCTCCCCAGCAGCCTCCCAGCTCAGCCCTGTGCCAGCTGTGGCTGTGGGCACAGAGCTGCTCCACAGTTAATGCTTCCAGTGACCACCACGCCTTGGGGCGATTTCAGTGTGAAGCTTTTGGACTTACCAGAACAGGAGGTGCCAGTTACTCTCTAGTCCTGCTTTGCTTTACTGCTTTTCCCTAACCAGAGGCAGAACCTTGCACAGTAAAAACCAAAATAAGTTAAACCATTGATTTTGAAACTAAATTTGAATTTAAAAATGCCCCCCAAATGTCCCCAGCAGCTGCACAGCCCTGAGCCCCGCCGCCCTGCGCCCCGCGCCCCGCCGCCCTGCGCCCCGCCGCCCTGCGCCGCGCCGCCCTGAGCCCCGCGCCGCCCTGAGCCCCGCGCCGCCCTGAGCCCCGCGCCGCCCTGAGCCCCGCCGCCCCGGCGCCCTGAGCCCCGCCGCCCCGGCGCCCTGAGCCCCGCCGCCCTGCGCCCCGCCGCCCTGCGCCCTGCGCCCCGCCGCCCTGCGCCCTGCACCCCGCCGCCCTGCGCCGCGCCGCCCTGCGCCCCGCGCCCCGCCGCCCTGCACCCCGCCGCCCTGCGCCGGGCTTCCATGCAGTCTGAAACTCCAGCTTACTGGTCAGGAGCCTACAAACCTCTGCACCTTCCAGCTTCAAGACAAAGAGCTAGTGGCAGACAGCAAGAATTAAAAGGCTTCTACTCTGCAAACTACACAACAAACAGATCCACCCTGCACTCCCTGCTCTAGCTTCCTCGGCATGGGAACAGCACCTCACAGCCAGAAGCTGCTAGGAGTTCACCTCCCCAGTGATCCAGCAGTCCACCTTCAGCTGGGCTAAGCAGGTAACAGAACATTGTGTCCTGTTCTGGGCCAGTCAGGTCAAAGACCTCAGGGAACTGCTTGGGAGAGTCCAGCACAGAGCCCCAGAGCTGCTGCAGGCAGTGGAACATCTCCCTGTGAGCACAGCTCAGGGAGCTGGGAGCCCTCAGTGCTGGGGATCAAGATGTGCAGGGCTGGAGCCAGGCTCTGCTCAGGGATGGCCAAGCACAGCACAAGGGGCACTGGGGGCAAGCTGGAGCAGAGGAGGTGCCAGGGGAACAGGAGGCAAAACTTTGTCCCTGTGAGGGTGGCAGAGCCTGGAGCAGGCTGCCCAGAGAGGCTGTGGAGTCTCCTCTGGAGACTTTCTAGCCCCACCTGGATGTGTTCTGGGTGCCCTACCCTGGGTGCTCCCTGGAGGTCCCTTCCAACCCTTAGCATTCTGACTGTGAGAGCAGAACTGCTTCACACATGATAACACAATGTGGCAGTGAGGAAATCTTCATTCTCCTACCAGCTGACTGTGTTTGTGCAACTTCTCAGGCTTCTTGGATGTGGCAACAATCCTCCTGTGAAGCAGTGCCTCCCAAACCGACTGAACTGCAGAAAACACATTTGTCCCACAGAGAAGAGAGGCGACATGAAAGCCTGAGGTCAGTGGGGGGCTGTGTTTCTGAAGCTGCAACACTAAAGGCAATACCTGAGCAAGCCTTTCAACCCATGGAATAGCTGAAACTCAAGTGGCAACTGCAAGATCCAAACTTAATTCAGACAGCTTCAAAGTGAAGCTTAGAGCTTGAAGAAGAGCCATAACCCCGAAGGACAAGAGCTGCTTGACACTGCAAGTTACCTTCAGGAACGATGCCAGGGTGCAGATGGATTCCAACAGCTACAGCCCCAAGAGCAGGCCCTCCTGGAGTGACATTACCTTCACATGCAGATCTGAGTTGCTTTGCAGTGCACACAGTGCTTGCCAAAACCAAACCATTCAAGAGCACCCCAGCATGGCTCAGGCTGGAAGGGAGCTCAGCTGCTCCAACCTCCCCACCATGCCCAGGGACACCTCTCAGCTACACTCAGCTGCTCAAGGCCTCATCCAGCCTGGCCTTCAGCACCCCCAGGCAGGAGGCAGCCACAGCCTCCCTGGGCAGCCTGGGCCAGAGTCTCAGCAGCCCCCTGCTGAAGAACTTCCTCAGCTCCAGTCTGACCCTGCTCTGCCTCAGCTTCAAACCATTCCCCCTTGGCCTGTCTCTAGACCCCCTGATGGAAAGTCCCTCTGCAGCCTTCCTGCAGGATCCCTTCAGGTCCTGGCAGGCAGCTCTGAGGTCCCTCCAGAGCCTTCTCCTCTCCAGGCTGCACACCCCCAGCTCCCTCAGCCTGTGCTGCTGTGCCACAGCTGAAGTCTGTGTGATTATGTCTGTTCCATCCCTTTAAGGGCAGTGCTACAGCTCTTGCCTCCCATACGGCAGGTTAGGATCAGAGTCACCCACCCGTGTAAGACACAACCCAACACTGCAGCTCTGCTTGTTCAGAGTGAAAACACTTTATTTTTCCCAGCCAAGTCAAACTTGCAGCCATCAGTGTCCACTTCAGTTAGCAGGTATTAACAAAGTCTCTCTGCAAAGCTTTCAAGTTTTCACCATGGCTTCAAAAGGAGCAGTTTGAAGTAGCTAGCCCTGTGCTCTAGCTGGGATTTCTCTCCTCCCCACTTCTAGCAATTGACACTCTCAGTCTATTTCATCTCAAAGAAGAAATCACATCATTAAGTGCTGACCAAGGAATGCATGGCAGGGGGTGGGGAACAGGATGAAACCAAAGGCAAGGCTTTAAGACAACCCCCAAGTCATGTAACCAAGCTGGAATCAACCAAGTGTAGAGAAGCAGGATATGAGTGCTACCAACATCAACTTGCTCAGTCTGTGCCCAAGGTGAAACCTCACCTGGGGCCTACCAGGATTGCTGTGTGTGGAAGGCAGACTCAAGACTGCAGCTGTCTGGTTTTTAGCAAGGCTATCCCAAACTGCTCCTGTCTCCCCTCCTCTAATGCAGCAGCAGCAGCAGGCCCACCCAAAGCTCCTCCCACAGCTGCTCTCAGAGTGAATTTGCAGCGTTCCAGAGCTGGAATGGTTTCACAGCAGGATTTGCATGGTTTGTGTTCTCAACCACCTCTTCCCTTTGTACCACAGATCTGGGCACGAAGCACAGCTGCAGATCTCCACACTGAGACAGACCTCAAGCTGCTGCAGAAGTGGAGGAGCTGGCAACAGCAGCCACTTGCTAGCTGCAACACTCCACTTCCCAGTCTCGATACAGGAGAAAAGCCTCCGGCCGTTCAAGACCGACCACCCAAGTCACAGCTCAGCACTGCAGCATCCACCTTCAAAACCTCTCTTCAACCAGCTGTGCACAAGGACTGACTCCAGACTTGCCTGCTGCAAGGATCCTGCCTCCTTTGGTACCCATCTGCCACAACAGAGTGGGGCTGGTGGCAGTCAGAGGGCATAAGGACTTCTGCCCTGCTCCCACATCCCTCCTGCACCCCAAATGTTAAACCCAGCACCTCTGCTAACAGCTGAGGCAGCTTACAGAACAGGAAACTCTCTCCCAGCACAGCAGACAAGCTCCTGAAGGGCTGGTGCCAAGTTGTGAGCACTATGAAGTAGCTGCAGGCCCTGTGTGATCCCAGTGTGTCCCACTGCAGAGTACTTTCAACTAAGGAACAGACATAGCTCCTTCAGACCGGAGCCATGCAGCATCGAGACATGCCAGCTTCTTTGTACTGATTCAAGGGGCAGCACAACACACAAACCAGAACACAAACACACAGAACACAAACCAGTTCCCTTCCCCAGCCAGCTGGCAGCATTAGCTAAACTTTGACTCTCAGCTTCCCAGGATACTGGAGGAGTTCTTGGCTCTGCAGGAAGAGGCAGTTTGCTAGAAGGCTTCATGTCAGGTTAGGGGATGGCTCAAGTCCTAGCTCATGCTTCAAGACAGACCCTTTCAGCAGACCCTGAGGCAAAGGACAGCCTGCTTTCTCAGAGCCATTGATTGCCTATCAAATGGCATAAGATGAAGCAGCTTTACAGAGGCACCCCTCACCCTCAAGTACATCCATGCTGCTGCAGCACAAGGACACAGAGGATGAAGGAATCCTCCTGCCTGGCTACTTGGGCACATCCTAGCAACAGCACTCCACACAGACCAGCGTTTTTGCACTTGGGTGCTCACACTGCTTAGCTCCACCGAGACAGCTCTGTGGAGTTACACTGCTAGTGAGACATCTCACTGGGGTCACCTCTGCACAGGCATCACTCATGTACATTCTGCCACAGCAAGAACAAGTCCTACCCACTGGAGAAGTAAAGAGCACACAACGAGCTGAACCTTAATGCCAGTGTGAATAGCTTAAAGAAGATCATGACAGAAAAAGCCCATGGTGGAGACACCAGAATCCTCTTCTTACCAACTATGAGCTGCCTGAATACAGCCAAAGAAAACAACCAAAAGAGAATGTGAAATAAGGCACAGATTCCACTGACTTCTGTTTACTACTGTGTTACTGATGCTGGCAAAAGACAACTCTTGGCAGTTAAAAAGAATGCATTACTTTATTGGGTATTTCTCCATAACAAACCTCAAGTCAACCTCACCTTGCCACCAGAACAGAAGCACCTCCCACAGCTCAGGTCTGGCATTCTGCAGGTGGCCATGGATTCACAGCACAGGCCCAGGGATCTGCAGCTGCAGTCAGGCTGCACGCTGTTCGCTACAGCCATTATTCACTTCCACCAGTTACCATGATTACTTCTTGGGTTATCAGCAATAAATGGCCATAAATGACTTCATTTTTGTCTCTTTAAAAGCAAACAGGAGAAAGGAAGAGCTGAGTCTGCATCACCTCTGCAGTGTTTTCCTGGAGGAATTCAGCCATGAGCACCCCAGCGCTGCTGCTGCCCGTCGCTGCTCCCACACCGGAGTGCTCAGGGGAGCAGTCATGCAAGGATGGCATCACTGTGGCTCCCCCTCGTTCCCAGCTGCCAGCAAGAACATCTGAAGTACTACTGCGGTCTACCTTGAGCTCTTCTGAGCGCGAGATCTCCCTAGCAGCTCACGAGTCTAGCAGAAACAGCGTGGCTACGCGCAGGTCTCAGGACTGTCCCCCAGAGCTCTCGGGGTAGGGCTGTCCCAGGAGCTCTTCCCTGGGAAGCACAAAGCCTTTGGTGGCTCCAAGGGCACTCAAAGAAACAACAGCACCGAGTTCTGAGGAGAGATTTCCAGCCGGGCTTCACAGGTCGGCAACGAGGCAGAAGCGGAACACAGAACGCAGCAACAGGAGGCCCAAAGCCAGAGGTCAGAACTCATTCATTTCATCTGTAAAGCAAAAACCACTGGGGGCTATCACAAGCCTCTTCCATGGCAGGGCAATGAAAGTGCATATGTTTAACGCTAGCTATGGGAACAACCCTTAAGTACCTGAAGGGAGAGGGCTATTTGGCGAGAGACGCTGCGCAGGAAGGCTGCGGCGACCAGCTGGCACTTGGGGAGGTCTGAAGGGGCAAAGCACGCTTCCCAAGCACAGAGAGGGCAAGAGCAAGCCCAACCCCAAAGCGGCTCCACAGCTGTTCAGCTACAGCCTTTCAGCTCCCAGCAGGGCAGGAGAGTCGTTACCTGTATTGTGAGTGCCACCCGCGGCGGGAATTGGCCATCAGGGATCAGGCTAGAACCGGATTCCTTTTGCAAAGAGCTCTTTGTCAGGGTCTTACAGGAGGTAGTACAAAGAGGGTGCGATGGAGTGCCATGGCCTCAGCTGGCTGTAAACATTTCAAGTGACAGACATAAATACTGAGGATAAAAAGTACTGGGCAAGAGATTATTCTGGAGATTGGCTTTAGGAACCTGACAAGGAAGGGAAAAAACCAGCAGATACATTGAATATATTTACTTATTGGCATGGAGCTTAAATGATACAGAAGGAGATTACTGCCTTAGAAATCCACATCCAACATAAAAACATTTGCTAGCCAGGAATTCACCACTCTGCTGACATCTGCAAGAGCTGCCGAGCCAAGCTTCGCTTCAGGTACTTCTCATAGCCTGCATCCATCAGCCCCGGTCTGTGTGCAACGCTTCAGTGACTACACAAGGGGAAACCCTGATTTTGTAGGTTGGGTTTTGTCAGCACAACCTGAAGGGAATAGCTATTTGCATCTTAACACATTGGCTTGGTGAAACACTAAGTCATTAAGGCATCCTCACTGGAGTTTCTCAGTAGTGCAAACAAAACCTGTCCTTACTAATGTCATTAAAACACAGAAGTAGCTGCAGATCCCAAAGGGGGTCGATGCCATTGGAAGACAGCTGTGCATTCTGGAGCTCTCTCGTGAAAGGAACATTCAGGAGCTCCCAATGCTGATTGCTGTTGATGCTTCCTCACTCGCTGGGTCTGCTGTCTTGTCGCTCACCTTCTTATCTGCAACGCTGTAGCAAAATCCAGTAGCATTTAAAGGAACATCTAGTCACTGAGTGAATCCCAAATGCAGCAAAGGCATACAGTTTTCATAGTGCACTTTCACCTCACTGAAGTAAAAGTTGCTCCTGCTAGACATTCTTCCACTTCAATGTGAAGTAGATTGTTAGGGGGTGTTAGTGGTTTCATTAAACAGCTGACAGTTCGCCTCTCTTCTCCCAGGATTTCTCAGGTGGCTTTCAGAACCAGTCCTTACTTCAGGGACACTTCAGGGGATTGTTTCACCACAGAAGCAGCTTCCCAACCATGTCAGTGCAGCTGTAATAAATAAGCATTTACATCCTGGAAGGAAGGAAGGAAGGAGAAACCGTTTGTGGCGTTACTCACAGCTGTGCCATCAAGGCGATGGCTGAGGCAGGGTAACTAATCAGGACCAGAATAAGCAACCCTAGGTCAAATCTCAGAAGGCATTCTCTTCAACATTACTTTCAACGGCATCTCTTTAGGTATTAAAGAAAAGCCTACAAGGAAATTTGGATTAGTTTCCAAAGTAACCAATTTAGCCTACTTTTGCACCCCCCCTGCACGCAGAGCTTTACAACCTCCTCTCACTACCCTCACCAGGCCCTCCCTGGGGAGTTCCTTCCTCTGAGCCTTGGTGCCCGACCTCAGGATGTGATGTTTATGGAGAGGAGATCATGAGGAGCAAACCACACACTTGCCAGACACCTCAGTATATCACTGATACCACAACACACCAAGAAAGGCAAACAGGGATTCAGCTCCCATGGGGACACCACAAACTCAGCTGGCCAAGCGTTGGGCCAGCAACAGGCTTTGGAGATCAGGAAGGTGTCACTTGCTCCAGTCACCAGATGGGCACTTGCTGACAACATTGCTGGGCTAAGGCTCCCCAGGCTGCAGAACACTCTCAAGAAGGGGGACAGCAGATCACAGAAAAGAAGGATCTGTGTTTTCACAATCTTCCTACTCATCTGGGCCCCTTTACAGCACTTCTAAGGCTTATTACTATTACTATGAATAAAGAGAAAAGGACAAGGAAACCATTGCTGGCATTCTAAACCACACTGTGAGCAAAGGGAATTTAACTCCAGGCTTCTGTAATCAGAGAAACACAGACTGGCTCAGGCTGGAAGGCAGCTCAGAGCTCAGCTGCCCCAACCTCCCCACCATGCCCAGGGACACCTCTCAGCTACACTCAGCTGCTCAAGGCCTCATCCAGCCTGGCCTTCAGCACCCCCAGGCAGGAGGCAGCCACAGCCTCCCTGGGCAGCCTGGGCCAGAGTCTCAGCAGCCTCCTGCTGAACAACTTCTTCCTCAGCTGCAGTCTGACCCTGCTGTGCCTCAGCTTCAAACCATCCCCTCTAAAACCCTCCTGTAGGATCTCTTCAGCTATTGAAAGGCAACTCCAAGTCCCTCCAGAGTCTTCTCCAGGCTGCACAGCCCCAGCTGCCTCAGCCTGTGCTCACAGCAGAGCTGCTCCAGCCCTTGGATCATCTTTGTGGCCTCCTCTGGACTCATTCCAGCAGCTCTGTGTCCTTCTCCTGCTGGGGACAGCAGAACTGGAGGCAGTGTTCAAGGTGGGGTCTCAGCAGAGCAGTTTACTCTAATTATGATAATAGTTGTAATTATTGTAAGTCACAATTAGGATAATTGTGCAACCTACTTAAGCAATGGTGGCTAACAAAGGTGTTTGTTTAAGGAACACCAAGTGAGAAGAGTACTGCAGGTGATACAACTGTGCTCATCACTAACCACAGCTGGATTACCTTAGCTATATTACCAGTGTATCCTGGAACCAGAGTCAGATGATTCTCCTGTTCCCATAATCCACTTAATTGCTGTTTTAAAATAGGAATATTCCTGGAAAAGAAGGAACATTTTGTAACATTTCTGGTACACTGCAGTGGACTTTTTGACTGAAGTGTTTAATACTGCACAGGCTTGGGCTACATGACAGCTAGTGCCACAGAAACACTTGGATCACTCTTTGATCAGTTCTGGATCAATTCTGAGCAGTTCTAGAGCATTTGGATAACCCCTTATGTTCTGCACCTGTTGGAACTCCAGTAAAGAGGATCTAAAAATCAAGCCCAGAGTGAGTTTCCAACACCTGTGTCTCAAGCACAGACCTTTCATGCTTCAGCCTTTACTGTCACTAAGAGCACAGCTGCTTTTGCAGGTGTTCTGTGCTCCTGCTGCTCCCATCTCCAGACTGAGCTAAAGCTACAGGAGCACACTGCAGTCCTTCCCAACGCTGTACTCACCCATCCTCTGCCTTTTCTCTGTGTGCAGACAGTTCTGACCACCATCTTTTAATGACAGCCTGAAGCCAGTTTAAGCCAACTATCACATACCTGTAACAACAGAATTTACACATTATGCTTTTTGTCCTCCCTCCAGCATCCACAAGTCAGCTGCAGCATCAAGACAAACTGGTGAGCCACCCAGAGCAAGAGGTTTTCTGGTCTGGGGGAAAAAAGCTATCCAGCCAAACTGGCAGGTTCAAACAGCTGCCTATTGGGTTTTTACCATCTTAAAGTCATTAACTTTGGTTGTAACTCTTCAGGTACTCTGCCTGAACACACTGCCTGGATTTCATGTCATACACCACACTAGCATCTTGGGGCAGTCCTGGTTTACTGCCTGGGACACATCAGTCTGCACAAGGGCAAAGCCATTCATACAAGGCTAAGGACCGAGGGAAAAGCTTTTGCACCACTTGCTTGCTAAAGGAGGAAAGCCCAGAGGAAAGCTCCCCTTCAGGGTGGTGCTCACTGAGGAAGGCAGAGCTGGCAGAAGGGGCAGAAGGAGGAGGAGTCAGAGGATTAAATCCCTTTATTTCTAGGGCACTGCACAGCCAGGAAGCAATAGCAGCTTGACAGCTGATACTTACTCTTCATACTTGCTTTTAAGCAAGGATTTCACCAAAGGCAGGAGATCTACACAGCAGCCAACTGATATGTATGGTTTTTCTTCCTGTAAACTTAAGGGAGAAGATGTTTCAGAAGTGCTTGGACTTCAGGGTGGTGACAGCAGACTCTTCCCCCCATTGCTTTTTGTTTGTACCTGTTTGTGAGCACAGGAAGGCAGTCTACCACCACCCCAAGATCCTGTATCCTAGAAACAGGAAGAAGAGAGTCAGCAGTGTTACTCTGGGCTGGAGCACCCCATTCCACTGGGGTTTAAAGTCAGTATATCTGTGGAACCCCTGAAGACACTGCAGCACATTTGGGATTGCCCCCCTTGCCAGAACATAGAAGGAGGGACACTTGCTTTACCTCACTAAGTAGGCCACCAGCTCACTTATACTTCTCCTTCTCCAAAAAGTTAAAGCTACATTCAGCCTCAGATTCCTGCTGAAAAGAACTTGAGCCATAGTTTCATGGTCCTGAGAAACCTGTGGATTTCAAAAGCAATGACAAAAGAAGTTTAGTACAAGTTAAGTACCCAGCACCAGCACAACCAGCTGCTCCACAGCAACTTAGATTCCATGGGAATAGCCTTTCCTCCCTGTACACTGCTCAGCTGGCTTTTAACCCTGCAAATGTCCCTTAAAATGGAGCATAAATGGATAGAGACTACTCTACCCAAAAGCTACAGGAGCTCTTGAGGCCCACAGACAGCTAGATGGAGACGTCTGAACGAAATGGAGCACCCAGGAGCACCAGTCTGACTGACAATTTGTTCCCCAGGTGCTTACCCACACGCTTTACACACAAGGAATTCCATGGATCACACTGAACCCTGCCAGGAAAGAGTCACTTCTGAAGGGGCTTGTTCTCAGAAGGCACTTCAGCTCTTCTGTTAAAATGCATCTTTGACCAGAATGAGCACTGCAGACACTCTCAAACCTGCTGGGCAGCCTCTGCAGGGGGTGAGCTGGTCTTTAGCCCCCCAGAGGGGATCAAGCTTCCTCAGGCTTTGTTTTTTCACCCTTCCTTCTGCAATCTCTTTTTTCTATTCTAGCAGTTCTGCTGCTCCTTCCTTGAAACCATCAGGCTCAACAGAGTGCCAGACTTGGCCCTCCAGCCCCCCAGACTCTCTGGCAGGCCTCAGCAGAGGCTTGGATCTGATCTTTCCTGGCACGCTTCACTAAAGGACCTGCAGGGCTAAGCAGGCAGCAAACAGCCATGGTGATACAAATGGAAACGTCAACTTTAAAGGCCTTATATGGCCTTACTGTCACAAAGGCTGATTTATTCAGCTAGCTCACCTTCAGGCCATTGCAGAAGCCCTGCAAGAGCTCACTGGGGTCTACCAAGCAATCTTCAGGAGCAATGCAGCCTTATACAAAGGCTGGAGGCAGCTTCATACACACTGAGCTACTACAGCTGGTGCAAATGGTCCTGTCCATTCCGCACCTCCACGGGCGTGCCTGTGGCCACGTGTGGTGCCAGGTCATGAAACCCAGCCATCTTAAACCAACAGTGTCCTCAGTGCTGCTACAAGTTTAACCCAGCCTAGCATAGCAGATCTGAGCTTCTGTGCTGCCACAACCACGGGCAAACCTGGCAGGACAGCTGCTGGCACCTGTATCACCACGAACCGATCAGCAGCGCCTGCAGAGCACAGCACCTGAGCCAACCCGTGCCAAGAAAACCCAGCTCTTGGAAAACATTCCCACACAAGCAGCCCTAGCAGGACCCCTTCTGTTTTGAACTGAGGTTTCTTTAAGCTCCACTGACCTCTGAGAAGAAGCCACTGTATTTGGAGGAGGGCCCTTCTGTCTGAGAGGAGCCGGCGTCACTGGAATGCAGCAGGTGGCTGCGAGGGTCGCTGTGCAGCTTCGCTGGCAGGTTCCCTGCACAAGCCAGCTCATTTTCCTTATTTGCCATGTCACAGCCCCTAGCTTTAGGGAGCTGCTTCTTTCTGTAACAAGGCTTTGGACTGTAACAATGAACTCTTCTTTTACAATACACCACTTTGAAAAGAGAGAGGGGGCCAGTCGCTGCCTTGCCAACTGTGATCCTGCAAGAAGAGAAGGAGGTTGGAGTGCAGGTTGTCCTCAGCCCAAGCAACAGGTCCTGTGGCCAAGCTAAAACATCTCATTGTGAAGTCAGCAGTCATCTTGCAGCTTGCTTAAACCTTTTTATCTCCAGGACACACTTTCCTGGCTTCTGGGTTATCATTTGGGTGCTACCACCCATGTTTTTCTCCTGCTTGTACGAGTGCAGAGACTCGTCAGAGAGCAGCAGATACAAACCCCGAGCAGTGTAAGACTGGACCCTAATTCACACCCCTCCCTTCCCATCCTTCATTTGTGCTTGCTTGGGTGCTGCAAGAGATTTAAACTGCTGTTTGCTCCTCTATCCCTTGAAACTCAAGGCTGCAGCCAGCACTGCCCTCCTACCTGTTTGTGTATGAAGCCAGCTGTTTTGGAGATTTCTTACCCTGGGAGAAAGGGAACAGAGAAGAACAAAAAGCTGCATTACTGAGGAGGCTCTGACACTCCCCCAGCCTGCCACAGCTGTCCTACCTTTCACCCAGTCCTCCTATTCTGCAACTAAAGCACAGCTACATGAACCTTCTGTTAATCATCAAGGATTTCCCAGTGACCTGTGGATGAACCAGCTCTCCCCCAGCTGTCCTTGAAGCACCACAGGCAGCTGGAGGCTCGAGGTGCCTCAGCCAAGATGAGGAATTGTGACAGAGATTCTTCAGTCACCAGCACACTAAAAATTGAGGCCAGTCTGAAAAGCCTGCTGGAACCTGCTGGCATCACTTCTCACACAGACATTCCAAGGCAGCAGATGCTAGCTTTGGGCAGGATGACAGCAGGACACTTCCACACCAAAGCACACCATCAAAGTGCTATAGACAACGCCAGCTCGGTTATCTTGAGCTCATCTGTATGAAACAGGTGAGCAGCCTGACACCAGCTGGCCTGCACAGAGCAGAGATCTCCTAGAGGAAGCACAACATTCATTCAAGGTTCTAATACAGAGATTAGCAAAACCTCAGGAAGTTAAGCAACTCATTTTGAAGCTGTGTGCTGCTTGTCACGGAGTTCAGTTGGGACAAACTGATCTACTGTCTTTTCTGTTAGTAAATAAAGGCTGAAAAGCAAAGCAAGCACGAAGATGCTCAAGGTGGAAACCTGCATTTGCAGCTCACCAGGCCCTGCACTCTCCTACTGCAGGCATTTCCCCTTGGAAGTGTTACCAGCAGTATAAATGTTCACCTGCACAGCAGCAACACCATGCCAGGATCTTGTGCTGTTAAAACCAAGTCATAAAATCATCTAGGTTTTAATAAGCAAACTGATAAGGAGGATATTGGCATCTTCACCCCTGTCTGAAGTGACCTTATAATGAGTTTACCTCTCCAGGGCTTCCTCCATGCTCAGTGCCTTCCTCTTCAGCCAGTGTCTGGCTGGAGGTTATAAGAAGACTCCAGTGAAGTATGTGTGCTGCTAGCCCATGTGGGAAAACAAGCTGCATCCTAACCATTCCACACAGATATTTCACCTACCCACCTCCCACACGTAGCTCTCTTGGCTAGAGAGAGCTGTTTGCTGCTAGAATTCCTCTGTTCTTGGCTAGGCTGGAGAACAGCAGGCCTGAGTAAAAGCTCCCAGTGCTCAGAGGCCAGTGTGATGCACACAGCTGGGCAGTCACTGCTGGGTCTATCACAAGGCACAGTTTTAATTGCTGTTCAAGTTCTGTGGCACATTTAATCACCAAATAGCCAATGGTGCCACTTCAGACTGCTCAGAGCCATCCACCTGTTGCAACATTCACTTCAGTTTCAGCAGAGGACATAGAAAAGAAACAAGCCAAAGCCCACAGCTTACCTCCTTCATGATCTTTTTAGTGGAAGAGGAGATCCTTTTCCTGGGGAGATCGGTGGGATGGCCTTCGATAAGTAACACCTTCTGTTTCCTACCATGGTGGGCTTCAGCTGCCATAATCTCTCAGATCCCTGCTTTCAAGGCAAAGACATGCAGCTGTAGTTTCCAAACCATTCAGTAAGCTTTCTTCAAGCACAGCTGGCAAAACCAGCTCCAGAGTTCAACTGCCTGCAAGGTGGCTCAGCACAAATACTCCAGACAGAGCTGGTTCACCACAAATACAACAGACGTCCCCCTTCAGCCAGTGCCAGCTGGAGAGCTTATCAATAACAAGCTGATCATCACCTCAAAATTCCTATTCAGTTTTCCAATGAAAGGGCAGAAAAGGCAGCCACAGAAGATCTCCCAATGCAGTAGCTAAAGGCTGGCAAACAAACAGGTGGCAGATCTTGTTTTCAGACCAGCTTAGGGCACCTGCACTGAGGGGATACACACACAAGAATTCAAGTAAAGGACAAGGCAATTTATGAGACTCTCTTCCTTCAGAGCTGACACTCTGAATTTCATTGGCTACCTAAAGAGATGGTCCCACAGTCTCTTGCAAGAGGAAAGGCAGCTAAACAACCCCCTGCTCTTCAGGAGGAAGAGGCAGGCCTCAGAAATAGCAAAGGGTTAAGGAAATAAAAAGGAAGTGTGTGTGGGAAAGCCTGTCCCTTCACCTGGTTGGGAAATCCACTCCTTGCCCTTCTGCTCAGCACACAGCCTTGGCTGGGTTTTGTGCTGAAAAAACCCCTTCACTCCACAGCTACCCACAGGAGAGTGGCCCAAGTGCTGGGTCTGGGCACATGCAAGCAGGTCTCCAGGCATCAACCCCCAGACTGAGCAAGCTGCACACAGGGGTGTGCAGGTTTTGTGATTCAGAATCCACAGTTGGAGACTGGATTAGAACTACATCATCAGGGAGCACTCCTCCAAAGGTGCTTTTGCTGGACACTACCTGCCTTTGCAGAGGTAACCACTTGCTCTAGTTGTATTGTTTTCCCCTAAATGGCCAAGGTCAGAGCCCAACATGAGTGCACCCCTCTCACCCCTAGCACCAGCAGCCCTGTCCCTTCTCCTCCCTGTAGCAGATTTATCCCACGTGAAGAACTTCAGGAGTTAAGACATGGAGCATGAAAAAGCCAGCTGGGAAACAGCTTATTAGCCAGCAGCTAAAGGTTAGCAAACAGGTGGCAGGCTCAAAACAAAGCAGGGGGGGTGTTTTTTCCTAGGGTTTAGAGGAAACCCTAAGAACAGAGAACTCCCCTGCTTAAAAAACATCATTTGGACTCGGAATGGGCTGTATGTTAAACACTGGAGCACAGGACAAACAACTGAACTTCTGAAGAGAAGCCTGACAAAACCACCAGGGAATCCTCACTAATCCAGACCTATATGCAAGATAATGGAGGCAGAAAGCCAGGAGGGCTTGGAAAAGTCTTGAGCTGGGTTTTGCTGGTTCGGTTTGGGTTTTATCCCCTTTGAGAATGCTGCTGAGAGGAAAGAAATAAACTCTGGAAGATGCTCTCAGGAGATGCTGCAGAGCTAAACCCCATGGAGTGATCCTGCCAGATGCTAAAAAAAGGCAGCCTCTGCTCCTGAAGAACACTTCCTGCACCTACCCCCATGACACACTGACAGAGATACACTGACAGCTCAGCAGCTCTCCGTGCAGAACTTGCTTGACAAACCCACTCAAGCCAGCCTCCTCTCTCAGGCTGAGCAGCAGCCAATACTCTGGTCTCAACGTGTAAGACAGCACTGTTAAACTGGAGTGCTCCTAACTGAGATGTGAGGTGTCAGAGGGCTAGAAAGAGATGTCTTACCAAAGCAGCTCTGGTAGCAGCTGCGTGCTCCCAGGCTCTACAGGGCCTAGGATAGCATCTCAGGATGCCCTAGCTGGAGGGACACAGTCCTGGAAGGAAGGTGGCTCCCCACAAAAGAAACTTTGAGACTCAGACACTGTGACAAACTTCCTGTTGGAATGTTATGCCCCCCAGCCTCCCAATTCAAACAGGAACAGCCAACACAGCTGCCAGTTCTGGCCTCTGGACAGAGCCCCAGGGATGGGGGGGCCGAGGGATGATCAGATACACAAACATCTGACGAACACTGCAGTGAAATCCTCACCTCCCTGTTCACTGCCTCGCACCTCCCAGAGCTTCTCAGAGTTTAATCTGGGGTTTGAGTGTCTCTGATGAGGCAGAAAGAGCCACGGACAGCCCAGCAGCCACGCTGCTGATCAAGGTGCAGAACCTCTCCCTCAGAGCTAACCAAGCCCCTGGAGAAATCACGTGTGGAAAACAGTGTTTAAAGAGAGCCTGAAGGAAGATCCAGGCTTACACCTCCTGCAAATTAGCAAACAGTGCCACCAAGAACAGAATTCATGGACACAAACAAATGATGTACTGGCAAAGACTAAACTTGGCTGTGGTGAAGGCAAGTCCTGCCCTGTAAACCAAGGGAATTGTGTCAACATGAGGGGTGCAGCATGGGTAAGGGGCAGTTACAAGGGCAGTCTACCTGGGATTCCAAAAAGCTTCCACAAGTCTCTCACTTAAATCTCTTAGAGGAAAGTAAGCAACCAAGGATGGAATGGAATTGCAGAGAGATGGAGTTTTGTATGGAGAAGTAGCCAAGAAAGGGTCAGGAAGAGTCCAAGCAGGAGGCCACTACAGGGATCCTGCAGAAGAGCTGCACTGCTTCACACTGTGTGGCACCTTCACAATTGCTTCACCCGTGGGATGAGCAGTGAGATGGTGAAGATCTGACAACACAAGGTGACACTGCAGGGGAGGGCTAACTGCAGAACCAGAGGGCTGTGGTGTACAAGCAGCAGAAGCAATGGGTACAGCCCAGCAGAAGAGCAAAGCCTCCGTGCCTGCGGGGGCTGGAGACATTCTGGGCTCCCACACACAGGCTCTGAGCTACTGAAACCTGGATCTGTGGATGGACTTCAGATCCTGATCAGGAGACACTTCACAAAATAAACCACTGCTCTGCCAGTGCACAGAAGAAAGACCTTTGAGTAAGGTGAAGCTCAGACAAAGGCAAGTTCAAGTACGCAGTACCTCCCCTACAATCAACAACTGAATAGCTCAGGCTTGGCGGTCTGGAAAGGAGGCTGCTTAGAGCAGAGGGGGAGTAAGACAAAGGTCTGCAACATGAATGGCCTGGGGAAGGGGCACAGAGATTATTCTTCAGCATCCTGCCCAGTACAAGACTGAAGAGTCAAAAGACACTAGCTGAAGGCAGGGTCAAAACTGACAGGAGAGGTGACTGTAAAGCATAACCAAACTCAGCCTGCCACAGGATGTTGTGGGCCCAAATGTCTGCCTGGGTTCCAGGGCAGACTGTGCAAACTCACCTAAGGAAACAGCTGGAAGTGGTGACACACAGAAACAACTCAGGTAGTGCAGAAATAGAGCAGAACTCCAGCAGAAGAAACCAATGATGCTATAATAAACTCAGTGCTCACCTCAGGAAACCTGCTCCCAAAGGGTTAGCTACCCAGGATAAAATGCTAGCTGGTCAGCCAAATGCTGGGAGGATGAAAGGCACTTCACAGAGCTCTTTACATAAAGCTTTCATTTCCAATCTGCCATCAGATATCATCATCCAGGGCCAGCTAATTAGACATTACCACCCATGGAAAACAGATGGATTTTAAAGCTGAGATGAGATACTGATTTGTACAGGATCAAACAACCTGTACCCCAACCATGCCCCTCTGATGAGCACAGATGGGTGCAGGGGTTCAGAGCAATCTCTTACACCATCTCATCAAGACCAACACAACCCTTTGCTCTCCAACACTGTAGAAATCAGCTAAGGCCAGAATGCAAGTCCCCCAGCTCTGCCCTGGCCCTTCCCCACACAGTCCTGAAGCCAGGAGCGCTGCGGCGTTGTGATGAGACACTCACATTCCACCAGCTTCCCCTGCCCAGGGGCGACTTCTCATAGCCTCCTGCCTCCCCTTTTCACTCTCCTCAGTTTGCAGGACACAGGGGGACTGGAACTGGACTACCAGCACCGACAGATCCTGGTAAGCTCAGCTGGCCCCACGGCCAACAGGCAGCACCTGTGCAGCGTTTTCCTGCCAGCTCTGCTGCCGTTTCCTGACCTGATCTCTCCCAGATGCAGCACAACTCTTCCAGTCATGCCAGCACCAGGCAGAGCCAGCACTGAAGGGCTTTCAAGTGCAGATCTATCCAAGGCAAGTATTAACAGCTCTGCCACTCCCTCCCATCAGCCCGTGCTGGGCACGGCCCCCCCAGAGGGACACGCTTCCCTTCGCACCTCCACCAGCAGTCGCACGCCGGCCCCTGCCTGCAGAACACAGCAGGCTCAGCTGCAGGCAGCAGAGGCAGAGTACCTGGGGCTTTCAGGGCACCAGCAGTACCCTTTAAAACAAGCCTCCTTCCTGGCAAGATTCTTAACTGCTGCTTTTTCCTGCAGCCTCCCATGCACACAAGCCAGAGCAGATGCTCCTGAGACTCTCCAACAGCCCACGTCAGCTGCGAGCCAGGGATGACTCTATTAGAACCCGGATGAGAGTGACTTAATTGGTACCTGCCAAGGAGACAAATTCATGCTTTGACAGCAGGCAGAGTGAGTTATGGAGCAGGGAACCAGTGCTGGTCCACTCATTTCACAAGGCACAGTAAGACTCAAACGCTGGTAGGAGCCTTCCAGGAATGGGTGTTCCAAACTGCCTTCCAAGAGGGTAATTTGCTACAGAAATAAATTAGCACTGCCTTGTGATGTGGAAGTGGCTCTGTCAGCTTGGCACAATTCCCTCCCCTCTTAACTCTGACAAATGCTCCACAACCCATCTGCCTCAGATGGCCTCCACATCCTTGAATATGTAACAGGGCCTTTGAAACCCCCTCTTTTTTCAGCAGCCACGCTCTGCTGCTTCACCAGCAGAGAAACAACAAATGCTCCTCAAAAACCAGGTGGACTTCACAACTATAGAACCACAGAATGGGTTGGAAGGGACCTCCAGAGGTCATCCAGTCCAGCCCCATCAGCAGGGACATCCTCCACCAGGTCAGGCTGCCCAGAGCCCTCTAGAGCCTCACCTTGAGTATCACCAGGGCCAGGGCCCCAACCACCTCAATTCTAAGGAATATGGCAATGCAAACCTTTCTGGAACAGTAAACAGTCCCACATGCTGCTGGGACACAACTTCCTAGTGTGCTACACCTGCCAGGCCTTCTGCTCCAGTTGAAAGTTCCATGTTTGGGTAAAAATTAAAGGACTGCAGTGGACCCGAAGCCTGTCTTATGGTAAGTGTGCTCAGCCCCACACTTTGAGCTCCTTTCCCTACTCCTCTAGCATATGGAATTTGCCCCTGGCACAAGCAGTCATAATGTACCTCCAAAACTGACTTGAAGTCAGAATTCAGGTTGTGGAGGATGAATCCAAGCATGGGTTGGCTCTCCTTGTGGAGTTAGCCTAGCAGTCCCAGAACTGAACTTCATTCACATCCTGGAAAAGAAGTCTTTGACAGAAAAGTGAAATGAAGAAGCACCCAGATTTCTGCACCTGGAGACACCAGCTGCAGATGTGAAACCTCCACAAACACCACCTGCCAGTGCTTCAGTCCTTTCTACAGTCATGAAGGGATCACACAATGGTACAGGTGGGAAGGGACCTCCAGACACCACCCAGTCCAACCCCTCTGCCAGAGCAGGGCACCCAGGGCAGGGCACACAGAACACATCCAGGTGGGGCTGGGAAGGCTCCAGAGCAGGAGACTCCACAGCCTCTCTGGGCAGCCTGCTCCAGGCTCTGCCACCCTCACAGGGACAAAGTTTTGCCTCCTGTTCCCCTGGCACCTCCTCTGCTCCAGCTTGCCCCCAGTGCCCCTTGTGCTGTGCTTGGCCATCCCTGAGCAGAGCCTGGCTCCAGCCCTGCACATCTTGATCCCCAGCACTGAGGGCAGCCCTCAGGCTGCTCTGCTCCCAGCCCCAGCTGCCTCAGCTGTGCTCACAGGGAGATGTTCCACTGCCTGCAGCAGCTCTGGGGTTCTGTGCTGGACTCTCTCAAGCAGTTCCCTGAGGTCTTTCTTGACCTGAGGAGCCCACAACAGGACACAATAGTCCAGATGTGGCCTCAGCAGGGCAGAGGAGTAGAGGGAAGAGAACCTCTCTCAACCAGCTCCCACAGCTCTTCTAGTATACCCTAGGATGCCCTTGGCCTTCTTGGCCACAAGGGCACCTTGCTGGCTCATGGGCATCCTCTTGTCCACCAGGACCTCCAGGTCCCTTGCCCCAGAGCTGCTCTCCAACCTCTCCTGGTCCATGATGTGGATTTTCACTGCTGAACACTCTGGAACACTAAGGTTGTGAGAGTTCTGTCATTAACATACCTGACAATGACACAGATGTTCAGTTCCAGGAGGCTGCTGCTCCCACATCAGTGTTTCACACACGCTTCAACAAACTGCTCATAAAATTCAGTACATTTTCCCCTAACATTGATCAGCCCAAAGAGCTTCAGGAACTCACAGCAAGAGTTTGAAATTCAAACCTAGAGGAAGTTAGATTGGAAGCCCCCTCAAAGTCCAACCTCAGTGGAGGTACCCACCTCATCCGTTGCCCCCAGCTGCATTCCCCAGAGCTTGGCCTCAAGAGGACTTCTGTGTTACCCTCGCAGACATGGGCTGGGGTAGTGCATTCTGAACCTTTCTTAACTCATGCTCCAGCTCCTCACCCTGGGACTAACTCACAAAATGTCAATGAAAAGGCTGACTGACATAAGCTCAGTGGAAGTGTACTGGCAGGAGGAGCTCCAGAGCAGGGTGAGGGAACACAGACACTGCTAGAACCACTGCTGTCCAGCCGTGTGCTCACATCCATGGCTCTCCCATGGGCACACCTGAACAACTGCAGCAACATTTCACACTCCAACGAGATTCTGAGAGAGAGGCTAAGAAGTCAAACCAAAGAGAACTTGAATTCAGTGAAATCACTGCAGAAGTGCCAAGAAAACCTCTCTGAGGCGATCATAAGAAATTCAAGTGACAGCTTCGGACCAGCAGTTTGCTCCTTCCAAGCGGCAAGGCCCAAGGCCCAACCTTCTGTTGTGCTTCAGTTCCACCCAGCAGAGATAAGTGCCCTTCCCTCTCACTGCCCGATCGCAGACGGAAGGCACAAGCCCCAGCAGAGCAGGGAAACCTCCCAGCACTCAAGCTCCAACGGGCGGTGGGAAGCGACTTATCCTTGCTGGAAAGCACAGCACGGTACAGAAACAGCAACAAACGGCTCCTACGCCTGCCTCCCCACCTCTCCTCAACAGAGCTCCCTGTTCAGGACTCTTCTTCAGCTTTGCTCTACATTCAGCAGCTGCCAAACTGCTCCAGCGCAACCGCGGAAAACAAATCCGGAGCCTCTTTAACAAACTAATTAACCCAAGATCATCAGATCCTCTGCAAGCATCTTAAGGTTCCCTCCTCCCTTTTTTTTTCCCCCACTGGAATCTGTCACACCCAAGGAACAAAATCCGTCAGCGAGGCCTCACACCCAGGTCATTATCCCCCGGCACCAAACCCTTTCCCGCTCCCCTCGCACGGATCCAGCGCCGCGCCCGCGGGCCCCGAGCCGCGGCCAGCGACCCCGCCTCGGCCACGGCCGCAGCGCCGAAGCGGCCCCAGCGGGCGGCGAGCGCCGCGCACAGCTCCGCGGCTGCCCGCCCGGGGCCGCGGGACGGGTCCCGGCCGTGGCACAGGGCCGCGGGAGGGAGGCAGCGGCGCCCCCCCCCCGGCGGAACCCCGCAGCCCCCGCCCCACGGCGCGCCCCGCAGCCGCACCCGGCCCCGGCGGGGCGCAGCCGCTGCCTGGAGCCGGCAGCAAGCAGGGCGGCGGAAGGCCTCGGCCGAGATTCGCTGGCCCCTGAGCTCTCAAGGGCCAGCAGCACAACTCGAGCCAAGAGGGACGCCCCGGCCGCTGGACGCCCCACCGGCGGCCGGCCCCGAGCGCCGGCTTCACGCTCACGGCCCCGGGACTCCCCACACCTTCTCCCCCCGCTCCCCCCTCACTCACCCGCTGCTCATGGTACCGGGCCGGGCCACGCCGCGAGCGGAGGAGGAGCCACCGAGAGCTACGGCCGCGGCCCAGCGCCCGGAGCCTGCGCCATTCAAACGGCGCCGCGCTGCATGCTGGGCCCGGCCGCGCCACGCCCCACCGGCCGCGCCGGGCGGCCACGCGGCGCCCTCTGGCGGCCGCGCCGCCACCTGCCAGCGGGCGGCTGCCTGCTGCTCGGCCCCGCCCGCTGCGCCGCTCGCCGCCGCGGCCTCCCCGGCCTCCCCGTTCGGCGTGGTCGCCCCTCGGGGCGGCTGTGCCTTCCGCCTGCCGCATGGACTGCCGCAGCCGTCTCACCGTCCCGCTTCACCCTCCCCGCCTGGCGGTCCGGAGCTGCCAGTGCCTGGCCTGTCCGTGTCACACCTGTGCCGCTCGGATCCAGCTGCTCGTTGGGATGCGCTCCTCGTCCTTCGCACCCTCACCGCCCGGAACGGAGCCTCTCCCCGGGTCGTGCCCAGTCACACAGCCCTTGGTCCCTCACCTTGCAAAGGCAAAGGCAGGCCCGCTCCTGATGCTGGCTCCGAGCGCCGCAGCTGTCGCTGCCGCCGTTCGCCGCCGTGCTGCCTTCCGCTTTGGTGCCGCTCGGCATAACGAGAGCCTGCTGCTGCCCAGTTATCCCCGGAGAGTCGCTTTCAGTCGAGCATCTCGCAGCTCGCCACCGTGTCTGCAGGCTACTAATGACAGTGTGGTCATGAGTGCGTGGTGTGCAGACTGGCTGAGACAGCCGTGCTAGCTCCGGATCGCGGCTGAGGATGAGTAGCTTTAGGATTCCTGAGGCGTGGGTGTTACTGAGATGCTCTCTGGTGTAACATCTCCGAACATGCCTAGAGCCGGCGAGAAGAACGGCTTGTTCTACTGATACCTGGGGGAAGGGGGAGATTTACACCCTAGCTTCCCTTCTGTGCTCCTGCTTCACCTCATACATTCTGGCTTGAGTTGTGTTATTTCCTCATGCAGCTCCTCACAGCATCTCCATCAAACAGGGACTTCATTTGTGCCTGTGACAGATGTAGACATTTTGGCTTGGCTGATTTTTTACCTAGCCTACCTTAAGCCTCAGTTTCAAGGGATGAGGAGGGAGGCCTTGGCAAATTGCATGCTTTCTTCAGTCAGTTAACTGAGCACGGCATTTTCAGTTGTAACTTGGTTATTAAAGCATTTCCTCAGCCTCTGAGCAGCTTGCAAGATGAGCTGGATTCGACCAGAGGCTATGTTACTGCTTTTTGTGACCTGCTTTTCATCATCAAACTTTACAACAGGGTGATCCATAAGATCCCAGGTTATGACACCAAACTGCCATACAAATAAGGCATTTGACAGCATTAAAAATGAGTTGAAATATACAATCAAGTCCTTGGGAAAGGCTATAGTTCATCTCTAGAGTTTCTTAACCATATCACCCTTAAAAGTCATTAGAGCCTTTCACCATCATCACCTCCCTGTTGACCCCAAACACCTTGGTGCTTAGTGACATCCAGTTTAAATATATTCAGGTCAATGTTACCCAATAGAGCAAACAGCTTTTGCCTTCTATGATGTCCACTTGCCATAAGAGAATAGTTTTATCCTCTCAACCACTGCATTCTGCTAGCCTGCAGCTGTAGTCTGCTGTTGCAGGATAGCCTTCCTGCCTTTCTGCTTGCTTCATCATCCTACCGTCACTTTTACCTTCACTTCTGCAGGTGATGCACTTTGAGTGCAAGCTGTCCTGTATGCATAGTGTTTGATACAGAACCACAGAATCACAGAATCAACCAGGTTGGAAGAGAGATCCAAGATCATCAAGTCCAACCGATCACCCAACCCCATCTAATCAACCAGACCATAGCACTAAGTGCCTCATCCAGTCCCTTCTTCAACACCTCCAGGGACACTGACCCCACCACCTCCCTGGGCAGCACATTCCAAGGGCAATCTCTCTTCCTGTGAAGAACTTCTCTCTAGGATCAAGCCTAAACTTCTCAACTGAGCACTTCAGTTGTGTACATCCAGGTGTGTCTGGTCACCAAGGGTTACTCAAAGTCATCTGAGCTGTGCATGCAGGCAAAAAGAAGAAGATTCAAAGTAGTAAAGGCAACTGATGATTGTTTGGTGGTTTGTTTTCAGAGAATGTGGCAGTTCCAGATGATGCACACTTGTAAATGCTTGGGCTTTCCAAAGCAGAGCTGTCTTGGGAGGTTTGTCAGGAGCACACAGTTAAATGTCAGATGGACTTTAGAGGCTTGCCAGCTCACTGCAGGTAGGACAGTGGCAGAATGGCAGAAGTTCTTCTGTAACGTGATGTCATGTGTGGTTTTCAAAGGGCAGACCAACTGGTTTGTTCAGTGGAGGCTGCCAAACAATAATATTTTCCTTCCTGGGCCTGGTTATTGAATACCTTTTCTGAGAAGAAGCTGTTCTGCCAGTCCAGGCAGGGGTCAAAGTCGTTTCTGTCAAGCACCCGGTGCCGTGTTCAGATGCACGCAAGCTGCCCCCTGCCTCCCTAGCAATGACAGCAGACCCAGCTGCAAGGGTTAACGTCCTGGGGCCGAGATGCAGGGATTTCCATTAAGAATTGCTGGTTCTTTCATGTATCTTCCTTTGACTCAGTTTTGCATTGCCATCCAGGCTTGGAAAACCAGTCCTCTCAGCTGCACATCCTTACACCTTTTCTAAATGCCTTCCTTAGCCTCTTTTCTTTCAACTTACTTTTTGCTGCTCTGTTCTCTCAATTAAAGACCCCCCCCCCCCCGAGATTCTGGCAGTAACTGCAAGGCACTGAAAACTCACACTCTTTTTGGACACTTTCTTTCCCAACCCCTCACTCCTTTTCATGGCTTTTTAATTGGTGTCAATTTGCCCAGTAGAGGAAAGGCGTAGTGCTGGTGCTCCTGCCCAGCCCTGATAGAGGACTGTCAGTCCACCACACCTGAAGACACTTCCAATGTGTGTAGAAGTTTGTGTTAAGAAAAGGGGACTCCTGTAACATTGCTTGTTTTAATCCCTTTGAGCCAAATTTGCTGCACTGCTATGAAAGAAAGGATTTTGGCAGAGGAAAGAAAAAGTAATGATTGAAAAATAAATACATAGAAAATAAGAAATAAAGCTGGAACCTTTTAGCTGCAGTTCTGCTGTGGAACAGTGTCTGCTTGAGGGGCTTGGAATATTGACTTCTGGAGGGGTTTGGCAAGGCCTGGTGATGTATTTGTCAAGGAAAAGAGTCACCTGTGAGAGATTGCAGTTCGTGTAATTGACCTAAAGCAACTGCTCTTCCTGTGACACAGGGGATGGCTTTATGGACAAAGGACGGGGGTGCTTTCAGCCCCCAGACTCAGCAGGGCTGCAAATTAATGAAGCAGGTGACCATAAACAAAACCAAGCAAGCAGTTCTATGTACTGCATGGTGTTCTGTACCTGCCACGAGTGAAGCTGTGTGCAACATGAAGTGAGGAATGAGTACCAGGACATCTAAGACAGCACCAAGGAGCTGTGCTTAGCCTTTCCCCTCTCTCAAGGGCAGATTTGTACAGTTACTCAGAAACACAGAATTACTGAGGCTGGAATAGACCTCTGAGATCATCGAGTCCAGCCTATGACCTGACACCCCCACACTGACCAGACCACGGCACTGAGTGCCACATCCAATCTTTCCTTCAACACCTGCAGGGACTCTCATGGGTCCCCTAAAAAGTGAGTTACTTGTGCACTAACTGACAGGTTGGAGCAGCCAGATCTTCCAGATGGGCCAAAGAGTCTAACCAGAGGAGGTAATTAGGGTGTAATGGGATTTTCTAAGATGATGGGATGTAATCTGAGTCATGTTCTTCTGCAGGAGTGAGAGAACAGAGATCCCACACGTGCAGATGGAACAGAGAGAAATGCAACCACAGGTGCATGTAACAAAGAGCCCACACGTTCTGTTGGTGCTCAACACATCTGGATTGCAGAAGAACTTCTGTGACTGAACCTGGGTACAGACAGGCTGAGGAACCGTTTGCTTTGCAGGCATCTTGAATGCTAAATGATGTGTGGTGTCCTCGTCACAAATCTAACGACAGGGAGGGGAGTCTGCCCCTCAGCTCTGCTCTTCCTGAGACCCCACCTGCAGCACTGCCTCCAGTTCTGGTGCCCCCAGCACAAGGAGGGCCTGGAGCTGCTGGAGCAGGTTCAGAGGAGGCCATGAAGATGATCAGAGGCTGGAGAACCTCCCTTGTGGGGACAGGCTGGGAGGGTTGGGGCTGTTCAGCCTGGAGAGGAGAAGGCTCTGGGGCAGACCTTAGAGCTGCCTTCCAGTACCTGAAGGGATCCTGCAGGAAGGCTGCAGAGGGACTTTCCATCAGGGGGTCTAGAGACAGGAGAGCTGGGGAGGGACTTATGACAAGGGCTGGGAGTGACAGGATGAGGGACAGTGGCTTTGAGCTGGAAGAGGGGAGATTGAAAATGGAGATGAGGAAGAAATTCTTTCCAGTGAAGGTGGTGAGACCCTGGCACAGGCTGCTCAGGGAGGCTGTGGCTGTCTCCTCACTGGAGGTGCTCAAGGCCAGGCTGGATGAGGCCTTGAGTAACCTGTTCTGGTGTGAGGTGTCCCTGCTCATGGCAGGAGAGGTGGAACTGGATGATCTTTCAGGTCCCTTCCAAGTTCTCTACTTGATTTTGTTTTCCTCTGAATTCAGAATTGACTTGAAAAATAGCAGATACTTGGAAGCTGCTTTGTAACAGCTGGTCTAATTTGACCTGCCCACAAACCCCATACTTTGATAGCTTCTGTGCATGCAACCAGCTGAGAATTTTGAGCTACTGTGTGATCTGGTGTAGGTGATCCTGTTCTGGCAGGGGGGCTGGACTGGATGATCTTCTGAGGTCCCTTCCAACCCCTAACATTCTGTGATTCCTCTGGCAATTCATATGGAAAATAGAGTTGTTGACAGTGATTTTGGATGCAACAAGCAGCTCCAATCTGTGAAAATTAAAAGCTTAAATGTGCAGCAAAGCAAAGCAAAGCAATTGTGCAGGTGCAAAGAAATTGTGAGGATAGGATGGGTATGTGCACTGAAAAAATCTGCAGCTGCTCCTCAGAACTGGTTGAGGTGCTCTGACTGGGCAGTGTTGCACTGATTCTGGGATCTGTTTCTGCCAAAGGGAGTCACAGCTTAATATTTTCTGCTTTTTAATCTGTGTTTGCATTTGCTTGTTGTGATGCCCCCAACCTTTTCCTTGCCAGGCTGCATCTCTCACAGCCAGCCTAGCTGTAAGCTCTGCTGTTCCTGAGAGTTTCTCTGCAGTAAATTTTCCTCCCAGCCGCTGCACAAGTAGCACTATCCCAATTTATGCTGTACTTGACCAGCCTAGCTTCTTTCTCCCCATTCCTCCCTAGGCAGAGGTTAAATTCAGTCAGGTGTACTGCCATTTGTGGGTCTCTTGCTGACCTGCCCAGTAGGTGTCTGGGCTGTGTAGTGGCTGGGGCATTTGAGGGGGTGGTAGTTACTTCAAGACTATTAGCTGTTTAATCTTTAGCCTGGAAGCTGGACACAGGATGGCTCAGGCAGTTGGTAATGGGATAAAGCTTTTCACCTCTGAATTGCCAGTTCTGGGCCAGATTAGTTAGAACAGAGTATTTCCACCATCTGGTGTGTCTGGTCAGTGACCCACATGAGAGAAATCAGCAGCCCCCCTGCTACTGGTGAGCAGCTTTGCGATTGGAAACCCCCCAGCAGAGCCACTGTGAGAACGACTGTGGCACAGGTAGCTCCCCAGCAACAGGGGGACTGAAAATCCCATGAGAAACCTCAGGCCTCAGCACAGTGAAGGGCAGCACAGGAGATTTGCCAGTGTGGGCTGTCAGGGGAGGCTGGCACTGGGAATAGTCAGTTTATAGAAAGCCAGCTTCTAACCAAGCAAACACCTGCTATTCCTGGGCTGGCACCGAGAGCAGCTTAGCAGGGTAAGTGACTTGGGGTTTCTGTGATGCAGAAAAGCAGATCTCCATGTGCTCCAGAATCCTGCCAGGCTTCTACACCAGAGAATCACAGAGTCATAGAGTTGTTAGGGCTGGAAAGGACCTCAAGGCTCAGCCAGTTCCAACCCCTGTGCCATGGGCAGGGACAGATCACACTACAGCAGGTTGCTCACAGCCACAGCCAGCCTGGCCTTCAAAACCTCCAGGGATGAATAGAATAGAATTAACCAGGTTGGATGAGGCTTCCACCTTCTCCCTGGGCAACCTGTGCCAGTCTCTCACCACCCTCATGGGGAACAACTTCTTCCTCACATCCAAACTCCATCTCCCCACTTCTAGCTTTGCTCCATCCCCCCCAGTCCTATCCCTCCCTGACACCCTCAAAAGTCCCTCCCCAGCTTTCTTGTAGCCCCCTTCAGATCCTGGAAGGTTAACACGTGGTTAACAAGTTCCTCTTCCTTATTTCATTCTTTCCTTCTGCCTGCTCCCCCCTTACTGATTCATTCTTAATCCCTTGACCAGTCAGACATCCTTACAGAGGCAACCAGGTTCTGTTTGTTTTAAAACATTATTCAAACAAACAAAGAGAAATCAAATGGAGTAACCCCAAAGAAAAGCTGCTCTCTGCTCTTCAAACCCAGGCCTCTTCACACAGCTTTGCTGGAATGGAGATTTTCTTTACATTGTGGGGGACTGCTTTGTTTAAAATCAAACTGACACAGCCCAAGCCACTGCTGTTAATTTGATTTTTGGTGTTGTCTACCTGTGGTTCTCTTGTGGTTGTTTCATCATTTGACAACTTCCCACCTCATGAGCTGTGCATACCCAGGCATCATAACTCTTGAATCATTTTTCTCTCCCACAGCATCACAGATCAGAGGAGGTTAGGGGCTGGAAGGGACCTCAGGAGATCTTTCAGTCCAAGCCCCTGCCAGAGCAGGAGCACAGAATCCAGCACAGGGCACACAGAACACATCCAGATGGGGCTGGAAAGGCTCCAGAGAAGGAGACTCCACAACACAAGGGGAAACTTCTTTAAGGGTCACAGACCACTAGAGCAGGCTCCCCAGGGAGGTTGTGGAGCCTCCTTCTCCAGAGACTTTCAAGGCCTGTCTGGATGTGTTCCTCTGTGACCTGAGCTAGATTCTATGCTCCTGCTCTGGCAGGAGGGTTGGACTTGATGATCTCTTGGGGTGCCTTCCAAGCCCTGGCATCCTGTGGTCTTGTGATTAGGAAACCTCTCTGGGCAGCCTGCTCCAGGGCTCTGGGACCCTCACAGGGAAGAAGTTCCTCTTTGTGTCGAGGTGGAACCTCCTGTGCTGCAGTTTCCATCCATTGCCCCTTGTCCTATCCCAGGGTGCAGCTGAGCAGAGCCTGTCCCCTCCCTCCTGACCCCCAGCCCTCAGCTATTGATAGACATTGATCAGATCCCTCTCAGCCTTCTCCTCTCCAGACTGAACAGCCCCAGGGCTCTCAGCCTCTCCTCCCCAGGCAGTGCTGCAGTCCCTTCAGCATCCTTGGAGCCCTCCCTTGGGCTCTCTCCAGCAGATCCCTGTCCCTCCTGAGCTGGGGAGCCCAGAGCTGGATGCAATGTTCCAGGTGAGGTCTCAGCAGGGCAGAGCAGAGGGGGAGGAGAACCTCCCTGGCTCTGCTGGCCACACTCCTCTGGATGCCCCCCAGGACCCCCTTGGCCTTCTTGGCCCCCAGGGCACATTGCTGTCCCATGCAGAACTTGTTCCCCACCAGCACTCCCAGGTGCTTCTCCTTGGGGCTGCTCTCCAGCAGATCCCCTCCCAGCCTGTCCTGCTGCAGGTTATTATTGCTTCCCAGGGGCAGGACTCTGCACTTGTCCTTGCTGAACCTCAGCAGGTTCCTCTCTGCCCAGCTCTCAGTCTGTGCAGGTCTCACTGAATGGCAGCACAGCCTTCAGCTGTCTCAGCCAAGCCTCCCAGTTTGGTATCAGCAGCAAACTTGCTGAGCAGACTGTCTGTCTGTCCCCTCATCAATGTCATTGATGAAGATGTTGAACAGTACTGAGAACAATACCTTGTAGGTTTTCTTTGTAGCAAACACAGTGAGTTCATTCTCACTGTTAATAGCTTACAAGGGCAGTAGACTTTGCAAATCAGGTTCAGAAGCGCTGGGAAGCATTGCAGCCCGAGGTGGGGACGAGGTGAAGGCTGGAATTCCTTTTGCTTGTGCATGGCTAACATCTCCAGAGCTCAGCAGCAGGCTGTGCCAGGCGGGAGCTCGCCTCTGGCTTGAGTGCTGGCATTTCACTGCCACAGCAGTTACAGACTGCACTTTGCACTCTGGGATGGAGAGGAATGGGCTGGGACATTTCACCTCCTTGTGCTTGTTCTGTTACTCTCTCATCTCAGGAACACACAGATCTTTTGTAAGAGAAGGAAAACAGCCCCTGCAGACTCAGCTACTGGGCAGCAAAGGCACACAGCAGCTTCGTGCTGCCTCCAGTGACCACTGTGTTATTTAACAGCTCTTGTGTCAAGCCCCTTGCCGAGCTGACAGATGTTTGTGCTGCCTCCTATACCTTCATTCTCTTCAATTTCATTTCTTTCTTTCTCCCTTTAATCCTTCCATGTCCTTAAATCTTTTGGTTCAGTGTAATCCTTCAAATCCTGTAATTACTCAAACAAAGCATTTTAACCTTGTGGCCTTCCTGGGCTCTTGCCTGTTGCCTGTGACATGTAGCTCTCTCTTGACTAATGGTGTTTGCTGCTGCACTTGCTTCCCCAGGACGCTGAAGGAGAGTGTCACACCAGCTAGCTGCCATTTCTAGCAGTGCCACACTATTGCCACGAGCACTGCAAGAACTGCAGGGGCTGCTTTCTGCTCTGAGAACAGCTGCTCCTTTGGGGCAGGATCTAGAGCTGCCTTTCAGGTAGTCCAAACCATAGCCCAGCAGGAGCAGGGAGGTCATTCTGCCCTGTGCTCAGCACTGCTCAGGCCACACCTGGAGTCCTGTGTCCAGTTCTGGGCTCCCCAGTTTAGGAAAGATGTTGAGCTGCTGGAAGGTGTCCAGAGAGGGGCAACAAAGCTGGGGAGGGGTCTGGGGCACAGCCCTGTGAGGAGAGGCTGAGGGAGCTGGGGTTGCTTAGCCTGCAGAAGAGGAGGCTCAGGGGAGACCTTCTTGGTCTCTCCAACTCCCTGAAGGGAGGTTGTAGCCAGGTGGGGGTTGGTCTCTTCTCCCAGGCAGCCAGCACCAGAACAAGAGGACACAGTCCCCAGCTGTGCCAGGGGAGGTTTAGGCTGGAGGTGAGGAAGAAATTCTTCCCAGCCAGAGAGATTGGCCATTGGGATGTGCTGCCCAGGGAGGTGGTGGAGTCACCATCCCTGGAGGTGTTTAGGAAGAGCCTGGATGGGGTGCTTGGTGCCATGGTTTAGTTGATCAGATGGTGTTGGGTGATAGGTTGGACTGGATGATCTCAAAGGTCTGTTCCAACCTGGTTAATAACAGACATCCAAAGCTCAGATGTTTATTTCCAGTGTTCCCAAGTGCTTTGTGTATAATTTCACCTAGAGTGTAAGGTGTATAACCACTTTAATTCAGGCATCTAAGAATGGCACTTTGTGATACCATTCCCCCTGGGCCTGTCTCTAGACACCCTGATGGAAAGTCCCTCTGCAGCCTTCCTGCAGCATCCCTGCAGCTATTGGAAGGCAGCTCTGAGGTCTCCCCAGAGTTTTCTCCTCTGCAGGCTGCACAGCCCCAGCTCCCTCAGCCTGTGCTCACAGCAGAGCTGCTCCAGCCCTCGGAGCATCTTTGTGGCCTCCTCTGGGCTTGCTCCAGCAGCTCTGTGTCCTTCTCCTGCTGGGGACAGCAGAATGTGAGTAGTAGAAACCAAGTGGCCTGAAGGAACAGTTGGAAATGTTGTATGGGTGAAAATGCTCAGGTAAATGTCATGGAAAATAAGTACTGAAGTCCTGTCTGAGTTAGGGACAGATTCCAAGCTGTTGTGAACATCTGGTGGAGCGAGGCAGGTTTGTGGCTTTGGGGGTGATGATAGTGAGGACAGGCCCCAGATGTGTGTTCTGTGCTCAGCTGCTCAGGAGCTGTCGTGGAGGATCCACACACATGGCTGTGCAGACACATGCAGGGACCACTTGAATCCCATCAGCTCGAAGAGCAGGACGCTCTGCTTGGTCCTGGTTTGGTGGCCTGCTAATAAATTACCTAGCAAATATTTGAGCCACAGCTTTGGCCCTCCATCCTGTGCCTTTTAGGTGGGCTTTGTCCATCACATGTTTACCCCATGCTCACTGAGGGATTCTCTTCTCATGTACACACATTAACCTAAACTGCCCAGACAAACTGGGGAGGCCTTTGCAAAAGGAAGCTGGGATGACTTCCAGGCTCCAGAGTCTTGGCACACCTGGACCTGACCCAGAGTGATGGCCTTGCCTTTTCCAGCGTGCCTTTGGGGGAGGTTTTGCCTCAGAAAACACGAGCTCTCTTGAAAAGGCTCTGCTGGAAACAACACAATGCCTGGAACTGTTTTCTTGGTATGGAGTATTTGTTCTGTGCTGCAGCAACCAGGCCTAAGCTGCTGAAAAGCAAAGGTTGGTAAACCAGCTGTTCCTTTCTCCTCTTTCCTCTTTGAACTGTATTCACTTTCCCATCCTGTCCCCCAAAGGACATAACTGTAGGTACTGGCAGGGGGAACAAATGTGATTTCAGAGATAGGATGTGGGAGAAAAGGAACTTCCAGGGAGGAGACATTAGAAAGACCTGAACTAGGCAGTAAGGGCTTGGATTTCCTCCCAGTGAAGTCCCTGAGAGCAGAGCTAATGAAAAAGCTTTCTGATTACTGAAGAGCACTGGGACAGACACAGTGCTGAGCATCCATTCCTGGTGCTCCTAAACTGAGTGAGAAGGTTAAAGAAACTCTGAAGCAGCAATTCAAATGCAGGTTCTGTGTCAAAATGTGTAGGTAGAGAAAAGACAGATTTGGAGACCTGAGGGAAACACAACTTTTGTGCCTGTGAACACAGCAAACTAACATTTGTAGCAGCACAGCAGAGGAGTTCACCTCTGCAGGGGTTCCTCAGCCATACAGCACAATGTGATGTGAGACATGAGAGCAGGATTTCAGTTCAAGTGCTTCAAATGCTGCTGATTGAGGGGAGGAGAGTGTAATGGGTAAGACCATGAAAACAGGGCACCGTTTCACTGCTGCTGCCAGCCCCTTGCCTCTCCTCTTTCCCTTAGCATTTGTCACTGCTGATAAAAATGCCTTGGATTTACTGACACTATCCCATGCTGCTGCACTGCTTGGGTGTGCAAGAGAACTTGTGGTGACTGCCAGACCTCTGACCCTTGGGTTGGAAGGCATCTCCAAAGCTCACCCAGTCCAACCCCTGCACTCAGCAGGGACATCCTCCACTGGATCAGGTTGCTCACAGCCCTGTCCAGCCTCACCTTGAACAGCTCCAGGGATGGAGCCTCAATCACCATCCTGGGCAACCTGTTGCAGTGTTCCAGCAGCCTCCTGGTGCAGAACTTGTTCCTCACATCCAATCTCAATCTGCTCTGCTCTCATTTCAAACCATTGTCCCTGCTCCTCTCCCTGCAGGCCTTTGGGAGCAGTCCCTCTGCAGCCTTCCTGCAGCCCCTTCAGGTCCTGGCAGGCTGCTGTTAGGTCTGCCTGGAGCCCTCTCTCCTCCAGGCTGAACACCCCCAGCTCCCTCAGCCTGTCCTCACAGCAGAGCTGCTCCAACCCCCTGAGCATTTTCCTGGCCCTCTTCTGGAGCTGCTCCATCAGGTCCAGGTCCTTCCTGTGCTGAGGGCTCCAGAGCTGGATGCAGTGCTCCAGGTGAGGCCTCCCCAGAGCAGAGCAGAGGGGCAGGATCCTCTCTCTCCATCTCTGGCCACACTGCTTTGGATGCAGCCCAGGCTGCCCTTGGCCTCCTGTGCTGCAAGCTCACACTGTTGGCTCACCTGTGAGGAGCTGTATGTGAATTAAATCAATTTAAGGACCAGCCTTACTTGTTCCCAATGAGCTGTATTGACTCCCTGCAGCTTTTTCAGTCATAGTCATAGCAGGCATTATGCACAAGGGAAATGAGAAGCCTGTCATTATTAAAGCAACAAGGCAGCATCCTGGCTTCTTCATTTGCGAGCAGCTTCTTGCTGCTAATAAAGGATGAACTCATGCTGTGAGCAGGGAGTTCTGGGCTGTTTTCCTCTTTTCACTAAGTGCTGCCCATGGTCCACTTATGTGCCAAGCCCTCTGTATCTGCTCTGCACCTGGACCTTGTCAAGATCTTAGCCCTGTGTCCACAGCCCCTTCTTGTTGTTAGTGACCATCTCATCGTCTTTGCTGAAGCCTGCCAGGGCAAACCCACTGGTGATTCTTCAGGGGGGTTACATCTGAGCAGTCTCTACACTTCTGCTTGGTTTCTGCAGATGTTGGCTATGACCTGGTGCACGCTTTGCTGCTTTTCTAGATGGCAAGGGGGCATGAGGTTGTGGGTTTACCCTCTGAAGTCTGGCTCTGTTTGTTTCCTTTCTGAGGCTGTTTACTTTGCTGTGTCTGTGCTTTGCAAGATTTCCTTTTTTGCCTGCAGTTTCCCCCGAAGAGCAAGGTGAGGAAATGTCATCCTAGCTGCAGCACTGCAGTCCTATATCCTAGCAATCCCCTTTTACAGCCCTCTCTGCTCTCGTGCCTGTGCTGTCTCTTTGTTCCTCTCTTCCTTCAAAGTAGAGAGGGTTTAACTCCAGGCCCGAACGACCTCAGACACGTCCAACCAAAGCAGGTTCTAACTAATTTTGATCACTTTACCTCTGAGGCTGTTGTTCTGCATCACTCCACATGGTGTCTTCATGGACTGCAAATCCTCACAGATCGTTCAGAAGCCAGTTCCCTTTGCCTCCAGCCTTTCATGCTCAGTTCCTTCCGTGCCCTGCACGCCCCATGAGCGCCGCACTCCTGTCTGAGCCACTTGTGCACTTCAGATGGAAAGCTGTTCACTGTCAGGGCTGCCCCCCTGCATAAAGTGACCTGGGAAATGAATAACTTTTAATTAAGAGTGTGAGGAGGAGCTGATTGTGGTTTTGAAGGCCTTGAAGGGATTTGTCTCCACTTTCCAAATGCAGCCATTTAAAGGAATGTTTTTCAATGGGCTGCTGTCGCTGAGCTTTCTGAGTGAGTTAAGGCAGTGGGTGAAGAATTCCCCTGGGAGAAAGGTCAGACTGGAGGAGTTTGTTCAGCCTGGAGAGGAGAAGGCTTGGGAGGCTCCAGTCAAAATCTTCCAGTAGCTGAAAGGGTAGCAGTGGTGGGGGAACAGGTGATCTCTTCTCAGGTATGCACAGTACCAGGACAAGAGGCAACAGCCAAAAGCTGCTTCAGAAGTTCCTCTAGAAACAGGGAAGATTTTCTTCACTGTGAGAGCAACTGAACCCTGGAACAGATCGCTCAGAGAAGTGGTGGAATGTCCCTCACAGGAATTGCTAAAGACTTGGCTTGGCAGAGCCCTGCATAACCTAAATTCCTGCTTTCAGATGAGGTTTAGAGCAGATCACCTCAACCCCCACCTTTCCAACTCCACTGTCCTATGACTGCATACTTCCCCTTCTTGGAAACTCCAAGGTCTGAAATAATCTCTCACTAGGGAGAGAAATCAAATCTTCTTTTTAGTGTGCTGGGCAATTGCTGTGACAAGAACCCAGGGAACTCAATGTGAGAAAGGCCTCAGACAGATGTAAAAAGTCATCCAGTCAGGGAAAGTCATTCAGAGGCTCCTTCTCCTGTTTGATGACAGAGTCCAAGGGAGGGCTCCAAGGCTGCTGAAGGGACTGCAGCACTGCCTGGGGAGGAGAGGCTGAGAGCCCTGGGGCTGTTCAGTCTGCAGAGGAGAAGGCTGAGAGGAATCTGATCAATGTCTATCAATAGCTGAGGGCTGGGGGTCAGGAGGCAGGGGACAGGCTCTGCTCAGCTGCACCCTGGGATAGGACAAGGGGCAATGGATGCAAACTGCAGCACAGGAGGTTCCATCTCAACATGAGGAGGAACTTCTCTGGGAGGGTCCCAGAGCCCTGGAGCAGGCTGCCCAGAGAGGTTGTGGAGTCTCCTTCTCTGGAGCCTTTCCATCCCCATCTGGATGTGTTCTGTGTGCCCTGTGCTGGATTCTCTGCTCCTGCTCTGGCAGGGGCTTGGACTCAATGATCTCTGGAGGCCCCTTCCCACCCCTAACATCCTCTGATCTGTAATCCTGTATGACAGCATCAGCAGCAGTGAATGTCTTTGTTACTGAGGCTGTGGTAGGACGGAAATAAGCTTCTCAGCCACTTGGCAGGCTTTAGAAAGCCAGAGCAGCCACTCTTCTCATCAGTGATGGAGACAGTGGCAGAGTGCAAGGCTCACCTCTTCTCCTGAGACAGCTGTGTCTTCCCAGCTACTCTTAGAGTGCTGCACTGCCTTTATTTGGTATAAATGATCACAGAAGACTCTCTGAAGCAGAAAAGTGTAAGTTAAAGGGAAATGGAGCCGTTCAAGAAATGCCATCACAGCAAACTGCCGAGGACAATAAAATACCTGGAAGCCTCCTCTGAAACTGTTCAACTGTACAGAGAGAAGAGAAATGCCAGGGTCTGTTCTAGAATGAGGAAGCCCAGAAGCAGATGTGGTTGTTTAGGAAGTGCTCTGGCACTGGCAAGGTGCTGGTCCTTGTACACCACTGTCTCTGCTTTTTCTGCTAAGCATACATTGACATTTAGCATGCACATTCAAAAGCTTAGTGAGCAAAGCACAGAACTTCCCTCCCTGCCCTCACCTGAACTCCCCCCTCTTCCTGGTAGGCTTCTCACCCTGTGAGTCTTACATTCCTTCCTGTGTGGAACCATGGCACAGCTCCAGCAGGAAGGGAGGACATGGCAGTGTCTGAGAGAGGAGGCAGACCTCTGAGTCAAAGCCTGTAAATATTCTTATTAAGCTTGTAAATTGTTTTATTCTAGTAAAACATAAATTAGCTAATATGTGACAGCAGCTTTTGAGGAGGCAGAGAGTTGCCTCTGCAGGTCTTTGTCAGGCTGCAAAACGAGCTCCTGCTGCTCACAATGAGAAACCTTCCAGTTACTTTAGGAAAGAAATCCACACTAATGCAATATTTCCCCCATGCTTTCCTAATTTCCAGCTCTTTGTGAGATAAACTCACAGCAAATGCAACAGTAGTCTTGGCCATCAAGATCTTAAATCCCACTGAGAGCCTGAATAAAACACTGTTGCCAGGGGTAGAAATAACAAAGCTCTCACTGCTCTTGCTCAATAGCAGGCCAGGCTTCTATGCATGGCATCTTCCAGCTCATCTCCTGGAAGGATGGCCAGCATCTGGTGCAAAAGGCTCTGCACAGACACCTCTCGTTCAGCCTTCCACAGATTCAGATATTCTGTCTCCATGTAAAGCTCTCTTCACGTCTCGCTGAGGAATTTACCATTGTTTATTCTCTTACACTTTCTTTGTCAGGAGCAGACTCCTGTCCCAGCTGCCTCAATTGCAGTCCCTGGGAATCTATAATATGATTTAAATGTCCTGTCTCTAGACCCCCTGATGGAAAGTCCCTCTGCAGCCTTCCTGCAGGATCCCTTCAGGTCGTGGCAGGCAGCTCTGAGGTCCCCCCTGGAGCCTTCTCCTCTGCAGGCTGCACAGCCCCAGCTGCCTCAGCTTGTGCTCACAGCAGAGCTGCTCCAGCCCTTGGAGCATCTCTGTGGCCTCCTCTGGGCTCACTCCAGCAGCTCTGTGTCCTTCTCCTGCTGGGGACAGCAGAGCTGGACCCAATGCTTGACATGTACTTAAAGGAAGTCTCTTTTTCTCTTCCATCTGCCTTGCTTCTCTACTCTTTCTTTTCTGCTGCCTTGCTATCATTCTGCAGTGTAGGAAGAGCTCTTTAGTGCCACGGGGGGCACACAACACATTAAACTTTGTTTGCACTTCTGTAGCTTTGCTGCAGGATCCTTAAGGACTTTCTCTGTGCAAAACAGAAAGCAAAGCAGAGCTAAAGCCTTTTTTGATTTCCTTTACCTTGGAAATGGAGTCACAAACAGTGCAGTTAAACTTGGCTCTCTGAACACATTGACTCCCTTGGGATTTCAGTGGGATTCCACCTGGCCAGAGCAGGTTTGCTTTAACAACAATGCAAGTCGATCCCAGGCTTGCTTTGCCTCTCAAGCTGCTGGCTGTTTTCAGGCAGCTTTTTCAGGTGACTTCCCTCAGAAGTGTTGAACATCTCTCCTAGAGCTGAAGTTGTGACGACCCCCTGGAGCAGGCTTTGATGTGAGTGACTTTTGAAGCAGGGCCAGGTCAAAGCACAAGGAACACTTTCTTCAGGGAAGCTAAAGACTCTTTTCCCGTTCTGTTCTCATTTACACCCTGCCTGAAATGGTAGGGATCTCACCTGCCCAGCTCCTGCCTCTGCTGGGAGCACCCCATGGCTCTGATCAGCATGGGCTGGGTAAATCCCTTTCATAACGAGCTGTGTTGTGAAGCAGCAAACACTTCTGTTATGAACATAATGAACTTCTCTGCCCAAGCCACAGAGGAAAGACAGCGAGACAGGGAAAGTGCCAACACTTCTGACCCCTTCCAGTTGCTTACAAGTGATAGTCCCCCCGGGGTTTATGGGGATGTGTGGACTTCTGCTCCTTAAAGAAAGCTCGGGGGAAAGAGGGGCTGTGAGAACTGTCCACTGTAACTGCATTTCCCTAACTGGTACCTGCACAGAGCTCCACCGCTGGTGAGGAGCAGAGACACTGCTCACAGCTCTGGGGTGCACTCAGCTCTGGGTTCCCCAGAGCTAAGGGCTCTTCTTCTCTGTATGTTCCCCTCTCGTTGTGTGAAAACAAGAGCACCTTTTACAGCAGCAGAGGGCTTGCACACACATCTAGCTGAGAGGTTTTCATTCATGCTTAATGGCTTTCATGCTGGGCCTGATACAGTTCTGCATCTGAGTTGAGCCAATGGCAGGCACAAATCCAGGCTGGGTGCAGAGTGGGTTGAGAGCAGCTCTGGAGAAAGAGACTTGGGGGTGCTGAGCAGCTCCCCAGGAGCCAGCAGTGCCCTCCTGCAGCCCAGAGGCAGCTGTGTGCTGGGCTGCAGCCAGAGCAGGGTGGGCAGCAGGGCAGCAGAGGGGATTCTGCCCCTGGGCTCTGCTCTGCTCAGACCTCACCTCCAATCCTGCCTCCAGCTCTGCTGTCCCCATCAGGAGAAGGACACAGAGCTGCTGGAGAGAGTCCAGAGGAGGCCACAAAGATGCTCCAAGGGCTGGAGCAGCTCTGCTGTGAGCACAGGCTGAGGGAGCTGGGGCTGTGCAGCCTGCAGAGGAGAAGGCTCCAGGGGGACCTCAGAGCTGCTGCCAGGAGCTGAAGGGATCCTGCAGGAAGGCTGCAGAGGGACTTTCCATCAGGGGGTCTAGAGGCAGACCAAGGGGGAATGGTTTGAAGCTGAGGCACAGCAGGGTCAGACTGCAGCTGAGGAAGAAGTTGTTCAGCAGGAGGCTGCTGAGACTCTGGCCCAGGCTGCCCAGGGAGGCTGTGGCTGCCTCCTGCCTGGGGGTGCTGAAGGCCAGGCTGGATGAGGCCTTGAGCAGCTGAGTGTAGCTGAGAGGTGTCCCTGGGCATGGTGGGGAGGCTGGAGCAGCTGACCCATGAGGTCCCTTCCAGCCTGAGCCATGCTGGGATTCTTTGTCTAAGAGCCTTTCACCTCATTTTTTCCAAGTGAAGCCAGCTTGTGTTTCAGCTCTGAGGCTGCAGAATAGATGAAACCCTTCTGACTGGCTGTACATCTCTTGTGATCCCTCTAGGAGCTGGGGTGTCTGTGTGGTATGTGTTGATCTCAGCTGATTTGCTAACTTACTGGATGCTTTCCTGTGCAGCCTGCCCTGGGTGCCCTGAGGTTGGAAGGGACCTCACCTGCTCCAACCTCCCCACCATGCCCAGGGACACCTCTCAGCTAGACTCAGCTGCTCAAGGCCTCATCCAGCCTGACCTTAAATTCTTGCCTTTGCAGTGATCCCTTCAGCTCTCACACACAGTTAATGCAGGAAGCTTCTGAAGGCTGCATCTTTCCAGCTGATGTTTTCATATGGGAGCCCTTCAGCAGGACTCTGCATTTATTGTGTGGGTAAGGAGAAAGCCATGGCAAGCAGAGCTCTTAGCCTGTCCATGGCAAGCAGAGCTCTTAGCCTGGCCATGGCAAGCAGAGCTCTTAGCCTGGCCATGGCAAGCAGAGCTCTTAGCCTGGCCATGGCAAGCAGAGCTCTTAGCATGTCCATGGCAAGCAGAGCTCTTAGCCTGGCCATGGCAAGCTGAGCTCTTAGTCTGTCCATGGCAAGCAGAGCTCTTAGCCTGGCCATGGCAAGCAGAGCTCTTAGCCTGGCCATGGCAAGCAGAGCTCTTAGCCTGTCCATGGCAAGCAGAGCTCTTAGCCTGGCCATGGCAAGCAGAGCTCTTAGCCTGGCCATGGCAAGCAGAGCTCTTAGCATGTCCATGGCAAGCAGAGCTCTTAGCCTGGCCATGGCAAGCAGAGCTCTTAGCCTGTCCATGGCAAGCAGAGCTCTTAGCCTGGCCATGGCAAGCAGAGCTCTTAGCCTGGCCATGGCAAGCAGAGCTCTTAGCATGTCCATGGCAAGCAGAGCTCTTAGCCTGGCCATGGCAAGCAGAGCTCTTAGCCTGTCCATGGCAAGCAGAGCTCTTAGCCTGTCCATGGCAAGCAGAGCTCTTAGCCTGGCCATGGCAAGCAGAGCTCTTAGCCTGGCCATGGCAAGCAGAGCTCTTAGCCTGGCCATGGCAAGCTGAGCTCTTAGTCTGTCCATGGCAAGCAGAGCTCTTAGCCTGGCCATGGCAAGCAGAGCTCTTAGCCTGGCCATGGCAAGCAGAGCTCTTAGCCTGTCCATGGCAAGCAGAGCTCTTAGCCTGGCCATGGCAAGCAGAGCTCTTAGCCTGTCCATGGCAAGCAGAGCTCTTAGCCTTCCATGGCAAGCAGAGCTCTTAGCCTGTCCATGGCAAGCTGAGCTCTTAGCCTGTCCATGGCAAGCAGAGCTCTTAGCCTGGCCATGGCAAGCAGAGCTCTTAGCATGTCCATGGCAAGCAGAGCTCTTAGCCTGGCCATGGCAAGCTGAGCTCTTAGTCTGTCCATGGCAAGCAGAGCTCTTAGCCTGGCCATGGCAAGCAGAGCTCTTAGCCTGGCCATGGCAAGCAGAGCTCTTAGCCTGGCCATGGCAAGCAGAGCTCTTAGCCTGGCCATGGCAAGCAGAGCTCTTAGCCTGGCCATGGCAGAGCTCTTAGCCTGTCCATGGCAAGCAGAGCTCTTAGCCTGGCCATGGCAAGCAGAGCTCTTAGCCTGTCCATGGCAAGCAGAGCTCTTAGCCTTCCATGGCAAGCAGAGCTCTTAGCCTGTCCATGGCAAGCTGAGCTCTTAGCCTGGCCATGGCAGAGCTCTTAGCATGGCCATGGCAAGCAGAGCTCTTAGCCTGGCCATGGCAAGCAGAGCTCTTAGCCTGGCCATGGCAAGCAGAGCTCTTAGCCTGTCCATGGCAAGCAGAGCTCTTAGCCTGGCCATGGCAAGCAGAGCTCTTAGCCTGGCCATGGCAAGCAGAGCTCTTAGCCTGGCCATGGCAAGCAGAGCTCTTAGCCTGGCCATGGCAAGCAGAGCTCTTAGCCTGTCCATGGCAAGCAGAGCTCTTAGCCTTCCATGGCAAGCTGAGCTCTTAGCATGGCCATGGCAAGCAGAGCTCTTAGCCTGGCCATGGCAGAGCTCTTAGCCTGGCCATGGCAGAGCTCTTAGCCTGTCCATGGCAAGCAGAGCTCTTAGCATGTCCCCAGATGCTATGTATGATTTTATAACCCTGGAAATCAATCCCTTGTAGAAATTCCTGAGGGACAAGGGCTGCAGAGGTCTTAGTTTAGTTTTGCAACACCTGCCCTTTGAACAGTTCTGCTCTAAAGCAGATGTTGTCCCCTTGCTTATCAGCACCAAACAGCATTCTAGGAAGCTGTGTCTCCTTCCCCAGCCCTGTAGGCCCCACGGTTCCCCAAGGGAGAGGCAAAGCCGTGGCGTGCATCACTGACAGCCTCATTCACTGAAGCGTTTCAGACAGCACCAAAACATCTCCTGTGAGCAGGCAGTTCCCATCTGTGCAGGGGGATGAGTCACTGCAGCCTGCTGCAATGGTAAACAAGAAGGAATTGTCCTGGGAGCACAGATGCCTTCCTGCTACTGTGGAGCTCAGCGCTGATGCAGGACAGGGTGGAGCAGCCACAGACTGTTCACTGCCGAAGCTTTTCACTTCCAGGGCTTCTGTTCTATCTTACAGGGTTTTAATCAAAGATGTGCACCTGTAAGAGGAACTGAGCTTTACAGAAATATCCCTCCAAATATGTTCTGTTCCACATGGCTTTGTTCATCCTTGGTCTCCCTTTTGTGTGACCTAAGGAAGGAGAGAATATCTGAGCCTGCGCTGGGTGAGTTAAGTCATCATTAACCCAGCTGTGTTTCTCCCCTGGCCATGTCCTGATGGTTGGCCTTCCAGGATGGTATTTCATCATGAGAAGAACCAGAGGACTGAAAGGCCAGATTCAGTAAAGTTTGACTGAGATTTTCAGGCTCTTTACCCCTGGACTGGAGTTCAGGACCCGGTATTTACTATTACACTCCCTCAATGGGGAGTTTGAAGTGAAAGATTCTTAAAGGCCAGCTGCCAAGAAGGAATCTAGGCCAACAGCTCAGCTGAGGTGAGGGGCAAGCCCAGCTCCCCTTCCTCAAACTATTGCCTCCTGTCTGCAGGGATACATCCACTTGCACAAGGTCTGCAGCACTGAATCCCTTCTGGAGGGAGCTGCTGGTGTCCTCTTTCTGCTCAAGCTTGTGTTCCCCTTTGTGAACAGAGAGTGGTAGCAGGAGCATATTGAGAACTTAATTCCCTGCTTTTCTGGAAGGAGTTCACATCTGCATCCAGCAGAGTTCCCAGGTCACTAGGCACTACCTGAAGGGGCTCCAGGAGAGCTGGGGAGGGACTTCTGACAAGGGCTTGGAGTGCCAGGATGAGGAACAATGGCTGTGAGCTGAGAGAGGAGAGAGTGAGACTGGAGATTAGTGAAGAACTTCTTCCTCAGCTGCAGTCTGACCCTGCTGTGCCTCAGCTTCAAACCATTCCCCCTGGGCCTGTCTCTAGACCCCCTGATGGAAAGTCCCTCTGCAGCCTTCCTGCAGGATCCCTTCAGGTCCTGGCAGGCAGCTCTGAGGTGCCCCTGGAGCCTTCTCCTCTGCAGGCTGCACAGCCCCAGCTCCCTCAGCCTGTGCTCACAGCAGAGCTGCTCCAGCCCTTGGATCATCCCTGTGGCCTCCTCTGGACTCTCTCCAGCAGCTCTGTGTCCTTCTCCTGCTGGGGAATTATCTGAGGTTAGTCAGTGCCACTGGCTGAGATATGGCTGAGGGCTGAGCTCCAAGCCAAAGCATGGTTTCTGTGGTAGCTTTGAAGGGAGTGCAGAAAGAGACCAGACTGAGAGCAGCACAGATGCCTGCAGTGTACCCAGCTGTGCACCCAGCACTAGTCCCACAGCATGCTGCCACTGTGGAGGAGCACAAAGGTTCTGTGAAAGTTCAGAATAAAATGCTGGGGCAGAGGTCCTCCAGGAGCTCAGGGCAAGAGGACTCTGTGCTTATGCTTGGCTGGATTCAGGGCACTGGGCTGTGAGACACTGCTCCAGGTACCAGACTGTCAGAAGAGGCAGAGCCACAAGAGGCCAAAGGCATATGGAAGGTAGGTTTGAATTTCTGCCCTGTGAAGACTCTCCCTGGTGTACATCACCATTCCAACTGGCTTGGTCTTCCTCAGAAATCCTTCTTCTGGGAATTACTGGAGAAATGGTGTCCAAGAAAAAGTCCTGCTGTGAAGTCAGTGTGCTTGTCAGGAGCCAGAGCTCCTGTGATGATTCAGGCTCTGCTCAGATGCAGTGTGATGGAAGGGACAGTCTCCAGATGATCTATGGATGTCTGTTGCTAGAGCCTCTTCCTGGAAGTGTCCCAAGTGTGGATCTGCTCCCTGGCGTCAGGGAAGGCTGGATTTTCACTGCTCTTAGGAAGAACAAATTCTGGGCTTGTGACTGTAGCTGTAGTTAGTCAGGAAGGTCAAGAGTTGTAGTGAGAACAACAACACAGTGTGAGCCAGGCCTTCCTTTGGTGATAAACCTGAGGCTGGATTTGTACTCTAGGTAAATAAAGCTCAGAAGTTGGTCATTCCTATCTGACAGTGAGGTAACACTGCCTCAGGTGTGCAGCACCAAGCCTTGGGGAAGGTAACAGTGACAGCTCTGAGGTTCCCCTGGGGTCTTCTCCAGGCTGCACAGCCCCAGCTCCCTCAGCCTGTGCTCACAGCAGAGCTGCTCCAGCCCTTGGAGCATCTTTGTGGCCTCCTCTGGACTCTCTCCAGCAGCTCTGTGTCCTTCTCCTGCTGGGGACACCAGAACTGGAGGCAGGATTGGAGGTGAGGTCTGAGCAGAGCAGAGTCAAGGGGTGGAATCCCCTCTGCTGCCCTGCTGCCCACCCTGCTCTGGCTGCAGCCTAGGATGCAGTTTGCCTTCTGGGGTGCTTAAGCCCTCACAGGACAGCCATCATCTGTTAAATGTTGTTGTGTTTGAATGTGACCTCACTTCTCTTGCCTATCTGGTCCCTTCCATAAAGGGTTGGGGTTTCTCCATGCTCATTCCACAGGATGTGCCAAGCATAATGCCAGCCCCGGCTGCAGTTGCTTTTTCCCGTTCCCAGTGATGCGAAGGAGGGAGGCTGGCAAAGAGCTGAGTTTTGAGCAGCTTCCAAAGAGGGAGAGGAATTAACTTGTGTTTGTTAGTGTTCCAGGGCCAGTGCAGGTAGCCTTTGATGGAGTGGGAAGGGGAAGGCATTTTGCCTGCATAGCTAAATGTGTGCTGAGTTTGGAGGAGCACAGAGGACGTGGGGAGCCACCCCAAACCGGAGCTCCCTCTCCGTGTGGATCGGGGAGGCCGAGAAAAATGCAGGCAGTGCCTTGCCCTGGTGGGTGCCTGCAGCCTGGTCACTGTCAGAACATTTCCCCAGAAGGGCTTTTCAGGGCCTTTTGGCCACACTCTCGCTGGGGTTTTGAACCCTACTTAAGGAAGGGGCAAAAGAGTCACTGCTGGGATTGTTTGCAGCCTGGATCTGGAGCCCTGGTGCTAGCTGTGTGTTTGCTCACTGCTCCGTTCCCTCGGAGGAGCTTCTCGTGTGAGGTATGGCACTGAAGCAGACTGGGAGGGCTCTCCCTGATGCAGAGTGTGGGGAGCCCTTCATGTTTCCACACTTCATATTTTTAGAGTCTTTCATCTTTAGCCAAAGGCTGAGAGTTCTACTCACATCTCTCTTGAGACTCCTGGGAGGAGAGGTGGGCACACGTCCAGCATCCCTTCTCATCATACCTCAATGTAATCTCCAGGAACATCAAAGCAGCTGGGGGATGATGGTAGGAAAAAAACCAGAGTCAGCTAAAGTTCAGTCTGAAGAGTCTGTGTGTGCCTGCACATTGGGGGTGAGGGGCAAGGGGGGGTGGTGTCACACCACTCACATCAAAACCTTACCTTTTCCTGCAATTAATCCATCTCTAGCTGGCTAATGAACTTCTCAGTAACTAGCTGCCTAGAGAGGAAGGAGTTTCTGTAGGGACCCAAGCTGGGGAGTTCTGTCCTGCAGGGCTTGGACACCCAACTTCCCTTTCCAGAAGCAATGTCTGCCTAGCTGGGTGGTAGCTCCATGGAGAAAGACCTTGGAGTCCTGGTGGCTGCCTTAGGTAAACAAAGCTTTCTGTTCCTTCTGGCTTCTCCTGGATGTTCTTAGGCTGGAAGGCTGCAGGCACAGCAGCTTTGTGTTCTGGGGAGAAAACATTTCCATGAATGGATGAGGCTCGTGCCCTCAAGGTCACTGTCTTGGCAAAGCCTGTTTTAAAGGCAGCGAGTGAGCCACGCTGCTTGCTCTGACAGCAAATGTGGCCCTGGATTGTGTTCCCTAGGTACTGACATACAGTATGTAGTGTGCTCAAGCTGGGCTTCAGGGTTATCCTGGGCTGGGAGGGAGCTGGACTATAGATTTGGATGAAACAGAAAGTAAAGAGATTCAAAGCACCCCGGCAGCGAGACAGAAGAGAAGGCAGAGCTAGGAACAGCCCTGGCAGCACTCCAGGTGTGGACTTCATGGGGAGTGAGGGCCTCCTGGACACACCTTTGGGAAGGCAGCTGAAGCTCCTCTCCCTTGCCAGCCTCTGTCCTTTCCCTCAGAGGTACTACAGAGCAGGCAAGCATTTCCTTTAGGGCAGCCACTGAGGCCATTTGTCCTGGGTGTCTGGTGCTGGAGTTGTTGTTGTATCTGCTCTGGGCTGCCCTGCTCTGCTGCTGCATTTTTGACTTCTGAACCAGATTTTTCAGTCTCCAGCCTGATCACTTTAGCAGAGTTTGTTTTGTGAAACTGGCATTTTTGTGCCTCTTGTGGGCAGGAGAATTTTTCACTTCCTACTCTGACCTCAAAACATCCTTCAAGTGTCCCTGGCACTGAAGCACAAGGATTATTTTATGGCTTCTTGATAGCACTGAGTCCTCTATAGGAAATGCTTCAAATATCTGACAGTAGTTCTGTCCTGCCATAGTATAGGTGGAAATACTGATATCCTTTTCCTAACCTCTGTGTGCTTGTCAGCCTGCCACATGGTCACCTCAGGACAGGGAGTGGCCATTTGTGTGTCTCTGGAAAGAGCCTAAGGTGTCACAGTTGTTGCTGAAAAGAAATCACTGCATAGCATTTATTCTGCTGCTTTGCTTGTTAATGGTGCTCCAATTAACCCACAGCAAAGCAAAGCAGCAAAGGTATTGTTGTGTGTTTGTTAGCTTCAGAGACACAGAATCATAGAGCCAGAGAGGGGGGTGGGCTGGAAGGGAACATCTAAGTCCTGCACTCAGCAGGGACATCCCCCACTGGATCAGGTTGCTCACAGCCCTGTCCAGCCTCACCTGGAACAGCTCCAGGGATGGAGCCTCAACCACCTCCCTGGGCAGCCTGCTGCAGTGTTCCAGCAGCCTCCTGCTGCAGAGCTTGTTCCTCACATCCAATCTCAATCTGCTCTGCTCTCATTTCAAACCATTGTTCCTGCAGTCTTCAATGAGTGCAAAGAAACTTTACCAGGTTCAGATGACCTTGTCCAAAAGACAAGAGCAATTCTTCTCCAGGATGCACAGCTGTAGCTGCCTCGCAGCAGTGGCTGCCTGGAAGGAGCTCACCTTCTTTGGTTAGTTTTGTTTTCATTAGAAGCATTAAACAAATCCTGTACAGGTACAAAGCAAGCTTGGTCACAGCAGCCACTTCACTGCTGTGTCCCAAGGGAGACTCAGGTGTAGGACCAAGGTTTATCTGTGTGCATTTCTGCAGGCTCCAAACACAGACCCACAAGCAGCTCTCTGCACAGCCATGCAGGCCACAGAAAAGCCTTCAGCTTGCATTCTGCCTGCAGGTTTGTTGTTGGCCAGGCTTGGGTCCCTAGGGGAATCTGTGAAAATCAGTCTCCACTGTGACCCCTGAGCTGTGCAGTCACAAGCACCCAAGTCTCTGCTGCTTGGCTGTGAAGCCATCTGAGAAGCTGTGGCCCTGGAAATGTTAACAGAAACGAGAGAGCTGTGCTCAGAGAGCTGTCAGGAGACTGAGCTGCTCTTCACACAGCTCTCAGAGCCCCCCCACCTTTCCAGGTACTGAAGTGCAGCCCGAAGGGGTGGATGTCTGCCAGGCTCTTTGCTGGCAGCCAGGGAAGCCATAGAAAGCAGATTCCATCAGCTGCTCCCCGGCAAATCACAGCTGCAGGCACAGGCTGCTGCCATCAGCTGACGGCCACTGGAGAGGCTGGGCGGAAAAGGCTTGAACTAAAGGCTCTTGAAGTCAGGGGCAACTATCCCATGGCCTGCAGCAGGCTTGCTTTCCATCCAGCTTCCAGCTCCACCTTTGCCAGTTCAGTTAAAGGGCTATAGGCCTGCAGCAGTTCGTGATGTGGCAGCACCAGGCTGCAGCAAAGCAATGCTGCAGGCTGCACCTTTGCTGTCCCTGACCTCTTGTGGCTGCGTTCTCTGTAGCACAAGCCCTGGGCACCTCTGAACTGCTCCACAGCCAGGCAGGGGCCTCTGCCATGGAGGTACCACCTGATGGTTGGTCTGGCTTTCAGAGAGCCCATGGGCTATTAGCCAGGCCTGTGGCAAAGTCTTTGGCAAAGTCATGGTTTTGGAGCTCTGCAACACAAGGACAAGCAATGGAAGCTGTTAGGCTCTGGGGTTGGACTCGATGAGCTGAAAGGGCTTTCCAACCAACAACATCCTATGGCCTGCAGCTCAGCCCCTGTGTCTCTCTTGTATTTTTTGGAGGCTGGGCTGGGCTGGCAATTTGAACAAGGAAATTACTTCAGCTGATAGTGAAGAGCAGGATCTGTAGAGCCTTGCCCTGAGGTCTGTGAAGTCTGTTTCTTGCCTTTCTCTGTCCTGATCCTGAAAGGTTTGGTTTTTTCAGTTTGAGTCATGAGTATTTTGCTACCTAAAGATGACAAAGCCAAGCTTCTAGTAATGAGTACTTTGTTATTAGCTGGGATTACTGAGGACTGGTGTTTAATGTCAACAAACAACAGAACTGTGGAAGGGTTTGGGTTGGAAGGGACCTTTAAAGTTCCTCTAGTCCAGTGCCACCACCGCAGGCAGGGACATCTTTCACTGGCTCAGGTTGCTCAAGGCCCTGTTTAACCTGACCTCCACCACCTCCAGGGATGGGGCATCAGCAGCTCTCTGGGCAAGCCCTTGCAGTGTGTGTGATGCACATCTTTCTCTGATGGCTGAGTGGGCAGAGAGGGCTTGGATCCTGAGGCCGATGAAGCGTGGCAGTGCAGACTGCAGGGGAAGTCAGCACCAAGTGCTGCTGGCTGCCCCAGGCAGGCAGGGCTGTTACTGGGCTGAGCCCTCTTGTTCAAACTTTCTCTCCAAGTCCCTCCATAGGAAATTCTCACTGTCCTGCCTGTGTGAAATGACAGCCCACAGCAAGGCATAAAGAAGTGCAGGCTCACATCCACGGGCAGAAAAGGATTTGGGGGTGCTGCTGGGGGAGAAGCCAGACAGGAGCAGGCAGTGTGAGCTTGCAGCACAGGAGGCCAAGGGCAGCCTGGGCTGCATCCAAAGCAGGGTGGCCAGAGATGGAGAGAGAGGATCCTGCCCCTCTGCTCTGCTCTGTGAAACCTCACCTGGAGCACTGCATCCAGCTCTGGAGCCCTCAGCACAGGGAAGGACCTGGACCTGATGGAGCAGCTCCAGAAGAGGGCAAACAAAACAATCAGGGGGTTGGAGCAGCTCTGCTGTGAGGACAGGCTGAGGGAGCTGGGGGTGTTCAGCCTGGAGAAGAGAGGGCTCCAGGCAGACCTAACAGCAGCCTGCCAGGACCTGAAGGGGCTACAGGAAGGCTGCAGAGGGACTGTTCCCAAAGGCCTGCAGGGACAGGAGCAGGGACAATGGTTTGAAATGAGAGCAGAGCAGATTGAGATTGGATGTGAGGAACAAGTTCTGCACCAGGAAGCTGCTGGAACACTGCAACAGGTTGCCCAGGGAGGTGGTTGAGGCTCCATCCCTGAAGCTGTTCAAGGTGAGGCTGGACAGGGCTGTGAGCAACCTGATCCAGTGGAGGATGTCCCTGCTGAGTGCAGAGGGGTTGGACTGGGTGAGCTTTGGAGGTGCCTTCCAACCCAACCCATTCTATGGTTCTAGGATATGGACCAGGGAAGAGTGAAAAGGGCCATGGGGAATGCTGCTCTTTCCCTATGAATTGGAGAGGTTTTAAGTGATTTTTTCATCTCTAAAGGTTCCCCAAAGGCCATTGTGGGACCTCTGTGTATTGTTTTGCAGCTAGCTCAAGCCAAAGGCTGTGCTTAATTCCAAGGTCTTACCTTCTGACTAAAGGAGTGATTCAAAGTGTCACAGAGGTTCTCTCTCTCTTGAATTGTGTAAATTGTTGTGGGTTACAAAGGCAGAAGCAGGACATTACTTCAGAAAGCATTCTGCCAGCAGGGCTGCTCAGGAGTGACCTTTGCTGGCAGCATGCTCTAGGGAGCATGATGGCACACAGTGACCTTGGGCACAGAGAAACACAGAATCGGGTTTTGCAAAGCAAGAAGTAGCCTGAGCTCTGCTGCCAGCTTCTGCAAGTCTGGGAACAGAAGCTGTCAAGCAGCCTTCTGGCCAAACAAGCTTCTCATAAGCCACAAAGTGCAGGGGCTTGTGTTATCCCATTTGACACATTCACTTCACTTTGCAGTGTGCCAAACATGAGCCAGTCCTGGGGCTGTTCTGTCAGCCTCCCTTTGCTGTGCCCTATCCCATGAGCACTGTACTGTAGGTCCAGGCTCTGCCTCGCAGCAGATCGGCTCTGCCTCAGCTTCAAACCATTCCCCCTGCTCCTGGCTCCAGACCCCCTGATGGGAAGTCCCTCTGCAGCCTTCCTGCAGGAGCCCTTCAGGTCCTGGCAGGCAGCTCTGAGGTCCCCCCCAGAGTCCTCTCTTCTCCAGGCTGAACAGCCCCAGGTACCTGGGATCATATTCCTCAGAAATCAAAATGTCAGCACCAAAAGAGACCAAGTTGTCCAAGATGTGTTTATTTTTCTTTGCATTTGGCCTGTTTTGCCTATCTGCTTCTCATTCCTGTAGTTTCATTTGAAGTGAGGTTGGACAGTGGGCTTCAAACACCTTAGCCTGCAGCTGAGCTCTGCACTGAGCGAGCAGAGGGTGGAATGGCAGCTCAGGTATTTCAGTCAGGTTCCCTGAGAGAGGGTCAGAGAGCTGCCTTAAAAACCTCCAGTTCATGTCTTTTGCACCCAGAGAGCAGTTCAGATAGGACATGGCTCCCTGAAAAGGTTGTTGGGGAAACAAAACAGGTTGTGTAACAGGATTAGGATCACTCTAAGCTCTAGTTAGTGCTTACTTAAAAATAACCTCCTGGACTCGCGGTGCAGCTCCAGTTGTGTTTGTGACAGTAGGGGCTGCTGCAGGAAAAGAGACCAAGCAAGCTGGCTTCCCAGCACGATGCTGGAGTGGAAGGGCAGCCAGCCTGCTCTGCTGAGAGCTGCTTCGAAAAGGGCTGCCTGCACTTGTTGTGATTTGCAATCAGAGAGGGTGGCCTCTTCCCGCTCTGTCCTGGTGAGGAGGTGGTGCCAATGATTAGACAACGTTGCAGTCGGATTCCCCCCGACTGTAAACGTGGCAAGAAGATGGAGACCTTCCTGCTCTGGCTAAGGTTTATGTTGGTGCTCCCTGGGGGGAGGAGCCCCTTATCATCATATCAGTCAGGGTTGGAAGGGACCACAAGGATCATCCAGTTCCAACCCCCCTGCCATGGGCAGGGACACCCCACACTAGATCAGCCTGGCCAGAGCCTCATCCAGCCTGGGCTTAAACACCTCCAGGGACAGGGCCCCAACCACCTTCCTGGACAACCCATCCCAGGGCTTCACCACTCTCATGGGGAAGAACTTCCTCCTCACCTCCAGCCTGAATCTCCCCACCTCCAGCTTCATTGCATTCCCCCTAGTCCTAGCACTCCCTGAGATCCTGAGCAGTCCCTCCCCAGCCTTCTTGGAGCCCCCTGCAGATCCTGGAAGGCCACAATGAGGTCACCTCAGAGCCTTCTCTTTTCCAGACTGAACAGCCCCAACTCCCTCAGTCTGTCCTCACAGCAGAGCAGCTCCAGCCCTCTGCTCATCCTCATGGCCCTTCTCTGGACACCTTCCAGCACCTTCAGATCCCTCTTTTAATAGAGGCTCCAGAACTGGAGGCAGTACTCCAGGTGGGGTCTCCCCAGAGCTGAGCAGAGGGGCAGAATCCCCTCCCTGGCCCTGCTGGCCACACTTCTCTTGCTGCAGCCCAGGCTCTGCTTGGCTCTCTGGGCTGCAAGTGCACCCTGAGAGCTCCTGTTGAGCTTCTCCTCCCCCAGCACCCCCAAGGCTCTCTCCTCAGGGCTGCTTTCCAGCCAGTCCCTGCCCAGCCTGCAGTTGTGCCTGGGATTGCCTCCACCCAGCTGCAGGACCCTGCCCTTGGTCTCGTTGACCCTCATGAGGTTGGCTTGTGCCCACCTCTCCAGCAGATGTGCAGAGCAGAGCTGTGTCTTCCTTCTCATCCTTTTTGTTCAGGCAGCATCAGGAGAGCTGATGAAGTAGGTACAACATCTGTGAGGGGGTGGCACAGCAGTGTGGCAGAGCAGCAGTTAGCATCAGCAGGTGGCAGTTTGATTTGCACACCTTTAGATGCTAGAGGGATACTCTGTGATGCTATGATTCTGATTTTCTGGAGTCCAAGAGATCTGCTTGAAAACAGTTCTGAGGTCCAGACTGTGAAGAGCATTTGTTTGCCTTGATTTATCTGTTCACAGCTAACTGAATGTGCCCTGCTCTCTGGCAAGCTGTGGTATATCCTAGTAGCTCCCTGGCAGCTGCTGTGCACCCCCGGCGTGGTGTCACACTAGGGAAGAGCCTGGAGGGGGTGGCAGGAGTGCTGAGTGTGCTTGGGAAGTGTAAGTGGTCAGTTGCAGTTGCTGGATCGTACTAAGAACAAAGGGAGCAAAGGAGTGGGGAGAGCAGGGGCTGCAAGTAGTGCTGCAGTGCTTATCAAGAGGTGAAGGGAGCAGAGAACCCCTAGCAGACCTCAGCAGATCCATACTCAGCTCTGTGCCAGAGAAGGTCTGCAAGAAACCAGAAGGAAAAATGTCTGTCAGGGCTTCTGCTTTCCTCCTTGCCCCCTCAAGAAGTCTTCATTGCAGCCATGCTTGATGGGGTGGACCTGATATCCAGGACTAAGCTGCTGGGCCCCAAGCCAAATATTTAAGCAGGAAGAATGGAAAATGAATGAAGACCTCCTCCTTGCTCTGCATGAGTGTCACGAGCTCTCCCTCCAGCAAGAGACCGCTCTCGCTGCTGGCAGTCCCTCTTGCCGCTGCTGTCCACACATGCTGGTGGAGAAACCCTTCTCCCTCTCCAGAAGTGCAAGTTGAAAAGGAAGTGAGAGGAAAGGGAGAGGAAGAGGTGTGCTCAGATTCCCAGAGCAAACCAAGACAAGGGAGCAGCTTTCTTTTTCAGGGCTCTGTTGACTCACAAATTCTCTCAAATGCCTTTCAAGCAGGAGTGGAACCTGGAAGGTAAAAGTGCTGAGGTCCCCTGAAGGAAGGTCCTCTGCAGGAGCAGAAAGGGCATAACCCTTTTCCTTGCACTCATCACAGCAGATAATGAACCTGGAAGGCCTGGGGCTCGTTAATTTGCTTTGCCTGAGCCTGCACCCAGTCAGAGAAATCCACAAGTATTTAAAGTTCTTCCATACAAGGCCTGAATTCCTTTGGAATTAAATGATGTAAAAACTATGAAAACAGTCTGCACTTGAATCATCCTGATTTTTTTTTAATATAGGTTTATTCAGCAAATTGGCTACCAGTTGAGGGCACTGGTTTCCATACCACCACTTGTGGTGTATTTAAAACAGATGGCAGCATCTCAAAGCCTGCTTTGTCCAAAGCCAAGGACATTTTTTCGGCAAGAAGTCTGAACTTGTTGCCACATAAACAAAAGGAGAGATTTAACTTAGTGTCTACATATTTTGGATTGGCAAAAACTGCTGAAAAAAAAAGAAGAAGACGAAAAAAGGAAAGAGGCAAAAAAAGCAGGGCCAGGGAGCAGACTCTGTGGCAATAGGGAAAGGGAGAGCGAGAGGAGGAGAGGGCTGCAGGCGCGGGGGCATGCGGCACGCAGGCACGGCATGGCCGCTGGGCTCTCCGCGGGCTGTCCTGTGAGACCCAGCGAGCAGGAGGGGCTGGGGGCAGCTGGGAAAGGGCTCACAAGACTTATTCCATCAGGTCAGGCACCAGGGGTGTGAAGAAAGCACATTTGGATGCTCTCTATTGGCCAGCCCCAATGACAAAATGAAGCCCTACCTGTTCAGGTTTGTCAGTGCTGCACAGCTTCAGAGAGCTGCTGGCTGAAAACTCAAAGTGTTCTGCAACTGGAAAACCCCAGGCTGGCTCAGGCTGAAGGGAGCTCATGGGTCAGCTGCCCCAACCTCCCCTCCATGCCCAGGGACACCTCTCAGCTACACTCAGCTGCTCAGGGCCTCATCCAGCCTGGCCTTCAGCACCCCCAGGCAGGAGGCAGCCACAGCCTCCCTGGGCAGCCTGGGCCAGAGTCTCAGCAGCCTCCTGCTGAAGAACTTCTTCCTCAGCTGCAGTCTGACCCTGCTGTGCCTCAGCTTCAAACCATTCCCCCTTGGCCTGTCTCTAGACCCCCTGATGGAAAGTCCCTCTGCAGCCTTCCTGCAGGATCCCTTCAGCTCCTGGCAGGCAGCTCTGAGGTCCCCCTGGAGCCTTCTCCTCTCCATGCTGAACACCCCCAGCTCCCTCAGCCTGTGCTCACAGCAGAGCTGCTCCAGCCCTTGGATCACCTTTGTGGCCTCCTCTGGGCTCTCTCCAGCAGCTCTGTGTCCTTCTCCTGCTGGGGACAACAGAACAGGAGGCAGGAGTGGAGCTGGGGCTTCCCATGAGCAGGGTGGCTGGGGACAGCGCACGCTGCACTGCTTCCTGAAGTGTCTTCTAGCTTTGCTTCAGCAGAATTGGTGATGGTGACCTTAAATGAGAAATGATGATGGCAAAGGGCAGGCATGGCAGCAGAAACCAATGGAGGCCTTTGGGGGGAGTGCAAAAGCTGTGTATGAGGAGCAGAGGAATCAAGAGTGGGCAGGACAGCAGGTTGCAGATGTCAGTGACCGAGCCATGGCGCGTTTCTGGCTGCAGTGCCCAGGCCAGGCAGCACTGCTGCTCTTTGCTCTCCTGTGTTCTTAACTGCAGGCTTACTTTTGACTGTGTATCTCAGAGTTTGATACACATTGTGTATCAGTGACACTGCCAGGACCTTTGTGAAGTTGTCAGGACATGGTAGAGAATAAATAATGAAGTCATGGAAGTCATTAATGCTCTGGAAGCAAAACTGCCCAGATCCAGGGAAAGGGTAAACAAAGTCGTTCCTGATAACTGATATTCAATGCTCCAAACATTCTGATCAGGTCAGCCAAAGCAAAGTCCAGTTTAGTCATATTCAGGAGACATGGAATAGCCTTAGTCTGCCCTGTGAGCGTGATGGAAGATGATTCACAGCCTGACTACCTATGAGAAGGAAGCCTCAGAGCTTGGTTTTGATAAGAAACAGAGGCACCAGGGGCACCGTGAGCGCTGAGTGAATTGGTATTGCTGGTGAGAGCTGAGAGGACTATGGCCAATGGTGTCCAGCAGAGGATCTGACAGGATCTGGCTGACCTCTGTAAGAGGCATCTGTAAGGCAGAGCAGCTGTGAAAGACGTCCAGGACTTCCTGCCACAGATGAAGCTGGTGCTGGACTCCTGCCCAAGCAGCACTGGGGTCAGGTGCACGTCTCACCCTCCACGGCCCTGGCGTGTCTGCACAATTAAACCCAGGTGTGCAACAGAGAAAGGCTTCATTTCCTTCTGGACAGCTACCTGCTTTGGACAGCTGGGGAAGTGATATCCTGAGATCCATGGCAGAGTGCCCTTGCTCTGCGTCGCAGCCCGGGAGAGGCAGACGCTGGAAGAAACAAAGCCGTTGTGTGGGCAGCGAAAGCTCGCAGCTGAGAAGACCTCTGCCTAAGGAGAAACTAAGCTCGGCCTGTGTCTGCCACACCACCCATGAGGCAGTGCCAGTTTGGGTCACAACTGTCCAGGCTCCCTGTCAGGAGCTTCTGAGGTTGTTATGGACGGCAGATTCTGCATCTGAACGCAAACCTCCACGGCTCTGTGCTGTCACCGAGCTGCACTTGCCGGGAGGATGGCGATGTGGAGGTGTGGTCGTGCCTGCCCCACAGGTCTGTCACTGTTTCTTGTTGGCCCAGGAGGTCACCACAGAGACAGAGGGCAGTGGGGCACAGTTTGGTTCAGTGGGGTCTTGCCCTCAGACCACCTCTCCTTTCCTCTGCTAGCTTTTTGCTATCAAAAATGGGCATTTTTCTCTCTTGCCTTGCTCTGGTCAAGTTGGATTCTCTTCTGGTCTGCCAAAATTGCTTCACACAGCGTGCCTGTGCAGAGATCCAGCTGTCTGGGGCACTGATTGTCTAACAGACAATGCAATGAGATGTGTGCCAACGGGTAACCAGTCACAAGGGCATTCCAAATGTGAGCCGTGTGGCACCTCATGTGCCAACCAGGCAGCTGATGAAGCCACACAGGAGCTCCAAACTCTTCCTGAAAAGCTCCTGTGCAGGTTGTGTTCCGGCCCAGTTCCAGTCCAATGTATAATGTAGCCCTGGGAGAGGAATTCTGGCTTGTGCAAGTCCATCATTTTGTGAAAGGCACCAGCTCAGAAGCAGTCCAGCTCACAGCTCAGGGAAGGCATTGGAAGGTGAGAAGCTCTGCAGCAGACACCACAGCTTCGAAGCCTCACACCATCACCTCCTGCAGAAAGGAGATGGCATGGGGCAGGGACACATCACAACTGGTTTCCTCATGCCTGTACTGCACAGAATCACTGAGGCTGGACAATACCTTTCAGACCATTGAGTCCAACCCTAACCCAACTGCCATGAGCACTAAACCATGCCCTGAAGCACCACATCTGCAGCTTCTTGCTTCTTGGACACCTCCAGGGATGGGGACTCCACCACCCCCTGGGCAGCCTCTTCCAACCCCTCACCCCTCTCTTACTGAAGAAGTTTCTCCTCATGTCCAACCCAAACCTCCCCTGGCACAGCTCTGAGCCATTTCCTTTTGTCCTGTCACTGGTTGCTGGGGAGCAGAGACCACAATGGTCTCTCTGATGGCCAGAGGGACACTTTCAAAGCAGCAGCACACGGAGCCTTCCGATTCCAGGCAGCATCCAGCTGACAGTAGGTGCTCTGCTGCTAGGTTTGTGCCATGTCTACTTTTCAAAGTGCTTTGCTGCTCCTCTATTTAAAAGCAACCCCCCAAACAGGAGCCTTTTAAGGATTCTGTTGCTTTGTGTTCCTTGCTGGATTTTTGTGGTCAAGAGAAGCACATTTTTGTTCCAAATCCAACAGCTCTGCTATGAGAAAAAGACAAAAAAAGAGCAATGATGGGAAAAACCTTGCTCAGTGCTGGTTCCTGCTGTATATCACAGGCAGGAAATGTTGCTGATCATGAGAAATGGCTGCCCCGCTGCCAGCCTCCACACCAGATGTGAGCCTGAGACTGGCAGCTGGGAGAAGCTAAACTCTGCTCACAGAAAGGATTTCACCACTGCCTCAGGAGCAGTGCAGCACTGCAAGGGCTGTAGCTCTGTGTCGGTGGTCTGTGCTCACAAGCTGTCTGGTTTAATTTAGACATGGGTCTCAAAGATGTGTCAGAGAGGCCTGAAGGGCAGGAAAGCCAGAACCAAGGACTGCAGCCAGCTTGGTGGAAGGTGGAGGCAGGCAGTGAAGCAGAGCAGCTTGGTCACTCCTGAGCCTTGGCACCTGGTGGCTTTGCTGGCACTGGTGCCAGTCCAGCTTTAGGACTAAAGACACAGGCCTGTTGTAAGAGTCACTTACTGCTGGCTGACAAAGGTGATGCTGAACCAGAGCTGCCCCAGAGCTGCTCAGCAATGGAGAAAAACAATTGTGCTGCCTCAGGGGAGGCCCCAACAGGACAGGTGGGGACAGACAACAGGAAGCCAGGTACAGGGAAGAACCTGGGAGAGCAGGGGTTGCTGCTCAGGGCTGCTGTTTGGAGGGACCTCTCCCCGACACAGAATGAGCTTATGCCAAACCCAGGCTGGTTTGGAAGCAGCCAGACCTCAGGTGTGGGCAAGGGAAGAAACCAGGCCAAGGTTATTGCTAAAACCCCAGAGTTTGCTGCCCTGGAAGAGCTTCTGCTTTGCGTGAGGCTACAGCAAGCTCCTGCTTACCTGATACAGGCACTTAGCAAGCAGATGAAACCTGCAGGGGTTCTTTAATTGCTTCTCAGCTCTCCTCCTGCTGATCACACAACATTTCCTGTAGCAAGACTACCTTCAGCTCACACTCTTCTGCAGTGCACCAATGTGTCAGAACTGGGCCTGTTCTCAGAGATGACTGCATTCAGAAAATCACAGAATCCCAGACTGGCTCAGGCTGGAAGGGAGCTCAGAGCTCAGCTGCCCCAACCTCCCCTCCATGCCCAGGGACACCTCTCAGCTACACTCAGCTGCTCAAGGCCTCATCCAGCCTGGCCTTCAGCAACCCCAGGCAGGAGGCAGCCACAGCCTCCCTGGGCAGCCTGGGCCAGAGTCTCAGCAGCCTCCTGCTGAACAACTTCTTCCTCAGCTGCAGTCTGACCCTGCTCTGCCTCAGCTTCAAACCATTCCCCCTGGTCCTGTCTCTGGACACCCTGAAGGGAAGTCCCTCTGCAGCCTTCCTGCAGGATCCCTTCAGCTCCTGGCAGGCAGCTTTGAGGTCCCCCTGGAGTCTTCTCCTCTCCATGCTGAACACCCCCAGCTCCCTCAGCCTGTGCTCACAGCAGAGCTGCTCCAGCAGACCAACCACAAAGACCAGGCAGCTCTCTGACAGGTGACACACTGCTGTGCTTGCTCCTGGAGACACAGGAGTTCAGCATGGGCAGTGGACTCAGTTTTCATCAATACCAAAAGCCACCCTGTGAAAGCCACTGCAAGGTGGCTGCCCCATGCCCTGAGGTTCCACTAATAGCAGCAGCACACACCTCTGCCTGCGTGTGTGCAAAGAGGGGCTGTGCATGGTGGTGCAGCTGAGATCCAGGAGTTTGTGCTGCTTCTCATTTCCAGCTTGAAAGCCTGTCTGCCTCTGTGGTCTGGAGCAGGGACTGTGCCGCTGCCCCACGTGTCACTCACTCCCCAGCCTGTGGCTTGCAGTTGCCAGCCTCGGTAAAGGGGTTTAAAAATACAGGCCAGCAGAGCTGCTAAGTGTTGGAGTCACAGAATGTACCCATTAGAGAGTGGGTTTGGAGCCTGTGCTGGGTGCCACTGCTCATGTTCCCAATACCATGGCTGCCAGATTACTCACTGAGCTGCAGCTCCTCTCACGCACCAGGAGCCCACCAGCCCTGCTGAAATGGTAGCACTGAACCCTTCCAGAGGATGCCAGGCAATGGCAAGTCCTTGGAGGAGGATTAATGACCACTGGTCTAAAGTCTACAAAGCTTTTTACTGAACCCTGGGACCTCCATGCCAGAAGATGTGTTCTGTATGGAGAGAGGCCATGGACAGCCATTGAGTTGACACAGAAGGCATCTCTATGGCAAATGCTCAGCATTCAGTCAGCACCAGCAGGCTGCATATGCTCTGCCTGCACCACACTGCTGGGTGGCTGTGCCTGATGCTATGTGAAAGTCTCCAGAGGAGACTCCACAGCCTCTCTGGGCAGCCTGCTCCAGGGCTCTGCCACCCTCACCATACAGAAGTGTCTCCTTGTGTTGAGGTGCAGCCTCCTGTGTTCCACCTTGTCCCTGTTGTTCCTTGGCCTGTCACTGGGCACCACCACAGAGAGCCTGGCACCTTCACCCTGACCCCCACCCCTCAGATATGGACAGACCTTGATCAGATCCCCTCCCAGCCTTCTCTTCTCCAGGGCTCTCAGTCTCTCTTCACAGCAGAGATGTTCAGGTCCCCCAGTCATCCTCCCAGCACTGTGCTGGACTCTCTCCAGCAGGTCTCTGTCTCTCTGGAACTGGGGAGCCCAGCACTGGACACAGTGTTCCTGCTGTGGTCTCAGCAGGGCAGAGCAGAGGGGGAGCAGAAGCTCCCCAGCCCTGCTGGCCACACTTTGCTTTTCTTGCTGCATTTCTTTTCTGGCCTGCATCAGGAACAGTGTGGCCAGCAGGAGCAGGGAGGTCATTCTGCCCCTGTACACTGCACTGCTTAGGCCACACCTCGAGTCCTGTGTCCAGTTCTGGGCCCCTCAGTTTAGGAAGCAGGTTGACTTGCTGGAACGAGTCCAGAGAAGAGCAACAAAGCTGGGGAGGGGTCTGGAGCACAGCCCTGTGAGGAGAGGCTGAGGGAGCTGGGGTTGCTTAGCCTGGAGAAGAGGAGACTCAGGGGTGACCTTATTACTCTCTACAACTACCTGAAGGGAGGTTGCAGACAGACGGATGTTGGTCTCTTCTCCCAGGCGGCCAGTACCAGAACAAGAGGACACAGTCTCAGGCTGCGCCAGGGGAGGTTCAGGCTGGATGTTAGGAAGAAGTTCTATACAGAAAGAGTGATTGCCCATTGGAATGGGCTGCCTGGGGAGGTGGTGGGGTCGCCATCACTGGAGGTGGTCAGGAGGAGACTTGCTGGGGTGCTTGGTGCCGTGGGTTAGTTGTTTGGGTGGTGTTGGATTGGTTGATGGGTTGGACTCGATGATCTTGAAGGTCTCTTCCAGCCTGGTCTATTCTATGTATTCTGTGTATTCTATGTATTCTATCCCAGGATGCCATTTTGAACTACAGATTTTCATAGCTGAGAGATTTGCCTTCAGACCCTTCCAGGAGGGGTAAGCCTGGCTGGCTGCACTGGCTGTTAGCCTTGGGGCTCCACAGTAGAACTTTGCAAACACAGAGTTAAAGTGTGCAGAGGCTCTGCAAAGGGTCCTTGTCATTTACCAGGGCTCAGAGGAGAGCTGCAGGACAGAAGGAGTTGCCCTGTGTTCCAGGAGAGATGGATATCATTTGGAAGTCGTTTGGAGGCAGCAAACATCTGGTGGCTGTTGGGAGGCTTGCCAAGCAAAACAGGAGTTGTGGTTGATAGCTGGGACATGCTAACAAATCCAAGGAAAGTAATCACTGTGGGCAGAGGCACACAAGACACATACTACACATGCTTTTCAAAGGATGACCTTCAAGCCAGCACAGCTGGAACTGTCTGTGAGCCAAGTTCTACCTGCAGGCTGCTTAGCTACCTCTGCTCTGTGTGCAGAAGGAAAACGGAGGCCAGACTGGTTTCTCTCAAATACCTCATACATGCACAGAGGCAAACTCTCTTTGTCAGCTGTTCCTAGGCCTTCCAGCCAGCTTGGAAGTCATTTTTGTCCTGGCACTAGGAGAGAAAAGGCTGTGAGACAGAAAAGCACAATGCACTTGTGTATTAGATACGAAAATCTGGCTTGGTGACCCCACGAAGTCTCTGCTAAGCTGTCAGTGGTCCTGGGATTCCTCAGTTCAGGCAGCTCTTAGTTTAGAAATGGTATTCTGTGATGCTCCTGTCCTTCCCTGTCATGAGTGACCATTTGCCTGTGGTCCCCTCCTGCAGATCCCAGGGGCTGTGCTCTGGGGATGCACAGCTGTTACCTCCCTTGCTCCTGTCTGAAACTGCTGTGAGAGGCTCCTGCTTGGGCCCTGCTTGTGCTGCCCTCCTCATTTCCAGCAGATGAGTGAGCTGCTGGAGCAAGGCTCAGCTGGGGATGTCATGTGAATGAACTGGCCCAAAATATCAGAAGCTTTATATAGACTCACAGAATCCCAGCATGGCTCAGGCTGAAGGCAGCTCAGAGCTCAGCTGCTCCAACCTCCCCACCATGCCCAGGGACACCTCTCAGCTACACTCAGCTGCTCAAGGCCTCATCCAGCCTGGCCTTCAGCACCCCCAGGCAGGAGGCAGCCACAGCCTCCCTGGGCAGCCTGGGCCAGAGTCTCAGCAGCCTCCTGCTGAAGAACTTCTTCCTCAGCTGCAGTCTGACCCTGCTGTGCCTCAGCTTCAACCCATTCCCCCTTGGCCTGTCTCTAGACCCCCTGATGGAAAGTCCCTCTGCAGCCTTCCTGCAGGATCCCTTCAGGTCCTGGCAGGCAGCTCTGAGGTGCCCCTGGAGCCTTCTCTCCAGGCTGCACAGCCCCAGCTGCCTCAGCCTGTGCTCACAGCAGAGCTGCTCCAATTAAAGTCTGAAGAATGAAAGAAATGCTTCAAATCTCCTTAAGAACATCTTCCTAACGGCCAGAGGTGTGAGAGGGTCCTTTGTCTTTCAGCCAGTGAGTCAGGACTGGGGCTGGGCTTAATATTCCTCCACCCTGTGCCACTGTCTGGAGGGCAGCTCCTGCAGAAATCCCCACCGTGGCTGCCCCTGCTGTTTGCTGCCCAGGGATAAACCTAAAGGGAGTGCTCGATGCCCCTCAAGGTTCCTCAGAGGAGTGTCCAGGAGGTGTTGTGAAACACTCTAAACTTGTCAACTTGTTTTGCAAGCCACTATTGTTTTTTCCTTTCTTCACAGAATGTTACTCAGAGTACTCTGTGGACTTTTGTCTCCTAGAACACTTCATCAACATCATCAGGCTGCAATGTGAGTGTTTCAATCAGCTGACCAAAGAGGATGGGACCCCCGGTGCAGGAGGATCTGAGATGCAACCTGAGAGGCAGAACTGGGCAGCTGGCACAGCCCCTCAGCCGTGTCAGCAGTGAAGGGCTCTTTCTTGCTCCATTTCAGCACTCACCTGTGGCCCCAGATGGTCTCAGGAAATGCAGAGGCAGAAGACAAATGGAGGCAGCAGACCCTGCTCAGCAGAGCCATGTGTCTTGGTGAGGATTGATGACTGACTGGCTCTCCAAAAGGCAGAAAGACTTTCTCTTTACTTTCCATGAAACCTTAGAGCTGGTGAAGCAAAGGAAATGGAATGTCATTGCTCCTGAGCTTTAGTGCTGCTAAGATTTATGACACATCAGCAAGAGCTGAGAAATGTGGTGGAGATCCCTTGATGGCATTCCTTGCTTCCCTTATCTTCAGGAGCTCTCTGCTCGTGCTGCTGATGCTAAGCCTGTAAAAGAAATAAACTTAATTAACTGGAGTGAAGTCTTCCTCCTTTCAGGCTTCAGAGACCTCCTGAAGGTCTTCACTTCTTTATATCGAGCACATAAATATGCTTTTAATGGCCCCACTGCTGTAGAACCTCTTGTCAAGATGGGCAGCGAGGCTGGGGAGGGGTCTGGAGCACAGCCCTGTGAGGAGAGGCTGAGGGAGCTGGGGTTGCTTAGCCTGGAGAAGAGGAGGCTCAGGGGAGACCTTATTGCTCTCTACAACTCCCTGAAGGGAGGTTGTAGCCAGGTGGGGGTTGATCTCTTCTCCCAAGCAACCAGCACCAGAACAAGAGGACACAGTCTCAAGCTGTGCCAGGGGAGGTTTAGGCTGGAGGTGAGGAGAAAGTTCCTCCCAGAAAGAGTAATTAGCCATGGGATGTGCTGCCCAGGGGGGTGGTGGAGTCACCATCCCTGGAGGTGTTCAAGAGGGGATTGGATGTGGCACTTGGTGCCATGGTCTACTCATGAGGTCTGTGGTGAGAGGTTGGACTGGATGATTTTTGAAGTCTTTTCCAGCCTTGGTGATTCTGTGATCTCCGAGGTCTTTTCCAACCTGGTTGATCCTATGGTGGCCAAATGGCAAGTCCCCATCGCACAGAATCCCAGAGGCTGTGCACCTTTTGGTTGCAGGATTACTCTTCTGTCCAGCTGAGGAGGTTTGTAGGTCTCCTGTACAGCAGGGTCCATGGATGGCATCTCTAGCTTTACTCCAGGAGATGGCTAAACCCAGTTGCTATGAAAGAATCTGCCTCAGAGAGATCAGAGGGACAAGGGGGACTGAGGCCAGGCATGAAGGTGGATGGAATTTTCCCTGTTCCTACAGAAGAGAAGTGATTGTCCTGAAAACAAGCAGCCAAGAACAAATGAATCCCAGGTTTGACAGAGATCTGAGGCTGGTGGTCTGAGCCTCTGGATTTCAAGGAATGACTGTGAACTCCTGGTTACCCCTGGGAAAGGTGGGAACCCCAGTGGCCCTGTGTCCTTTGAGCAGCCTCTCATTGCCACTTGGCAGCACTTAGGAGGAGACTCTGGAGAAAAAGCCTCCATCACTGAGCTGCTCTGTGCCCCTTCCAACAGCTCTGACTGACATTGCCACTAAGCTTTGCTGTAACTTCTTCAGGATGGGACTCTTCACTGATGGTTTGCTGGCAAAACTTGTCATTAAAGACAGCAGCATGAAGAGCTGTGGGCAAGAGACCTTTGTGGTGGTTTGGGTTTGCAGACCCTGCAGAACACTTTGGGTCTGGGTTTTGTTTGTGCATTTCATAATCCTTTACATGGGTGAAATGTGCCAAGTCCTTCCCCCAGCCTGATTGAATCCTCTTGCTCAGGCAGTGTGTTTGTGACTGGGTGGAATCCTGTGCTATTTAAATACTGACTCCTGCCCTGTTTGTGGAAGAACTCTGCACACAAAAACAAAACCTGTGGCAGCTGGGGATTTCTGTTTGAAAGCCTGGATGGAATAAAGTGAGTGGAAATACAGCCTCAAAATACTGTGTGCTGTAACTCCTTGTTCTGGCCTAAACATAGAGCTCTCAACTATTAAGGGGTCCAAGTTCTGGCACAAAGAATTCTCTCCTTCATCTTAATAATTGCCTGTGTTATCCAGAGGTGGTGACAATGAACTCTGATCCTTGCAGTGGGGTTTGTAAAGCTCCAAGTTGCTTAGGCATTGATATTTGTCAAATAATGTCAGGACTGCTTAATCACAGAGTCACACAATGGGAGAGGTTGGAAGGGACCTCCAGGGATCACCCAGCCCAACCCCCTGCCAGAGCAGGGGCACCCAGGGCAGGGCACACAGAACACATCCAGGTGGGGTTGGGAAGGCTCCAGAGCAGGAGACTCCACAGCCTCTCTGGGCAGCCTGCTCCAGGCTCTGCCACCCTCACAGGGACAAAGTTTTGCCTCCTGTTCCCCTGGCACCTCCTCTGCTCCAGCTTGCCCCCAGTGCCCCTTGTGCTGTGCTTGGCCATCCCTGAGCAGAGCCTGGCTCCAGCCCTGCACATCCTTGTCCCCAGCAATGAGGGCAGCCCTCAGGCTCCTCTGCTCCCAGCCCCAGCTCCCTCAGCTGTGCTCACAGGGAGATGTTCCACTGCCTGCAGCAGCTCTGGGGCTCTGTGCTGGACTCTCCCAAGCAGTTCCCTGATAACCTTTTCCACAGTGGCCCAGTGAGAGCAGCTGGGATGGTGCCAGTCTGCAGCACTGAGGGTAGTTCTCCAGAAAGACCACACTAAAAGCCAGGTCCTGCTTGGCTGCCTGCAGCCACAGGCTGTGCTGCTCCCACAGCCTGCAACAGCACCTGGGGACAGGGATGCTGAGCCTCCTGAGCTAGGGCACAGGACACACAGACAGAGCTCTGCCACTTTGCAGCTACCAGGCCACAGAGGACACAAAAATTCCTCAGGTTCTTCTTGAGCTGTGGGGCCAGAACAGGACACAATATTCCAGATGTGGCCTCAGCAGGGGAGAGGAGAAGGGCAGGAGAACTTCCCTCAGCCTACTCACAACATCCCTTCTAATCCACCCCAGGCTGCCCTTGGCCTTCTTGGCCATAAGGGCACATTGCCAACTCCTGGGCATCCTCCTGTCCACCAGGACCCCCAACCCCTTTCCCCTGTGCTGCTCTCCAACCTGTACTGGACCATGGGGTTATTCTTTCCCAGATGCCAGACTCCAGACTTGTCCTTGTTGAATTTCATTCACTTGCTCCCCACCCAACCCTCCAGGCTGTCCAAGGTCTTGCTGCTGCCTGCTAGATCTGCACAGATCTGATCTAGCAATGCATAGGATTTCAATGCCTTGTGTTGCCTCTTGTGCTGGAGATCTGGAGTGCTAGAAACCTGGAAGATTAACCTTAGGGCTGCCTTCAGCACCACTGTTCATTGCTGCTGAGAAGAGCCCGTGCCAAACAGCATGCAGGCCCTGGCTCCAGCGTCTTTGGTTTAAATATTTATAGTAGAGGATTTTCCCCTCATAGATTTGCTATTGCATACCTACACAAATGATCTATAAATACCCACATGCACGGATCAGAGCACTGAAAGCCAGCTTTATACAGCCCTTGTGTGATTTTCCCTGGAACACTTTGTGCTTTCTTCCTGCCGAGGTCTATAACTCTCTCTGACAGAGGGAGCATCAAAGTGACAAAGGAAATGGCTCAAATTCCACCAAAGCAGAGCAAACCTTGCTTGCAAACACTGGATGAGGGCACATCGAACCCAGGCTGCACTCAGGGCTCCACACAGCACTGCCTCTGTTCCCAGAAGCCAGGGCTGTAAGCAGGGGGGCAACATTCTGCCAGGGGATCGCTGCTTCCCGGTTGTGAGATTGCAGCCCTGCTGGAGGCTGAGGCACGAAGGTGGCATGGGAAGCACTCGGGCTTCTCTGCAAGTGTGGCTCCACATTGATTAAATAGTCTGCTTCCCAGGGTGATGGACTGCAGCCACTGACCTGCAGGTGCAGGGGGACCCTCCTGTAAACTGCTGTTGTTTTTCCCCCATTGAAAGGATGAGCCCAGTGTGAGCACAGGAATTCCACTCTGCTCTCATGCTCAGGCCTGGAGCATTTGTACCTTCTGCAGCCTGAGCTAACCACATCTCCTGCTGCATGGAGCCCTGGGAGCTTCTCTGTGCAGGGCCCCCAAAAGTGCAACCTTCACTGAACAGCTTCAGCCTCAAGCAGAACCTTGGCCCTAAAAGCTCCCAAGGCTGCTGAAGCTGCTATCCGATGGCACACTGTGCTGGGCTAAGGAGCTTTACAGTGCCTGTGCAGAGGATGCTCTTGTCTGCTGCTGTGGAGAACTCAGACCTGAAGACAAACAGTCTGCAGGGGACTGGGTATGAAAACTGGTTGGTTTTCCTCTTCTTTTTAAATCACAGCAATACTGCTGGTTTATTTTCCTTCTGATTCAGGAACGGCTTAGGGACAGTCAGGGCCAAGAAAAACAGTCTGTGGAGAAGGTCTTCTGTCACATAGGACCTGTAGTTCAGGTGTTTCATGCCCCTCCTACCTTCTCTCACTTGTGTTTCCCAGCCAGCCAAGAGATTCCCATTAAAGTTTTCAGCATAAATCATGATCAGTTACTCTTGGGACAGTTCTACTGCTTGCATTTGGTTGTTCTGGCTGACAGATCAAGGGCTGCAGTGGTCAGCCTTAACTAGAAGATTCAATACCACTGGAAAGGAGTTTCCATGGACTGTAACAAATGTCCTTCACTCCAGTTAGAAGTGGCCAGCTGTTGTTGTCCAGAGTAAAAGCCCATAACAAACATTTGTATGTATGCCTGCAGGATCCCTTCAGCTCCTGGCAGGCAGCTCTGAGGCCCCCCTGGAGCCTTCTCCTCTCCAGGCTGCACAGCCCCAGCTCCCTCAGCCTGTGCTCACAGCAGAGCTGCTCCAGCCCTTGGAGCATCTTTGTGGCCTCCTCTGGACTCTCTCCAGCAGCTCTGTGTCCTCCTCATGCTGGGGACACCAGAACTGGGGGCAGGAATGGAGGTGAGGTCTGAGCAGAGCAGAGCCCAGGGGCAGAATCCCCTGTGCTGCCCTGCTGCCCACCCTGCTCTGGCTGCAGCCCAGCACACAGCTGCCTCTGGGCTGCAGGAGGGCACTGCTGGCTCCTGGGGAGCTGCTCAGCACCCAACAGCCCCAAGGCTCTTTCTCCAGAGCTGCTCTCAACCCACTCTGCTCCCAGCCTGGATTTGTGCCTGGGATTGGCCTGACCCAGCTGCAGGACCTTGCACCTGGACTTGTTGAAGCTCCTGTGGCTGGCACTGTTCCACTTCTCAGGCCTGTGAAGATCCTTCTGGATGGCAGCAGAGTGTCTTTCTGAGTGATGCCCACTGCACAGGTTTGCACTGCAATCGCTCATCAGAGTTGGTAGGTTTAGGAAAGGGCAAATATTTTGCCAAAATGCTAATTGCTGTGAATGTGGAAAGGCAAAACCCAACCCCAGTGGCAAAAGCAGAGCTACAGCTGTCATGGGCATCCACCAAGTGTGAGCGAAAACTGGCTGGGGAAACATTTTCTGCAGTTACTAAGATGCTACTAGAGGTAGGAGGTGCATCTCCAGCGTGATTTTCATGAAATAATCATGGTTTTTTCCCCTCTCAGTAATAAAATTCCTACTGAAATGTTTGGCTTGCCAGCCAAAGCAACAGCAAATAAAACAAGGAGCCTACAGAAGCACACTGAGGACTATTTTGTTTTCCTTGGCTCTGGTGGAAGGATATTACTTTTTAAATTGCAGCCCTGCTACCTCATCTGTCAGGTTCATTTCCCCAATGTTTTCCATTTCCTTCTGCTGAAAACCACTAAAATGATGATATTGAGCATAAAGCCTCATCTCAGGGCTCTGTTTATTTAAGACAATTGATGGGAACGAAAGAATTTGGGTCTCTCTTTCAAAGGTTCCAGTATTTTCCCTGCCCAGATCTGGCCCTTCCTGAAGTGACCTGTTAGTTTATTTTGGTTAATGTCATAACTCCTTTGGGATTTTTTGCTGTAAGCCTTGTTCACAGGGCTGGATTAAGTGCTGGGGGTAACACTCTCTGTTTATTCTCCGTCCACCCTCTCCCAGCGTGGGAGGCTGCCTGCCCTGCTGCAGTGGATGGTGGCAGGAGCAAGGATTTATTTCCCATAGTCGCTCTGCTCATCTGGTCCCTCTGTCAAGATGAAGACAACAACAAACTGCCCAAGATGAAGAGAACCACAAACTGCCCAAAGCTGATCCCTGGCAGTTGCTCTGGATGTTCTTCTGGACAGAGTGAAGCTGTGCCTCTGACCATCACTGCAGTGCAAGAGCTTCCCTTCCTACCAGTCCAGACTGAGTTTGAGCTGATAGATCCACACCAGGACACTTTGTACCCATCAGGCATACGTGCTGCTATGGAAGACACAAGGGATCTAGACAGTGTGATTTCTTGAACTCACTCACTACCTGAATTTCAGTTTTAGTGCCTGATGCACTTACCTGCAAGCCAGACACCAATGCTTGTCCATGTCTCTGAGTTGCTGTGACTCTAGGCTGACCATTCAGCCCCTTTTAGGGTCCCTGTTGCTTAACTAGAAACAACACTTTGCTGCCCAATGTTCTCTCTGACCTTACAAAGTCAGTACCATGGTGTGGTTTGAAGCACAGCTCTGATGGTGCCAAGGAGGTAGTGGAAGGGTGGCAGTGTGCCCTTGGACACCAAGGAATCCCTTGACCCTGCGGTGGTGTTCTCACCTCTCACTTGAAGGAGCTGTACCTTTTATTTGATGGGAAATTGTGCAGCCTTGTCTTTTAACCCACTGGCCATTTCTATCCGTTCATAGCCCCAGCTCCCAGTAAAGGCTCAAAGAAGCCCTGGGCTCCCCTGTGTGCTGCAGTTCCACATCTTGCCCAAGGGACACCCAGGAGGATGCTTAGGGGACTTGAGCATCTCCCCTGTGAGGAGAGACTGAGAGCCCTGGGGCTGTTGAGTCTGGAGAAGAGAAGGCTGAGAGGGATCTGATCAATGTCTATCAATAGCTGAGGGCTGGGGGTCGGGATGAAGGTGCCAGGCTCTTTGTGGTGCACAGCAATAAGCCGAGGAACAACAGATACAGACTGGAATGTAGAAGATTGCAGCTCAACATGAGCAGAAACTTCTGTGCAGTGAGGGTGGCAGAGCCTGGAGCAGGCTGCCCAGAGAGGTTGTGCAGTCTCCTGCTCTGGAGCCTTTCCGACCCCACCGGGATGTGCTCTGTGCCTGCCCTGGGTGATGCTGCTCTGGCAGGGGGTTGGACTGGGTGATCTCTGGAGCTCCCTTCCAGCCTCTAAGGTTCTGTGATCCTGCGATCTTCAGGCCACTCTGGCAGCCTGTTCACAGCCGCAGCTCCCACCGCAGGCCCGCAGAAGCCCTTGTCTCGCCTGTGTGCTGCAGTCGCACAGCTTCGGGCCGTTTCCCGCAGGCTCCGCGCACAGCTGCCGGCGGCTGCTCCGCGGCGAGGCAGCAGGGGGCGCCCGCGCACCGCCGCCGCACGCGGGTGCCCCGCCGGGACGGGGAGGCCGCGGCCGGGACCCGGCGTCGCCCCCGACGGAAGCCGCGACCCCGGAGGCTCCGCTGGGGCGGCGGGTTGCGGTTGCACAGCGGCCCGGGGCGGGCTGCACGCCCCCTGGCGGCGCGGGCGCGGCAGCGGCGCCGGTCGGGCGCAGCCGGGTCGCGTGAGGCGCCCGCGCTCGCCGCCCATCGGGACGCACCTGCGGGCCGCCATCGGCGCCGCCGCCCGCCCGGACCCACCGCCGACCCCCTCGGTTAGTGCTGCGCCCGTCGCCACCGCCCCGCCGCAAGGCCTCGGGCTGGAAAGCTGCGGAGGGCCCTGGGGGTGCTGGCTGAGCGCTGCCGGAGCGGCAGCCAGCGGCGCCCAAGCAGGGCGATGGCAGCCTGGCTTGGGTCAGAAGCAGGGTGGGCAGCAGGGACAGGAGGTGACCACCCCCCACCACCTCCCCACTGGGGAGGCCACACCTCGAGTGCTGTGCTCAGCTCTGGGCAGTCGCTGCAGGAAGGACATTGAGGGGCTGGAGCCTGTCCAGAGCAGGGCAGCCAGGCTGGAGAAGGGCCTGGAGCCCCTGGGCTGGAGGAGCGGCTGAGGGAGCTGGAGAAGAGGAGGCTGAGGGGAGACCTCATTGCTCTCTGCAGCTCCCTGCAGGGAGGTTGGAGTGAGGAGGGGACAGCCTCTGCTCCGTGGTGACAAGGGACAGGAGCAGAGGAAATGGTTCCAGGCTGCACCAGGAGAGGTTCAGGCTGGATGCTGGGAAATATTTCTTCCCAGAGAGGGCTCTCAGACGCTGGAATGGTCTGCCCAGGGCAGTGCTGGAGTCACCATCCCTGGGGGGGTTCAAGCAGTGTGTGGAGCTGGTGCTTAGGGACATGGTTTAGTGGTGGCTCTTAGGTGATAGGTGAAAGGTTGGACTGGATGATCTCAGAGGTCTCTTCCAACCAGCCTCAACTCCTGATTAAATGATTTAAAAATCTCCCAGGTGCACATTTTGAGAGAGGTGGGAGGGAGAAGATGCTCCATTTCTCTGGGAAGACCCAGGCACTGCAGTGCCTCCCTGTTTGTGCTAGGTGTGTCTCTAGACCATTACAAATGGCACTCACTTTAGTCTGTATGTGGAAGCTGTTTCTGCTCTTGAGCAGAGTTTCCCCTGGGTATTTTCCCTGGGTATTTTCTAGTGCTGCAGGGGTTTTCATGTGTTGTTGAGAAGTGTTGGTAAGCCACAGCATGGCATTCCCAGCACCTTGGATCTGAAGCGAGCGAGTCTCAAGGGCAGTGGCAAATCCAATGCAGGAAGGTTCCAGCCCTGTGCTTTTCAGATGCCATTTTCTTCAGCAGTAAGCCTGGTAATTGTTACACAGGCACGGGAGGCTTGGCAGCTTTGTTTTCTGAGCATTAAAAGTATTTGTTTGCTTCTGGGCAGGGTGGGTTCTGACTGGGAATGCCATCTTCCATTTTGGAGACAGGGATGTGAGAGGTTTGTTATTGAGATGTTAGAGAGAGAGGGAGATCTTGTGGTCTGACACAAGTTTCAGAGCTCTAATTCCACATCCTCCTCAATATTTACAAGGCAATGCACTTGGATGTAGTCTGGCTCTGCTCAGTGTAGCTCTTCCCGGTCCGTACAGTGCAGCAGAAATCAAAACCAGATACTCCACATCTGTTTCTGGTTTCCTCCATGGGAAAAGCACCTTGGCACCCGCAGCCTGACATCTACCCTTCGGTCCATACCTTTGCGCAGCTCAGCCGAGGCTCAGCTCCGGCCTGCCTGCCGCGGCGCAGGGCAGTGGATCGGTGTCTTGCCAACAGCAGGGCAGCAGTCCGGAGCTGCCAGTCCCTTCAGGGGCGCTCCTCCAGCCGGCAGCGCGCCGCTGCCTCGCCTCCGCGGCGGCTCTCGAAGCCGCAGGTTCGCCGGGGTGCTCTCGGATGCGGGACACAGCGGCGCTGGCTTCGGGGCCCGGCAGAGCGGGGGCTGTGGCCTTGCCCCTGACTATGTTAGCTCATGGTTATAGCTCTGAATGTTAATATATAGAATAAATGACAGGCCCCGGGGTGAAATCCTGTAACCATCGTGCACTGAGGGGACAGTGACATTGTAATTAAGCCCAAGAGCAAGGCTCCAGAGCTTGCTGTTGTCACCAGAGCTTTTGTAATGACAGCTTGGTCTGTGGAATCTTCCTGTTTCGCTTTGCCCCCTTTGTAATTGAGAGAACCAGGACACATTTTTAGTAGGAAAGTGGCTGCTAGTGGAGGAGTATGATCCTGGAGTGGCTTGGACAGCAGCTCTCTGAGCTGGGTTAGGAACTGGCTGGAGGCTGAGCCCAGAGAGTGGTGGTGAATGGTGCCACAGCCAGCTGGCAGCCAGGCACCAGTGGTGTCCCCCAGGGATCAGTGCTGGGCCCCATCCTCTTTAACATCTTCATTGATGATCTGGATGAGGGGGTTGAGTCAGTCATCAGCAAGTTTGCAGATGACACCAAGTTGGGAACAGGTGTTGGTCAGTTAGAGGGTAGAAAGGCTCTGCAGAGGGACCTTGACCGACTGGACAGATGGGCAGAGGCCAACGGGATGGCATTCAACAAGTCCAAGTGCCAGGAGCTGCACTTTGGCCACAGCAACCCCATGCAGAGCTACAGGCTGGGGTCAGAGTGGCTGAGAGCTGCCAAACAGAGAGGGACCTGGGGGTGCTGGTTGACACCTGCCTAAACATGAGCCAGCAGTGTGCCCAGGTAGCCAAGAGGGCCAATGGCATCCTGGCCTGTATCAGGAACAGTGTGGCCAGCAGGAGCAGGGAGGTCATTGTGCCCCTGGACTCTGCATTGGTTAGGCCACACCTTGAGTCCTGTGTCCAGTTCTGGGCCCCTCAGTTTAGGAAGGACATTGAGACACTTGAAGGTGTCCAGAGAAGGGCAACGAGGCTGGGGAGAGGCCTTGAGCACAGCCCTGTGAGGAGAGGCTGAGGGAGCTGGGGTTGTTTAGCCTGGAGAAGAGGAGGCTCAGGGGTGACCTCATTGCCCTCTACCTGAAAGGTGGTTGTGGCCGGGAAGGGGTTGGTCTCTTCTCCCAGGCACCCAGCACCAGAACAAGAGGACACAGTCTCAAGCTGTGCCAGGGGAGGTTTAGACTCGAGGTGAGGAGAAAGTTCTTCACTGAGCGAGTCGTTCGTCATTGGGATGTGCTGCCCAGGGAGGTGGTGGAGTCACCGTCCCTGGAGGTGTTCAAGAGGGGATTGGATGTGGCACTTGGTGCCATGGTCTAGTCGTGAGGTCTGTGGTGCCAGGTTGGACTTGATGATCCCTGGGGTCTCTTCCAACCTTAGCTATACTGTGGCACTGTGATACTGTGAGACTGTGGCACTGTGATACTGTGGCACTGTGACACTGTGAGACTGTGAGACTGCGGCGCTGTGATACTGTGGGACTGTGGCACTGTGATACTGTGAGGCTGTAGCACTGTGATACTGTGATACTGTGGCACTGTGATACTGTGGCACTGTGATACTGTGGCACTGTGATACTGTGATACTGTGGCACTGTGACACTGTGAGACTGTGGCGCTGTGATACTGTGATACTGTGGCACTGTGATACCCTGAGACTGTGATCTGACAGCTGGAGTTTCTGACTGTCAGCACTGGTATTTGCAGCAGTTAAATGGCTATCAGCATCAGTGCACTTGACTGGTTGTGGCAGTTCTGTCAGCAGGGCATTAATGCTCAGTGGAGGGGGGTTTGGTCAAATCCACCTCTCCTTACACAGAGGTCAGAGCAGGCAGAGAATGCAGTTCAGGGTGTCTCAGTGTCTCAGGAGCTGAGTGGCTCTCTTTGCAAAGAGGTGGTGACTCTGTGGAAAGTGTTTCAGGAGGCAGTGTGCTCCCTGCCTTGGGCACAGCGAGACCTGGGTATGTTTGCTCTATAAAATGGTGCAGGGGGGGCAGGGACAGAGCCATTGCTGGCTGTGCTGAGGTTAAAGAGTGAGTTTGGGACTACAGCTCTCTCACAGCACTTCTGTTCTGCCACTTTGCTCTGGTAAAACCTCACCTGGAGCACTGCATCCAGCTCTGGAGCCCTCAGCACAGGAAGGACCTGGACCTGATGGAGCAGCTCCAGAGGAGGGCCACAAAATGCTCAGGGGGTTGGAGCAGCTCTGCTACAAGGACAGGATGAGGGAGCTGGGGGTGTTCAGCCTGCAGAGGAGAAGGCTCCAGGCAGACCTAACAGCAGCCTGCCAGCACCTGAAGGGGCTACAGGAAGACTGCAGAGGGACTGTTCCCAAAGGCCTGCAGGGACAGGAGCAGGGACAATGGTTTGAAATGAGAGCAGAGCAGATTGAGATTGGATGTGAGGAACAAGCTCTGCACCAGGAGGCTGCTGGAACACTGCAGCAGGTTGCCCAGGGAGGGAGTTGAGACCTCATCCCTGGAGCTGTTCAAGGTGAGGCTGGACAGGGCTGTGAGCAACCTGATCCAGTTGGGAATGTCCCTGCTGACTGCAAGGGGCTGGACTGGATGAGCTTTGGAGGTCCCTTCCAACCCAAGCCATTCTAGGAGTCTGTAAGTGGATTTTCTGTGCATTGTGGAAGACATAGAATACATAGAATACATCAGTAACAATGGCAAGGTACAGGCAGAAGAACAGAGCAATGCAACTGCAGCTGCCCCTAAATGACACAGTGGCTCCTGTTTGTTCAGTGCAGCTGCAGCACTGGAATGACAGCTCCTGGCACCTCTTTTCTCAGAGCATCAGGCTCAGCAGATGCTCAGAAGCTGTGTTCTGTGTTTCAACCTGTGTGTCCAGTAAGCTCGGAAGGGGTTTTGTGCGTGAGCTTCCAGCTGCCTGTGAGTGAGCCTCCTGGTGTCTGCCTTGCCTCCAGATCCCTTAACCTTGAAGGGCACCTTCTGCTTCTAGAGAATTAACAGTTACAATGTGATTACTGATTGGTCTTCATGCTTACTGCTCCAGGGTTGTGTCCCCCACTGGGTGTGTGGTACCTCCTGGTCTCCAAGTGTGAGCACAGCCTCATCCACCTCACAGCTTGTTAGTAAGGCCGGAGCCCCCCTGCTTGCCTGTGTGCAGCCCAAGGGGCAGCCTTTCACTCTGTGAGGGGCAGAGGGGGCCCTGGTTTTTGAGTTGGGCTTTGGCTTTGCACATCAGACACTATTCTCAGTTAGGAATTCTGGCCAGTGCTTCTGCACACCCAAGTGCAGAGCAGGCACAGCATTCCCCATGTTTGTCTTGGCAGCCGCTGGCTTAAACAATTCCAGCGAGTAAGTGAGGCATGGCCTTCCCTTCCTGAGACCGTGGTGGCTGCCCTTGATGCAAGATGTGGACCTCTTTTCCATTTGCCCTGTGACAGCCATTCCCAAGGCCTTCCCCACACCCTGTGCACAGCTGCAGAAATGAGTCCATGATTTCCTGATCAATAGGTGCTCAAAAGGGCCTTGTTTTGGTGCCTCCCTACGCTCCCAGCTGCTGTTGGGTGGGAAGAGCCATCACTTCCTGCCAGCCTTCCTCTGGGGTTAGCTTCTGCAGGGTCTGCTCACTCTGCCTGACAAATCCTGAGAGCTTCAACTCTGTAATCTGGGCCTATGAGACAGTAAAAGGAAAGCAAAGACATGAAATAAGTGGTGAGGAAATTGTGCCTGGTAGGGCTTGACCTGTTTCTAGATCTTACAATGGCAGCTGATGCTTCAGAAAGCTCCGTGGCCTGGATCAGACCAGCTGCCAGTTTCTTGTGTTGAGGCATGTGGGCTTTTTGCTTTGATAATGAAACAATTCCTGCAGCTGAAGAGCTTGTTGTTTATTTGGTTGGTTGGTTTTGGTTTGCAATAAAAGACCCTGGAGAGTAGAGGCAGAAGAGTGTCTGTGACCCATCCCTCCTTCACCTCTGTTCATCATGAAGAAATCAGAGCCCTTGTAAAGCTACTTTGCCCAGGCTGCATATTTTGGAAGAATAAATGTGGTGGAACAAGAGGCAGAGATTTGCTCAGGAATTAATGGAGAAGGCATTTGGATGTGACATTTGCCCCCTAATAATTCCTTCAACAATTCCACCTTTTATCTTTGAGAAAGTTCTCTTCTGCTAGGGGAGGCCAAGCAAAGAGGAGATTGCCTGTTACTGAGTTGGAGTTGGAGGTACTCTTCCTGCAAACCCAACCCAACCACCCAAGCCCCAGCACAACCTTGCCAAGCTGTCCACAGCGTGGTGAGAGTGGTGATTCCTGTCCAGTCTGGTGCATTGTGCAGAGGCTGCAGTGTCGTGTGAGGAACAGCAGGCTAAAACATGGCTAAGCAGTGTGAGTGTCTTCTAGGGCTAGGCTCTGCCCACGGGTGCAGGGGGAAATGCTTTGCTTTCCCTGTCCAAGGAATGGCATTTGCAATGGGATTAGGGTGTTTCAAAGCCAAAATTCGATTCCACAACATGCAATGATTAGAAAAGTCACTTCTGCTCTGGGGTGGAGACAACCCAAACCTCAGGTCCACTGTCAGCTGTTTGTCACGTTCTCTGTCCAAGTCCTGGCCGGTCTCCCTTCAGCAGGGAAGAACCTATGGTGCCTCCTCCTCTGCTGGGCTTGGTTTGACAGGACATCCTCATCTGTTCTTGCAAGTAGTTTGTAACACTGTGGCATCACTGAGGAGAAACACCAGCTATGGTTTGGTTTGTTAGGCAAGTTAATCCTCTTCCTGTTCTAGTCACAGAAGCCAAGAATGGGCTGGGCTGGAAGGCACCTCCAAAGCTCACCCAGTCCAACCCCTGCACTCAGCAGGGACATCCTCCACTGGATCAGGTTGCTCACAGCCCTGTCCAGCCTCACCTTGAGTATCTCCAGGGATGAGGTCTCAACTCCCTCCCTGGGCAACCTGCTGCAGTGTTCCAGCAGCCTCCTGGTGCAGAACTTGTTCCTCACATCCAATCTCAATCTGCTCTGCTCTCATTTCAAACCATTGTCCCTGCTCCTGTCCCTGCAGGCCTTTGGGAACAGTCCCTCTGCAACCCTCCTGCAGCCCCTTCAGGTGCTGGCAGGCTGCTGTTAGGTCTGCCTGGAGCCTTCTCCTCTCCAGGCTGAGTCAGCTGTGACTTTATTGATTGTTTCTTAGCCTGAGAATATTTTCCCTGTTAGCAGTGGCATTAATGCAGACCACTCTCTAATCATCTGTGGTGTTTCAGGGCGTTTCTAGTTAAAGCAAAACCTGTGGGTACCTGCAAGAAGGTCTTGTGACTGCTCAGCATCTTTACAGTTTTGGCCTCAGCAGGATGTGTTCCCTAGGGGAAGAAAGAGCAGAGGTTGAATTCAGAGCAAAGTGGGACAAATAAGTATCAAAAAAGTTTTTCTTTCATGTGGAGACATCTCCAGAGCAGATGGCTGAGCTACTGCCCTCTGAGCAGCTTTCTTGATAAGGACTGAAGGACATGAGAAGCTGAGTAAGATCATCTGGCTGAGCTTTGCCTGTGAGACAAGGGATGTGCATTTATGGCTGGTGACAGATGGACAGACTCCTTGCTCCAAGCCCTGCTGCTCCAAGCCCTGCTGCTCCAGGGCTGCCCCCTCTCCAGAAGCTACCTTCTGCCAAAATCAGTGGCAGGCCTTTGGGAGCAGTGTCATCCTTGTGCTGTCAGCTTTAGGTTGTGCTGGGATGGTATTTTGCAAGGGAGAAGAATGGTTAGTGCCTGTTATGCAATGTTTAAGGTGAAGGACTTGAGTGCAGTAAGCAAAACAGATGGGAAAATCAGTTTCAAAACTGGCAAAGTAGAAAATCTGCTCCTAATTCTTGTGGTAAGCTGAAGTGAATCCAAGCTCACATTTGCTGTGCACATTATTCACACAAGAGCCTCTCTGGCCATCTGCTCTTGCCAAGGGCTGGAGATCCACACTGCATTTCTCAGCACTGCCTGCCAAGTTATATAAAGGAAATGTTTGCCCTCAGTGTTGTTTTTCCTAAATGATTTGGAATGCTGTGTCTCAGCCTCCTTTGGGTCTATTCATTTGACAGAGGTTCTGTATTCTGCCCCTTCTGTTCATCTTCCAGTAACAGCAAATGTCTTCTGTCCAGAAGTGCTTCCTTGAGCCCCAGTCCCCTCCACACAGCCTGTGCTTGTCTTCGCTGTCACGGAAAAACCCTTCTAGGAAGCTTTTTTCCCAGGCTTTTTGCCTTCATCCTGGATTGGGTTCCTTCCCTGACTCACTTTTTCTGTGCCTCCCCTCTGCCACACTGATATAATACATCTGTGAGCAACAAAAAAGGGCATCAGAATTTATAATGAGAGAGCCAAGTGGCCATGAAGAAAGGAGCCTGGACTGGCAGAGTGAAAAACACCCTTTGGAAGACAAAGCTGATCGCTTCCCCTGCAGCCTTTCTGATGGGGCTTAAATGTTCCTGATGGGTTGTACCTAGTGAAGTATGGTCTGGAAATGGAAGGGGCCTTGGAGCATCTTTGTGGCCTCCTCTGGCCTCTCCAGCAGCTCTGTGTCCTTCTCCTGCTTGGGGACACCAGACCTGGAGGCAGGGTTGGAGGTGAGGTCTGAGCAGAGCAGAGCCCAGGGGCAGAATCCCCTCCCTTGGCTGCCCTGCCAGCTCCTCACTTTCAGCAGAGCACTGCTATGGAAAGCAGTTATGGCCATGTGGGGCTTGCTAACCCTTACCCAGAGCAGATCTGTGCTGCACACCCTTAGCTCAGTGCTCTGCCGCGGCTGTGTGCATCTGCTGAGCGGAGAGGTCGCGGCGTGAGCGGCCGGAGCCATCATGCCTGGGGACGCAGCAGGTATTACCCACTTCTCTTCTCTGAGACAAGGCCTGATTCCACTGAATAAAACGTGCTGCTTGGTTGCTTGGTTGGGTTTGTTTGTTGCCACTGCACTTAAGCACTGCAGCAGTGCAGATGTGTTTGTTTTCCAGAGCACCAAGCATGTACTCTGGCTTCACTTGGCAGCTGAGGAAGGGTCAAAATTCCTGAGTTACACTTAGTGACTGAGAACAGAATGTGGGCTTTGTCTTTTAGGGGCTTATTTCATAACTGAATGATCCCAGTTTCCCCAACTGTGTGGCTCTGGGCCTTCAGCACATATGGGATCTGCATCGTTGCCACTGACTCCCTCTTCCGTTTCAGAAGGTGGCAGAAGAAGCGGCTGCGTGACAGGAGCTGGACTGATGGCACAGCAGAGGTGCCCCAGAGTGCAGGCAGAGCTGTGTCTGTGTGGAGCTGAGCATCAGCAGGGTGCAGACAATGGTGTGTGACTAACAGTGGAGCACTGTTGGGCAGGGTTGTGCCAGTGACATTATGAATGATGGAATTCCAGGCACGTGTTTGGATTACCTTCTCCTCTCAGTGCTTTCCTGTTGATGAATCTTTCCAGCAGGAATTTTTTCCAGTTACAGGAATGGTTACTTCTTGTGTAGGGTTTTTTTTCTCCTGGAGACACTAGGCCTTCAGTGTAGGAGGAAAAGAGCCTGTGAGATGGTTTACACAGCCATATCCTCCAAGGGGCTGCTGCATAGCGTGGCCTTCAAAGCTCTGCAGAGTGCATACCACAGCCAGAGGATGTAGAACATCTCAAGGGTCCCTGTGGCTCTTTAACTCTTTGAAATAAACTGTTCCTTCCAGCACGAGGAGGAAAAAATACACATTTGCTTGCCAAAGCTGTGCAAACATTCATCCAAATCAAGCTGATCAATTGTGTAACACTGAAAAGGAAGGAGCAGCAGCTAGGGGAGATTGTGCCGGTGTGGACAGAGCAGCCTGGCTGTTCCTTTGTTGTTCAGAGCAGAAGGTGCAGTGGTGGAGAGCAGAGCTGTTTTCACGAGCACACTGCCTCCCCTTCTGTGGTGAAGGGGTAGGAGTATCACAGAATTACAGAATGTAGGGAGTAGAAAGAACCTCCAGAGGTCATCCAGTCCAACTTCCCTGCCAGAGCAGCATCACCCAGGGGGGGTTGCACAGGAGCACATCCAGGTGGGATTGGAAAGGCTCCAGAGGAGATTCCACAACCTCTCTGGGCAGCCTGCTCCAGGCTCTGCCACCCTCACCATACAGAGCTGTCACCTCCTGTTGAGGTGGAGCCTCAGCTTGTCCCTGTTGTTCCTTGGCCTGTCCCTGGGCACCAGCACAAAGAGCCTGGCACCTTCGTCCTGACATGCAGCCCTCAGGTATTGATAGATCTTGATCAGCTCCCTCTCAGCCTTCTCTTGCTGTGATGCTTTCCCCTGCCTGCATTAACAAAAGCTCAGCTGACTCAGTCAGGGAGGCCAAATGGAAAGCTGTGTTTGCCTTTCACACCCAGCTGTGGGTTTGGTTTGTACTCCTCCAGTCTCCTGCTCGAAAGTTGCAGCTATCTTTGTGAAGGCACAGCCTAAAACTGTCACACTTCGCCAGGCTGAACAGCCCCAGGGCTCTCAGGCTCATCACAGCAGAGGTGTTCAAGTCCCCTAATCATCCTCATTGCTCTGTGTTGGACTCTCCAGCAGCTGCCTGGTTGGAAGTGCTGGTCATGCTAGTTGTGGAGCAAGGTATCCATGCATCAGCACTGCCAAAACCACTTGGTATTCACCCAAAACATGAATGGAACTGCAGGTATCAGTGGAGGTTCTCATCAGTCATGGCAGTCTGTTGTTTCCCCAGTGCTTTACAGTTCCAGTAGACTCAGCTTGCATCAAGATGGGACCAAGGCAGCTTTGTTTATGGCAGGGATGAAGTGCATGGTGCTCTTTGTAAGCATTCAGTAATTCCATCAGCAGTTCTCTGTCTGTAGAGAGCTCTGCACATCCTGGTGAGCTGCTTCCCCCTCCCAGCCGCTTCATCATGCAGTTCAGGCTCAGCACCACCCTGGCCTGTCTTTCTCCTGCTGTGAAGGAGCTGACAAATGAAGGCAAACAAGCAGAGTCAGAGCAATTGTCTTGTCTATTACTAGTTCCCTCTTGGCTGTCTCAAGTTTGGATTATCCCTCACTTTTATGTTCTTTCATCTCTTGCTCATCTGGCCTTGCTTTCTCGCAGGGACTCATTCTAGCCTCTAGTTCTCACCATACTTTGGTGCCTGACCTTAGCAGCATGAAATGTTACTGCTGCAGGATACAAATAGGGAAATGGAAGGGGCAAAGGCAAATGATCTTCAGAGATGAGTTGTAAAGGAGAATCTAAAGGACAGTGTTTGTGCTTGCTCTCAGTGGGCCAGAAGCTGAGTCAGACATTGGACAGAAGAGCTTTCAGAGTGAAGCTGGGTGCTTGATGATCTCAAGGGTCTTTTCCAACCTGGTCTAGTCTAGTCTAGCCTAGTCTAGTCTAGCCTAGTCCTGGAAATAAGCTCTCAGGCCCTAAAGGTTGCCACCAACAGAAGCTGCTTGAGGAGCAATCTCTTCCTGTTTGTCCTGCAGTCTGTGCTCAGAGGTCTGTTGGAGATCTGTTATGGTAGATAGGGCTGGAAGCTTCTGTGTGTGCATGATTGTGGTTGAACTGCTGCTTGAAAGCACAGCTTGGGCAGTGCCAGCATTCCTCACATGTTGTCTCTGCTTGCCTAGGGGTAGCCCTGGCCCATCAATCCAGTACAACAAATAGTGCATGCCTCCAAGCTTGCAGTGTTCCTGCATGCAAGCAAGCCCTTCCTTGCCATCCCTGGGCCCACCTCCTACATACTCTTGAAGTTCTCTGGCAGGAGAAGTCTGTGAGCCACAGGCTGGAGCTCCTCCCTCCTAAGCAAGAGTGGGGCTCATGACCTTTGAGCAAGAGCCTGAGCATGTCATGCTTTGGAGGTCAGAGCAAGGCCTGTCAGTGTAGTCCCTGCAGCAGTGGCTCTTTGGACTGCTGCCTCATCTGACTGCCGTGGCAGGGGTGTGACTGTCCCCTAGGTGGCTGAGAGTCCCAAGCACGTGCCATGCACATGGAGAAGTCATTTGCCACAGCCACTGGCTGAGGGGCTGGGGCTTGCCATGCCTTTCCAGCAAACCTTTGAAGGCTTCTTAGCCACTTTCTGACTCAGAGCAAGGTTTCAGCTGAAAGGGGATCTTCCCTTTTAAAAATAGACATAAATAAAGAGAGACTTGCTATTCCAAAAGGAAACCATGTCATCTGAGCAGACAACATGGAAACCTCTCATCTGGGTGCTGCTCCTGTGTCTGTGTGGAGCACATCATTGTCTAGGACTTTGCCTTGACAGGAGACAAATCATCTGGAGTGTTACATGGGTGTAATCTCCTGCAGGAGCACTTCTCTTGGAGGAGCAGAAGTGCTTAGCACTCTTTCCATGGGATGCAAACAACCCTAAAAAAGCTTTGTGGTATTGGAATCAGGACATCCTGGTGTGAGATCCTGGCTGTACTGCTTCAGATGGACAACAGAAATGTCCCCAGGCCACCCTCCTGCCAGGAGAGGGCCGAGTCCTGCAACCTCATCCCCATGGGCAGCCCGAAGGGGCGACTGAGCGAGCTTGCTGTGCTCCACCAGATGAGTGCTTGGGAGCGACAGAATCCATGGCTAAGAGAGAAATCACTGCCTCGTGGGTAGGAGGGGAAAAGGTGTAAAAGATGGCTGTTTTCACCCTGGGAGGGTATGTGCATGCCCACAGAAGAAGGAAGAGCCAGTTGATTCTAGGCAGGTATTGTTTTCATAAGCCAGGGAGGTGTGCAGAGAAACAACCCAGTGTAAGAGAAACAGCAGGCTGAAGTGTCAGCACTGGGCACTGCTGCAGCAAAAACCCAAGTCATGAGGCCCCCTCCTTCCAGGCCTCCTGCCTTAGCATCCAGCCCTTCTCCTTCCAATGATCTGCATCTTAAGCAGCTGCATGCTGAGCTCATGCACAGCAAAGGCAACTGCAGACACTCCTGCAGGTCCACAAGCAGCTGAAGAGAGCACATCCCAGAGGTGCTGCCGTGCAGAAGGGTCTGCAGCACTGGGGGTGTTGGCTGAGGCTGGGGGGAGCCAGGGAGAGCTGTGTCCTGTCTGGGTGCCAGTGGCAGCACAGAGCTATGACTGATGCCTTCCTGAGCCCCTGGCAGCCCTGGCCACAGACAGCCCCCTTGGAACTGGCCAGCTGGTACACAGTACAGCAGCCCCTGGGATGGCCAGATTTGTGCTACATGTTGGCCAGGCACGTGTTTGGCCTGGGGCAAAAGAAGCAGAGAGGTGGCTTGGCATCTGCCTTTAAGTCCTTTGTGCAGGCCCAGGGCAGAGGACTGATCTTGAGGCCTCAGTAAACTTGCACATGGCAGAACCAGGAGCCAGAGTGCCCGTGTTTAGGGGTGTAAGCACTCCTACAGACACAGCCCTGCTCCCTAGGGATTTCCTGTCCTCATGGCAGACTTGCTCCTGACAGGTGGTGCCTCCTTGTCATCACACAAACATTCAGCCTGGAAAAGAGCCCCAGGAGCACCCAGCCCAACCCAGAGCCCTGCTCTGCAAGGCTCACCCCTAAACCACAGCCCCAAGCACCACATCCAAACCACCCTGAAACACAGCCAGGCTTGGGGACTCCACCACCTCCCTGGGCAGCACTTTCCAGTCCCTGACCACTCTTGCTGGGGAAAACTTCTTCCTGCTGTCCAGTCTAAACCTGCATTGTGGCAGCTTGAGGCCATTCCCCCTTGTTCTGCCGCTAACCACCTGGGAGAAGGGGCCAGCAGCAGCCTCTCTGCAGTGTCCTTTCAGGTAGCTGTAGGGCACTGGCTGCCTGCCTGGGAGGGCACCTTGGTTCAGCACAGCGTTCAGCAGGCTGAGCTGCCCAGCAGCACCGCAGGCTGCTATTTGAGTGTCTAAATGACAGTGAGTGTGGCGCCGCAGAGCTAACTGCTCATCTCTTTGCGTCTCAGGTTTCAGAGCCTTCAGTCCTGCAGAGAAACGGAAATGCCTTGTTGGCTTCCAAAGGCAGACAGAGGGGGTTTGCTCTTTGAGGGGGACACAAATTGGCTCTCAAACTAACACAGACAGGGCTGGGGATTTCCAAAGCCTGGCTTGCCAGAGTGAGCTGCACTTGTCCTGGGCTTGCTTGAAGTCCCTTCTCCACGAGGATCACTTTATACATTGACACACAAATGTATGACAAAAGGGTTGAGTTTGTTTCCTGTCTACTCTGGGTATCAAACCCACCAGGTCAGAAAGGTTTCTTTTTAGCAGCCAGGCTTCCAGCTTTGCCTTGTATATTTGTGACACCTCACCTTTAATCCTGCTCCAGTTCTGGTGTCCCCAGCAGGAGAAGGACACAGAGCTGCTGGAGAGAGCCCAGAGGAGGCCACAAAGATGCTCCAAGGGCTGGAGCAGCTCTGCTGTGAGCACAGGCTGAGGATGAGGCTTTGAGCAGCTGAGTGTAGCTGAGAGGTGTCCCTGGGCATGGTGGGGAGGTTGGGGCAGCTGAGCTCTGAGGTCCACTGGGCCATTCTAGGATTCTGTGGTTACTGTAGGCATTACTAGGAATCAGGAGTGGAGCAGCTTGAGCAGATCTCCATCATGCCACAGCAATGATTCCCTCTCAGGTCCTGGCTAGCCAGAGAAAAGACATGAAATTGGAGGCTGGCCAGAAAAAGTCATCAGTGCTGCACACACGGAAAGAAGCCCTGAGGCAACCCAAGCTGGACTCTCATTGCCCTTCCACTCCCAGTCCCACCAGAGACCACCTGGGCTTTCTGCAGGCCAAGCTGATTAGGCCTTTTATAATGACTGATCTCATCCCCATCTCGGCTTTCTTGCTGACAGATTCTTCTGATCACTTTTGAGACTGAAATGAATCCTGCAGTTCATAAATCTAACATTGGACTGCTCCAGTGAAAGGCACCAGCAGTGGAATCAAACTGACTTTCTGCCTCTTCTTTTTATTCCTTTTGCTTGCTAAGAATCACAGAGCTGGCAGGGCTGGAAGGGACCTCAATGCTCAGCCAGTTCCAACCCCCTGCCATGGCCAGGGACACCTCACACCACAGCAGGTTGCTCACAGCCACCTCCAGCCTGGCTGCAAACACCTCCAGGCAGGAGGCTTCCACCACCTCCCTGGGCAACCTGTGCCAGTCTCTCACCACCCTCATGGGCAACAACTTCTTCCTCACATCCAGTCTCAGTCTCCCCACTTCTAGTTCTGCTCCATTCCTTCTTGGTCACCCTTCATTGATCTTCTCCTCTTCCCTGGGCTTCTTTCCCCTGCTACACTCTTGTACAGGTGCTGTGCTCTTTTTCAGGATCCCTCTCTGCTTTCTTCCCTGACCTTCTTTTATTGTTCTTCTTTTCCCCTGCTAGCTCCATTTTGGGAGGTGCTGGTGTTTCACCCTGGCCTGCCCTTGTTGGCCTCTGGTCAGCACAACAAGTGCCTGTAGCTAGTCCTGCTGAGCTGGCAGGCTGGCAGTCCCGTACAGCCTCAGGAGGAAGGCAAACACCACTTGTAATAACAGATGCAGTATGCTCACCCTGCCCTGGGAGTGAAGAGGAGGAGGCATCCTGCAGCTGGAAAGAGCCATCCATGTAATTACCATCCCAGCTGTAAATAAACACATCCCAGCAGTGCCTGGCAGAGGCTGGCCTCTGCAGCCTCTGGCCCCAAGTCCAGGCAGGCAGCGATGGTGCTGCTCGTGCTCCCTGGTGGCCCTCACCTCTCCAGAGAGCCACCACAGAGCAGGCAGGAGTTGCCCTTAGGTCACAGGAGTGCCCTCTGCGTTTGGCACCCTGGGGCTGTGGAGCTGTTGCTGGGCCTGCGGGTCAGAAGGCAACAGGAGACGTGCAGGGTGCAGAGCTGAAGTGAGAACCAGCTGGGATTCAGGGATGTGTTTGTTGGGAAACAGGGTTAAAAGCTGCCATGGGGCTTGGTGGCAGGAAGTTGGCTCACAGCCCTTCAGTGAGATTGTGTGGTGCCAGGAGGAGCTTTTGATCAGTGTGGTGCTACCTGCAGATGTTAAAGTGTGATGCTAAAGGAAGGGAAAGCAAGATTGCAGGCACACAAGTGCTGCTTTCATGTGAACTGTAGGTACAGTCCCAGTAACAGAGCCAAAGATGTGAGGGGCTGGGGGAGAGGGGGTGGATTGGGCTTTGTCTGGTTTGCTTTGTGAAAGAGTTAAAACAACTCCATTCAGGTGTTTGTGTAATGCCTTGAAACAGCAGCCCCAGATCCTTGCTTCAGAGCACCTCAGGTGCTAGGATCTTCTATATCCTCATTGGAGCTGGGCTGGGGCTCAGCTCCCATTCAGAAGCAGCTGAGTGCTGCCATAGTTCTCTAACCCCCACTTCAGATCAAGGGAAGTTACTAAGGAAAAGAGTTGTTAGCAAGCTTCAAAAGCCCATGCAGGATTAGTGTTTGTTCTTAAAGGCACAGCCTCAAACGACCACACCTTTGCATTGGCATTTCTGGTATTGGAACATCACAGAACCCCAGCATGGCTCAGGCTGAAGGGAGCTCAGAGCTCCTCTGCCCCAACCTCCCCACCATGCCCAGGGACACCTCTCAGCTACACTCAGCTGCTCAAGGCCTCATCCAGCCTGGCCTTCAGCACCCCCAGGCAGGAGGCAGCCACAGCCTCCCTGGGCAGCCTGGGCCAGAGTCTCAGCAGCCTCCTGCTGAAGAACTTCTTCCTCAGCTGCAGTCTGACCCTGCTGTGCCTCAGCTTCAACCCATTCCCCCTTGGCCTGTCTCTAGACCCCCTGATGGAAATCCAGCAGTAATATGTTGAACTAGAGCAGGTTTAAAGCAACTCTTCAGTAATTTGGAATGGTGACTTCCTTTTTCATCCATTTCTCAGCCTTCCCTTCTCTCAGTCAGTCCTTCACTCAGAGCAGCCTGTGCTGGCCACAGCTGGCAGTGTGCACGGAGCAGAGCTTCATTCAGTACCACTTAGTCCTGATTCCCCAGCCTGGCTCAAAAGCAGGGCTCGTTTTCATGCTTACTGTGTAAGAAACAATTGTGTCAGTAGCTTGAAGCTGTTATTTGAAGTTAGAATCCTGACAGTTGAGGACAGAGCTCAAACTCTCAAACATCTGCCACTTTTGCTGCCCAGCAGCAGGAGTGCAGGGTTGATTTTCCCAGGGGGCAAAGCTTACACCTGTAACAAAGACCTTAGGGAGCACTTGTCAGACAAGGACCAGCAGGTGTGCTTGTCCCTCTTCTTAGCTCCCCAGAGCAGTCTGGAGTCTGAAGGCCAGGCCTGGACTCCTTCTGGAGATGAGTGTTTGTGCTCAGTGCACATGCTCACCCACTGCACAGCCAAGTATAGGTGTGGAAAGCAGTCATGTCCCGGGCTGCAGCAAGAGAAGTGTGGCCAGCAGGGCCAGGGAGGGGATTCTGCCCCTCTGCTCCACTCTGCTGAGACCACAGCTGGAGCTCTGGGGCCAGTGCTGGAGCCCCTAGGACAGGAAGGATCTGGAGGTGCTGGAAGGTGTCCAGAGAAGGGCCACAAGGATGATCAGAGGGCTGGAGCTGCTCTGCTGTGAGGACAGACTGAGGGAGTTGGGGCTGTGCAGGCTGGAGAGGAGAAGGCTCCCAGGAGACCTCATTGTGGCCTTCCAGGATCTGCAGGGGGCTCCAAGAAAGCTGGGGAGGGACATTTGAGGGTGTCAGGGAGTGATAGGACTGGGGGGCATGGAGCAAAACTAGAAGTGGGGAGATTGAGATTGGATGTGAGGAAGAAGTTGTTCCCCAGGAGGGTGGTGAGAGCCTGGCACAGGCTGCCCAGGGAGGTGGTGGAAGCCTCCTGCCTGGAGGTGTTTGCAGCCAGGCTGGAGGTGGCTGTGAGCAACCTGCTGTGGTGTGAGGTGTCCCTGCCCATGGCAGGGGGTTGGGACTGGCTGAGCCTTGAGGTCCCTTCCAGCCCTGCCAGCTCTGTGGTTCTGTGGATGGATGCTGCTTGGCTCAGCGGTTGACCTCCCCCTGGCTCCAAGGTCTGCTTCTGTTCCTTGGGTGTTGAACTGGTGGTGCCCCAGGAGAAGCTGGTAGCACAGAGCACCTTGCTGTGCCCTAAGCTAAGTCTTGTGCAAAGCCAGGGCTGTGCTCTGAGCAGGCTGCCTGGGGAGTGCTCTCTGTGCACTGGAAGGGGCTGAGCTCTGCCAGAGCTTTGCCACATCCTAGACCTATTTTCCTGTGTTTTGAGAGCAGGCAATGCAGTGGAGGAGCAGCATGTCTTGCCTGCAGTGGGCAGTAACTCAGCAGACAATGCTGGGAAGTGGAGGCCCTGCTCAGCTGAGCTGATGCAAGGACAGAGCACTTCAGTCACAGCCACCGGCGGCTCCTCGCCTGAGGACTCTGTCTGATTTACATCCTGCGTCTAAGAAACATTTCCTGGTGAAGCTGAATTTGCCCCAGGTTTCCATTTGGTCAGGAACAGCCCCACCTGTGGCTTGCAAGTTCTCCTGGCTGGTAGTGGTACAACATTCCTTAACAAGCTAGTGGTTGTGTGTTCACAGACCCCAGTCCCCACCTGCAGCCTGTGCTTCAAGAGATGGAGTGAACCTGAACAGCAGGCCTCTGCCCTGAGACTCTGCTCCTGGGGAACTGCCCCATGACATCCATTCCCTTGGACACCCATCACCCAAATGGGATTCTGCTGGCAAATAGTCATTCTTGCCAGGACACAGACTTGTCCCCAGCTCTTGGAGCAAGTCCAGAGGAGGCCACAGAGATGCTCCCAGGGGCTGGAGCAGCTCTGCTGTGAGCACAGGCTGAGGGAGCTGGGGCTATGCAGCCTGCAGAGGAGAAGGCTCCAGGGGCACCTCAGAGCTGCTGCCAGGAGCTGAAGGGATCCTGCAGGAAGGCTGCAGAGGGACTTTCCATCAGGGGGTCCAGAGACAGGCCAAGGGGGAATGGTTTGAAGCTGAGGCAGAGCAGGGTCAGACTGCAGCTGAGGAAGAAGTTGTTCAGCAGGAGGCTGCTGAGACTCTGGCACAGGCTGCCCAGGGAGGCTGTGGCTGCCTCCTGCCTGGGGGTGCTGAAGGCCAGGCTGGATGAGGCCTTGAGCAGCTGAGTGTAGCTGAGAGGTGTCCCTGGGCATGGTGGGGAGGTTGGGGCAGCTGAGCTCTGAGCTCCCTCCCAGCCTGAGCCATTCTAGGGCTCTGTGACTCTCTTCAAGAGGCCATCAGGCTGAGCTTTCTAAGGATCCCTGGGCTCCTGCAGAAGGAGAGGGGTTTAGTATCCCAATCCATGCATGCAGACTGCTGCAATGAAGCCAAGGCCACGTACTGAGCACAGCTGCCAGGAGTCTGAAGCAGCTCCATTGGTACTTTGAGTGTCACCACCTGCCTGTGGTTCTCAGAACACCAGAGCTTTGCTCTGTTCCCCTCTGACTGATGCTGCAGCTCAGGTAGGAAAAATGCCCAAAGCATCCCATGGCTGAGTGTGGAGCTTGAGGGATGGAATGAGCCTTCCTCCAGGAGGAAGGAGTGCAGAGAAATCTGCTGCAGGTAGGATTTAAGCTGTGATTGCCTCTAGAGATCCCAAGCCAGGCTCTGAAAGCAACATCTGTGGTGCCCTCCCTAGGATCTGAGGCCTCCTGGGGGCTCCAGGTGCCCAGGCTGTGAACACAGACACAGTTCTGAGCATTTGCTTGGAATTTGGGCTCCTCTAAGATTGCTTATTTCTTTTTCCTGGCAACATCTATATTTAACTAAATATTTTAGAAGTGGCATTGGCAAAGGAATGTCTTTGAATGCTGTGCATTTAGTAAGGAGCTGTGGCTGCACTGCTGCCTTCCCAGGCAAGGGCCGGGGGGGATCGAAGGAGCAGGGTGAAGCGGGGCCAGACCATCAGCGCTGTGCTGGGAGGGAGCCTGGAGGCCTCTCAGAAAGCAGCTCCTCAGCACATCAAGAGCAAAAGGGAAGGCATGGCAGGGCAAGGGCTGCCTCAGAGGGAGGGACAGCTTGGGGAATAAGCTGCTATTACAGTGTGGCTCTAGGCAGCATTGTGAAGGATGGGAGAGTCAGTGCCCTGCTCCAAGGCAGCTCCAGAGTGCCTGCTCTCAGGCACCAGCAGAATCTGAGGGCATGCCTCTCAGACCCCTCCTTGTCCCCAGTCTTTTAGCCTGTGACTAAAGGGAGGCAAAATAACAGAGCCTTCACATTCAGAAGAGCAAAGCAGTGGGACCTAAGGAGCCTGCAAAGGAGCTCTGCTTCCTTTGGCCTCCTCTTTCCCTTGAAGAGCTTCTCTGTCTTTTCAGTGGAAAGTGTTGGCTTCCTTTTCCACCTTGTTTGGTTTTGCCCTTTCCTTTTGGTGAAAACATGTTTCCTTCCAGAAATCCACTCTGCCTTGCTCCTGGCAGAAGCTTCCCCCTGTCCTTAGCATCCCCTGACACTAACCTTGCCCCAATGTCTGCTGAAGGCCACTGCAGATCTGATGGCACGTCCTGGCTGAGTGTCACCCTTCCAAGGCAGTAGTTCTTCTGGGTGATTCTCCCTGGCTGCACTGTTTTGCTTTAGTGCTGAAGACTCTCTTGTGCTGGCCCTTAGAAGGGAATCCTGCAGTCCCGGAGGGCTCAGCAAAGCTTCTGTTGACCTCAGTGACCTCTCCTGGGCAGCACATGGCCTCAGCCCTTGGCTGGGCACAAGCCACCTGGGAGGTGCATCTTTTTCACCATCAGTAAGGTGTGTTGGGTTTACTTGCTGCTGACATCTGTCAGGGACTTTGCCAGCACCTCCCCAGACGAAGGAAGGTCCCTGCCCCTTGCTGACACCGAGTGGCCTTTAGGCCTTTGATTTCTCCTGAGAATGCCAGGACCAAAATTCCTTTCTGGAGTGTTTGTGACCTGGAAAAAGTGTGTTCTGCTTGCTGGCACAGCTGTCAGCAAACACTGGCTGCTGCTCTGCTTGCTTTTAATGAGCATGATAGTTTTCCATTGCTTTTTGATTCCTGTTCCTAACTTACCAGCCAGGGAGCAGCCAAAGGCAGGCTGATACAGCCCTGACTCAGGTGCAGCAAATGGAAGGCTGGGGGAGCAGATTCCTCTGGCCTAGCAGCATGGCAGGCTGCTGCTGGTGGGGCTGGGCATGGCACTGGAATACCCTCAAGTGGCCAGCAGTGGTGTGTGGTTTTATTATAACAAGGAATGGGTACCCCAAGGGGAAGAGCAAGTTGGACCCTTAGATCCAGCTTCAGTTCTAGAGGCATCTGATTCTGCTGAGCAGCAGAAGGATGTGTGACAGCTGCTCACCTCCTCATTCACAGCTGGAGATGGCTTCTGGCTGCAGCTGGAGAAGCTGAGGGTGCTGCAGAAAACCAGAGAAAGAGGTGAGCTAAATTTCTTAGAACCATAGAATCACCTTAGAGGCTGGAAGGGAGCTCCAGAGATCACCCAGTCCAACCCACTGCCAGAGCAGCATCACCCAGGGCAGGCTGACAGGAAGGCATCCAGGTGGGGTTGGAAAGGCTCCAGAGGAGACTCCACAACCTCTCTGGGCAGCCTGCTCCAGGGCTCCAGCAGCCTCACACCAAAGAAGTTTCTCCTCATGTTGAGCTGAAACCTTCTCTGTTCCAGTTTGTATCCATTGTTCCTTATTGCTGTGCACCAGCACAAAGAGCCTGGCACCTTCATCCTGACCCCCACCCCTCAGCTATTGATAGACATTGATCAGATCCCCCTCAGCCTTCTCTTCTCCAGGCTAAACAGCCCCAGGGCTCTCAGTCTCTCTTCACAGGGGAGATGCTTAAGTCCCCTAAGCATCCTCCTGGCTCTCCCTTGGACTCTCCCCAGCAGGTCTCTGTCTCTCTGGAACTGGGGAGCCCAGCACTGGGCACAGGATTGCAGCTGTGGTCTCAGCAGGGCAGAGCAGAGGGGGAGCAGAACCTCCCCAGCCCTGCTGGCCACACTTTCCTTGCTGCCCCCCAGGATCCCATTGGCTCTCTTGGCCCCCAGGGCACACTACTGTCCCATGCAGGACTTGCTGCCCAGCAGCACTCCAAGGTCTTTCTCCTCGGTGCTGCTTTCTGTCAGGACAGCTTCTAGTCTGTCCTGGGGCCTGCTGCTGTTGCTGCCCAGGTGAAGGCCACTGCATCTGTCCTTTCTCCAAAGGTTTTGGTAGCCCATGGGCTGGCTGCCATTTCCCCTCTCTAGAGGGTGCCTGGGGAGCACCAGCAGCCTGTGCTTCACCTGGGTCTGGGTTCGTCTGCAGGCAGCAGTTAAAAGGATTGGAAGATAAGAAGTCAGGATTCACATGTTGGGGAGCCAGCAGATCTCTGTCTTTGGCTTGGAATGATCCTGCTCCAGCTGCAGTGGGAATTTGTGACTTCTGAGAAGCTTGGAGTGGAAGCTGCTGGTGTAAGCAAGGAGCAGCCTGGTGCGGTGAGAGCAGGATCCGCTCCGAGCGCCAGCAGTGCCTGCTGGAGGCGGCGAGCGGCGCAGCCGCGGCGAGCGCTGTGCTGGGAGCTGGGCAAGTTAGCCCAGGGCTAGTTAGGGCCCTGCAGAAAGGGAGGAGGCTCCAGCCAGAGCTCTGGGGCTGCAGGAACTGCAGTGCTTCTGAGAACTGGCTTCTGACAGGAATTAGGCTGGAGAGGTGTGCAGGCTTTCTCCTGGGGGGTGGCATTTTTACTCCCTAACCGAGCTCCCTGTGCTGCACACGTGTAGATCCTGGACAGGGAAGGAATGGAGTGCGTTCCCCTTGGGATGTGCTTGTGGGAGTTCAGCATTGTCTTGAGTCTGGGCTGCAGAAGCCGAGACCAGAGGCTAATTTCTGAGTAATGTGCTAACAGAGGGAAATGCAGTGAGAACAGAAGTGGAAGGTGTGGTGGACAAAACACTTTGTGCACCACAGCCAGCTAAAGAGTGGCAAATGCTCCTGCCCAGGGTGTTAGATACTCGCTCCCCAGGCCCTTGCTGTGAGCCTTTAGTTTGTGGTGGTGACATTGTTCAGTGTGATACTGCTGGGTGGTCTCTGTTGGGTTAGAGTCCCTCGTGGCTCTCTACAGCTACCTGAAAGGCCATTGTGGAGAGGTTGGAGCTGGTCTCTTCCAGGTGATCAGTGACAGAACAAGAGACAATGGCCTCAAGCTGCAGCAGGTTTAGACTGGACAGTAGGAAGAAGTTCTTCCCATCAAGAGTGGTCAGGACTGCAATGTGCTGCCCAGGGAGGTGGTGGAGTCCCCAAGCCTGGCTGTGTTTCAGGGTGGTTTGGATGTGGTGCTTGGGGCTGTGGTTTAGGGGTGAGCCTTGCAGAGTAGGGCTCTGGGTTGGCCTTGGTGATCCTGAGGGTCTTTTTCAACCTGAATGTTTCTGTGGTTCTGTGGATGGCTCAGGCTGGAAGGGAGCTCAGAGCTCAGCTGCCCCAACCTCCCCCCCATGCCCAGGGACACCTCTCAGCTACACTCAGCTGCTCAAGGCCTCATCCAGCCTGGCCTTCAGCACCCCCAGGCAGGAGGCAGCCACAGCCTCCCTGGGCAGCCTGTGCCAGAGTCTCAGCAGCCTCCTGCTGAACAACTTCTTCCTCAGCTGCAGTCTGACCCTGCTCTGCCTCAGCTTCAAACCATTCCCCCTTGGCCTGTGCAGTGATGCTATGGGATGCATTCTGTGGACCATGCAGGGATGCACAGACCCCTCCTCCCCTCCTGGCCATCAGCATTCTTTTTATTTCTTCTTCCATGGGCAGACCTTAGAATATGCTGCTCCAAGGGGACCCTGTAAATGAGAGTGTCTCACTGCTCCCTTTTGGAGCTTGTGGAGCACTGAAAGCTGAGGTGCCAGCAGGCTTTAGGAGCACAGGCATTTGGGGGCCGTTCCCAGGCTTTTCATTCCTCTGCCCCTGCTGCAGATCAGAGCAGCTGTGTCTTGTCTAATTTTACATGACAAGGAAGCTAAGAAAACGTGGAATTACCCTGGGGAACCTGAAATGGATGGGTTTCAGGAGCACAGCAGCAAACTCGCCCTTGTCAGGTGTGCAGAGAGCGGAGCCATCCTCTGCTTGCCTGAGCGTGGTGCCCTGCGCTTTGCTCCGCTGGGAGCTCTCCTTGCCCTCGCCTGGCTGAGGCTGGCAGGGAGGGCTGGCCCCGCACTGACCAGGGGCTCAAGGGATCCTATACTGGGACTCAGGGTTTTTACCTACACAAAATGTTGTTGCCATAAGAAAAAACGGGTTACTTCTTGTTGGGTGTGAAAGGTGTCTGCGGGAGGGGGAGCCAGGGCAGCCCCAGCCCCGTGTCTGCGCTTTGGTCTGCCCTGCCGCGGGCGCCTCGCACAAAGCTCCTCTGTCTGCAGCCGGCAGCAGCTATACGATCCTCCCAGACATCCCTTCCCCAGCCCCAGGCCGTGCTGCCGTTCCAAGCCCTGCCAGGCTGTATATTTCTCTTTCCTGTTATTAGAAACTCCGTGTCAGAGCTGCCCTTCAGAAGTGCAGTCAGGTATTTGCCGGAGGCTTGAAGCCAGGGGAGAGATCTCCTTTGGACCTTCCCACATGCTCAGGTGGCCCTCAGGGACTCTGTGGAGACCCAGCCTCAAACCCAGGGTGCAAGAGAGAGAAATGTTTTCCTGGGCACGAGAGGCAGTGACCTGAGGTGGCCCCAACAAAGATGTGCCAAGGGCTTTGGTTGCATGAGCAGGGAGAGAGTTGAGTCATCTAGAAAAGTAAGGGGGAGAGGAAGGTGTCGGATGGAAGAGAGCAAGGAGGGTGTGAGGAGAGCCAGAGACGGGAGGTGTGTGCACCAGGCTCCCAGAGTGAGAGGTGGCAGGGCAGGCTGGTTGTGTGTCACATTCACGGCAGAATCTCCCTTGGGCTTTATGTGCAGGGAAAGCAAGGCAGAAAACTGCTCAGCAGGGATGAGGATGGAAGAATTCGAAAGCAAAGAAATGCTGGAGTCCCTCAGCCAAAGCTGCCTTGGCTGCAGGAGGAGGGATGAGATCCTGGAGGCAGGAGCAGTTTGCCTTCCTGAGGGGCAGACCAAGTCCCTAGGAGCTTGTGGGACAAAATGAGCCTAGAAGAAGGGTCAGAAATTGACCCAGTGCTGGGGGGGATGTAAGAACTGCTCCTGATCTGGAAGAGGGGCAGCTGCCCAGGGCTGTTTGTGTGGTCCTGGCATGAGGCTAGGGAAGGGGATCTGTCTGTCAAAGGGCAGCCTTAGCAGTGTCATTAGTCTGATGTTCAGTTCTTACAGCTGCACTAACTGCAGATGCCCTCCCCTGGGGCTCTCTGTAGCTGTCCCTGTCCCCAGCCTCTGCTCCCCCCTAGGGCCCTCGGCAGGGCTGCAGGCTCTAGGAGGAGCCTCCTTCTGTTTGTGCTGGTCGTGCTGGGGCTGTGCTGCTCCTGTCTGAAGGCTGGCACAGAAATCCATGTTCCATGCAGTGGCTGTCTAAAAGATCCCCACAAACCCCAGCTGTATGGCAGGGCAGGAACCTGCAGCCATCTAAGCAACCTCTGAACTGTCATTTCACTTCCAGCCTCCTTGAGGCAGGCTCAGAAGCTGCTCCTCTTCACATGCAGGCTGCTTGCCCCTTAACCTCCCTGGGGGTTGGCAAGAGTTTTGTCACTGGCACCCACAGTCCATTCTCTGCGTCCTTGTACCTGTCAGTCAGGTTCCAGCCTCAGGTGCTAGTCCCCCTCTTGGCCTTCCAGGACAACGAATCCTGTGCTCTGTTGAAGCTGCTGCCCTGAGGTGAGCTGCCTGGAGTGTTCAAAACTGTCTGTGAGGCAGATTCTGCTCTTAGCTTGCAGATCAGTCTGAAAAGCTTCAGTGAACAATGTTTGGGGTGAACAGTTCCCTTCCCAGAATCACTGAATGTTAGGGGCTGGGAGGGACCTGAAAGGTTCCAGAAAGACACCAAGGGGTTGTAGAAAGGGCTCGAGAAGCTTCCTGCACGCAGGGCTGGGCCCAGATCAGGAGCCTGGCCGTGAGGATTCCTGCTGCCATTGCTAACTCTCCTTTGACTCTTGCTTCATGCAGTGTGCACAGTCTGTGAGAGTACAGCTTGCCAGGGGCCTGCTGTCTGCCCTGAGCCTGCACCCAGCTCTCCCAGACTCTGCAGGAGAGGGAAGAGGGTGGGGATCAGGTCTCAAACTGGATCCACGGCAATGCTCTGGAAAAAGACCTGAGTGCTTCTAAGTGCTTTGAATTGTTGGTGCTGGAAATCTAGAGCTGCCTTCTGCTTTTGTGGCTGAAGCTTTTCCCTTCTACTCTTCAGTCATGACTCTCCCTCACACCATCTCTGGAGGACACAGTCTCAGGCTGTGCCAGGGGAGGTTCAGGCTGGATGTTAGGAAGAAGTTCTATCCAGAGAGAGTGATTGCACATTGGAATGGGCTGCCTGGGGAGGTGGTGGAGTCACCATCACTGGGGGTGTTCAGGAGGAGACTTGATGGGGTGCTTGGTGCCGTGGGTTAGTTGTTTGGGTGGTGTTGGATTGGTTGATGGGTTGGACGCGATGATCTTGAAGGTCTCTTCCAACCTGGTTTATTCTGTGTATTCTGTGTAAAGGAGCCTTCCATTTGTGTTCCTTACTTGCAGCATTGCTGATGAGTGCTCATGCTTTCATGGAAGTACAACTGAGCCAAAGCCTTGTTGACAGGATCAGAGGATGTTAGGGGCTGCAAGGGACCTCCAGAGGTCATGGAGTGCAAGCCCCTGCCAGAGCAGGAGCATAGAATCCAGCACAGGTCACACAGGAACACATCCAGACAGGGCTGGAAAGGCTCCAGAGAAGGAGACTCCACAACCTCTCTGGGCAGCCTGCTCCAGGGCTCTGGGACCCTCCCAGGGAAGAAGTTCCTCCTCATGTTGAGGTGGAACCTCCTGTGCTGCAGTTTGCATCCACTGCCCCTTGGCCTATGCCAGGGTGCACTGTTGGAGAAGGAGAGCTTGCATGGCAGGCACAGCGGTGCTGGCACCACTCACAGCTGCCTCCAGCTCCAGCAAGCAGGTTGCAGTTGCAAGGGAATTGCTCTACCTGGGGGTAGCTGCATAGATGTACTTGGTGCTGCTTTGGTTTATAGCAAGAGGGAGCTGGTCCTCCTTGCATGGGCAGAGTCACACCTCCTGCCTGTGCTCCTGCATGTAACACTGCTGGCTGCCCCGTGCTCATGAGCAGTGAGCAGGGCTGGGGGTCCAGGGTGGCAGCGGCAAAGGAGGCTGGGGCTGTTTGGCCAAGACCAGCACCAGATACCAGCTCCTGCTGCAGGGTGAAGTCTGAGAAGCACCTGGCAGATCAGTGTCATCCAAACAGAGCTCCTGTATGCTGTGTGGCCCTTGAGAAGGCTTCTGGAAAGGACTCTTTTGGGATCCAGCTGCAGAGCTGGAGCTCATGAAAGAGCTCTGTGGTGTCAGTCAGGGCCACTGCTACCACAAGGCTGCACCATTTTTCCAGATGGCAATTCCAAGCATATTTTGGTTTCTCCTGAGCAAACCCAAGTGGCAGTGCAGGAAGCTGCAGGCTAAGGGAAGCAGGCAGCTGGCTGAGTGCTGCCAGCATGCACTGCTGGGCTGAGTATCACCCTGAAGGCCATTGACATGCCAGGCCAAAAGGCATTAGACACAGGCCACCCAGCTTCCAAACAGACTCCAGATGCCAGGCAACAAACTCTTCAGCTGGCTGACAACTTCTTTGGACCAATTTCTGCTGTAAGAATGGTCAAACCTTGTGTGTTTTGCCTTGCACTCATGCCAAATCTGCCATTCCTGGTGGTGTGCTTGGTCACACTGCAGGCTAGTCAAAACTAAAGCCTAGGCACTGGATTCAAGAATCCAGGATCAAATTCAGAGCAGTGCTTTCCAGGCCTTCACTTCATCACTGGATAGTTCTGCAGCTCATCCAGCCTGGCCTGAAACACCCCAGGCAGGAGGCAGCCACAGCCTCCCTGGGCAGCCTGGGCCAGAGTCTCAGCAGCCTCCTGCTGAACAACTTCTTCCTCAGCTGTAGTCTGACCCTGCTCTGCCTCAGCTTCAAACCATTCCCCCTTGGCCTGTCTCTAGACCCCCTGATGGAAAGTCCCTCTGCAGCCTTCCTGCAGGATGCCTTCAGGTCCTGGCAGGCAGCTCTGAGGTGCCCCTGGAGCCTTCTCCTCTGCAGGCTGCACAGCCCCAGCTGCCTCAGCCTGTGCTCACAGCAGAGCTGCTCCAGGCTCTGTGCAGGCTAGCCCCTGAGTGAGCTCTCATCCAGACCTGAGAGCCTCCCTCTGTTGGAGCCCCAGCACAGCTGTGTGTGAGCACAGGGAGCTGGGGCTCAGATTCTGCTGTGGCATGCAGAGGGTTGGAAGAGCATGTGTCAGGGAGAAGCATTTGGTTTCTCACACAGCCTGTTGTGACCACCACTGACTAAATGCAGTGAATGTAAACCCAGGAAAGTGATGCAGCAGCCACTGTGGGAACTGCCAGGCTCTCTTTGGGGGTGCCCTGCAATAGGACAGGGAACAGGGAGTCCAGGGTGGAGTGCAGGGCTTCCTCCTCAGCAAGAGGAGACACTTCTGCATGGTGAGGGTGCTGGAGCCCTGGAGCACACAGAGGTTGTGGAGTCCTCTTCTCTGGAGCCTTTCCAACCCCACCTGGATGTGTTCTGTGTGCCCTGTCCTGGGTGCCCCTGCTCTGGCAGGGGGTTGGACTGGATGGTGTCTGGAGGTCCCTTCCAGCCCCTGCCCCTCTGTGACTGCAGCATTCTGTTACAGACAGCGAGGATGCTGTGCTCTCACGTGTGCTTAGCCAGAGGTCAGAGGAGATGATCTTTGCAGGAGCAGTAAGAGCTCCTCAGACTGCACACAGATTCTGTGAGCAGAGCAGCTCAATGAACCAGCTGGGGTCAAAGCAGCTTGCTTGGTCTTTAGCTGTCCTGACTCTGGTGGGGAGCTGATAAGGAGCCCAGAAGAGCAGCTCTGATAAGGAGCTCTTGTTAAGCTTCCCAGCCCAGGAACGATGCCGAGGTGCAGTTACACTTGGGGCTGTGAGAGCCAGACAGCAGCAGCCAGCTCCTGCATCCGAGAAGGCATGAGTCTGGAACATCTGCCATCCCAGCTGGGCACAGCCCTAGAGCAGTGCTGCGTTCATTAAGCCTTCTCATGCTGCTGCTGAGTGGTTGTTTGTACACTGTGGCTGCTTCCTGGCTGCTCATTAGCTCCTGCTTGGCATTTTCTCACTCGGGGAACGGGCAGCATGCGGGGAGCGACTGAGCAGGAGGAGCTTCTGGTGACCACACAAGTCTGGCTTATCTGAGTGTAATGCCTGAAAGGCTGCTGGAGCAGATGCCTCAGTTCATAACTGGCTGGGCAGAGCTGTACTGGTGGCCTGGAAATCTCCAGAACTCTTCCAAAGTGTTGATTGCTTCGGGAGCAGGGAGCGAGTGCCAAGCGTGGCCCTCGGGCACAGTGCACTCTTGGCTCTGAGCTGTGGAGATGGTGCAGCCCTGGGTGCAGGGAGTGAGGCAATGCCAACCACTGAGACTTGCTGATACTCAGCTCACTTCCTTGGCCTGAGGAGTGTGATGTGAATCCTTTCAGCAGCTTTCTCTCCTTGAGCTGCTGGGGGATTCTGCAAAGCCTCAGCCCTGCAGTCTTTGAATCCTTCCCCTGACATCCAGGAGCTAGGGAAGCAGCTGCATGGGCATTGCATGGGCTGCTTTGGTGCAGCTCAGCTAAGGAGCTGGCTGCTTCCCTGGAGGTCAAGCCAGGCAAAACCAGCTGCTGCTCTCCCCAGGTCAGCAGTGCTCTGCAGGCTCCTTAGTTGTGCTCTCCCCAGGTCAGGTCACCTTGCATGCAGGGGGATGAAGCCATCAGAGGGGTGCCAGGCTGCCTTGCATGCAGGGGGATGAAGCCATCAGAGGGGTGCCAGGCTGCCTTGCATGCAGGGGGATGAAGCCATCAGAGGGGTGCCAGGCTGCCTTGCATGCAGGGGGATGAAGCCATCAGAGGGGTGCCAGGCTGCCTTGCATGCAGGGGGATGAAGCTATCAGAGGGGTGCCAGGCTGCCTTGCATGCAGGGGCTGTGAGGAGCACTTTGGAGCTCCAGGTACCATGCTGTCAGCTGCTGGTGTGTGCCTGGCAGGGTACAATGAGATGTGCAGTGAGCCTGCAAGGGCTTCCTGAGGACAGAGGATGCATTTTATTTCAAGAAAGTCCCATTGTGCCTCCTGCCAGGCTGAGGTCATTTCCTTCTCCTTTCTCTGCTTCCCAGCTTGCCAGATGTGTAATTGCTTCTGGCATGGCCAGAGCTCACCTGAGGAAAGCATTACTCAAATCAAGGCTAAAGGGACTCTTTTTGTTCAGAATGCAGAGCCATGGAGAGTAACTCCTGTATGCTACAGACAAAAATCCTCTCTCATTTTACTGCTGCTTATGCACAGGAGCTGGATCAATAGGGCACTGTTGCTGTGCTGGACAGGAAACTCACACATTGCTGCTCCCAGCCCTGCACTGGGGTTGCTTTCTCTGACACTCAGCTCAGGAAGGGATACCTTACCACCCCGAGTTTGCCTTCCCTTGCAAGCCAGAGCAGGTTGTGTGCACTAGAGCCTGGTCCCTCTGACTGCAGGAGAGATCCCCTTCAGTGTCTGCCGCAGGCCATTGCCCAAGACCTCAGTGACTACTCCTGAGGAATAAAGGGGCTTTAGGTTAGTTAAATGTACTTGCAGTGTGGCCTGGAGTGGCTCCAGATGGGCTGTGCTGGTAGCACTGATACTAATGCATTACTGCAAGGCCAGCAGGCCCAAGTTGAAGCCTCAGGAGCTGGAGTCCCAGGGAGATGGATGAGTGTGAGGTGCCTCGTGGGCACAGCTGGCAGGCAGCTGCTGCCTTACACTGGAGCAGCAGAAATTCTCTGGCCACCAATCAAGCTGTTTGGGTGGCTGTAAGTGCTGGCAGGGCTGGCATAGATGCCAGTTCAACTGGGCATGGGCTGCAGTGCCCTGGCAGAGTGGGACTGGTTACCCTCCAGCGAGCCCCTGGCTTCCCACCTGGCTCCAGGGGCTGTGAGGATGCTGCAGCCCTGGGACACAACCGCTGCAGAACTGCTGTTCCCTAGTGCTAGAAAGACACTGATTGATTGATTTGCTTCTCTATTGGTTGGTTGGTTGGTGTGTTTTGCCAAGGCAAGGAGGATGACCTCTGTCTTTCCCTCTCTTTCCATCTGGAGTCACCAGCCCCCATTCCTCAGCTGTGCCCCGCTGCCCTGGTGTGTATTCACAGGGAAGAGCAGATGCTGCCAGCTCTCATCTCTCCTCTCCGTGTGGGAGTGCCCAGTGGCCCTGCACAGCCGCTGGGGGTGCAGAGGCGCCCGGGGCTGCCAGCGTTGTGTGTGAGACCATCCCGTGCGAGTGCTGCCCTTGGCTGCATCGATGCCGGAGCTGTGGCTGCCTCCTGCTCGGCCTCGGGGGCGCTCCGCAGGGGGCTGCCTGCTCTGAGGCTGCCTTGGCGCTGTGCTCCGCAGGCCCGGGGCGAGTGCTCAGCAGCTAGTGAAGGGCTGGTTGTGGAGCCTCTGCTGGGGAGGGCCTGTCGGTGAGGTGGGAGGGTGGGGGTTAATAAACACACATCCAGCCCCCAGGCTGTGTCCCCCAACAGCCCAGTCAGGAGGGGCTGAGGGCTGAGGTGTGCTTATCCTTCTCCTGTTGCAGGGGGGTTCTGAGTTGCTTGCACATCTGGCTGGAGGAGAGAGGTTAGCTGAAAGGCCACCTCCCTAACCATGACCCAGGGAAGGAAAAGCAGAGCACACCTCAGCGCCACAGCGAAAGCTCAGCCCTGTGGCTGCAGAGCCTTGCAGGCCCTAGACAGCAGGAAGCTTCTGGTGCAGGCCAGCATCCAGCTCTGGGCTGTAGAGGCTGCCAGTGCAGAAGTACTGGGACACCATGCCCGCTGTGGGAGCTGGGGGCATGCTCAGGAGGTGCTTGTGCCTTGCAGCACACCTGGCAGCTGGGCTCAGGCTGCGCTTCCCTTCCCTGCTCTTACTGCAGCACAGTCAGAGAATCCTGGAATGCTCTGGCTTGGAAGGCACCTCCAAAGCTCATCCAGTCCAACCTCCCCTGCAGCCTGCAGGGACATCCTCCACTAGAGCAGGTTTCCAGAGCCCTGTCCAGCCTCACCTTGAACAGCTCCAGGGATGGAGCCTCAACCACCTCCCTGGGCAGCTTGGGCAACCTGTTCCAGCAGCCTCCTGGTGCAGAACTTGTTCCTCACATCCAATCTCAATCTGCTCTGCTCTCATTTCAAACCACTGTCCCTGCTCCTGTCCCTGCAGGCCTTTGGGAACAGTCCCTCTGCAGCCTTCCTGCAGCCCCTTCAGGTCCTGGCAGGCTGCTGTTTGGTCTGCCTGGAGCCTTCTCCTCTCCAGGCTGAACACCCCCAGCTCCCTCAGCCTGTCCTCAGAGCAGAGCTGCTCCAACCCCCTGATTGTTTTGTTTGCCCTCCTCTGGAGCTGCTTCATCAGGTCCAGGTCCTTCCTGTGCTGAGGGCTCCAGAGCTGGATGCAGTGCTCCAGGTGAGGTCTCACAGAGCAGAGCAGAGGGGCAGGATCCCCTCTCTGGATCAGGACTGTCCCTGTTGCAGTGCCCACTATGCCTGCATGCTGCAGTGGGGCTGTGACTCTTGCCAGAGGATCCATTCTTGTCTGACACTGCTGACTTTTGTCTCTCTTGGCTGATTCAAGCCCCAGTGTTAGGCTGCTCAGTGGTCACAGCAGGGACACTGAGCAAACTCCTGGGGAAAGGGGTGGGGAGGAGAGGCAGCAGTGGCTCTGGGCAGAACGCTGCTGGGAGGTGGTTAGCTAAGAGCCCAAGGGAAGCCAAGGAGCACTCTGAGCAGCAGAGGGATGTTCTCAGCTCTGAGTGAGTTCTTACACTCCACCTCCCTCCTTCCCTTTGAGAGTCTTTGGCTGTGACTTGCTGCATCTTAGGTCAGTGTTGCTGCAGAGCCTGTGGGATGTGGAAGGGATCTTCCTCAGAGCTCAGTGAGCAGCAGGAGGTAGCTCTGTAGGGAGGGGCAGGATGGAGCAGTGCAGTTAGCCCTGTTCACACTCCAGGCAGGGTCTCTGTCAGGGCCAGATCTAAACTCCACTATGTAGGGCTCGATCAGCTGGTGGCAGCCAGGAGCCAGGGTGCATGGTAAAGAGAGACTCCTCCCAGGAGAGGCAGGGAAGCAGTCCTGCTGCTGCCACCTTCCTGCCCTGCCACGGAAAGCAGCGGGCAGCGTAGATGTGGCTTCCCCTTCTCCACAGTGGCTGGAGGCACACCACCCAGCAGCAGCAGGGCTCTCCTGGCCTTCCAGGTTTACTGTTTTGGCTGAGGAGTGCCAAGGGCTGGTGGTTGCTGTAGCAAAAGGCAGCAGAGTTTGCAGGGACTCTCAGAAATTCTTGGTTAGGAAAGTCACTCCCACCCATAACACCAGCCCCTGGGAAGCTCAATCCCACCCAGGAGCCTGTGGCCTTCTCTGAGTTAAAGGTCTTGAAAGAACCACAGAGTGGTCAGGGTGGTGCTAAAGGAGCAGCCTGAATTTAGGCTGTGGTTTCCATCTCTGTCCCCGAGCCATCAGGACATTGTTTTCTTCAAACATCAAGCAAGCAAAAGAGTAAGCTCCCTTCTGTGGTGCTCAGCATAGCTGAGGGAGCACTGAGGCCCTGCACCAGGACACAGTCTCAGCTGTGCCAGGGGAGGTTTAGGCTGGAGGTAGGAAGAAGTTCTCCACAGAGAGAGTGACTGCCCATTGGGATGGGCTGCCCAGGGAGGTGGTGGAGTCGCCATCACTGGAGGTGTTCAGGAGGAGACTTGCTGGGGTGCTTGGTGCCGTGGGTTAGTTGTTTGGGTGGTGTTGGATTGGTTGATGGGTTGGACGTGGTGATCTTGAAGGTCTCTTCCAGCCTGGTCTATTCTATGTATTCTGTGTATTCTATGTATCCTATCCCAGGATGCCATTTTGAACTGCAGATTTTCATAGCCGAGTCTATTCTATTTCATAGCTGGTCTATTCTATTCTATTCTATTCTATTCTATTCTATTCTATTCTATTCTATTCTATTCTATTCTATTCTATTCTATTCTGTTCTATTCTATTCTCATCCTTGTGGCCCTCCTCTGGACACCTTCCAGCCCCTCCAGATCCTGTCTGTCCTAGGGGCTCCAGCACTGGACCCAGAGCTCCAGCTGTGGTCTCAGCAGAGTGGGGCCGAGGGGCAGAATCCCCTCCCTGCCCTGGCCACACTTCTCTTGCTGCAGCCCAGGCCCTGCTTGGCTCTCTGGGCTGCAAGTGCAAGGATGTTATCAAAATAGATCTGATTTACTCTCTCAAGCTCCTGCTTCCTGGACAGTCTGAACAGGAGTGAAACAATTGGGCTGAGCAATTCCTTGGGGACATTTCTCCCCCCAGGAAAGGCAGATTTATAGCCCCCATGAGAACCCATTTCCCCCCTCCCCCCCTCCAGCTGCATACTTTGTGTCCTGCCTGGTATTTGCTGGCCTGCATCAGAGTTATGTATGAAATTCATGAGCTTGTTAGAGAAAAGTGTTGGGTGGTTTGTAAATGTCTTCTTTGAGACAAACCTGTGGAATGCTCAATCAGCCACTGTGTGTTGGTGGAAATCTCACAATCCAGCACTTGATTCATACAGAGATCTTCTGTGCTCCATAGGTGACAGTGCCTGAGGAGGTGCAGCAAAGGAAACAGGAGGCTGCCTCCCTCATCTCTAAGGTGTTTGGCTGCAGACACTGCTAGGTAAGATGCCTTGAAATGATGTGGGACACAGTGGGGCAGTTGTGTGGCTTAGGTAGGACTGTTTATTTTGAAAGCCTAAAGGAAAGGAGGTGAAAGTTTCCTGTATCCATAAATACAGCTAGGTCACTGGATCCCACAACCCTGTGGCTGTCCAAGAGGAAATTCCATGTAACTTTATGTGATTATTAGACTCTGTCTCTCAACTTGTTTTCATCATCTCCTAAAAGCCTGCTAGGAGCAAAAGCAAAGGTTAAAGAGAAGTTAGGGCTCAGGCCTGGGACGTGCTGACCGCTTCCTGCATGCCCCCTGCCTGCAGAGCAGTCACGGGAGGGATGGTTCAGCTTTTCACAGCAGGTGCTTCACACCCTGACAGAGCAGGGGGGTCTGCACCAGCAGTGTTGCATTTCCCTCCTGGTCCTCATGAGATGGTGAGAAGTTCCCAGGTACAGTCCAGTGGAGCTGCACTACAGATGCAGATGAAAGACTTTCACTGAACACTGAGGTGCCAAGAGAAATGGTTGGGGTGAGTCAGCATCAAAGAGCTTTGCTCCACATCAATAGGAGGCAGCATCCCAGCAGAAGAGGTCAGGATGAGGACCCACAAGCAGCACTGCACTTGGATAGGAGGCTTCAGTGAATATCCTTAGCAGTGGAACAAGCAAAGATCCAGTTGCTAGGCTTTGCAAACAAGCTGGTGCCAGCCTCAGTGCCCTGCCTGAGAGCTAATCTGGGCAAAGTGATAGTGTGCTACAGAGTGCCCCTCCAGCGTGGTGTGCAACAGACAGTGTCCTCCCTGCCTCATTCTGGCCCTGCAGCTTTTAGCTCTGGAGTTGCAGTTTGGCTCAGGTGCCAGGATGCTCCCTGGAGATTGTGTTTAGAAGCTGAGGGAAGTTTCCATCCCACCCCAAGTTCTGCCATGAAAACGTGCTTGGCCCAGACCTTATGGATCAGATTCTTCTGGCAGGAGTGAGAGTAAAGCTCTGAGCCCAGGTGGTGCCTTCAGCCCGTGTCCAGCACTGCCAGTGCAGCATTCACCCAAGTGTGTTCTGCACTTGCTCTCCACTCAGTCTGCTCTGCCTGTCAGGCATGGCAGTCTGTATCTGTAACCATGTTCTGGCAGGGTTTAGCCTCATGCCTTTAGCAAACTCCTGTAAGAGAGGAGTTAAAGCAGTGTTTTCCCTTCCAGTGAAACATGCAGGTTAGAGATGAATTGGAATCTGTCCAGCTGCCCACTGCCACTCGTGTCACTGCCAGCCTTGCCAAAGCCATCCCTGCCATGCAGGGAAACTCCACCTTTCAGTGATGCTGGCCTGCCCACAAGGTGGTTTGCACTGGCTGTTGAGGAGTGAAAGGGTTTCTGCCTTGCCTTGTCCCTGACAAGGCACAGGGGGATGTCCTCTCCTCTCTGATGGGAGACTCAGATAGGTGTCCTGCTGTCTCTAACCAGTGCAGCAGCTTTAGCCAGCAGGATGGCAACACCAAGAGGACACCACTGCTCTGGGAGATGGTCTGAAAGGTACTGAGGGAAGGTCATCAGATGGCTTTTGCTTCTCTGTAGGAAGTGCTGTGGCCCATTCCTTGCTTTTATAGATCATAGGAGTAGTATATGGTAGGGGAGCAATGGGCTTGTTCAGTCTGGAGGAGACACCTCAGTGCTTTCTATGGCTCCCTGAGAGGAGGTTGCAGTGAGGTGGGAGTTGGTCTCTTCCCCTTGGATCAGAATGAGAGGAAATGGCCTGAAATTGTGCCAAGGGAGGTTTAGGCTGGAGATTAAGAAACTCTTTTTACAGGTCAGGCCTTGGACCAGGCTGCCCAGGGAGGTGGTGGAGTCACCATCCCTGGAGGGGCCCAGGAAATGTGTGGAGATGGCACTTGGGGACATGGTTTAGTGGCCATGGTCACAGGCTCACAGGATGTCAGGGTTGGAAGAGACCTCTGAAGATCACTGAGTCCAAGCCCCTGCCAGAGCAGGAGCACAGAATCCAGCACAGGGCACACAGAACACATCCAGATGGGGCTGGAAAGGCTCCAGAGAAGGAGACTCCACAACCTCTCTGGGCAGCCTGCTCCAGGGCTCTGGGACCCTCCCAGGGAAGAAGTTCCTCCTCATGTTGAGGTGGAACCTCCTGGGCTGCAGTTTCCATCCATTGCCCCTTGTCCTATCCCAGGGTGCAGCTGAGCAGAGCCTGTCCCCTGCCTCCTGACCCCCAGCCCTCAGCTATTGATAGACATTGATCAGATCCCTCTCAGCCTTCTCCTCTGCAGACTGAACAGCCCCAGGGCTCTCAGCCTCTCCTCCCCAGGCAGTGCTGCAGTCCCTTCAGCAGCCTTGGAGCCCTCCCTTGGTCTCTCTCCAACAGATCCCTGTCCCTCCTGCACTGGGGAGCCCAGAGCTGGATGCAGTATTCCAGGTGAGGTCTCAGAGTAGAGGGGAGAACCTCCCTGGCTCTGCTGGCCACACTCCTCTGAATGCCTCCCAGTGCACATCTGTGGTGTTAGGTGGATGGTTGGAGTCAGTGATCTCAGAGAGCTTCTCCAACCCAAACAGTTCTTGGAGTCTGCTCTCTGACAACATCAACATGTTTGTAGCAGACCTTCATTGCTGCAGTGTTCCAGGGAGGCAAAGTGGAGAGCAATTGGTGAGAGGTTTTGGTTTCCAAGTGGAGAGCTGGGCCTGGTCAAGAGGATCATCGAGCACAGGATCCCAGCAGCCAGCTCATGACCTGAGCTGTATTATACACCAGATGTTTTCAACCCCAGAGCATTAATTCCAGCAGGATCTGCCTTTCTCTGAGGACTCTGACTCCTATCTGCTCTTTAAACATGGCAAATGTCTTTTGCTTGCCTGTTAGGTTTTGTACCACAGCACAAAGTAAGGTTGTAGCACAGGAAGACCAACATTGTCTCTGCTTGCAAGCCAAAGCAGTCTTCACTGAAAATACATCTAAATTATATGCTGAAGGAGTTTGTAGCTGGGATTGCACTTGAAAACTTAGCTGTACAGAGCACATAATGCTTAGGGAAGTGACTTGAAATAAATACACCACGGTTGCCATTAGATGTTCCCCTCTGCCAACAGCCACCACATGAAACACTGAGATCACAGCTGCCCCTCCTGCAGCTGGAGCAGGATGTGTGCTTGGGCTAATTTTGGGGGTGACCAATGAGAATGTTCCTTGTGTGTGATTTCCACAGTGCCTGGACACACAGATCAGAAGGAGCAAAGCACCCAGCACTGGTGCTCAGGGTTTGACTGACCCCCAAAAGCAAAGCTGTGCCTTTAGCAGATGCCCGACAGGAGGAGAGCGGTGGAGACCCTTTGTGTCCTTAGCTGTTCAGTGCAGCTTCTCCTTGGCAAAGCAACACAACATCAGAAGGCAGCTCCTGAAAGGCACTGGTGGAACAGTCACACACACTGCAACCTCAAGAGAGACCTCCAGGAGCCCTGTGGCCCCTAAGAGGTGGAAATGTTTCCTGTAGGGCCGGGAAACAGATCCTCAGTGTGCACAGAGCGTGTCCACCCCGGCTGCAGCAGAGGCAGGGGACTCTGTCCCTTCACGTTTAACCGAGGTTGGAAGATGCTGCCAGCCAAGATTTTCTTGTTCCTGGTGTCTGCATCTCTCCTGAGGAGCAGCTCTGCTCTCTGCATTCACCTCTTTGACTGAAAATATTGCCTTAGGCAAGGAGCTGCTCTTTCCAGGTTGTGCTTTCAGAAGGAAATGAAAAGCAGCTCATGGTGTAATGAGAACAGGTTTTTGATGTTTTCAATCCTGGTGTCCCAGAAATAGCAGGAAATCAGCCCCTTCAGAGGTAGGGACACAGGGAAAAACAGGAAAAACTCTGCAGTCCAAGGGCTGAGTCATTCACTCTCAACCAGTTCAACAGTTCCTCAGTCTCTCTGCTTATCTCTCTTGGTTTCCCGGGGCCTGCAGATGAGTCTAAGGTTTCCTGTCCATCAGCACCAGCTCAGCAGACATGCCTCACCACTTCCCAGCACCACTCCTGCTGCTTACAAGAAACCCTTTGAATTCACAGGTTTGCTCTGACTCGAACCTAAATGTCACACAAAGAGAGGGAAAAGAAGAAAGCAGACAAATACCTGGCAGGAAATGCCCCCATGGCCTGTCAGTGGCACACAGCCCTGCCAGGGCAGTGTCTGCGCTCACAGAGGCAATCCAGTGTGGATGGCCAGCAGGTTGCACTCGGGCTCTAGAGGCCTCCCTCACCACTGGGGTTTGTGTGGCACTCACACAGGTGTTGGGGCTGGAAAGGGACCTCTGGAGACCAGCAAGTGCCACCCCCAGCTCCCCAGTCCTCCTTAATACAGAAATTGCCTTCCCTTGCACACAGCCCAGGTGCTGCACAGCTGCCCTGTGCTCAGGTCCTGTGCTCACCTTGCTCCTCTTGAGGCAGTGACACAATGCAGTGCACCAAGGGATGCTGCTCATGCTGGAAGCTGCTGCTCCAAAGAGCCTGCAGACATCTGCTGAGGCAAAACAAGGTGGGGAGCTGAAGCTGTACCTGTGCAAACCCTGGGTCAGGAATGCTGTCTTGTACTGAGCTCTCCTGTCAGACCTTGAAGATCTCACTAAGGGCTTTTCAAAGCCCTGTCACTCTAGGAAAGCTCCAGGGCTGCAAGCACATTGAAAGGGCTGAGAGCTTTACCAGCTTGTGCTGGAAGGTGGTGGTTCAGGTCTGGTAGGTGTGGAAGAGCAGGTGACAAACTGTAGAGATGAGGAGGGACTAACACAGAACTGCTGTCAGACAACCACAGAATGGTAGGGCTTGGAAGGGGCTCTGGCAGCCTCACCATACACAAGTGTCTCCTCCTGTTGAGGTGGAGCCTCCTCAATTCCAGCTTGTCCCTGTTGTTCCCTGTCCTCTCACTGGGCACCGCCAGAAAGAGCCTGGCACCTTCATCCTGACCCCCAGCCCTCAGCTATTGATAGACATTGATCAGATCCCTCTCAGCCTTCTCTTCTCCAGGCTAAACAGCCCCAGGGCTCTCAGTCTCTCCTCACAGGGGAGATGCTCAAGTCCCCTAAGCATCCTCCTGGCTGTCCCTTGGACTCTCTCCAGCAGGTCTCTGTCTCTCTGGAACTGGGGAGCCCAGCACTGGGCACAGGATTGCAGCTGTGGTCTCAGCAGGGCAGAGCAGAGGGGGAGCAGAACCTCCCCAGCCCTGCTGGCCACACTTCTCTGCTGCCCCCCAGGATGCTGTTGGCCCTCTTGGCCCCCAGGGCACATTGCTGTCCCAGCAGTCTCCTGGTGACTTCTGTTTGTGATGTGCTGGGCATGTGCAGCAGTCTCTCGCTCTAGCAGGCTGCAGAGCATGGTAGAACACAAATGAGACCAGGCTGGAAGCCAGGGGTTGGGTTTCATTTTTCCTGTTATTTGGCAGATCCCCAGTGGGTGTCAGAGCCTCCAGACAGCTTTTGTTCAGACCAACAACAGCACTGGAACTGCCCTGAGAGATCACTCTGATTCTCACCGAGAGATTTATTGTGTCTGAGGCTGAGCTCTCAGCGGGATAAAATGCATAGGAATGAAATGACCACTCCCTGAGCTCTAGTGCCAAGGAACAGCAGCCCTGTGGCCAGCAGAGTGGCACCCTGCCTCTCCACAGCTCTGTCAAGTGTTCTGCAGTGTCCATTGCTTGAGCTGAAGATGAGCCACATGGCTGTCAGGAATTCATGCAGCTTTGAGCAGGGATGTCCCACACACAGGTAGTGCTGCTCAGCATTTGTCCTGGCAGAACCACAGAGGGTCAGGGCTTGGAAGGGACCTCCAGAGATCACCCAGTCCAACCCCCTGCCAGAGCAGGGCACCCAGGGCAGGGCACCCAGAACACATCCAGGCACATCTTGATCCCCAGCACTGAGGGCAGCCCTCAGGCTGCTCTGCTCCCAGCTGTGCTCACAGGGAGATGTTCCACTGCCTGCAGCAGCTCTGGGGCTCTGTGCTGGACTCCTTTTAGGTTGTTCAACACAAAGGGGAAATCCTTGGGTTTAAAATCTTGGTTTACACCTAGGAGTCATCTCTGTCCAAACAGCACTGTGTGAGCTGAATCCATCTTCAGTAATTCACTTCCAGTCTTTCCTCAGTCCCTAAATGAATCATCAGCCCTGAGGCAGCTGGACAGGGTTAAACTTTCCTTAGGTGACTGTCAGTGGACCATATTCCAGAGCAGACTCCTTGCAGACATTGCACTTACATCACACCAAATGTATTTAACTAGGCCCTTGAATGCATTGGGAGGGCTTGAACTTAGCCTCTTTGGAAGCCATCAGAGGGCTGTGATGTGTAAAACAGATACCAGACTCCTCAGTCAACCCTCTGTGTCTTTACAACCCGCAGCAGAACTCCTCTGTTCCATCTGGCATGGCTTTGTGCATGGTCTCCTGGGAGTGTCAGACCAGGTACAAGAAACATTAGGAAGAGAAAGGCCTCCTGCTTGGGGTAATACACAGGAGCTGCTCCCCAGCAGAGCTCCTGCTGGAAGTGTGTTGGAGCACAGTGAGCATCTGACAAGTTGTGCTCTGGGTTCATTTGGGAAGTGCCTAACAGTTGCTTGGCTCTGTAATCACCAAATCAATGATGTTTGCAAGCCCTTCATGAGGCAGCAGTGTGCAGAGGATGCAAAGGCATCCTGCAGCAGGGAAGGTGCAGTGGTCAGAACTTGGAGGAGGTTGCTCTGGCATCCGTGCTTTCCTTTGACTCTTAGCTACAGCACTGCTCCCAGGGTTTGGGCAGCAAGAAATACCTGACTGCAAACTCTCTTCTTTGTTTCAAGGAGGTCTGGTTTCAGACAGAGATGACAAACATGCAGCTGGGCCTTCACTCAGGAGCACTTCATGTAACCAGGAGTGCCCTGCAGGGCAGCCAGAGGAAGCCACTGTGTCCAGAGCTGTGGCTTGTCTCCTGCAGAATGTGTTCCCTTCCTGCTGAACCTGAAACCTGTGCTTCCAGTCCTTTCCTCTCCACATGTTCTGCCTCACTCTGAACCTTTCTTTGCACATCTTGAGTCAGTGTGGCTCAGGTGGTGTGAAGCTCAAACTGCACTCCCCTGGCAGTGGACCCTCTGGCACTGCAGGTTGGAGCCTGACACGCAGCAGATCAGCAGTGCAGTGCAGCACCAGGGCCTGGCTCCCAAGCACTGGCCATTCCCTGCCTCTGCTGCTGAAAGGGAATTGAATTCATTCAGCCTTCTAGATGAATAAAAACCCTCCTGTGGGGCATGGGAATATTTGTTGTGAGACCTTTGCTCTTGATCAGCTCCTAGCCAGCATGAGCCAGTAGAGGACCAACAATCACCTGCTCCTAGCTGCCTAATGGTCTGTTTAAGGACACTGAATCACAGAATCACTGAGCTGGAAGAGCCCTCTCAGATCATTGAGTCCAACCAGAACCCAGCTGCCATGGCCACTGAGCCATGTCCTGAAGCACCACAGCTCCAGCTTCTAGAACCCCTCCAGGGATGCTGACTCCACCACTGCCCTGGGCAGCCTCTTACCCCTCACCACTCTCTCAGTGAAGCTTTTCTCCTCATGTCCAACCTAAACCTCCCCTGGCACTCCCATTGTCTCTGGCCCTAGCACTACTTCCATGAGAGAAGAGACCAAAGCCAAAGCCATCTTCTGGCTTGAAGTTCCCAAACTTGGCCATGGCAGATCCAGTTTCTTCGTAGCTTCTCTGTGTTCTTCTCCTCCTGTACCTCTGCCTGAGCATTGCTTAGCCTACCCAGCCCTGCACCTTGAGAGGTGCTGAACAGGCAGTGCCACAGGATGCAACCCAGTGCTGTTCCCTGGTGTAAACCTTCAATCAGAGGCTAAAGAGCTGTCACCTTCTACAGGGCATCTCTAGGGCCTGGGGTGTGCAGCACACCACTGGGTCCTGTCTGTGTGCCCCAGTTCTGCTGGGGAGCTCTCTGCACCTCAGGGCAGGCCCTGGTGAGGGCTGGTGTGATGGAAGTGAACAGTCTGTCCCTGTTTCAAACTGCAATAACAGCTTCAGCTTTCAGGAGTGTGGACTTCATGCTGAGGCACACTGACAGGCATCCTAACCAAACATCTTGCTAATCAACACTTATTAGGTCAAAGCCAACAGCAAGAAGCTGAAATGATTCCTGAAGTTTTTACTGCTGCTCAAGGGAACAGTCAAGAGTTGCTGTAGCTTTTGGATTGATTTTAGCTTAGGGTTTCCATTCCTCACTTCTCATCAGCATCCCTGGGAGTACAGTGAGGCACAATGTCCTAAGGTTGGTTGTAGGAACCACCCTGGCATTCCTCAGTGTCCACAGATAGTGTTCTTTGTTCTGTAGCTGGATTAGAAAGAATGGAGAGAGTCCAGAGGAGGCCACAGGGATGCTCCCAGGGCTGGAGCAGCTCTGCTGTGAGCACAGGCTGAGGGAGCTGGGGCTGTGCAGCCTGCAGAGGAGAAGGCTCCAGGGGGACCTCAGAGCTGCCTGCCAGTACCTGAAGGGATCCTGCAGGAAGGCTGCAGAGGGACTTTCCATCAGGGGGTCTAGAGACAGGCCAAGGGGGAATGGTCTGAAGCTGAGGCACAGCAGGGTCAGACTGCAGCTGAGGAAGAAGTTGTTCAGCAGGAGGCTGCTGAGACTCTGGCCCAGGCTGCCCAGGGAGGCTGTGGCTGCCTCCTGCCTGGGGGTGCTGAAGGCCAGGCTGGATGAGGCCTTGAGCAGCTGAGTGTAGCTGAGAGGTGTCCCTGGGCATGGGGGGGAGGTTGGGGCAGCTGAGCTCCCTTCAGCCTGAGCCATGCTGGGGTTCTGTGATTAGCATCCCTGGCAGGGCAGGGAGGCACAAAGGCCTGAGGTGGGCTGTCTGAGCCCCCTGGCATTCCTGAGTCTCCATAGGTATTGTTCTTTGTTCTGTAGCTGCAGTGGAAAAGGGAAAGGAGGACAGGGTTGTGCTTGACCTGCACAGCTCCTGCAAAGCTCCTTTGTTCAATCCAGCCTCAGAAGGACTCAGAGGAGCTGTTACCTTCAGAGCTCCAAGTGCTTTAGCAGTGTGGGCTGTAAGTTAGTAGAACAGCTTCCTAAGTTCGAGGTTGCCTCTCTCGTTCTGGGCAGCTGAGTGTGCAGGCTGTCAGTGCTGGGGCTCCCCGAGGCATCTGCTGCAGCCAGGTGCATCCCTGGCACTGGGAGGGGCTGAGCTGTGTTCCACCAACTGCCATCACAATCACCTCAAGGGCAGGCTCCTGCAAAAGCCTTCATGCAGAAGGAGCTGGAAAGCCAGGCCAATAACATCACCTCCCAGCAATAATTCATGTTGTAAACCCCCAGCCGTGCCAAGTCATCAAGCACACAAGAAAATGACAGCCCTTCACTATTTTAACTGCTCATTCCTTCCTGCCTTCTTCCCTTCCTTTCCCATAGCTTGGAAACCACCTAACATTCCTCCCTCAAGAAATTACCTAAGAGCTGCTCTGGGCTGGCCAGGCCCCGTGCCCAGGGCTCGGTCCTGACAGCGTCTGAGCGGCCAAGTGCTGAGCCTGGGGGCTGGGGCTCCAGCAGGCAGGCATCAGCAGACCCTCAAGTGCAGTGACTCGAAGCCTGGGCTATAAATTGCGGGGTGGTGGTGTTAAAAGCACTGGCTCCCTGCTAGCTGGCACCCAGCCCCTTCCCATCTGGGTACAGCTCAGGCTGCAGAGAGGCTGCCACTTGGCCAGAGTCCAGCTGGCAGAGATGGTTGCTCAAAGCTCAGGCCAGGGGAGGGCTGCAACTGAATACTGTGTTGTGGTGCCATGGGAAATATTTACCCTTCTCTGCTTTGTTCTCCTTCCTCCAGTGGTTCCCTTCCCTACCCAGCATCTCTGGCTGAGCCAGTACTGAGAGGCTCTGCTACTGCAGCTGTGGGCACTGCTGGCACACTGCTTGAAGGGGCTGATTTCTCTCTTTGTAAGCATGCCTGCAGGCAGCACAGCTCCCTGGTTTTCTCCTGGGTCAGACACCTCTGGGACAGTCTGCCTTGCATGGTGTTTGATGCCAGGGGCAAGAGGAAGCTTTCAGCACAGGCTTCTCAAAAACCTTTGCAGCTGAAGACTTTGCTGAGTGGAAGTAGTCAATAAAAGGAATTTTTGTGTCCTCTGTGGCCTGGTAGCTGCAAAGTGGCAGAGCTCTGTCTGTGTGTCCTGTGCCCTAGCTCAGGAGGCTCAGCATCCCTGTCCCCAGGTGCTGTTGCAGGCTGTGGGAGCAGCACAGCCTGTGGCTGCAGGCAGCCAAGCAGGACCTGGCTTTTAGTGTGGTCTTTCTGGAGAACTACCCTCAGTGCTGCAGACTGGCACCAGCCCAGCTGCTCTCACTGGGCCACTGTGGAAGAGGTTATCAGGGAACTGCTTGGGAGAGTCCAGCACAGAGCCCCAGAGCTGCTGCAGGCAGTGGAACATCTCCCTGTGAGCACAGCTGAGGCAGCTGGGGCTGGGAGCAGAGCCTGAGGGCTGCCCTCAGTGCTGGGGATCAAGATGTGCAGGGCTGGAGCCAGGCTCTGCTCAGGGATGGCCAAGCACAGCACAAGGGGCACTGGGGGCAAGCTGGAGCAGAGGAGGTGCCAGGGGAACAGGAGGCAAAACTTTGTCCCTGTGAGGGTGGCAGAGCCTGGAGCAGGCTGCCCAGAGAGGCTGTGGAGTCTCCTGCTCTGGAGCCTTCCCAGCCCCACCTGGATGTGTTCTGTGTGCCCTGCCCTGGGTGCTCCTGCTCTGGCAGGGGGTTGGGCTGGGTGATCCCTGGAGGTCCCTTCCAAGCCCCTAGCACTGTGTGACTCTGTGCCATGGCACAGAGGCAGGGGGATGCCCCTCGTGTGTGCCAGCCTGGTGTGTGTATTCCCAGGGTGGGTAACCAGGGCTACCTAATGACATGAAGCAAAACAAATGCAGACTGCCTAGAAGGAAATCATCACTTAATTACTGCAGCCTCTTCGGCTATGGGCTGGATTCCCACGGGGGGAGCAGGAAGCTGACTGCCTGAGAACTTCCACAATGCTCTGGAGAATGCAGGGTAGAAAGGGAACCACTGTGGCAGCAGGTGGAGCATCCTGCTGAACACCTCCCTCTCTTCTCTGCCATCTATGCTTTGGGAGTGTGGAGGCAGACTCCAAACCCAGAGGTTAATATCCTCAGTCACAAAGAGCTGTGAATTTGCTCACAGTTCCACTTCAGAACTGGACTCTGAAGGTAGGAAGGCTGGGAGCAGAGTGGGGCTCATTTTCCCAGGGAAGCCCAGAGCCAAGGGTTTGCCTTCATTTGGAAGAAGATGGCTCAGAATCTGCTCTGCAATAGGAATATTTTGCAGGCTTTCAAGAACTTGGATTGAGTCAAAAGTGGCTGGGAGGTGATGTTGGATTGTGATGAATTGAGGTGAAAATGTGCAAAGTTGAACAGGTCCTGGTGTGAGGGCACTGGCTGCGTTCCTCTCCCACCCTTTGCTGTTGCTGCAGGTCAGACCAGGAGGAGAGAAACACAGACAGAAAATGGAGACCTGGAGCAGGCACAGAGTCTTGAGAAGGAGGCAGTGCCCTGGTTCAGGTGCACCCAGTGCTTGTATCCAAGCAGTGCCATGGCTCTCTCTGGCCAGTAGTTACAGAGAGTGGCAAGAGCAGCCTCAGAGGGCTGAACACGGTGCAGAGCGAGGCAGGCTGCCCCCAGGGCCCTGGCACTTCAGTTCCTGCTTTGATCTCTGCAGAACTTTTATCATCAGTGGCAAAGAGAACTGAGCTTGGGTGAAGTGGCTGTCAGTGGTTCAAGCAGGGGAATCCAGAGGCAGCAGAAAGGTTGCCTTCCACCAGCTCCCCAGACAAAAGGTAGCAATTCAAGATCTTTCCAGGTTATGGCTGCAGAATCAGAAACGGTTCAGGAAACTTCAGCAGTGAGCTGCAAAGGTGGCTGCTGCCAGAGGGCTCTGCTGGGATGCAAAGCTATCAATTCAAGGCAGGGCAACAGAAAAGTAAGGACAGGGATGGGACAGAAGAAATTTATGAGGCAAACCTGTTAGTCTCATTTCCTGTGATGGATTTAGTACATCATAATCTTCCCTTGCAACTCTCCAGGCATTAGGTAGCCATAATTACAGAGGCTTGGGTTCTTTTTCATCATTGCTTAGCTAAAATGGTGGAGAAGCCCAGAGGAAATCTGGAGAGATGTTTTGGTTTGCTTTTCAAAATACAGAAGGTATTTGCTGCCTCAAGTTTACAACCAAACCTTTGGCCAGAGTCCAGAGGAGGCCACAGAGATGCTCCCAGGGCTGGAGCTGCTCTGCTGTGAGCACAGGCTGAGGGAGCTGGGGCTGTGCAGCCTGCAGAGGAGAAGGCTCCAGGGGCACCTCAGAGCTGCCAGGATGTGAAGGGACCCTGCAGGAAGGCTGCAGAGGGACTTTCCATCAGGGGGTCCAGAGACAGGCCAAGGGGGAATGGTTTGAAGCTGAGGCAGAGCAGGGTCAGACTGCAGCTGAGGAAGAAGTTCTTCAGCAGGACGCTGCTGAGACTCTGGCCCAGGCTGCCCAGGGAGGCTGTGGCTGCCTCCTGCCTGGGGGTGCTGAAGGCCAGGCTGGATGAGGCCTTGAGCAGCTGAGTGTAGCTGAGAGGTGTCCCTGGGCATGGAGGGGAGGTTGGGGCAGCTGAGCTCTGAGCTCCCTTCAGCCTGAGCCTTGCTGGGATTCCATGATTCCATGAGCCTGGATTTTGATTGAAATGAAAGTGAGAGGACTTTGGCATCTTGGTGGAGCTCTCTGAAATGGAGATTTTGCAGCAAGATATTTACTTAGAAATAAGTGGTGTTTAAAGTCAACCTCCCTGGGGTGTGCATGGCCATTGATTTGAAACCCATGCAGCTTTGTAGGGGTGAGGGCAGTGGCAAGGAGAGCAGGCTTTAGGAACTGCCTGCACTGACTGCCAAAAGCCAAGGCTGCTAGAGCAATCAGTGGCCCACCAGAAATGCTCTGCTCAAACAGGGCTGCTTTGTGTCTGTGGGAAAGGAAGTGGCTGTGCAGAAAAGCAGCAGGCACCGAGCAGCCTCTGCCCTGTGTACTGCCACCTACCCCAGCAGAGTACCCAGCAGCAAAGAGGCTTCAGAAAGCAGAGACAAAGGTTGGCCCTGACCTGGCACAAAAAGGGGCAGGTGAAAGACAGTTTCTGACACTTGGTTCCTAGAGGATCAAGCAGACAGGTGAGGTGAGGAGTGTGCAGGTCCCAGTAGCTTACTTGACCGGTGGTCAGTTCAGTGTTGGAGGAAAAGCCTCAGGGTATTGGGGTGGACAATGTGTGGAGGGTGGCAATTCCCTCTGCTGCGTCACCCAGAGCTCTCCCAGACACATCCAGTGCCTGTTCTGCCTCACTGGACTGTGAGGAGAAGACTTCCCACCCAAGCAGGGAGATGAGAGATGACAAGTGCCTGCAGATGGATGGGGGAAAGGAGGAGTCCATCAGGAGAGCAGTCAGCATTGCAGAGCCATCTGCATGTCCTTGAGGATCCAAAGTGCTGTACGGAGTCTGTGGCCTTGGAGCTGCTCTGGGAAAAAGGAGTCCTTACTCCCAGAGGAGGCACTCCAGAGGAACACATGGCTGAGGGCAGGCCCCTGCTGCTGGAACGAGTCCTGCTCACTGCTGTCCTTCAGCATGGCACTGCCTGAGTGCACTTCGAGCAGGTTCTGACCTGGGGGGACAGCAGAGCTGGGCTGAGAGGACACTGCGGGAAGGCCAGCCCGCCGCGGCCTCGGCACCGTCAGCAGGTACCTGGCACTGCTCAGCCCTTCCCTTCTCAGACACTCTGCTCATGTGTGGGCTCTGGGCAGCAGTGCCAAGCCCTGAGCTGTAGCTGAGTGCTGGGCACTGAGTTGCTCTGGGCAGCAGGGCCAAGGCCTGAGCTGTAGCTGAGTGCTGGGCACTGAGTTGCTCTGGGCAGCAGTGCCATGCCCTGAGCTGTAGCTGAGTGCTGGGCACTGAGTTGCTCTGGGCAGCAGTGCCATGCCCTGAGCTGTAGCTGAGTGCTGGGCACTGAGTTGCTCTGGGCAGCAGTGCCAAGGCCTGAGCTGTAGCTGAGTGCTGGGCACTGAGTTGCTCTGGGCAGCAGTGCCAAGGCCTGAGCTGTAGCTGAGTGCTGGGCACTGAGTTGCTCTGGGCAGCAGTGCCAAGGCCTGAGCTGTAGCTGAGTGCTGGGCACTGAGTTGCTTTGGGCAGCAGTGCCAAGCCCTGAGCTGTAGCTGCTCTGCTGGGCACTATTCTACTCACTGAGCACTATTCTATTCACTGAGCTTCTACACCCCCCAGTCTGTTTCTCCTGTGCTGCAGCTCACCAAGCATCTCAGTGCCAGGTTTCCATCCCCTCCTGGGGTGAAGTGGGAGCCATTGAGGAGTCTGAATCCCTGGCACTGGGGAGCCCCCGAGCCCAGGGGCAGGGTAGATGCACGGGGCTCCCCTGTGTAGGAACTGGGGGAGCTTCTGAACACTCCATCTGCCAGAGCAGACCTCCTCAGGTGGCTCTTTGTTTGCTCCTGACCCAGGGCCCCTAGCAGAGCCCTCGGGAATGGCTTTGCTGCCCCAGGAGGAGAGCCCCCGGTGCCTGCAGCTGCCCCGGGCTCACACTGCGGGCGTGCGGGAGGGCTCCAGCGCCCCGCTCGTGTGTGCCAGCCCCACCTGCAGCCTGCCTTGCTGCTTCTCACGGAGGCCCTGGGGGAGAATCTGGTGGGCAGATATGCGGTGGGAGCCTGTCAGATGCCTGGGACAAGGGGTTCACTTCCTTGGCAGGCAGCGGGCCGCTCAGGGCACAGGGGTGTGCCGTAGCTGGCACCACACAGAGCTGTTGGTGCACTGAGCTTTCAAGGGCAGGGCTCCTTTCTTATTGGAAAGTCTCATCCTGCCTGGGGCCTTGGTTAAGTTTGGTGTCACAGGCCTGTGACCATTAGCCACAGCTCTCAGTGCTGCTGTCTTTTTCCTCCTGTCAGCCATGAAATCCTTGCTCCTTTCAATCGCCCTGAGCAGCAAGTTCAGTTTTTCAGTTGTGGAAGAAGGAGCACTGGTAGCGCTCTGGGTGGTTTGCTCCATGACTCAGAGGGATGAGGAATAATCCAGAGCCAGTACCTGTGCTGTGGGACCTCTGCCATTTAGCTGCCCTCCAGTGAAGGGATCCTGCAGGAGGGCTGCAGAGGGGCTTTCCATCAGGGGGTCTAGAGACAGGCCAAGGGGGAATGGTTTGAAGCTGAGGCACAGCAGGGTCAGACTGCAGCTGAGGAAGAAGTTGTTCAGCAGGAGGCTGCTGAGACTCTGGCACAGGCTGCCCAGGGAGGCTGTGGCTGCCTCCTGCCTGGGGGTGCTGAAGGCCAGGCTGGATGAGGCCTTGAGCAGCTGAGTGTAGCTGAGAGGTGTCCCTGGGCATGGGGGGGAGGTTGGGGCAGCTGAGCTCTGAGCTCCCTTCCAGCCTGAGCCATGCTGGGATTCTGTGCAACTCCTTCAAACCCTTAACCCCCCCCAGCAGGTGGGTTTTTGATAGGGTTTTTGTGCTGAATGCTGCAGGCTGCTGCAGGACCCCAAATGCAGAGAGCTGCTCTGTGGTGCCATGAGCTGCTCTGAGCACCAAGGAGGCCACGTGCTGGTGGCTTCAGGCTTAGGTGGCACTTGTGTGGATCTTAGTTCTTTGGACTCCCTGCCTGCAGAGCAGTGCAGCCAGTGGTGCACTTGGCCAGCTGCCTAAATTCAGTGTTTGCAAGGGCACCCTGGTTAGGGTGGCCAGAGTCCAGCCCGTGGCATCCAAAGGGCTGAGGGCTGTACAGGCGGCAGGGGAGGGTGAGGGACTGCTGCAGTTCAAGGCTGGTGGGAGCAGTGTGAGAGGGTGCTGGGGGCTTCACAAGCCCTGAGCAGGCAGTGGAAGGGATTAGTTTGTGCAGCAGAGCAGTTTTGCCTGAGGTGTGGCAGCTGTCTGAGCTGCCTGGCAGGACAAAGAACAACGTTCAGAGCTCAGTGGGTGCCTGAGAGCATCCTTCAGCCTGCGCTGCCTCCCAGGCTCCTCTGTGACCGGAGAGCCGGTGTGCTGCCTTGCACACTCGTTGGTGCCCCAAATCAAAGTCTCTTGCCCTTGCTTGTGTTAGCCAAGGCTGCCATCCTTCCTGCAGGAAATCCTGCCCTGCTTCTGCTCCTTCCAGCAGTGCTGCCCTACTGAAACCAGAGGCTTCTTCCTCTCACAGGCTCTCGCTCCTCTCTCTCCTGCCTCACAGGTTTCCCCCTGCTTACACGCTTACCCCAGAGGTGCTGCCACCACTGCGGACTGGCTTGTGGCTCTGCCTTAGAGCTGGCTGGCATGGGCTCCACTGGAAGCTTCTGGCAGCTTCTGTACCCCCCCTGCTACCAAAGCTACCACACAAGCCTAATACAAGTCCCTTAAGTAACCATGGAATGCACCTCTCCCTCTCCCTCTCCCTCTCCCTCTCTCTCTCCTCCCAACAGGAAGCACACTCAGGGGAATGAAACCTTCTTTGTGCTGTTCTCCTCCTTTGGGCCCACAGGAAGGCTTCTAGAAGGAGGCACCTGGCCAGTGGGAATGCAAAAGCCACTTCACATATCAGAAAGCCTGGGTGCCTCAGCTCTGATTAGAGTCCAAATATATCTCTGGAATGGTGCAAGGCTGAGGCAGAGCAAAGTGCTGGGTGTGGACATCTGCTTCATTTAGCCTTTTCCCTCTGCTGCTTCCCCTGAAGGGTCTTCCTCTGCCTGTGCTGATTGGATGCCTTGAGCAGCTGAAATTCCGAGGTGGAGTACTGTGGCATTACCCAGACGTCCTCTATGTGAATGAGAACCAGATGAGGCTCTAGGGCTGGAGACAGTCTGAAGTCATGGATGCCATTTCCCACTGGAAACCAGGGGTATTTCTGGGAATCTCCATGTGCTCAGTAAGCCTCTGAAGGGCTTGGAAGCTGGAATTCCTCTCCAAGTGTACATTCAGAGGCCCCTGCCAGAGTCTGCATTTGGATGTTGTTCAAGCTCTGCAGGCTTCAGTGAGCCTCTGACTCAGGAAAGTAGATTCCAAGCACTGGGGACTGAGTAATGTCTCTTCCTCCCAGGACCTCTCCACCATGGATGTCTGTGGCTGGCCCAGTTAGGAATGACTTACCCTGGAGCCTCAGCAGAATCCTCACTTGCTGTTTGTCACTGATGCTGCCTGGTGGCCACCTTGTTCTGTGCTGTCCTCTGTGCCTCTAGAGGCAGCTCTCCTGGGGGTGTGCCTGACTCCCTGCTGCTTCCCACACAGCAGGGAGAGCTCTCTGGGCCTTGCTTTCCATTGTCCTGGGACGGTGGTTGAGCTGGTCGGGGTCCCTGCAGCAATGCTGTTCCCTAGTGGGTGCCACATGCCCTATTGGTTGGCTTTCTGGCCAAGCCAGAGCAGCTTTCTGAAAGCACTTCCAGGTACACCTAGACCAGGAGAGTCTTCCTGGCCATTTGCTGCCAGCTGGTCATCTGCATTATAGCTTGCCAGGAATAACCTACTGAGCTTGAGTCTGAAATCCTCTTAGGTGTTAAGCCACTTTATATTCTTTGGGATTACTCCTGCTTTGCAGTGAGAAAGATCAGACTCCAGGCCAGGATCCCCTCACACTCTTATTTCCCCCCTCAGAGGGTGTAAATCTCCCCTTTGGCAAGGAAGCTAAGAGCCAGCCTTTACTGTTTGCATTGCAGGAGTGGGAAGGGGATTGGTGTGCTCTAGACAGCTGCAACCTCACCAGATAAGGCTGGTCCCACTTTTGAGTGAGTGCCAGCCATCCCAGCCTTTCCCTGAGCTGTGTGTTTGTTCAGCTGTGGCTGGAGTGCCTACTCAAATCACTACACCACTTGTGGTGCTGCATGTGCTCCCAGCCAGAGGGTGACACTTGGGTGCTGTTCCTGCAGTGCACTGCAGGGCAGCCCTGGCAGTCTGAAAGAGTTGTCAGCTGCCTGCATGGACTGGAGGAGCCTGGCCAGAGCCAGTGCTGGGCTGGGGCAGCTGTGGAGCATGCAGGAACAGAGCTGAGGGCAGAGTCTGGCTTGTGCTCCAGGGCTGCATGAACTAGCAATGCCAAATGGAATGAAGTGAAGGACAGCTTCCCCCACAGGTACCTGCCCTGGGATGAGTCAGGAGCAAACCCAGCAGCCCATCCTTTGCACAGCCTGGATGGGGCTCAGTGTGCTGAGCCAGGCAGGAGCTGGGATGCATGCCCTGCAGGGCACAGTGCATAGGAGACTTCCAGAAGCAAACCTGACCTAGGCAGAGGTCTACCTCCAGAGCAGAGTACAAAGCAGCCCATTCTGAGGCTGTGTGTAGTCTCTTGCTGACAATAACTGCATCTAGAATCTAGCTGAGGAGCTGCATGGCCTTTGCCTTTCTGTAGTGTGTGCCAGTTAAAGACTGTGCTGCCAGGGAAGCTCCACTGTGCAGTGAGCTTCCAGCTGCCTGTGCTGTTCCTGCCCTCCCGGCCTCGTTCTGCACATGCTCCAGGTAGGCACAGTCCCAGCTGGGGCAGGTGAAATACTTGGAGTTCAGCTTGGTGTTTCCAGCCTGCAAACCTGTGACACTGACACTGCACTGCAGTCTCAGCTGAGCAGCCCCTGGAGCTGAGCAACCAGCACATGAGGCCTGATGAATAAGCTCAGCGCTGCTGGATGCAGCTCTGACCCAGCTGGGAAATGTTCAGGGCGTGCTGGGTGCTGCCAAGGGCTGAGTATTCCTCCAGTGATGAACTGGGAGTGAGTTCTTGTTTTTCACTTGTTTGTTAAGTCCTTGAGGCTGTGCTGCCTCTCAGTGATTGATTGCACAAGGAAAATATTGCAAAGACCCTGAAGCAGAAATAGAAAGGAGCTCTTTGCTCTGTGTGCAGGGGGGAGCAGAGCCCACGCAGCCTGCCCCCCACGCAGGCACCTCGCTGCCTGGGCTGCTGCTGTCAAACTCCTCTCATCAGGGCACATGAAGAACAGCAACAAAAGTCACTCATCTTGTCTGGAATCAGAGGCACAGCTCTGGGAGTTGCTCTCTGGTGGCAGCCATGCACTGGAAGATCCGGGCTGGAGCTCATACCTTGCCTCTTGCTGGCATATATAAACCCCTGGGTCTCATGGCCTCTTTAGCACAGGCTCATGGAATGGGTTGGCTTGGAAGGGACCTCCAGAGCTCATCCAGTCCAACCTCCCTGCACTCAGCAGGGACATTCCCAACTGGATCAGGTTGTCCAGAGCCCTGTCCAGCCTCACCTTGAGTATCTCCAGGGATGAGGTCTCAACTCCCTCCCTGGGCAGCCTGCTGCAGTGTTCCAGCAGCCTCCTGGTGCAGAACTTGTTCCTCACATCCAATCTCAATCTGCTCTGCTCTCATTTCAAACCATTGTCCCTGCTCCTGTCCCTGCAGGCCTTTGGGAACAGTCCCTCTGCACCCTTTCTGTAGCCCCTTCAGGTCCTGGCAGGCTGCTGTTAGGTCTGCCTGGAGCCTTCTCTTCTCCAGGCTGAACACCCCCAGCTCCCTCAGCCTGTCCTTGTAGCAGAGCTGCTCCAACCCCCTGATTGTTTTGTTTGCCCTCCTCTGGAGCTGCTCCATCAGGTCCAGGTCCTTCCTGTGCTGAGGGCTCCAGAGCTGGATGCAGTGCTCCAGGTGAGGTCTCACAGGGGCAGAGCAGCTGCTGCAAACCCAGGGAGGCAAAGCAGTGTGAAGCTGAGCTGCTCATCCTCTGCCAGCTACTGCTCTCTCTTTGCAAGTCCATACTTGGAAGAAAAGCACTGAGTGCTTTGGGGCTTTTTCAGGCAAAAGCTCAGAGTCTGACACAACTCAACCAGAGAAAAAGAGATTTATTCTGTTTTGAATGTGCTCCTGGGTGTATCCTTGCTGTGTTGTTCTTTTCTTTCCAATGACAGCCCAACAGCTTTGGGTTGTGTGTGGCTTCCCACAAGCCCAAGCCTCTGCTATTTTCTTTCCTGAGCAGGAACACCAAAGTGCTTCAATTTTAGAAAGCTTTTGGTTAAAAATAGCCCAGCCCAGCCCTTTCTCTCCTCCTGCTATGTGAAGTCTAGTCAAAGGGTAATATTTTTCTCTGCTGGTACTTAGATTAAGTTTCCCAGGCAGACAGAGTGTTGGAAAATGATTATCCTCCTGCTGCTTCATAAACAATATCACACCTAGCTGGGAGCTTGAGAGGACTCTTGCTCTTACTGCTGTGTCCTTATTTCCCCTGCAATTTTGCTTCCAGTGCTGTTACTGAAAAGTCCTGGGGGCTTGGTGCCACTCACTGATGGGCACAGGTTGTGTGCATGAGTTCTGCATGGGACAGCAATGTGCCCTGGGGGCCCAGAAGGCCATGGGGGTCCTGGGGGGCATCCAGAGGAGTGTGTCCAGCAGAGCCAGGGAGGTTCTCCTCCCCCTCTGCTCTGCCCTGCTGAGACCTCCCCTGCAATATTGCATCCAGCTCTGGGCTCCCCAGCTCAGGAGGGACAGGGATCTGCTGGAGAGAGGCCAAGGGAGGGCTGCAAGGCTGCTGAAGGGACTGCAGCACTGCCTGGGGAGGAGAGGCTGAGAGCCCTGGGGCTGTTCAGTCTGCAGAGGAGAAGGCTGAGAGGGATCTGATCAATGTCTATCAATAGCTGAGGGCTGGGGGTCAGGAGGCAGGGGACAGGCTCTGCTCAGCTGCACCCTGGGATAGGACAAGGGGTAATGGATGGAAACTGCAGCACAGGAGGTTCCACCTCATCATGAGGAGGAACTTCTGCCCTGTGAGGGTCCCAGAGGCCAGGAGCAGGCTGCCCAGAGAGGTTGTGGAGTCTCCTTCTCTGGAGCCTTTCCAGCCCTGTCTGGATGTGTTCTGTGTGCCCTGTGCTGGATTCCATGCTCCTGCTCTGGCAAGGTGTTGGACTTGATCTTCAGAGCTCCCTTCCAACCCCTAACATCCTCTGATCACAATGGTTTGATGTGTACACACTGCATTTCCTATCTTATACCCTAGGATTCAAGGCATAGGCTCACAAAGAGGGCAGGGGGTCTCCACAGGACCTCCAGTCATGATTTTACTCAACTACAGGTAGCAGTTGAGTGAAGCACAGAGTGTGCTCTGGGCCGGACACAGTATTGCTCTGAGCCCCACTCTCTTCCTTTGCCATTCATGGGTTTTCCCCCATCCTTTCATTGCCTTCTGGCTTGGCTTTGCTTTGGGTTGCTGTTTGGGGGGGGGGGGGTGTGGTTTGTGTGGGTTGGTTTGTTTGGTGAGGGTGGGGGGTACAGAGTGTTGTAGTGAGATGTATGCATGCAGAAACTGCTGTAAAGTGGCTTGCTAGCAAGTGCTGAACTTCCACTAGAGCAGGTCAAGGGAGGCCAAGCTCTGAATCAGTGCAAAACTGATCTGAATTCAGCACTTTGATTCTAGCAATCTGTTGAAATCAGTCTGATGATCAGCACCACTGCTGCTGCTTTTCTGCCAGCTCCTGGTGTGAAGCTGAGGCACAGCAGGGTCAGACTGGAGCTGAGGAAGAAGTTCTTCAGCAGGAGGCTGCTGAGACTCTGGCCCAGGCTGCCCAGGGAGGCTGTGGCTGCCTCCTGCCTGGGGGTGCTGAAGGCCAGGCTGGATGAGGCCTTGAGCAGCTGAGTGTAGCTGAGAGGTGTCCCTGGGCATGGTGGGGAGGTTGGGGCAGCTGAGCTCTGAGCTCCCTCAGCCTGAGCCATGCTGGGGTTCTGTGTGACTTTACCCCCAGCAGCAGAGCAATGCATCAGCTGTGTGCCAGTGCCACAGGGGTGAGTAGTGTGGAGAGTGTGACAAGCTGCAGCTGCTCCAGGGGGCTGTGTTGGTGTTTTGAAGCACTCAGATGAAAAGGCTTCTCAAAGTCTGGCAAATAGCCTTTTGTTTGTGAGCAGGGCAGAAGAACAATTGCACAACAGAAGCTCTGCTTTTGGACTTCACTGATTTGTGTACGAGCTCTCAGGAGTGCTCCTTCTTTCACAAGCCAAGCTGCCTTGCAGCATCTGCCCTGGCAGGGCTGGTAGCCTCCATAGCCTTTGCTTGCTTGAGTGAGATACTGCTCTGAAAAAGAAAGACTTCTTCTCCAGACTTGATCCCAGCTGGGATGCCCTCCCAGTAGGAAGTGTCAGCATCTGATTGCTTGGTGCCAGTCCCTAGCAGAAACAGAGCTGTCTGCTGGTTTGGTTTGTGTTTGGCTTGGTTTTGCTTGGGACAAGCCATTCCAAAGCCTGTGAGCAGAAATGACCACTTGGCATGGGTTTGTTTTCCAGTGACATACCTCAGTGTGACCAGTGACCTGTGTGCTGAGTTGATTTGTTGGTGTGACCAGAGAGAGTCATTTTCCATGTTCACACTGAACTCTGCTTTTCTGGAGTACTGGATGGTCTCCTGGCTGCCCAAATTACCTCTGGAGAGTGGGGGGGTTCCACTTCACCCTCCTCAGTGGTGCTTTTCCTAGATGAAGCATTAACCCACTCAGCTGCATGCTTGCACTGCCTTGTGGGAGGCCTTGGCATGTGTCCTAGGTGTGAGCCAGAGCTCTCAGGAAGCTCTGAGTCCCCAGGTGCTGACCTTGCTCCTCAGACTTTTAAGCTTCTCTCCTTACATTGATCTTTGTTTGCTTGGTTAGGGGGGTGGAAATTATTTCCTTCCTTCCTTCTGAATTCCTTCCAACTTCCTTGCTTCCTGAGCTGTTGCAAGCTGTGCCAGGGGAAGTTTAGGCTGGAGGTGAGGAGAAAGTTCTTCCCAGAGAGAGTCATTGGCCCTTGGGATGTGCTGCCCAGGGGGGTGGTGGAATCAGCATCCCTGGAGGTGTTCAAGAGGGGGTTGGATGTGGCACTTGGTGCCATGGTCTGGTCATGAGGTCTATGGTGACAGGTTGGACTTGATGATCTTTGAGGTCTCTTCCAGCCTTGGTGACACTGTGATTCAGTTAGAGTTGTGGCTGAGCCACCCCTTACCAGTTGCTCCAACACTCCTGGCTAACATGGCCCTGTCTGCCATTCCCTGCCCAGGGGCCCTCTCCCCTCAGGACCATGGAAGAAATCCAATGGAGTCTTTCCTCAGAGCTTGTGACTTCCTTCTTGTGGCCTTCCAGGATCTGAAGGGTGCTACAAGAAAGCTGGGGAGGGACTTTTGAGGGTGTCAGGCAGTGATAGGACTGGGGGGGATGGAGCAAAACTAGAAGTGGGGAGATTCAGATTGGATGTGAGGAAGAAGTTGTTCCCCAGGAGAGTGGTCAGAGCCTGGCACAGGTTGCCCAGGGAGGTGGTGGAAGCCTCATCCCTGGAAGTTCTGAAGGCCAGGCTGGAGGTGGCTGTGAGCAACCTGCTGCAGTGTGAGGTGTCCCTGCCCATGGCAGGGGGTTGGGACTGGCTGATCCTTGAGGGCCCTTCCAGCCCTGCCAGCTCTGTGATTCCTCCTGCCAGTGCAGAGCCTTCTCTCTAGGTTGTCCACAGCCTTGTGGCTGCATCTCCCAGTCCCCACTAATCATGTCCTGGCCTGCCACCCTGCCCCTGTTCTGCAGCTGTGCTGGTGCCATGTGTGACACACTTGGGCAAGCCCTGCCTGTTGCCCAGGCTACCAGTCACAGTGTCCATGTGCAGCACTGCAGGAGCCACTGCACTGGTTGCATTCTGCCCTGCACACCTGGGCCCTGGGCACACAGCACTCTGGGAGCAGAGAACCCACCCAGGGGCTGGACAGGGTGACTCGGGAGGGACCCTTCCTACCCACATGCAATCTGTGGGTCTGAGAACGTTTCATGAGTGTGTGAGGCAGTTTGGATGGCTGCTGAAAGGTCCCAGCATGTGGAGAGGGACACTGTCCCATGTCAGAGAGTGATCAACAGAATCACACAGAGCTGGGTGCCATGGACTGAAGAAGAGCCTGGCTGTGGGCTCCCAGGGGCTCGGCACAAGGCAAACGTGGTGAAGTCTGAGCAGCAGCAGCTTCTGTGGGGCAGCAGCCCAGAGAACCAAGCAGCTGAGCTCCATGGTGTCAAGAATTAGCTCTTTGCCAAAGTGACAGCTTGGGAAGACTCAGGTCTGGCATGTGGAAGGAGCAACCAAAAGGGAAGAGTCCTGTGCAGGAGTGTGAGGGCCCAGTGGCTGCAGAGCTCCTGAACCATTACTGCTTTAGGTAACTAATATCCCATTAGGTTGTTTCCTGTGCTGCTTGCTTTGGTGAAAGAAACCTCTGGATGTCTTTGCTGATGTCCAACGTTGCTGCCAGCCAGCAAAGCTGACTTCTCAAGTGTGTAGCACTGGGAGGAAGCACACAGTGATGAGAGGCTGGAGGGGCTGCCCGCCGAGCAAGCTCCAAAACACATCCAGAGAGCGAGGCCAAGGAGAGATCCAGCAGAAGGCAGAACCCAGTGCTGCTTTAACAATCAGGTGGAGAACTGAGCTGGGCTTTGTTTTTCTTATTATGAAGTCAGGAGCCTAAAAATACCAGGGCCTGTCACAGCCAGGGCTGGGCAGGCTCTCTGTACAGCAATGGCTTTAACAAAGCCTCTGCGCAGCTGACTGACCCTGAGGGCTGGTGGCCGCTCCGCAGCCTTGGGCACCATCTCGGAAGTGGAAGGAGGACTAAAGAGGTGATAGGAGGTGTGTGGAGCTCCAGAAGGACTCCTGCAGATCTAGTGACTGGGAGAAGAGAGAGAACTGAGAGCAGCTGGTTGAGAGCCTGCTCAGGGCAACCTGAGAGCAGGGACAAAAGAAGGATGAGAATAGCAGGGCAAAGGGCATCTGAGATGCAGAAGTGTGGCACAGAGGAGGGCACCAGGGGAGGCTTGGTAAAAGGGGGATGAAGAGGTGAAAGCTGGGGAGCTGAGAAGGTGCTGGGCAGTTTCTCCCATGGCACACAAAATGGGAAGGTGGAAGGAAAGCAGAAATGGAAGAGAGGCTGCAGGAGCCCAGAAAGCTTTGCCCTGGCTTCAGACATCTTCATCGTGGCTGTGTGCTCTTGTGAGCAGCTCCCTGCCAGGCAGGGCTGTGCTCATGCAGCCCTCCACCTGATGCTTGCCCAGGTGCTCTGTGCCTGGCACCAAGCCTGCTGTCAGCACAGAAACTGGAGAGGGATCCACTCTGCAGGCTGCCTTTTGTGGTGCCTTTGCCTCATCAGCCCTGGCCCAAGCCACGGCAGAGCACGAGCTCTGAGCAGGCCACTCACGTGTTGGGTCTGCAGCATGCCTGCTGCTGGGGCTGGGGGCTCCTGGCTGCTCTGGGGACTGCTCTGTTGGGGCAGGGCAGCTCCAGCTGCTGGGCCCAACAGCCCCTGCTGCCATGCTTGGTCTGTGTGCCATTAAAGGTATGGCTGAGTGGCCCAGGGGTGGCTTTTGCTGATGCTGCTCTGTGACTTCAAAGGCTGCTCTCATACACAGGATACTCTCCCACACAGAATGTGGCAGTACCAGAACAAGAGGACACAGTCTCAGGCTGCGCCAGGGGAGGTTCAGGCTGGATGTTAGGAAGAAGTTCCATACAGAGAGAGTGATTGCACATTGGAATGGGCTGCCTGGGGAGGTGGTGGGGTCACCATCACTGGAGGTGTTCAGGAGGAGACTTGATGGGGTGCTTGGTGCCATGGGTTAGTTGTTTGGGTGGTGTTGGATTGGTTGATGGGTTGGACACAATGATCTTGAAGGTCTCTTCCAGCCTGGTTTATTCTGTGTATGTATTTCTATATGTGACACAGAAGGAAAGCAAAAGGCTTCTGTGCTTCAGAGAACCATAGACTCAGGGAATGGCTCAGGATGGAAGGGACCTCACTGCCCCAACCTCTCCCCCATGCCCAGGGACACCTCTCAGCTACACTCAGCTGCTCAGGGCCTCATCCAGCCTGGCCTTCAGCACCCCCAGGCAGGAGGCAGCCACAGCCTCCCTGGGCAGCCTGTGCCAGAGTCTCAGCAGCCTCCTGCTGAACAAGAGGACACAGTCTCAGGCTGCATCAGGGGAGGTTCAGGCTGGAGGTTAGGAGGAAGTTTTACACAGAGAGAGTGATTGCCCACTGGAATGGGCTGCCTGGGGAGGTGGTGGGGTCGCCATCGCTGGGGGTGTTCAGGGCGAGGCTTGACAGGATGCTTGGTGCCGTGGGTTAGTTGATTGGGTAGTGTTGGATGATAGGTTGGACACAATGATCTCGAAGGTCTCTTCCAACCTGGTTTATTCTATTCTGTTCTATTCTAACTTCTTCCTCAGCTCCAGTCTGACCCTGCTCTGCCTCAGCTTCAAACCATTCCCCCTGGGCCTGTCTCTAGACCCCCTGATGGAAAGTCCCTCTGCAGCCTTCCTGCAGGATCCCTTCAGCTCCTGGCAGGCAGCTCTGAGGTGCCCCTGGAGCCTTCTCCTCTGCAGGCTGCACAGCCCCAGCTCCCTCAGCCTGTGCTCACAGCAGAGCTGCTCCAGCCCTGGGAGCATCTTTGTGGCCTCCTCTGGGCTCTCTCCAGCAGCTCTGTGTCCTTCTCCTGCTGGGGACACCAGAGCTGGAGACAGGATTGGAGGTGAGGTCTGAGCAGAGCAGAGCCCAGGGGCAGAAACCCTCTCCTGCCCTGCTGCCCACCCTGCTCTGGCTGCAGCCCAGCACACAGCTGCCTCTGGGCAAAACCACCCCAAACCCCAGCAAGTGAGTCAGCCTGCCAGGGTGTGCATTTCATTTCAGCAGTGCTTGTGTGTGACAGTTCCAGGCTGTGCCTTTAAGAAAGATAACTGCAAACTCCCTAGCTACACAGTTGAGTGTAAAAAGGAGAGCAGGAAAGCTAATGCTGAAGGAATGTCATTGGTCAGGTGTGAGATGTACCTCAGCAACCTCTCTCCCGTTCTTGTCTCATTCTGCTCTCTTCCTCCTGGCTGCTGGTGTGGCTGCTTCCCAAAGGAGGACTTCTCCAACCACCTTGAGATGAGCATTACTGGCTTCCTGGCCATGCTTTTGAGCTGACTGAAATGCCCTAACAGCTCTCCTTTCCTTTTTTCTTCTAACTGACCAGAGGGAACAGGGAGGGAGAGGTTGCGGGGGTGGCAGGGCAGTGTCCTCCTGCCCAAGGAGGATTTCTCTGCTGTTTTCTGAAGGGAGGTTGTAGCCAGGTGGGGGTTGGTCTCTTCTCCCAGGCAACCAGCACCAGAACAAGAGGACATAGTCTCAAGCTGTGCCAGGGGAGGTTTAGGCTGGAGGTGAGGAGGAAGTCCTTCATAGAAAGAGAGATTGGCCATTGGGATGTGCTGCCCAGGGGGGTGTTTAAGAAGAGCCTGGCTGAGGCACTTGGTGCCATGGTTTAGTTGATTAGGTGGTGTTGGGTGATAGGTTGGACTGGATGATCTTGAAGGTCTCTTCCAACCTGGTTAATTCTATGCTGTGCTATGCTGTGCTGTGCTATTCTCCCCACTACAGCTTGTGAAATGCAGCTGCCTTCCACGTCGCTGCCCTGCCTGCGCCCTTGCAGAGGCGCTGGGTTAAACCATCACGCTGTGTCTCCAGAAAACTCTCTTTCTTGTACCCAGAGAGAAAATAGCCAAGGTCATGGTAAAGCTGAAAAGGAAAAGCAGCCCTGGAAGAGATATTAGAATAGAATAGAATAGAATAGACCAGACCGGGTTGGAAGAGACCTTCAAGATCATCGCGTCCAACCCATCAACCAATCCAACACCACCCAAACAACTAACCCATGGCACCAAGCACCCCAGCAAGTCTCCTCCTGAACACCCCCACTGCACCACCTCCCCAGGCAGCCCATTCCAATGGGCAGTCACTCTCTCTGTGTAGAAGTTCTTCCTAACCTCCAGCCTAAACCTCCCCTGGCGCAGCTCTGGAGGATGCTGGGGTTGTCAGAGTGCTGCAGCATTCCTCCTGAATGTGAAGGTGGTGATGGCTTAGAGCACAGGCTGCAAGCCTTGGGCCCTGCCTCTGACCCTGCTGTGGAATGGAGAGCAGCAGAGGTGCCTGGCAGGGTGTGGGCACGTTCCTTAGCCACTGCAGGGCAAAATGCAGCAGCTGAGCTAAGCCTGTCCAAGAGCAGCCTAAGCAGGGCTCTCCAGGTTGTCCCAGAGCAGACAGGGAGTGCACAGCAGGCCTGCTCTGCTGAGAGGCTGATAAGCTCTGGCAGCAAATGGAGCAGGCAGCCAGGTACCCAGCCATGCCCGAGCAAGCCTCGAGGGGCTCTGCACTGGTGCTGCAGCTGAGGAGCTTTTCTCTTGCCCACATTCTGGGAGTATGTTCCTCTTATCAAGAACTGCAGGCTGTGGTTGGTGAGAGCTCCACACTGCAGGTCTGACATCAGGAATTCCTGCTCTGCTTGGGAGCTTCTGTTCATAAAGTGTTGGTAGCACATAAGACCCTTAATGGGAAGGTTGTGAGTTCAAGCCTGCAGTGGGCAGTAGTGGCCTCCCTACTCTAGTCATGAGGTCTGTGGTGACAGGTTGGATTCGATGATCTTTGAGGTCTCTTCCAACCTTAGTGATACTGAATACTGAATACTGAAGGGTGTCAGCTGTGATCTGAGCAGAATCACAGAACACGTTTGGTTAGGAGAGACCTTCAAGGTCATCCAGTCCTACCCTCCCCCCTGTAAACAAACCACTGGCAAGTCCCCCAGGACAGGGAGGAAACCCTTTGCAGCTCAGGTTTGGAGCCTTTCTGTCACCTCAGCAGAACTGCTGCCCTCTTCACAACCCTTCAGCCTTGGCACCTTGCAGATCCCTTGGGGGGTGCCAGTCGCATGGGTGGGGTACAGCTGCCCCTGCCTGGACCTCACAGGCCTGCTGCTGGCCTCCTCCCAGCGAGGGGCAGGCATCACAGCTCTGCCTGCAGGGCAGCCCTGTGGCGCTCCTGAGCATCACTGGCCCCTGGCCCTGCTGTCCCGGGAGGGATGGTCCTGGAGATCCCAGTGCATCCTTAGCACCTTTGCCACCTTCCAGGGTCTTCCCTTTCAGTCCTGAAGGGAAGTAACTGCCTTGGTAATCCAGTAGCAGCCCCTGGGGCCTCAGCCCCCCTTGCCTCCTGGCCTCTCAGCAGGGTCTGAACGCAGAGCACTCTGAACATGTACTTTCTGGGTAAGAACATCAGTTCTGCTGGCTGTGTGGCAAGGAGGAAGAAAGAGCAGAAGAAAGGTTTGTGGATTGGAAAAAGCAGCCTGCAAAGGTGCCAGCAGCACTGAGTCTTTCCTGAGGGCAGACACTCTGGATGCTTCAGCTGGCAGCAGATCACTGAGGGCTGTTTTTCAGAAGCTGAAGCAGTGTCCTTTTGGAAGTGCCCAGCTCTGCAGAAGAATGCACAGCAGATCCACAGGGTGCTGGAAGCCAGCCACCTGACACTGCTGCAGCAGGAGCAGCTCCAGCAAATCAAAGCTGTGCTTTGTCTTTTAACAGTGCTAATAAAATAGACTGAAGGAAACTGCATTTGAGGAGGAGTTTATTTTTAGGCAGCTCAGTGGCTGAAAATAGAATTCCCTATACATAGGAAGCACAACTTGCCTCTGGTGAGGGTGTTTCTGTCTGGGCAGGCTTGGATGTGACTCCTGGTGATGGATGGCTGCTGGGTTCTGCAGGCATGGCAAGCCTCACTTGCATCACTTTGGCACCCTCCTGACGAGCTGCTGAAATGCTAAACCCAGAGCCTGAGACAGAAGCTCAGGATCAATCCCCATCAGGGTCTGAGCGCTGTGGGCATGCTGCGAACGGCACCGGCAGTGCCTTGCAGGCTGCTACCTGCTGGCCTTCTGGACACATTTGGGAGTGAGTTCCATGAAAGTCTGCCCCTGCTCCCCTCTGTTTCCTCTTTTTATTCCTGTATTGCCTTCCATCACACATCCCTCTGAGAGGAGGTGAGGCAGTCTGGGGGAGAGGAGAGGCGATGGGGGCTGTGGGAGCCGCGGGCTGGAGCGGTGAGCAGCGTGCCAGGGACTGCCTGCCCGGTGCCGTCAGGCTGCCCTGTGCATGATCAGTACACAGGGGGTGTGATGAGCTGCACAACTAAGGACTGAGAGGTGAGCAGCTCAGAGGAGGAGAGGGAGGTCATTCTGTTGTGATTTTGAGCCCACAGGCGTTTCCCCTTTCTTCTTCTACCCTAGAAGCAGAAGAGACTTCGCTTTCCCTGGGCTCCTGGCTCCTGGCTCAAGCAGCTCAGGAGTAACTTACTTCTCTCTCTTCTAACTGCTTCTTTTGGGGTTTCCCCTTGCTCTAACTTATTGTGAAGCAGCAATTCACAAGGTACTTGATTTCAGCTGCTTTTGTCAAATAGCTGCTCTGCCCTGCTGAGGCCACATCTGGAATACTGTGTCCAGTTCTGGGCCCTCAGCTCAAGAAGGACCTCAGGGAACTGCTTGAGAGAGTCCAGCACAGAGGCACAGAGCTGCTGCAGGCAGTGGAACATCTCCCTGTGAGCACAGCTGAGGGTGCTGGGGGTCTTTAGAGACTAGCTGGAGATATGAGCATCAGTAGCAGAGCCCCATCCACAGACATCTCCTGGTGGCTCCTAGGAAAGTTTAGCTGTAAGCAGTCACAACCTAGCCTTGAAATGCCTGCTGCCCTTCTTGGGAGCCACACTCATGTCAGTGGAAACTCAGTTCTGCACTGTTCTCAAGCTGCCTGAGGTGACCATGTCCTGAGCTGGCTGAGGTGACCATGTCCAATCTGGCTGAGGTGACCATGTCCAAGCTGGCTGAGGTGACCATGTCCTGAGCTGGCTGAGGTGACCATGTCCAAGCTGGCTGAGGTGACCATGTCCCCAGCTGGCTGAGGTGACCATGTCCCCAGCTGGCTGAGCTTCCCTAGGAGGCAGGGAGGGATCCGCTGCCCAGGGCCTCAGCTGAGGGCAGGTACCTCAGGGGTGCCTCTCATGCCCTTGACAGGCAGTGAGGGATGGGCTCCTCCAGAGTGGTTACAGGAACAGCTCTCTGATGCCTCTGCTCTGACTCATTCTTCAGAGCAGCCCAGCAGCCTCCAGGGACTATTCTGGGAACCTGGATACACATGCCCCAGAAAGTGACCCCTGCTGAGTGACTGAGGGTGCAGGTTCCTAACTGCCACTCTGAATCACCTCACTGTGGCCAAGCTTCTTGTAGCCCTTGCCACATCCAAGCTGGATGCATCTCCAACAGGCTCAGCCAGCACCAGCAGGCCTGGTTCTCAGACACTTTCCTTGTGACCATTGCAAACCTCTGCACTTTGCTGCCTCTAGGCATTGCCAGGATTTTAACTTCTTCCAAAACTCAGAGGCAGAGCTACTTTGAGACACAGAGGGGGAGTCCTGGTGTAGCTAGGGGCCAGGAGAGGGTCTGAGCATTGGTCTTTGTTGGTTTCCCCAGGCAAAGCAGCAACAGCTCTGCTTTGGCTTGCTGGAGTCTCGGCTGTAAGCTCTTCCCTTGCTGCAGCTGACGTGTCCTCGGTGTGCAGCCCCTGAGCAGTCTGAAAGCATGTTGGGCCCCATGGATCTGCTAGCTAGTGAGGAGCAGCTCAGCCCTGGGTTCGGCGGGGCTGCTTTCCTGAGGCCGTGCTCGGGTCCTGCCAGAGGGAGCTGTCCTCAGCTTCTCTGGCAGCCAGGCGCCGGACCGCTGGTGACCCTGCCGTGCTGCTGCACCCCCTGCTTTCCCCTCTCTTGGTGGTCAGCCTTCCTAGGGTGGATGCAGCCCCTTCCTGCTCTTCACTAAGGCAGGGCATGGTGGTCTCACCCGGGGCATCAGCCGTGCAGGGAGGAAACACAGGAGCAATCTCCAGGCTCTTTGTAATTTTGATCTCCTTCCTCTCCCCAGGCCTCATCTCCAACTGCCAGGGCACAGAGTCCCAGCCTGGAGGGCTTCTGACCTCCTGCCTGGCATTTCCTCATGGCTGTCTCCCACAGCTGGGTGGTTCCCCAGCTCGTTGCAGGTAAGCACAGAGGTTCCTGCCCTCCCTGCAAGGCAGCTGGAGTGGGTCAGGTGCCTGGAGCAGCAGCCTGCAGTGCTCCTTGAGGAATACCCTCTTCACTTCTGGCAGGGAATGCTCTCCAGGCTTCCTGGGGCTGCCAGTGCTGGGGAAGCTCTTTCTATTCCTGCATGTTTGCCACTTCAGCAACCACCTTCCAGTACCAAAGGCATGAGTCAAGGTGGAACTGAATGGACTTTTAGTGGGTGGAAATCTTACCCATGTTACTAGCAAGGGGCTGCATTAAGCTCAAGAGAGAGAGGGGAGTCCCTGTAGTCCCTGCAATCTCTTTGTCCTGGTGTTACTGTTCCAGGCAGAGAAAGAAGACTGCAGATGCCCCTGTGGCACAGATGTGTTTGCATGCTGCTGCACTGCAGAATGAAGCATTTGGGTCTCTGTGGTATACTTACTGCAAACTTGTGCTTGATTTCATCTCCTCCTTTGCTTGTGCTTTCTTGGTTAGCCTTTAGGATTGTCTTCTGTTTTCTTATAAGTTCCAAAGGGCAACTTCTCTGAGTTCCTGTGTCTGGCTCACAGGGGACACTGATGGCTTGATCTGTGCAAAGTCTCCCTGCAGACTCTTGATCTCAACATCTGAGACTCTTGCTCCACTCAAAAAATAACAATCAGGGGATCCCAGCATGGCTCAGGCTGGAAGGGACCCCAGAGCTCAGCTGCCCCAACCTCCCCACCATGCCCAGGGACACCTCTCAGCTACACTCAGCTGCTCAAGGCCTCATCCAGCCTGGCCTTCAGCACCCCCAGGCAGGAGGCAGCCACAGCCTCCCTGGGCAGCCTGGGCCAGAGTCTCAGCAGCCTCCTGCTGACCAACTTCTTCCTCAGCTGCAGTCTGACCCTGCTGTGCCTCAGCTTCAAACCATTCCCCCTTGGCCTGTCTCTAGACCCCCTGATGGAAAGTCCCTCTGCAGCCTTCCTGCAGGATCCCTTCAGCTCCTGGCAGGCAGCTCTGAGGTGCCCCTGGAGCCTTCTCCTGTGCAGGCTGCACAGCCCCAGCTGCCTCAGCCTGTGCTCACAGCAGAGCTGCTCCAGCCCCTGGATCATCTCTGTGTCTTTCCTCACTGAATTAAGATTTACTTTCTGTAATTAATACAAACTATGACTTAACTCTGAGCACAGGAAGCAAGGACAATTGCTTGGCCATGGGTTTCAGAGCTCTGCCAAAACACTTAAGCAGGGCAGCTGACCTGACACCAGGCCTGGGCCTCATCTGGTGAAACACTGAAACGAACCCCTGTGCAGTCTTGCAGTTTGGCTGTGCCAAGGGAATGCTCATGAGGAAGTGCAGGTAGGGGGAAATAAAGATACAGACAGGCAACAACTGAATTCTTCTGTGTCTTCTGAAATGAACAACTGCAGTATGTCACTGCACCTTGTCCTCCAGTGTGGTTCTTCTTGGCAGAGAGAAGCTTCCCATTAACCAGAGGCTAATCACAGAGCTTTTCCCTTTCCCCTTGCTTCTTACAGTCAGGGAGGTTGTCTGGATCCATGCTGTGTTATGTAAGGATCTCATCTGGTTTAGCAAATGGAGTGCATGGAGACATGTTGCCATCCCCAGACCTCCAAGAGGCCCAGGCTGGTGAAGTCAGTGCAAGTCTTTCCAGTGACATCAGTGGGCAGTGGCTCAGGGCTCGCTGCTGTGCTCCTTCTAGCTGTGTTTCTCCACTCCTCCGCTCTGCAGTGGCCCCATGCTGAGAGCTGGTCACGTTGAGGAGCAGTTTTGGTAACTCTGCAGGAGAGCCAACCCTTGTGTCTGTGAGAGTCTTTAGTTCAGGGAGCTTTGCCATTGCTGTGGAGGTCACACAGGCAGAGCCAACAGGAGGAACATCTATGCTGAGAGGACACAGCTGGAGAGCACAGCTGGGTAGGGGCAGTTTGGGCTGAAGACCATCAAACCCCAGAAAATTCAGAGCAACAGAATTGTTTGGGTTGGAAAGGACCTTCAAAGCCACCTGGTTCCAACCCCCTGCCGTGGGCAGGGACACCTCCCACTAGCCCAGGGTGCTCATAGCCATGGACACCTCCAGGGCCAGAGCCTCCACGAGGTCTCTGGGCAGCCTGTTCCAGAGCCTCACCACCCTCATGGTGGAGAACTTCCTCCTAATGTCTACTCTTCATGTTAGAAGCCATCACTCAAGCTGCCAGGAGACTTCAAGGCCTCAGGTTTAACTTCCATGTGTCCTTACATACCATCAGGGCAGAGACCTTTCCTTCTCCACCTTATTAGCCCTAAGAGGCAGTAAACCAAAACAAGAGCAAAGGAAGGCAGGGGGTGTATGTGAGAGACTGTCCCAGGAAGGTGCCCTTGGCTCAGTGTCCTGCCCTTCCTAGAGCCAGAGTGGCCTACAGCTGCCCAAAGCTACCCATCCTAATGGTCTGTTCTGGAGTCATTTGGGATTTAAGCAAGGAAGCTGCTGGAGATCATTTTCTGCAGGGGAGGACGTCTGGGTTGTTCCTCTGGAGGAGCTCATCTGGAGAGGTGAGGGAAAGGGAAGAGCATGGGGAGCTGCTCTGGCACCTGCAGCAGGGCAGGCTGCCTGCTCTCTCAAGCTCACAAACGTTCACCTTGGTAACTGAGTGATCAGAAGAGCCTCAGGAGTGCAGGAGGAAGGCCTGAGCCAGGCTTGCTGCTTCTCCCCCCCTAGCAGTGCTAGGGCAGCGGTGAGCGGAGGTCAGCGTGGGTCACTCAGCCTTCCTGTAAACAACAGCAACCTTTTCAACAGTGAGGTGCTGCTGCCCATCACATTGTGTCTGGCTCTATAAAAAGAACAGAATCCCTCCCCCAGCCATTCCCCACCAGAGTACAGTAATGAGATGCCCAGCTGCAGAGGCAGCAGAGTCCCTTCCAGCTCTGCTCCCTTGCTGTCTGTCTCATCTTCAGCAGATGGCTGGACGATGATGTCTGCAGTAATAAAAGCCCTGCAGCCCCGAGCTGCCAGCTGAGTTGGAACAGGGGCTGAGTTCTATTCTTGTACTCTGCTCCATGGAGCTGTTCTTTCTGAGGCCAGGAAGGGCCATCTTCAGCAAGAGCCACGGGAGAACACTTAGTAGCCGGATGAGGCACCGCTGGACTGCTCCATCCCTGGGCTTCTGGAGACAGAGAGCAGGCAGCAGCAGTCTGGCCGAGGAGAGCCACGTCCTGCTTCCATACACTCACAGAATGGGTTGGGTTGGAAAGGACCTTCGAGATCATCTACCTCCAACGCCCTGCCATGGGCAGGGACACCTCCCACTAGATGAGGTGGCTCAGGGCCTCATCCAGGCTGGCCTTCAACACCTCCAGGGAGGGGGCATCCACAGCCTCCCTGGGCAGCCTGTGCCAGAGTCTCCCCAGCCTCACTGACAGAGCAGTGTGAACTGTAAGACACTGGTGGCAGCAAGAGCCATTCCTCCTCACTGAGCCAGAGGATCTCAGAGGCTTGCTGGGGCACAGGCACATGCATTGCACTGCACCACCACATGCCCTGCAGGTGGTCCCCGGGCCCTGCCTTTGGGAGAGCACAGCTTGCATGCCAGGTTCTGCCCTGGCCTCTTGCCACATGCTGGGTTTAGTTAGGTGTGGGAGACAGAAACAGGTTCTGTGTGCTGGGTTAGAGAGAGCTGGGAGCTAGAGCACGAGCTGAGAGCAAGTGCTGAGCAGGTGATGATCTTCATTCTCTGAGTGTTCCACAGCAGATCACACAGCATGAACTGGTTTGCTCATGGCAGTGACACTGGGAGGAACCCATTCCTCCACTCCTGCAGGGTCAGATTCTCTCCCTCTGTCCCTGGGGGCATTGTCTGGGCTGTGCCAGTGACTTTGGGGAGCTTCTACCTGTCTCAGAGCGTCATGAAGGCTGTTGCAAAGGGCAGGTGGTGTGCAGAGCTGGGGGCTGGACGCTCACTGTTGGCACTGCAGAGAGCCTTGGACAGGCTGAGGTCAACACAATGAGGTTTAACAAGACCAAGGGCCAGGCCCTGCACTTTGGTCACAACAGCCCCAAGCAATGCTACAGGCCTGGGGAAGAGTGGCTGGGAGGCAGCCTGGTGGGAAGGGCCTGGGGGTGCTGGTGGATGGGCAGCTGAACGTGAGCCAGCAGTGTGCCCAGCTGGCCACAAAGGCCAAGGGAATGGATCAGGCTGCCCAGGGCAGTGGTGGAGTCAGCATCCCTGGACGGGTTCTAGAAGCTGGTGCTTCAGGACATGGCTCAGTGGCCATGGCAGTTGGGTTCTGGTTGGACTCAATGATCTGAGAGGGCTCTTCCAGCTCAGTGATTCTGTGATTCAGTGTCCTTAAACAGACCATTAGGCAGCTAGGAGCAGGTGATTGTTGGTCCTCTACTGGCTCATGCTGGCTAGGAGCTGATCAAAAGCAAAGGTCTCACAACAAATATTCCCATGCCCCACAGGAGGGTTTTTATTCATCTAGAAGGCTGAATGAATTCAATTCCCTTTCAGCAGCAGAGGCAGGGAATGGCCAGTGCTTGGGAGCCAGGCCCTGGTGGCCATGGCTCTTGGCTTCTGGTTGGACTCAATGACCTGAAAGGTCTCTTCCAGCCTTGGTGATTCTGTGGTTCTGTAAGTACAGCAGAGGACCCTGACTGTCAGGAACTGCTAAGCATCCTTCTAGCCCTTGGACTCCACAAGGATATCTTGAGCAGTTCAGGATTACTGGTGTTGGTAGCCTGGAAACTTGGAGCACCCAAACAGTTCAGCAGGTGTGTTCCCTGTGTTGTAAGGGTACTCTTCACAGTGCCATGGCTGCCCTGAGGTGGTGCTGAGCTTGAGGGCTGGCTCAGGAGAGCACTCCTGTTGTTGAAGTGCTTGAGGAATCCTGCCTCTGGTGGCTGACATCTTAGATACTGATACCTGAAACGAGCTGTTACTGGAGGGAACAGCCTGGGGACCTGTCCTACCCTTCTGTTCCAAGCTCTGCTCAGAAAGAGGACCTGAAGAGATGTGAAATGTGGTCCTGGTGCCAGGTTGGGCTCTTGAAGTGTGCAGGGCACAGACCAGTGTTAGTTTATTGCAGCTTCCATGGCCAGGAAGATTAAATCAGTGTTTGGTTTGAATGAAGGAAGATGCCCAAAGCAATTCATGCACCTGGCCTGTGTCTGCTTGCCTGGCAGCAAACAGCTCCTGGCTTGCTTGGGGTTTTCCTTTGGCTGTGCACACTTTGGTAATTGGTTTATTTTCAGATGCATGTATCAGAGGCACAGAATGTTAGGGGCCAGAGGGACCTCCAGGGATCACCCAGCCCAACCCCCTGCCAGAGCAGGAGCACCCAGGGCAGGGCACCCAGAACACATCCAGGTGGGGTTGGGAAGGCTCCAGAGCAGGAGACTCCACAGCCTCTCTGGGCAGCTTGCTCCAGGCTCTGCCACCCTCACAGGGACAAAGTTTTGCCTCCTGTTCCCCTGGCACCTCCTCTGCTCCAGCTTGCCCCCAGTGCCCCTTGTGCTGTGCTTGGCCATCCCTGAGCCGAGCCTGGCTCCAGCCCTGCACATCTTGATCCCCAGCAATGAGGGCAGCCCTCAGGCTCTGCTCCCAGCTCCAGCTGCCTCAGCTGTGCTCACAGGGAGATGTTCCACTGCCTGCAGCAGCTCTGGGGCTCTGTGCTGGACTCTCCCAAGCAGTTCCCTGAGGTCCTTCTTGAGGTGAGGGGCCCAGAACAGGACACAATGTTCAACCTGCTAGCCACTGATCTTTTTTTCTCAGTGTATCCTCCTCTCCACCAGGACCCCCAGGTCCCTTTCCCCAGAGCTACTCTCCAACAGACCAGCCCCCAACCTACCCTGGTCCATGGGGTTGTTCTCTCCTACATGCAGGGCTCTACATGTGGCCTTGTTTCATGTACTAAGGCTCCTACTCTTCCCTTACCATTCCTGTAACCTGAGAGCCCCAGTGAGTGGTTTCCCTCTCAGTGAAAGGCAGGCATGGGCCACAGCTCTGAGAGCAGCTGTAGCCATGCCTTGTCCTGGTTAGCCCCTGGAGAGCAAATGCAAGTGCTGCTGGCCCACCTCAGCACAGGCTGGGAATGATGTCTGGGAGCAGCAGTGGCTCGGAGCTGCCAGTGCAAAGGCTGATGGAAGTGGTTCTTACTCTTTCTCTGCTGTTTTCCAGTTGCCTTTTCAGAACTCCAAGAGAATATAGAATTTCCCTGGGTGGAGAATATCCATTAAGGATTATGTTTAAATCTGAAGCTCCTCTAGATGCCAAAACTGCCCTTGGAGCCTTGCTTTATTTACAGAACAATCAACTTTCAACCCAACCTCCCCTCTCTGCCTTGGGCACTTTGCCACTGAAGGATTTCCTGAGCTAGACACAGACCCTGCACATGGAACAGCTCTTTCTTCCTCGAGCTCTTCCCTCTCCTCCTGACTTCCCTTCAGCTTCACACCTGTGTGCAGCTCCACACCTCGCTGGCACTCGCTGAGGCCATGCCTGCTGCTGCCTGCTTTGCACCTGCACCCATGGTCTGTACTGCCTGCTCTTGAGGAGGTGAGGAGCACTTAGTCCCAGTCCTCCTGGGGTTTGCCTCCCAGGATTTTACAGAGCTTTGTGTGCTTGTGCTGAGCTGAGCCCTTGCCAGGCACAGAGCTCCTTGGCTGCTGCTGCTCCTCTCCACACCTCCCCAGAGCTGCTGTGCCTGCTCTTGGGCCTAGGGACTCAGCTGCAGCAGGGCTTTGCAGGCTGGCACAGCTCTGTGCTTTTGCTGAGCTTTCTTCCCCACCTCAGAATCCTAAGGTTGTGTTTGCTGCTTCAGCTGCTGCTGAGCAGTGAGCTGATGTTAAACCTGTTCTGTCCTCCAGGCTTTTCCTGTGCTAGTGGAGGCCATCTCACAAACTCTCATTTTAGGTACTTGGATCTTCCCCTCACTGATGGAGAGCCACTAACCCTTGGCTGGGTTGTACCTGCCACATGCCACTTTCAGCTGATGCCTCTCCTGTCCTGTGTAAGAGCCAAGTCTGGCTGACCATCCCCTGACTGGGGCACAGCTGGGAGTAAGCTTTAGAAATCCCAGGATCAGAGGAGGTTAGGAGCTGAAAGGGACCTCAGGAGAGCATCCAGCCCAACCCCCTGCCAGAGCAGGAGCATAGAACCCAGCACAGGGCACACAGAACACATCCAGATGGGGCTGGAAAGGCTCCAGAGAAGGAGACTCCACAACCTCTCTGGGCAGCCTGCTCCAGGGCTCTGGGACCCTCCCAGGGAAGAAGTTCCTCCTCATGTTGAGGTGGAACCTCCGGTGCTGGGGTTTATATCCATTGCCCCTTGTCCTATCCCAGGGTGCAGCTGAGCAGAGCCTGTCCCTCCCTCCTGACCCCCAGCCCTCAGCCATTGATAGATATTGATCAGATCCCTCTCAGCCTTCTCCTCTCCAGACTGAACAGCCCCAGGGCTCTCAGCCTCTCCTCATAAGGTGTTCACAACACTGTTAGGTATCTCATTAGAATCACAGCATTGTCAGGGCTGGAAGGGAGCTCAAGGCTCAGCCAGTCCCAACCCCCCTGCCATGGCCAGGGACACCTCACACCACAGCAGATTGCTCACAGCCACCTCCAGCCTGGCTGCAAACACCTCCAGGCAGGAGGCTTCCACCACCTCCCTGGGCAACCTGTGCCAGGCTCTCACCACCCCCATGGGGAAAAACTTCTTCCTCACAGCCAATCTCAATCTCCCCACTTCTAGTTTTGCTCCATCCCCCCCAGTCCTATCCCTCCCTGACACCCTCAGCAGTCCCTGCCCAGCTTTCTGGGAGCCCCTTCTCCATGGCAGGAGATCATCTCTGCTCTCCTTAACAAACTTCCTCAGCCAGGTGTAGGACAGCTGCCCTGCTGCTGTGTTACCTGAAGAGATTGGAGGCAAGAGGATTTACTTGTGAGCTTTAAAGGACTGAATGGGACATTCCTGAGAGAAAGAATTCCCCCAGCCATAGCTGGGCCTGGCACAGAGCCACTCCAAACATCTGCCTGGACAAATGTTAACATCTCTACCTGGCAAGGAGCTGCATTTGGGATCAGCAGAAATCCTGTGTTGGGTATTTTGCCTTCACTTTGGTTCTGTGAGCCTGCAGGATGCAAGGCAGAGGGGCAGGCTCCTCCTGTGCACCTTCCTGATGCAGCCTCGGCACCGCCTGTGGGTTGTGCCATGGAGCTTCCTCCTTGGTAGCAGTTCCTCAATGCCTGTGTGCTCTCCAGCAGCAGCTGGGACAGGTTGTGTTCATCAGCCACAGCTCTTTCCCATGAAGGAAGGGAAGGGCCCTGGCAATCTCTGCAGGATGGAGTTTGCAGGGCATTTCCAACCACCATGCTGAATGAGCAACCTCCTTGCTGCTGGCCCCCTGCAGCCAGGCGCCACACGGGGCTGCTGCATGCTTGCTGTGCCACCTCTGAGGGGAGCCCTTAGCCAGCAGTTCTATCAGTGCCAAGGAAACCTTTGCTCGTTGCGGGGTGCCCTGGGCCTGGTTCTGCTCCTCTCCAAGTGATGTGCACCAGGCACAGCCCGTGGCCGCGGGGCTGCGCAGCGCGCTAGCACAGACGTCAAGTGAGGCTGAAAGCTCTGCACTGCAGTCTGCTGGGTTCAGGGAGGTGCAGGGATGAGAAAGTAAAATGAAGAGTGGAAATCACTTTCCATTCTGTTTAGTAGCTGCTTGCATGGGATTGAGTGGAGCTGATCTGGGAGAGAAGACTCTGCTCCAGAGTTCGCTCACATCCAGCTGTATGAATGCAGACCATCATTGTTGATCTCAGCCTCTGTTGTAATGGTGCTTTAGCCATCATCTGAGGGTGAGAACATGGTCTGCAGTTGAAGAGTTCCTTTTCAGCTGAAAGCCTGGGTGACAAGAGCATCTTATAGAGGGTAATTTCACCTGGGAGGCTAGAGGTGAGGTGTAGGAGGAGGCAGAGGGAGAGAGGTGAAAGGATTCAAGGAACAGATGTGGGGGTGGTACAGCATCACCACTGGCATGTGCTGGCTGGGCTTGCCAAGGAGAATACCCAAGGGCTTCATGCACTTTGCATTGCTCTCTAGCCTGCTGGAGTCTGGGTTTCAAGGGTTAAGTGCTGAACTGTCCTGCTAGACCTCTAGGGGTACAGCTTAGCTTTTGACCAGGCCAGCGGCAGTGTCTGTTAATTGCAGTGCTCTGAAAAGCAGTGCCTAGAGAACCGGAGGCTGGGCAAATGAGGCAGCTCAGGGCTGCACTGTGGGGGAGAGGTTAGTGGGAGCTTCCCCTGTACCTTGAGTGTGTGCTGCTCCATGGAATACTCACCTGAAGCACAGGCAGAATGCAGCTCCTTGGTTGCACTGAAGTCCAGATGGGATAAGAGACACCAGGAGTCCCTAAAAGCAGGGCAGCTTGCTGTGGTTGAGGCACCCCAGTGTGCTGCATGCTGGTTCCTGCCTAATCTCTGCACTGTGGGGGCAGTTTTACTTTACACCCCCAGAAGGCAAATGGCTGAAAAGTGAGTTTGGAACAGATCTGGTGCACAAGCTCCTCAGATGGCTCAGCAGCAGTTCAAAGCACATTCTGTCCACTCTGTAGCTCCTGGTTCTTAACCAGCTGGAGAGCAGTGTGACGATGCCCAGGAGTGCTTGCTGAGATGCTGCTGTCATCTCTAGCTTGGGTGAGAATAAGCCAGGCCAGGGACAAAGCCATGAAGGGAGCAGTTGCTGCCTCTGGTCATTTCATTTATTATTTGTCCTCAGCAGTGTTTTCTTTTTCCTTCTTGGGAGAGGAGAGTCAAAAGAGCAAAGGCTGCAGTGCCGCTGCCCCCCCAGCCAGCCCGCCTTGTTTCAGCTGTGCAGGGCTCACCCCGGCAGGCTGGGGGCTCTAGCTCTTGCCTCCTCTTCTGAGACTCTGGACAGTGGGGCAGACTGTGGTTTTGTGAGGAGCAGAGGCACTTGGGGACTGCAGCTTGGGCTGAGACCACTGCTAGGTCACACACTTCCAAAAAGATAGAATCCCAAACCCCAATCATATGATAACTTCTGGCTGAACTCCTGCCCAACTTGAACTGCAGTCAAGCCTTGCTTCAGCTCCACGACATCTCCCTTGGTCCTGGCTCCCAAACAAAGGAGTTGGTATTTTTGTTTTGCTTTGCTCTGGTTTTTTCCACAGTAAATGAACAAATCTGCTCGGGGTGGCCATGAAGCTCTGTGCACTGATTCAGTCCAGTAGTAGATGACTTAGCAAATGATCTGAGTTACTGGTTTCATGGCTGGGGAGAGTGAGCAGTGCTGCCAGGCCCTGCTTCAGCCTAGCTCCAGTAGTGTCTCTGTGCATGTGCTGATGACTGCTCTGGATCCTCTGTGTGATGAACTCCCTGGAAAAACAACGGAGTGCTTTGGCTTATCTGCTTTGGTCTTGGCAGGAGAAGCCTTCTGCTCTAATCAGCTGATCTGAAGTGAGATGGGAGGACAAGCTTCACTTGACTTGCATTGAACTGCCTCCTGCTTACAGCTAACCAGCTCTCTGCTGACAGCTCATTTGGGCAGGATGTGCATGGCCCAGCACCAGAACAACACATTGCAGGAGGGTGTTTGGAGCGCTTGAGAGCCGATGAGCTAAGGCTAGCATTTAGTCCAAACCTAAAGAGCTGTTCCAATGTATTCCAGTCAATCCTTTACCTTGGGATTTAGGGCTGAAGGCAGGCATTCAAAATCTGCTTTTATTTAGGAACACTGTGTGGGAGACCTGCAGAGGTTGGAGCTGAATAACCTCAGCTCTGTAGGGACAAACTTGCCATGGAGCGCTGGAGGATGCTGATGGCTTTCCCGGGTCGCTCTTCTATGGCCACAGGGCTGTGCGGTGCTTCACAGCTGCCACGCCACCAGGCACAGCAGGCAAGAGGCAAAAGGCCTGAAACTCAAAGCTGTAATAGAACAGAAGTCATCAGTACACTGCAGCCAAGACATACTGGCACCTCCAGCTCTGGAGAGGACACTGCAGGAGGAGCCATGAAGATTTTCCTCTAATTGCAAGTCATGTGCTTGCAGCTTGGCTAACAGAGCTCTGCCCAGTCCCATGCCGGGGCTGGGTTTGGTGGGGGCCTTCTCATGGTATGGAAACAGAGCTTTAGTTCTGAAATGCTGAGAGAGCTGGCAGAAAGCTTTGGCCCCCAGTGGGACAGGTGCTATGAACTGTTTGCTTCCTATTGAAGAATGCTTCCAGCAGCTGCTGAGAGGGGAAGCAAAGCAATGAAGCTTGAAATGGAGGAAGAATAGACTCAGCCCAAGTTTGCAGCCATTGCCTTTTTGTTTCTCTTCCTTGCTGATTCAAAGATGGCTCTTGCCAGCTGCTCACAAGTGCTGCACATACCTGCATGAAACTCCTGTGCCTGCTGCTCCAGGGCATGGACTGTGAGCACCCCAAGCCGTGAAGCAAAGGGAGGCAGCAGCTGCCCCAGCGTCGCCTAGCAAAGCTCTCCTCCGCTTCCAGGAGGGCGAAAGGATGGGGCAGAAGTTACAACCAGCTGATGGACACATCCTGAGCAAGCCAGACAGCTTCCTGCCAGACTGGGCAGAGGTAAACTATCTGCCTGAGCTTCATCTGCCAGCAATGCTTATGGCCTCGGCACAGGCATACAAAGGCCTCTCTATTAACCTAACCTGCTACAAGTCCTGCGGCTTGCCAGAGATTCTCTGCTGCTCTCTCCTTGCTTCTGCTTCTTTGTTGTCTTCTACTTGATCATTGAAAACAAAGGGCAATAAAATAGCCAAAGCAAATTGGGAGGAGGAAGGAAGGAAGTCGGGAAGAAAAAAGCACTGATTGTTAAATGCAGCCCTGGAGAGGATTTGCTTTCCATACCTTCAGTTTTATTTTGGACCCACCTGGAGCCCTTGAGAAATGCAAAGCAAACATGAAGCTTTGGGAATTTCTCTTCAAGCATGCTTCCCATTTTTCACCCAGCACTGCTGCCAACTTTCTGACTCTCTAGCACAAACAGCTTTTCAGCTGCTCCCACAATGGTGCTTTCAGAAACATGCATGTGCTGGTGGCACCTGCACAGCCACTCCGTAGTGGCAGTGGAGGAGCAAGTGGAGGTGCCCATCAGATACTGTGTGCAGGCTGGAGGCCTGCATCTATGATTCTGTGATTCTAATCTAGGATCTCCAGCTACCTGCCTGAATGGAGGCACTGGGGTGGAGAAGTTCTCCAGGGGCATCCATTTTGTCCTGAGCAGCACATGGGGTTTGCAGTGTACAGTGTACAAAGAAGTTAACCTTCTGAGCAGCAGATGTGAGAAAAGAAATAGAGAATCATAGAATAGACCTCCAAAGCTCACCCAGTCCAACCCCCTGCAGTCAGCTGGGACTTCATCCACTGGATCAGGTTGCTCACAGCCCTGTCCAGCCTCACCTTGAAGAGCTCCAGGGATGGAGCCTCAGCCACCTCCCTGGGGAACCTGTTGCAGGGTTCCAGCAGCCTCCTGGTGCAGAACTTGTTCCTCACATCCAATCTCAATCTGCTCTGCTCTCATTTCAAACCATTGTCCCTGCTCCTGTCCCTGCAGGCCTTTGGGAACAGTCCCTCTGCAGCCTTCAGGTCCTGGCAGGCTGCTGTTAGGTCTTCCTGGAGCCTTCTCTCCTCCAGGCTGAACACCCCCAGCTCCCTCAGCCTGTCCTTGTAGCAGAGCTGCTCCAACCCCCTGAGCATTTTCCTGGCCCTCCTCTGGAGCTGCTCCATCAGGTCCAGGTCCTTCCTGTGCTGAGGGCTCCAGAGCTGGATGCAGTGCTCCAGGTGAGGTCTCACAGAGCAGAGGGGCAGGATCCCTTTCTCCATCTCTGGCCACACTGCTTTGGATGCAGCCAGGCTGCCCTTGGCCTTCTGTGCTGCCAGTGCCCATTGCTGGCTCCTGTCCAGTTTCTTCCCCACCAGCACCCCCAAGTCCTTCTCTGCAGGGCTCTCTCAAGCTCATCACACCCTAGCCTGGACTGATCCCTAGGATTGTCCTGACCTAGGTGCAGGACCTTTCACTTTGCCTTGTCCAACCTCACGAGATTCTCCTCAGCCCAGCTCTCCAGCCTGTCCAGGTCCAGCTTGCTGGGACCCATCCCATCCATCAGACTCCCCAGGAGGCTGACACCAGCCTAAGCCATATGCTTCTCAGCACCAGGTGTAGCTCACCTTGGGAGCTGCCAAGTCAAGGCACTTGTGTGTGATGTGATGGAAAGTGCCCTTCTCCAGTGCCAGCAGATACCCACCCATGCTCCTCCCCACTCCTGGAAACCCCAAGGCCTGAGGGATATTGGCTAGACACAGGACTAGAGCTGTGAAATAATTCTTGCCACCAGTCCTGCTAATGAGGACCATCTGCACAGGGGTTTGTGTTTGCTTCAGAACCAAGACTTCACATGGCTCTTAATCCAGCTGCACTTTTGAGGGATTAGCTATTAGGTCCTCATTACTCCTTTCACTGGCAAAAGGCTTTCAGGAGAAACTCCTTCACTGGCTCAGTTCACCAAGCAGAACATTCCCCCCCGAAGAATACAGCACCCCCAATCCCCACCAAGGCAGAGCATGAGCCCTGCCCCCACAAAAGTCAAACCAACCTTTTAGCTCACTCGAAACCGAGCTTCACGTGGCCTGGGGTCTGGTGGGGGCTCTTTTAGCTAACAGTACAGGGCAGGCCTCTGGGGAGGGTATTTTCCCCCTCTCTGAAAACACAACTGGAGCAATCCAAGAAGGCTTTGTGGTGGATTCGTTGTTACCTTGCAGGAATTCACTTCATGCTTTGCATTTTTCTTTGGAGAAAGGTAAAATGAGCTCCTGCAGGGATGGTGCAGCCAAAGAGCTGTCTGCATGTGCAGCCAGACTTGCAGGAGACTTCCTCTCTGGCTCAAGTGCTTTCTGGATCCTCCAGCACTGTTCTGTACAGCAGGTATCTGCCTGTGTTGATTGACTGCAAGGAAAGGAGCTGTGGCACTGCAGTGAGCTATGTGTGAAGTGCAGCAGTGGCCACTGATGGTGATTTGGGCTTCAGCTAACGTCCCACAGTCTCAGTTCTGTGTCACTGAAATAGAATCCCAGCATGGCTCAGGTTGGACCCCAGAGCTCAGCTGCCCCAACCTCCCCACCATGCCCAGGGACACCTCTCAGCTACACTCAGCTGCTCAGGGCCTCATCCAGCCTGGCCTTCAGCACCCCCAGGCAGGAGGCAGCCACAGCCTCCCTGGGCAGCCTGGGCCAGAGTCTCAGCAGCCTCCTGCTGAACAACTTCTTCCTCAGCTCCAGTCTGACCCTGCTGTGCCTCAGCTTCAAACCATTCCCCCTTGGCCTGTCTCTGGACCCCCTGATGGAAAGTCCCTCTGCAGCCTTCCTGCAGGATCCCTTCAGCTCCTGGCAGGCAGCTCTGAGGTGCCCCTGGAGCCTTCTCCTGTGCAGGCTGCACAGCCCCAGCTCCCTCAGCCTGTGCTCACAGCAGAGCTGCTCCAGCCCTTGGAGCATCTCTGTGGCCTCCTCTGGGCTCTCTCCAGCAGCTCTGTGTCCTTCTAGAATCACAGAATCAGTCAGGGTTGGAAGGGACCACAAGGATCATCCAGTTCCAACCCCCCTGCCATGGGCAGGGACACCCCACACTAGATCAGCCTGGCCAGAGCCTCATCCAGCCTGGGCTTAAACACCTCCAGGGATGGGGCCTCAACCACCTCCCTGGACAACCCATTCCAGGGCTTCATCACTCTGATGGTGAAGAACTTCCTCCTCACCTCCAGCCTGATGCTGGGGACACCAGACCTGGAGGCAGGATTGGAGATGAGGATGAGCAGAAACAGGAAGCACAGCAATACAGACCCAGGGGCACAGTGCTCCTGCATCCAGCCTGTGCCCATTCCAGGCAGGAGGTCTGACTGCATGCTTGTTATAATCCCCTTTGGATTAGGCTCCAGGAGTGTTAGCTGCTAGCATGAGATGATTATTTGTAGTCTTACAGTGGGCTTCTCATTTATTCAGCAGTGAAAACAAACCCATATGGAGGGGAACATTGTCATCTGGTGGCAAAAGGGACACCCCACTGATGTCAGAACTAAGCTCCCAAGATGTACCCAAGCTGAGGAGTGCTGGAGGGGATTGCACTTGGAAATCAGGGCATGCTTTGCACATTGCTGTGCTCCCCACAGGGGTTGTTCCTGATAGTTACCCCAGGCAGGGCCATGGGGAGTGGAGCAGTAGCTTGCTTCAGCCTGCCTTGAAGAGCTGGAGATCATCTCTGCAGCTTTCCAGGGCTCTTCCCAGATGCAGGGCAAAGGTGGGAGCTCAGGCTCTGCTGGAGCTCTGTGTCCAGTGCTGGAGCCCCTAGGACAGGAAGGATCTGGAGGTGCTGGAATACATAGAATACACAGAATACATAGAATAGACCAGGTTGGAAGAGACCTTCAAGATCATGGTGTCCAACCCATCAACCAATCCAACACCACCCAAACAACTAACCCACGGCACCAAGCACCCCAGCAAGTCTCCTCCTGAACACCTCCAGTGATGGCGATGGAAGGTGTCCAGAGAAGGGCCATGAGGAGGAGCAGAGGGCTGGAGCTGCTCTGCTGTGAGGACAGACTGAGGGAGTTGGGGCTGTTCAGTCTGGAGAGGAGAAGGCTCCCAGGAGACCTCATTGTGGCCTTCCAGGATCTGAAGGGGACTCCAAGAAAGCTGGGGAGGGACTTTTGAGGGTGTCAGGGAGGGATAGGACTGGGGGGGTGGAACAAAACTAGAAGTGGGGAGATTGAGATTGGCTGTGAGGAAGAAGTTGTTCCCCATGAGGGTGGTGAGAGCCTGGCACAGGCTGCCCAGGGAGGTGGTGGAAGCCTCCTGCCTGGAGGTGTTTGCAGCCAGGCTGGAGGTGGCTGTGAGCAACCTGCTGTGGTGTGAGGTGTCCCTGCCCATGGCAGGGGGGCTGGAGCTGGCTGAGCCTTGAGGTCCCTTCCAGCCCTGCCAGCTCTGTGATTCTGTGGTGAGGAGTGCCTGTGCCATGGCAGTTTGGGAGGGTATTGAGAGCATGGCAGTGACTGTACCCAGCAGAGCAGTGCAGCCTCGTTGGGTGCAGGCTGCCAGGGCAGGAGCATTGCTGGGGATCATCCACACTGGTGAGCAGACAGAAACAGAGGTTCCCTGGGCAGGCTTTGGGCCGGGCAGGGTGCTGCTTGCAGGGGGGCCTGGGCACTGTGTGCTTTGTCAGAGCCTGTGGCCTCGGGGGGCTGCTGGGACAGGCCCCTGCAGACACAATGACTTGCATTTCCAATCAGGATTAATGATTGTCCAGGCCATCAAACATCAATAGCTGCTGTTTGGACAGGGGAGGCTTGCAGGGGCTTCGGGCCCTGTGTGTTCACTGGAGTGAGAGCAGGATGAGAGCCACCAAAGGTTCTGGGCAGTCTGACCTGCTGGGTCCTGGGAAAAGTGCAGGTTTCAGTGCTGAGTACACAAATCAGCGGTGCCCAGGCTGCATGGGAAAGGGAGGGCTGCAGCAAGCTGCTCATCGGTGTGGCATGGGAAGAGCCAGGCTCGGGCTCGAGCAGGCACACAGCACGCACCTGCGAGCTCCTCCCAGTGTGCCCTGACCTCCTGGCTGGTACCCCCAGCTCTGCAGCTGGCACCCACCCACGGAGCAGCAGGTACAGCCTCTGTTTCTGTGGGGGAGGGGGATGCCACAGGGAGAGAAGTGACAGCTCTGCAGGCCGGGGACCGGGGTGGTGGAGAGCTGCCCTCCCTGGCCAGCTGAGCACCCCACCCACAGCTCTGACCCCTCCTTCCCTGCCTCCGGGTCACAGGGATCCTTGCCCACTGTGAGTAGGTGGCAAGCACGCAGCCTGGGCTGGCATAACACTTGTAGAGGTGGCACCTGGCACTTCTTGTTCATACTTACTCATGGTGGCTCTAGAAGGACATCTGGCAGAAGCCTTAGAGGGGGACCAGGTGAAAAATGCAGCTGTGAGAGGAGCTGAAATCTATACAGTGAGTGAGGGAAGTGTCTGTTAGAGCAGTGGGGGTCACAGGTACCAAACTACCTCCTGGTTATGCTCATGGAGCCACTGGAGTTGCAGTCACAGCACACACTGAATGCAGAAGCGTGGCCCCGAGGTGTCTCTCATCCCTGGCTTGTGGAAGCCCCTTACATGAAACTCCAAAACACCTCAGCACTTCTGCTTCTGAACCAGCTGCCATTTGTGTCAGTTACAGTTCTAAGTGAGTTCCAGGAGGTTCTGGTGAGACTTTAGGGCACAGCTCCTATGAGCAGCATGAGAAGTGATTGTCCTCTCCACTGCTCTTTTTGCTTCAGCCCAAATCTTGCCAGAGCTCAGGCAGGCTGCCAAGCCTGCAGAAGGTCAGTAACTCACAAATGTGGGTACAGCACCTGTGCCTCTGCAGGCCAGGCAGGGCACTGGCATCCCACTTGGAGGGGAAGCAAGAGGAAGCCGTGGGCTGACTCACAGAGGCAGGTGGAGGAACAAAGCAGTGGCTTTGGCTTGGTCATGGAATGGACTGGAAAGGAAAATCTTCCCTGCCAGAGGGCACAGCCCATTTGTGACCAGCTCCACTGCTCCTGGCAGGAAAAAACAAGCATCTCTCCCTTGACATTCTGTTGGCTTATCAGCATGTAAGGAAAGCCTTCTCCTGGTGCTGGCACAGTGACCAGCACCATCTTAGCAGCCCTGACCCAAAGGCCACAGCAGTCAGCTAGGTAGGAAAAAAGAGTCGGTCAGTGGGGAGCCAGCATGCTGCAACACATAGCATTTGTTATGACTCAGGCTGATGGCAGGGAAGGTCTCCATTGCCCAGGGCTCCTCAAGAGGGCTTTTATTTTTGCCTTCTTTTTCAGTCTGAACCATTAAAGGTAGTCCTGCTTCAGCTTCTTGGAGTGTTTCACAGGAGTGAAATGGTTGAGAGCTTAGCACATGTAGGCATGGAGCGACTGAGGGCAGGGCAGGGCTGTAACAAGGGTTACCAAATCATTCAAGGGAAATGCTTTGTCTGCACTCAGTTCCCACATTTGTCAGGTTTGCAGCTTGTGGCAGAGGTTGAGCTCTGTGCTGCTTTCATCCTGCTCCGAGAGGGAAGAGCAGCAGCAGCCTGGAGCGGGCTGCAGGGGCCGAGGGGAGCGCTGCCAGCGCCCTTTGCTCGCTCTCGACCTGGAGCTGTTTGTTAAGGGCCACTTACTGCTGCAGCTCATAAAGGCCTTCTGATGGAGGCCCTGGGATGAGGCAATGGAAGTTGCTGAGTACTTCCTGAGTATGAAGCCCAAGGCAGCTCATGATTTGTGTCCCTGCCTCCTGCTCGCTTCGCTCCCCAGGCTGGCATTGCCCCTCGTGTTTTCTCCTGGGCAGGGACAAGCAGGGCACCTGGTAATGCACAAGCCTCAGCCACGCTCAGAGAGGGCTGCTTAGGCTTCCTGCAGCCTGGGTTTCAAAACACAAGAATATTTTTGAATGCAATTAAAACTCTCAATAGGGCTTCCCAAAGCCAACCCAGGATAAAGAACATTCTTCTTTGGCAACAGGCAAATAATGGAGAAAAGTCCTGACCACAGTGGCTCTGAAGTGATCCCCAGAGTCAAGCTGGAATTTTTATTGCTGCCTTGCCTTTTCACTCAGGCCACTGCTTAGCACTTTCAGTTCTTGTAGTAAAGGATAAATCCATGAGCAAAAGTTTCTGATGCGGTTGGAAGCAGCTCCTCCTGCTTGTGCTGTTCTGAGCTGCGTGCCCTTGCGTTCCTAAGGCCTCCAGGGTGCCGTGCCAAGCACTGTCAGGTGCCTTGCCATGCTGCCCTAAGGGTGGCTGCCGTTCCCTACTGCTGAGCCCACCCTTGTCAGGGGTTGATGGCCTCTGTCAGTGGCTGCAAGGCACATCAGTAAAACGAGGCAGGGGGAGTTGCTCCAGATGAGACACAGCCAGCCAAAGCCACGTCACAGCTCACCTACCACAGCCTCACCTCAGCAGGAGGGTTCTGACAGGACCTGGGGCATTTTGTACCAGTTTGCATCTGCTGGGGTAAGGCTGCATCGGTCATGGCCTGTGAGCTGGAGTTAACCAGGGTGGTGTTCAAATAGGCTCATTGGCATCTCCCTTCCAGAGAAGAGTCTGGGCAGAGGTCTTAGTTTGTGTCAGATTAGCTCACTGCAGACAAGTCTGAGCTGCTGTGATTGCTGGAGTGAGCACTGTGAGGATGGCAGAGCCACTCGCAACTGCACCACCCTGCACCCTCACCCTGCTCAGGCAGCCAGGGGCCTGCTCCCACACGGTCTGATGGGGCAGGCAAAACACCACAGGGAAGCAGGGACAGAGAGTGTTGGAGGACTATCATCACAGCTAGCCTGGTAAGCCATGGCTGAGCTCGGAGCGGCTGGCAAGTGTCCTTGCAGCCAGCCAGCACCTCATTATTTGTGTGCCATGTAGCTGCTGGCAGCAGCTAGCCCTGCATGCAGACCTTTCAGCTGTGACATCTGGGCTTCTCTGCATTACCAAACACAGGCAGCTCTGCCTTGCCAGCCCTACAAAATCAGTGTGGTTCAGAGAAGTCTCCTTGAAGTCTGCATGTTTATGAGCTGAAAAAGATTGCAGCTGTAGCTGTTTCTTCTTGAGCTCAGATACAGAAATATTAGAAGGCAAAGAATTGTTCTTTGGTTGGGTAGCTCCATCACATTGGCAAGCACTCATCTCTGGCTAGGAACAGGAGTAACAGCTGCCACCCCCCACTGCCTGCTCCTCATGCCTGAATCCCATGGCCTGTGAGTGAGCAGCTACAGATGCTGGGAAGAAAGGGCACAGACATTTCCCAGAATCTTTTGTTCCCATGCTGAGGTCATAACAGCCACCAAACCCCAAGCCTTCATGGTAAGGAAAGGCCTTCAAGTTTCTCAGGATCTAAGTGTGGTATTTAAGACCTTGTGTTAGTGCAAAGGAAGTTAAAGAGCCCCAGTGAGCTCTGCTTTAGTCCTGGGGAGCAGTTCTGAACTAGAAGTGACTGATTCCCTGAGCTCACCTGTGGACACAGGCACTTACATCTCCTGCAAGTGGCCATGGGCATTAGCAAAGGCTCCCAAGGGCTCCCAAGAGCCCAGGCTGCAGGGCAGTACTGGATGACTTAACCTCTGCTCCAGAACTCCATATGCCTCCTGTTAGCCCCCAGTGCAGGTGCTGGTGCTCTCCACTCACAAGTCACAACTGATAGGACAAGAGGAAAAGGAACAAGTCACACCAGGGAAGGTTTGGGTTAGACATCAGGAAAGACATCTACCTTGAAAGGGCTATGAGAGACTGGAGGAAGCTGCCCAGGGAAGTGGTCGAGTCCCCATCCCTGGCTGGATTTGGAAGCTGGCTAGATACGGTGCTCGAGGATGTGGGCTAGTAACAGCCCTGCCAGAGTTAGGTGGTGGCTGGGCTTGTGCACCATAGTGGTTCAGGGACAGGTAGCTGTTATGCTGGCTTTGTGTCCTTCTAGCCCAGGTGAGTGTCCTCTCTCCCTTCCCCACCAAGTGCTGCTACGTGCAGGGCCCTTCCTGCAGGCCCCTGTGCTGCAGTCCCCACGCTGCTCTCCTGGGGAGATTCTGGTGTCCCGGCAGCAGGTTCAAGTGTGGTTTGGCAGACACTTCCCAGCTTTGATGCTCTGAGCTGTGCTCTCCAAAGAAGAGGTTCTGGGTGGTATTTGGAAGTGCTGCTGGTGGTTGCTGCGTTGCTGTTTCTGATGACACTGCCACACGCCTGCTTTGTGAGGCCATGCTGTATGAGTACTGCAGGCTGACCGCTCTCTGCTTGTGACCCTTCTTTCCCAGAAGTGGAAATGACAACAAATGAGCTCACACTGCAGGGACTCCAGTACCTCAAGGTACCTCGGAGCAGAGCCAGGCCCCGGAGGGGAGCGGCCCCAGCCCGCAGTGGCAGATGTCAGAGAGGAACAGCTCAGCCTCCTCCTCTCTCAGAACTGACCCCTGGCCTTCTGGCTGCTGGCAGCCTCCAAAGGCCATTTCCACCCTCTGGGCTGCAGGCTCAGGTGTGAAATCTCCCAGCTCCCTGCTTTTTAAGGACAACTTTCCTGCCTCTCTGCCAGGGGCTGTGCCCAGGAGCCTGGCTCCCTTGGGCCGGGCACTGCCCCGGCACAGGCTGCCCACAGCCCTGCAGCCGAGCGCTGCCCGCGGCGTTTGGTCCAGGTCAGCACATCACAGGCACCCAGCTGGCAGGGGAGTGCCAGGAGCCCCAGGGCTGCCCCTTCCCCTTGGACACCCCCAGGTAGCAAAGCAGGACTTTGACAGCAGAGCTCCTGATGCCTCTGGGCCCCCTGGGCATTCAGCACCACACACAGGGCAGGATGCGGCCCCTCGCTTGATTGGTGAGGACCAGGATCCGGGAGCCCAAAATACAGGTGGGGAGGAGGCCACCCTGGGCCCTTGCTGCACTGATGCAAATGCTCTTTCCTCTACAGACTGACTGCAGCTTCAGGAAGCTCTCAGTTTTACCCTTCCAGCAGAACTTCCATGTTCATCACGAGAGCTTTGCTCAGCTGCTCCTGACTCTGAGCACTGAAACAGCCTGGGGTTTTCCTCTGAGTTCCACTTGCTCCCAGGCTATACTCTGTATCTGGCCAGAGGTGACACAACATCACTCTGCAGATAAGTCCTGATGTGCTTTGGCATATCCACTGTCTGCCAACAGAGGACTACAAAGGATTCCTTCACTGAGGTGAGGAGGCTGAGCTTCTTAATCAGGTAGAGGAGGCTGAGGCAGAAATTTTGCTTCAGAAAGCAACATCAGCCTCTCTCCATCATGTTTCATCAGCCCTGGCTCACTGGAGAGGCCCCAGATGACTGGAGGCTGCCAACGTGGTGCTCATCCACAAGCAGGGCTGGTTGGATGAGCCAGGGAATTCCAGGCCTGTCAGCCTGACCTCAGTGCCAGGCAAGGTTATGGAACAGATCATCCTGAGTGCAATCACACAGCACTTACAGGATGGCCAAGGGATCAGGCCCAGCCAGCATGGGTTTAGGAAGGGCAGGTCCTGCCTGACCAACCTGATCTCCTTCTATGCCCAGGTGACTGCCTGGTAGATGTGGGCAGGCCTGTGGATGGAGTCTACCTGGACCTCAGCAAGGCCTTTGACACCGTTCCCCACAGCAAACTCCTGGCCAAGCTGTCAGCCCATGGCTTGGATGGGAGCACACTGCGATGGGTTAGGAACTGGCTGGAGGGCCGAGCCCAGAGAGTGGTAGTGAATGGTGCCACATCCAGCTGGCAGCCAGGCACCAGTGGTGTGCCCCAGGGATCAGTGCTGGGCCCCATGCTCTTTAACATCTTCATTGATGATCTGGACGAGGGCATCGAGTCCATCATCAGTAAATTTGCTGACGACACCAAGCTGGGCGCAGGAGTTGATCTGCTGGAGGGTAGAGAGGCTCTGCAGAGGGACCTGGACAGGCTGGGCAGATGGGCAGAGTCCAACGGCATGAGATTGAACACATCCAAGTGCCAGGTTCTGCACATTGGCCACAGCAACCCCATGCAGAGCTACAGGCTGGGGTCAGAGTGGCTGGAGAGCAGTCAGGCTGAGAGGGACCTGGGGGTGCTGGTTGATGGTAGACTGAACATGAGCCTGCAGTGTGCCCAGGTGGCCAAGAGGGCCAGTGGCATCCTGGCCTGCATCAGGAACAGTGTGGCCAGCAGGAGCAGGGAGGTCATTCTGCCCCTGTACACTGCACTGGTTAGGCCACACCTCGAGTACTGTGTCCAGTTCTGGGCCCCTCAGTTTAGGAAGGAGGTTGACTTGCTGGAAGGTGTCCAGAGGAGAGCAACAAAGCTGGGGAGGGGTCTGGAACACAGCCCTGTGAGGAGAGGCTGAGGGAGCTGGGGTTGCTTAGCCTGGAGAAGAGGAGGCTCAGGGGAGACCTTCTTGCTCTCTACAACTACCTGAAGGGAGGTTGTAGACAGATGGATGTTGGTCTCTTCTCCCAGGCACCCAGCACCAGAACAAGAGGACACAGTCTCAGGCTGCGCCAGGGGAGGTTTAGGCTGGAGGTTAGGAAGAAGTTCTACACAGAGAGAGTGATTGCCCATTGGAATGTGCTGCCCAGGGAGGTGGTGGAGTCGCCATCACTGGAGGTGTTCAGGAGGAGACTTGATGGGGTGCTTGGTGCCATGGTTGAGTTGATCAGCTGATCATCTGATCAGCTAAACCATGGCACCAAGGGCCTCATCCAGTCCCTTTAAACACTTCCAGTGATGGTGACTCCACCAGCTCCCTGGGCAGCACATTCAATCCCCTCATCCAGACCATCAATAAAGCTGTACCTCCCTCTGCAGCTGGGGAGGTGGAAAATAAAAGTTGAGGCAACATCTAGCTGGACCCCAGCAGAATTTACAGGAGACCAAACCATGCCAGGATCCAGCAACCTGGATCTTTAAGGAGGCTCTAGGGAAGTTCCTTTCCTCATCGCTGCTGCTGCCACTCACAAGCAACTTGGTTTTCCTCTACAAAATCCATTCCTGACCCTGCCAAAAGACTGCTGGCAGACATTTTTTGACATGAAGCAGACAGTCTGTAATTAAACACTTGTAGATGATTGAAGTCAGTGAGTTATGAATGCTCTGGGACATATAAACAGCCCTCCAACAACAACGGCTCCATAACTTGAGTCGCCAAAGGGAAGGAGCTCGAAGCACAGCCGAGGCTTCTTTCCTGGAAGTGGGCTGCTGGGAATGCTGCACTTTCACAAGGCCCTCCCAAAGGTGGGGGGGTCAGCAAGAAAGGGACATTCTCCATGCTTTATTCAAGAGGTAAGAATGAATATGTACCTCACAGCTCAGGCCAAAGAACCCGTGTGAAATGGCACAGAGTCTTCCCGAGGAAGAGCTGAAGGGGTTTGCCTTTCCCCCTCTCTGCTCATGATCCTGACAGACCATTCCATGCCCACTCTGCAATGCTGGAACAACCTCTCTCTGTAGGTCTGTGATAGACACTGGGGAGGCCACAGCTTGAGCACTGTGAGGGTGACAGAGCCCTGGAACAGGCTGCCCAGGGCAGGGTGTGGAGCCTCCCTCTCTGCAGATACTCAAGAGCTGCCTGGATGTGTTCCTGTGTGATCTGCTCTAGGGGACCCTGCTTTAGCAGGGGGGGTGGACTGGATGAGCTTTCCAGGTCCCTTCCAGTACCTGGCATTCTGTGATTCTGTGTTCAGTCTTGGGTGCTGCAGTGTAAGAGAGAGATTGAGAGGCTGGAGCAGGTCCAGAGAAGGGCAACAAAGCCTGGTGAACAGTGCTGAAGTAGCTGGGGGTGTTTAGTCTGGAGAAGAGGGGAGACCTCTTTGCTCTCTACAACTCCCTGAAAGGAGGTTGGAGTGAGGCTGGTATTGGTCTCTTCTCTCAAGTAACCAGTGATAGGACAAGAAGTGGGCTCAAGATGTGCCAGGAGAGGCTTAGGTTGGCTGTTAGGAAAACCACCTTTGCTGAGAGAGTGGTGAGAGGCTGGAAGAGGCTGCCCAGGAAGGTGGTGGAGTCCCCATCCCTGGAGGTGTTCAAAGCTTGCAGATAGGGCTCCTCAGGATGTGGTTTAGTGCTCATGGTAGTGTTGGGCTGATGGTTGGACTGCATGATCTGAGAGGACTTTTGAGCCTTCGTGATTCTGTGCTCAGCAGTTGCTAAGCTTTGCACTTGTGATCTCTTGAGCACCAAAGCTTTGCAGAGTCAGAAGAAAAAGACCCAGGGAGTTCTGACACCATCTGGCTGAGAACTGAAGCCTTTATGGGCTCTGAGCCTGGTGCTTTTCTGGACACACCACTGCCTTCACGTCGTGGCCATCCCTCAGTGCTGCTCAGCATGCTCAGCTTGGCCAGTCCTTAGCATGTTTAGCACAGCTGTAACCACCCCACACTGATCTGAGTGGCTTCCCACCAGCTCACTGAGCTGATCAGGTACTGGCTGGAGCCTGGCAGCAGAAGGCACTTACAGCTCCCCAGGCAAGCAGCTTGGCTTTGGCCAAAGAGCCAGGTCAAGCCTAAGCCAGGCTGGGGAATGGTGAAGAGTGGAGTCTGAGGTTTAAGAGACTCTTTTGCTGTTTCTGCATTCATTTCTTTCTAAACAGGTTGGTCTGAAAATGCCAACTGGGGATGAAAATAGCTTTGGAAATACCAGCCCTCTGCCCTAGGGAGGAAACTGCATCTGTCAGCTAACTGCACCATCCAAACCCACCGAGGGCAGGCATGGGCATCAAACACATGCCCTGAATAGGTAGCTCTGTGTCTGCTGCTGGGCCCAGGAGGGTTAGCTCAAGTGGGAGCCATTTGGATTGGGCTGCCTGCCCTTTCTGCTCATGGCCTCGTTTTGCAGCAGTAGCCATGGCTCTCCTAACAACCCAAACAAAGGAAAACAAGGAACTGGCCTCAGGTTTGGTACATCCTGTCTGCCAGTCAGGGAGAAGTCCAACCCAAACCTTCACTCCCAAACACACTCTAAATTTTCTGCAGGCTTGACTGGGGATTCAGAGCTTCTCACTCAAGTTCCTCCCTGCTCCCAGTAATTGTATCAGGTCTGGCCATACCAAACAGCCTGCAGGCTTCCATATCTCTCCAGCAGGTTTATGTTCTGCTCCACCTTGGAGTTATTCAGTTATAAAGAAAGTGTCTTGAAGCCAAATTCTTTGTCCTCATGACTTTGGCAGCATCAGGGGCTTCTGAAGGAGCTTTTGTAGTTAAGCCCAACAGGTCATGCTGTTCTGCTTTCTGACTTGCCCTCCCCAGGAACCATTACTGACAGTCAGGAGGAAGCCTCCTTTGTCTTTTCAGCCAGGGGCAGCAGGCTCCACTGAGCTCCTGCCTCCCTCCTGTTCTAGTGGCGGGGCTGTCCAGTGCCCTGCATGGGTTTCACTGTAAGCAGCTCTGTTCAGCAGCCACAGCAGAGGACTTCTCCAGCCCCTGCAGGTATTTACACCCCTTGCTCACGGAAGCACTCAACAGCAGCCAGAGGAACGAAGGTGTGGGACTCACCAGCCTGCCTGTGGCTTTCCTCAGCACAACAAAAGGCTGTTTCTGCCTGTCCAGTGACAAGAGAGAACAGGGAAGAACAGAGCAAGCAGAGTAGGAAGGACCCACCATTGTGTCAGTATCACACTGCCCGCTCTGAAGGGTCAGGCTCTGGTCTGGGACTCACAAGGCTTTAACATTGCCCAGCAGTGCAGCAGCAGGTAGCAGCAACAGAGCTTCTGCTTGGGCTGGAGCCTGCTCCCTCTCTCCCCTTGCACTCCTTCCAGGTGCTTTGCAAGGTCCTCCTGTAGATACCTCTGCTGCTGTCAGATTAATCCTTTCACCTCCACCTGTTGGAGCTCTTGGCTTTCTTTTCCCTCTTGAAATAAGGATCTGTGAATGAGGCTTTTGTTTTGCTGTGTGGGGTTGGTTGGTTGGTAGTTGCTGTTGGGTTTACAGCAGGGGTTAGCATTTGGGGAAGTACTTCAGGCAGAAGATTATTGCTAACAACTCTGCTGTTCTGAAAGGAAAGTAGGGCTGCTTCTTGGCAGCACCACCTGTGACAAATGGGATCCTCCCTAGCACCTGGGGCAAATCCCTCCTGCCAGCTCCCACACAGCTCAGTTTCCCCCCTCTGTGTTCTGTTGTCTCTCAAACCAGGAGCTGACTGTGAAGCTGCAGCAAGCAGCAGTCAGCTGCAGGCCATGCTCCTGTGCTCACCACCCTCCTGCCTCAGCACCAGCAAGCTGGAGGCACACATGCCTGCTGTGCTCCCCAGCACGGGAGGGCTCTCTGGGTCTCATACCTGCATGCAGCAGGCTGGCACTGCCAGACTGTTCCAGGCAAGCTGTAGGAGGAAGGTTTATTACCTGTGGGAAGAGGACAAATCTCAGTCAGGTCTGAAATTATTCACAGGTCAGAGCTGTCCTCCTGGCTCAGCACCCCGAGCTGCAGTGCAGCACAGTGATTCCCAAGGGCCAAAGGGAAGCCAGCCAGGAGGTTGGGAAGCTTGAGGCAGGTGAGCTGGGCGTGATGGACACGAGCAGAGCAGAGCTGCTCCCTCGCAGCCGTCTCCCCTCCTGCCTCAAACCACGCCAGAGATGAAAGGGAGCCGCAAGTGCTTGAAGCCCAGGCAGTGCAGAGAGCAATTTGTCACTGAGTTCATCTTCTATGCAGAAGCTGGAGAAAAAAGCTGGAAATGAAATATTTGGAAGACAGGCAAGTGCCTTTCAGCACGCTTGAGAAACAGGAAGAGCTGGAGCGTGGGCTGGAAGTGCCGCGGGTGAGGAATCGGAGCGAGGGCCGAGGCTGAGCCCTGATGGATGGCTTGTGGCTGTGACTGCTCAGTGCAGGGCAGGAAAGGATGTTTTTGATTTCAGGTTCGTGGAAAAATCTCATAAAATAAGTAAAAGAGTGGTAAACATGAACATGAAATGAGTCAGGGGACCGAGAAGGCAAAGCCCGGGCCCCAGCCAATGCCAGCCAGGCAGACAGGCTATAAATACAAGCAGCCATGAGAGCCTGGCCTGGGGGAAGAGCACATCGCATGGGAGGTGTTGAACCCAAGTCCTGAAGAAGGGCTCCACACACTCAGGGGGTTACATTCTTCTGTCAGCATTTTTAGAGCTTGCCTTTGCAGAAGAGTCTGCTCTGGGCAGCACCTCTGACCTGCATGACTCAGGCCCCGCAGCTTGACCCGGCGCTGGCAGCGTGCGGCTGAGCTGGAGCCCGGCTGCAGGACATCTGGCACAGGAGACTCCAACTGATGGCTTCAAAATAGAGCAGAGCAGATTTAGGTTGGCTGTCAGGAACAGGTTCTTTACCATGGGGGTGCTGGAACACTGCACCAGCTTGCCCAGAGCCCTGTCAAGTCCCACTTTGAATATCTCCAGGGATGAGGCTTCCACCACCTCCCTGGGCAACCTGTGCCAGGCTCTCACCACCCTCATGGGGAACAACTTCTTCCTCACATCCAATCTCAATCTCCCCACTTCTAGTTTTGCTCCATCCCCCCCAGTCCTATCCCTCCCTGACACCCTCAAAAGTCCCTCCCCAGCTTTCTTGCAGCCCCCTGCAGATCCTGGAAGGCCACAATTAGGTCTCCTCAGAGCCTTCTCCTCTCCAGCCTGCACAGCCCCAACTCCCTCAGTCTGTGCTCACAGCAGAGCAGCTCCAGCCCTCTGCTCATCCTCGTGGCCCTTCTCTGGACACCTTCCAGCCCCTCCAGACCCTTCCTGTAACTTCATTTAAAACCAGTGAGGGGGACTTCATTTCCTTGGCAAATCCTAACCACATCTCTGCACACATCAGAGCACTCAAGAAATTACTTTCAAAGCTCAGTGAGAGAAGGAAAGATTTGCCCAGGTCTAAGTTCAGAGCTGTTTGGAGATTCAGTGGCAGCTCTGCATTTGGCCTGGCTGTGCAGTCAGAGTTACTTTACACAAGCCAGAAGTTCCTCCAGGATCTAGCAAACTGAGGCCCAGGCTGGTTTAAGGCTGGAGTCACAGGCATTTGCAATACATTCCTGTCTGCCTGGGGCTTGCTTTGTTGTTGATGTTGTTCTGGGGGGTGGGGGATGTGCTTGGTGATCTTTGTGGTGTTTTTATTTCATTTGGCTTTGGGTTGTTGTAGGTTTTTTTGGTTCAGCTCTCCTGACTTTACCTTTCCAAGGCTGAGCAGAAAGAGTTTGCTGTGGCCTGAGGATGATTTTTTTGCTTTGTTGTTTGTTTTTTTCCAGTGAAGGTTGTGCCAAGCTTGGGAATAAATCTCCTTCCAAGATCAGGCTCATCAGCCTGCCTGGCTGAGGCACTGCAGCCACTGGACAGGAGCCTGGTGACCTGCAGCCATACTCCCTGACAGAGCTGTACATGGCCACAGGCAAAGAATCCCCAGAGACAGAGCTGAAGAGCAGCAGCGTGGGGAGGACAGGGATCTGTGCTCAGCCTCAGTACTCACTGCAGGGATGCTCTGGATCTGTGAAGTGCTTCACACTCTTCCAGGGGGTGAGCTTTGAAGTTTCTTCTCACTGTTAAAGAGGATTTCTGCTCTGGGGATTCCATTATTGGAGGGTGTCTCCTGCAGGAGCTGTTCATTATCCATCCCTCAGTACCCTCTGCAAGATCTCCCTAGCAGCTGTTACCTATTGGCAGCTCTCCCACGGAGCATAAGGGGATGGGGAGGAAGCCATCCCCTGCCCAAGGTCATCTGCCCATGTCCAGAGCATCAGAATGACCTGAGGGCAAACTGCTCCGAGGGAGGATACAGGGTGACAGAATTCAGCATGGTGGTGAACATTTCACATCAGTTTTTACTCATCTAAACTCTCTGAGGAGAGCAGACCCCAGGGGCCTCCAGGTCCCAGCACTGTAGTTAGCATCACATCCTCTGCCTGAACAGCTCCTGCTCCATCTCCACCACTCCTGCACCCAGCCCAGAGCCAGGGGCAAGACCCTCACCAGCCAAGACAGCACCCAGAGGAGCTCAGCCCCAGCCAGCAGCCCCAGCCAGCACCCGTGGAGGGGATTGGAGCAGTCATCAATGTTAGCCCTAACAACCGGGGGGCCAGCAGGCCCCCCGGCCTTTGGAGTCACCACCACCAGCACCCAGTGTGCAGCAGGGGCACTCACCAGGGAGGAGAGGAGGATCCTCAGCCCAGATGGGCTCAGCTTGGGGCTGCTGCCCTTCCTGGGGGGATTAAATAGGGGAGTGGGTGGGGAGGGCCAAGTGGCCACAGCTGGGGTAGGAGGAGACTCCAGCAGAGCCCAGGTGCCCTGGGTGTGAGGGGGAAAAGGGGGAAAATGGGGCAGGTGAGGGACTTTGAGGGTGTCAGGGAGGGATAGGACTGGGGGGGATGGAACAAAACCAGAAGTGGGGAGATTCAGATTGAATGTGAGGAAGAAGTTGTTCCCCATGAGGGTGGTGAGAGCCTGGCACAGGCTGCCCAGGGAGGTGGTGGAAGCCTCATCCCTGGAGGTGTTTGCAGCCAGGCTGGAGGTGGCTGTGAGCAACCTGCTGCAGTGTGAGGTGTCCCTGGCCATGGCAGGGGGTTGGAGCTGGCTGAGCCTTGAGGTCCCTTCCAGCCCTGACAGTTCTGTGATTCTAAAACAATTTTGCAGTTTAGGCTGGATGTGAGGAAGAAATTCTTCACAGACAGAGACTGGCCATGGCAATGTGCTGCCCAGGGAGGTGGTGGAGGCACCATCCCTGAAGTGTTTAGGAAGAGCCTGGATGAGGCCCTTGGTGCCATGGTTTAGTTGATCAGATGGTGCTGGGTGGTGGGCTGGACTGGATGATCTTGAAGGTCCTTTCCAGCCTGGGTGATTCTGTGATTCTCTTGTGCCATCTTCCTCCAGGACTATGTTAGGTTTTCAGCCTGCTGGAGACCCTTTTGCTGTAAGCTCCTTGCTTGTCTCCCTAATGCTTTGGCAGAGGTGCAACAGGCAGTGACACCCAGCAAAAGCACAGGAACTGCTTTCCATGCCCACTGCAGTGCCCCTGTATTGAGGATGGCCACAAACAGAGGCTAACTGACACAAGATTAGTTGCAAGGTTACCTGCTTGCCTGCCTGGCATTGATTCTCTCTGCTGCTTGCCCACTTGTTAGCTCAAAAAGAAACAAGAGCAGAAGAAAGCTGTTCAGAGATTCCAGTTCCCTCTAGCTGTCTCCAGCACCACAGGACCCAGACAGGAACCCTTCCAGCAAAGTTCAGAGATGCAAAGGGCAGCTCTGGAGACTCCCTTGGCATCCAGCCATCATGGTCTCAAGGAACTCCCCCAGGCTCCTTCTCTGGCCCAAGGGCAGGCTCAGCACGAGGGAATTCCAACCACAGTGTCCCTTTGGGGGCTCTGTGGATCCTGTCAAGCAGCAGGTCCTCTGCCTTCTTCCTCAGGTGGTGTATGCTGTAAGCAACAGAACTTGCATTAAAAGCTCACCAAGATTCTTCTGCCTCCCCTGCAAGGTCCTGAGCAGATGGCAGAGCTCAGCAGAGGGCTGGTGCTGATGTCAGGACAAAAGCCATCAGTGTTTATGGGGAATTATGACTCTCCCCTGCTGTTCAGCAAATCACCTCCAAGATGATTTTTGATCTCTTCTCATGGTTTGGACACTTTTCAGTATGTGCCTGGAGAATTATCTGGGAGAATTTCTGCTCTGCTCTTGTTTGCCCTGATAGCTCAGTGCTCATCTCCTGCCTGTGGCTGGGTTTAACCCCAGCTGACAGCTAAGCACTGCACAATTGCTTGCTCCCCCCCAGGGGGACAGAGGAGAGCACTGGGCCAAAGCCAGTGAAGCTCATGGGTTGAGATAAAGTCAGCTTACTGGGACAGGAAAGGAAGTGGTTAATAATAGCAACAGCAGCAGTAATAATAGAGGACACAGTCTCAGGCTGTGCCAGGGGAGGTTCAGGTTGGATGTGAGGAAGAAGTTCTGCACAGAGAGAGTGATTGCACATTGGAATGGGCTGCCTGGGGAGGTGGTGGAGTCGCCATCACTGGAGGTGTTCAGGAGGAGACTTGCTGGGGTGCTTGGTGCCGTGGGTTAGTTGTTTGGGTGGTGTTGGATTGGTTGATGGGTTGGACACAATGATCTTGAAGGTCTCTTCCAACCTGGTCTATTCTGTGTATTCTATGTACATGTACTCTATGTATTCTAATAGTCACAGAATCATGGAGGCTGGAAAAGACCTCTGAGATCATCAAGTCCAGCCTATGACCTAACACCACCACATCAGCTAAGCCAGGCCAATAATGATGATGATGATGATGATGATGATGACAGAATATGCAGAGCAGGTGATACAGAATGCAGTTGCTCACCACTCACAGTGAGCTGGCTGCCCAGGGAGGCTGTAGCTGCCTCCTGCCTGGGGGTGTTGAAGGCCAGGCTGGATGAAGCCTTGAGCAGCTGAGTGTAGCTGAGAGGTGCCCATGGTGGGGAGGTTGGAGCAGCTGAGCTCTGAGCTGCCTTCCAGCCTGAGCCAGTCTGTGACCCTGTGAAATTGATCCTTACTCCTGGGCTCAAGCCATGCATGTCACAGCTCATCTTTGCCAGAATCCCTCACCAAATTCTGATTCCTTTGGGCTTGCTCTGAGCCAGGAGTTCAGGCAGCCATGAGTGACTGCTGTGTCCCTGACTAGACCACTGAAGCCATCAGATGCTCCTCTGCTGTTAAGTTTTGTTTAGTCTGACAGACCATAAAGAGTCATCGGGGAGCTGCTGTTCTTCTTTACTTAATGAGGAGAGCAGAGGCCAGGCTTCATCATCTTTGCCACCTCTCTTTCCCTTGGTAGGAGCTGCAGCAGTTTGCATTTGCTACCAGCATGGTGAGGAGTTAACACAGAGCCCTTCAGAGCAGGCCAGCCTCACGGCTCTGCGTTCTCTGGGCTGGAACCTCCCAGGAAGATGACTGCTGGCCTGGTGCTGAACAGCCTGGGATGCCTTTGGAGTGCAGCCTCTCATCATCTTCCACCAAACAATAGCACAGGTCCTGACTGAACACTTCTCATGCATTTCCTTTTAATGAGCTTCACTTCTGAGCAGGCAGAGGAGGATGTGAGGCAGTGGCTTGCAGAGATAAAGCACCACAGGCTGCTCTGCAGGAACTGCATGCAGCATGCTGCAGGGAGCCAAAGCGACTGGGCAAGGGATCCTGTCACCACCTACCTCTGCTCTCTCTTGATGAAGAGGGACAGAATATTGTGTGCAAAAGAAGAAATTCTTTCTGCTGGGGAAAGGGAAATTGGCACAAGAGTTGCTGCTTCAGCTTGCATCTTCTGGTGAGAGAAGCTGAAGTGTTCCTGGGGGCTGTAGTTTGCTCTGCAGCTCCAACCATCTCCTTGGCATCCAGCAAGAGGAAGAGCTGGGTCAGTGTGTGTCTGCACTGACTTGTCCATCTCTCACTGCCTTGTTCACAGAGCTGGCAGGGCTGGAAGGGACCTCAAGGCTCAGCCAGTCCCAACCCCCCTGCCATGGGCAGGGACACCTCACACCACAGCAGGTTGCTCACAGCCACATCCAGCCTGGCTGCAAACACCTCCAGGGCTGGGGACTCCACCACCTCCCTGGGCAGCCTGTGCCAGGCTCTCACCACCCTCCTGGGGAACAACTTCTTCCTAACATCCAATCTCAATCTCCCCATTTATAGTTTTGCTCCTTCCCCCCCAGTCCTATCCCTCCCTGACACCCTCAAAAGTCCCTCCCCAGCTTTCTTACAGCCCCCTGCAGATACTGGGAGGCCACAATGAGGTCTCCTGGGAGCCTTCTCCTCTCCAGCCTGCACAACCCCAACTCCCTCAGTCTGTGCTCACAGCAGAGCAGCTCCAGCCCTCTGCTCCTCCTCGTGGCCCTTCTCTGGACACCTTCCAGCACCTCTGGAGCCTTCCTGTCCTAGGGGCTCCAGCACTGGATGCAGTACTCCAGGTCAGGCTGCTCCTGGCTACTGATGTGTCTAGGCTGGAAATGGGTTCTGTCTGTTGGCAAGAAGCCTTTTCTGCTTTGTTATAGACACAAAGGTATTGGTAAGGAAAGGAGAGGCTGCTCTTGCATCCACCCATGTGCTAACAGCAGGACTGCACAAGATGCCAGAGTTTCTGCTCTGCATACCTGTCCAGCCAGCTTGCTGGCTCTGAGGACAGCAGAGAGGGTACCAGAGCCCAGCAGCTCCAGAGGTGCAGCTTCAGGATCTTTTGATACCTTTAGTGTAACTGAGACACAGACCAAGTAGCACTACAGGAAAGAGAAACCAGGATCTTCTGGATTTGGAAGGAGTTGCTGAGCAGGAGGTTCTTAAAGGCAGGGCAGCACACCCCATGCAAACTTAGGCATGGATCTGTAAGCTGAGCACAGAAACACAGAACTCTGTAGGCTGGGCAGGATCTCTGCCCTTCACCCAGCCCATTGTGCTGCTGGGAGCAGGCTCACTACAAGACTTTTTGGCAGCACACCAAGGCATCCTTTAAATCAGGCCCAAAGACAACTTCCACATCAAGCCACTTCCAGAAAGAGTACTAAAGGGTGGATGATATTCCCCAGAGCCAAGGGACCCAGGGAACACAAGGCCATTATTAAATGCTGCTGCAGGAATGAGCAGAACAGAGCTGAGGAAGTGCTGCTGCTGCCATGCTGCTTCTGGGCTGGGATGAAGAAGTGGCTAAGCAAACAAGGCAGCCTGGAGCCAGGGCAGCAGGGAAAATGCAGGAGCTGCTCCTGGGTGTTAGCAGCCAGAGAGCAGAGGAGCTCCATCAGCTCCAGGTGAAGCTGAAGCTGTGACTGCTTCAGCACAGCGAAGGCCTCAGCTGCACAAACCCAGCCACCCACCCCACAGCACAGCCCAGGGTTCAGATCATCTCTGCTGACTCTGGGGAGGACAGGAACCTTTTTCATTGCTGAGGAATGTTTGGGATGCACTTCCAGACAATGTTAGGCAGTGGCAGGGAACAGTAGTTTGTTATAGGCCCTTTATAGATTTGGCTGCTGCTCATGTAGTAAAAGACAAAACCAAACTGGTCTGGAGCACAGACCTGTGAAATGGTTATTGCCTGCAGCCCTTGGTTGGGTGCAACTCTACCAGAAGATAATAAAAAGCTATAAACATCTGCTCTTGTGTGAGCTCTTGCTCCAGAAATGTCCAGAGCTGCTCACAGTTGGAGTGTAGTCAAACAGAAATTTGACTGCTGACTACTTTCTACCTGCTCAGAAGCTAAAATACAGGAATAGAATGGCAAGGATGGAAGCCCAGCATGGCTCAGGCTGAAGGCAGCTCAGAGCTCAGCTGCTCCAACCTCCCCTCCATGCCCAGGGACACCTCTCAGCTACACTCAGCTGCTCCAGGCCTCATCCAGCCTGGCCTTCAGCACCCCCAGGCAGGAGGCAGCCACAGCCTCCCTGGGCAGCCTGGGCCAGAGTCTCAGCAGCCTCCTGCTGAACAACTTCTTCCCCAGCTCCAGTCTGACCCTGCTCTGCCTCAGCTTCAAACCATTCCCCCTTGGCCTGTCTCTGGACCCCTGATGGAAAGTCCCTCTGCAGCCTTCCTGCAGGATCCCTTCAGGTCCTGGATGAGGCAAGCCAAGGAAGTGTTTTGTCTTGGACATCCCATACCTTTGTCCTGTATTTCCTGGAAGTGCAGCTGGGCTCAGTACTTGCTTGTGTGGCAAGCAGCACCTCATGGCAACAGCCACACAGAGCCAGCTGGTTGCAGGACTGAAAGGACCTTTATGACACACACAGTGACTGGTGCCCCGTGAAGGATCACTGTGGCACCCAAGTAAGCAGCAGCTAAGGCTGGGGTTGAGGATTAGTCCACAGGACATGGGCTCCACTCTTCTAAGTCTGGCTCAGGTTGGAAGGGACCTTAGAGATCATTTACCTCAACTTCCTCACCATGGGCATGGATACCTCTCAATCAGCCTTGGCTGCTCAGCACCTCCTGATTCTTGGCTGCTCAAGAGTGTTCCTGATCCCTTCCCTTCTGTACTGGGTGCAAATGTTTGCAGCTCAGTTAGCAAATGAGAACAATTCTCTTTTTTGGCACTCACACAGCTGTGGTGATGCTGAAAGCACTTAGCCACCAGCCTTAGCCCTTCCCAGCTATTCCATCCCTATTGTGTCTGCACTGCTATGAACTATTCAGCTCATTTAAATGAATCTTAATCTTCTCCTTACAAAACTGGAAGCAAAATACTTAAGGTGCAAATCAAGACAATGCTGACTGAAAGCAAGACTAAATGCAAGCTGAGCTGGAAAACCATGCCAGCTGCTGCTGCTGCTCATGGCCAATACTCGCTGCACGCTGCAGGACTGCAACCCTTCATTACCTCGGCTCAGGAGCAAGGTTTCTCCACTCTGACATCCTGTGGAAATCCAAGTGGATTTCCAACCTGGATGCTTGAGCTTAGTCTCTTCCTTTGTGCTTTGTTGTGTGATAAACCTTGCAGAGCAGCCCAGCTCTGCTCTCCTTGGTGGCTGCACTGCAGCTCACACAGCTGGCATCTCCTCTGCCTCCGAGTTCACCTCTGCTCTGTCGCTGTTTTCACAGGGGACGAGGTGCTGCTGTCCTGCTGCCTACCCAAGTTGTTTTGCACTACCTTTGTCCTACTGGAAAGTTAAACAGGGAGTAGGAAATATTTGCTCCCAAAAAGCAGCACCAAGTTCTTCCATGGGTTTGTAATGCAAGAGAAGAGCAATCTCCCTTCTGCTGTGGTTTGCCTGAGCTTGTTTTCTTTCATGTTTTATAATAAGCTGTGGCATTTAATGATGCCTTCAGTAAACACCAGCAGCATTTTTTTCCTCTTTAGTAGCCAGTGATTAATGTCTCTTCTATGTATTCAAAGAATTTGGTTTATGCCACAACCACAACTGCAGCTTCCCACAAAAACAATTCCTAGTTAAGCCCTGCCTTTACTCCAGTGTTTATTCAGTGCTCAGCAGCGACCTGTGGCGCTGCAGGCGAGGAGGGCAGCGTCCTCATCCAGTCGTGCAGTGCACCTACAGATCCCCCTCTTCCAGGCTTCAGCCCCTGTGCCTCTCTGTGAGGGTAGCACAGCACAGCCACAGCAGCTGAGGGCAGTTTCTGCAGAGGACACTCTGCTCACCGTTAAAAATAGGCTGGGAGATGACACAGGGCACTGCAGTCAGGCCACAGGCAAGGCTGTGCTCTGCTCCTGCTCACTCTGTCGGAGGGCAGCGGTCCTCAGGCTTCCTCAGGGCAGGAATAACTCCAGGGACCTGTCCATGCTGAGTGTCAGCTGTCTGTGCCTCAGGATAACAAAGTGCTGCCATTTGCACACATCTGAGATTTCAGCTCAGAGCCATGTGGCAGGCAGCTGGCGTGTGCTGGGCAGGCAAAGCACCAGGCTCCTGCAGCACATCCTGACCTGGCCCAGAGTCTCTCTGTGCAGGCTGTGGCCCAGCCTGACAATGCCTTCCCCACCTGAGAAGACAGCTTCAGCCTCTCTCCAGGAGTCTCTTCACAGGAGCTGTGCCCTTGTTTGCTCCATCTGCTAATCACAGGGATGAGTCTCCAGGCTGCTTTCCTAGGTGCATGAGGCTGGAATCCAGACCCTCACCAGAGCCACTGACTGCTCATCAGAGAAACTCTTCACATGAGCACTTGGGATTCCTTTAGCAAGCTTGTACATCAGCACATTCAGGTTAGGCTGTGCAGAGGTCACTTCTCAAACCTTGTCCAGCCCAGGGAACTGCCCTGACAGGAGTGCAGGTTTCCTATCCCCCAGGCTAGCTGGCTGCTCCCTTTACAGCAGGGCTGAGGAACCCGCAGCTCATCAGCCTTCAGAGGAGTTCCTCTGGCGTTTGGGGGGATAGGGAAGGCCACTAAGGAGCAGGCAAACATAGATCCTGCCAACAGCATGGGAAAGGCTGCTTCAGGCCTCAGGAGACAAGGAAGTGCTCCCTGGCCACTCACACAGACTGTGCAAAGAGGAGCAGGGCCAGGGTGAGCCCTGCCATGCTGGGTACCACATCCCAGCCACAGCAACCTTCCCTGCCTCTCATGCCCTGGGCAGGGGATGCCCAGTGCCAGGTTAGAACCTCAGCTGTACCAGCCCACGCTCCTGGCTCTGCCTGTCTTTGAGCCACTGATGGAGTTAGCACTGAAGGCAAGCAGCAGGAGCACTCCTTTCAGGCACAGGGCTCCAAGGTGTTCCAGCAGCACTGCTTTGCATCCCAAGGAAGCAGAGAGCAAAGAGTTGATAGATTTCCCACTTCCTGCCATCAAGCTCAGTGGCAAATAAGCTCCCTGTGCAGCTGTCAAACGCAGGGCTCGGCTCTGAGGTGCTGGGAGGGGGAAGCCGAGCATCGCCTTGCATGCTGCTCTCTGGCCAGCAGCTCCTCCTCTACAAACCGTGGAACAAGTCAGAAATGTTTCGATTGATTCAGGCCTCCCTTGCGGATCAGGAATTCACTGCCCCGACACAAACAAAGCCTCAGCAGGAAGCAATCATCACTTCAGTCAGCCTCTGCCTGCTCCCTGCACTCACCGTGGCCTCAGGGGGCTTAGCCTTGCTTGCTCGCTTTCCCTGCGGCAGCTTTCGGGTCCTGCATGTCTTTGCTGGCCCTGACAGCTAAAATCTGCAGCAGGGAGCTTGTCAGAGGGGCAGGAAGAGTTAACGCTGAAAGGAGAATTACTACAACCAGAAGGATGTTCTCCAGCTTCTGTGATTTATAGCCTAAAAATAAAATGAAGTAGCTTAAAATAACAATCCTGAGTCTCACCAAAGCCCAGGGACTCTCCCCTATACTCAGACTTGGCTGTTTTGCTTGGAGCCTTGCTTCATGGAACTTTATCTATAAATCAAGCTCCTGGAAAAAAAATGAACCTCCCCCCCCCCCCCCCCCCCCCCCCCCGCTGAAATCACAATCAGAGTCAAATATTTGTGTGATGATTTTGGTGAGCAGCTCAGTAAATACCTTGTCATCAGCTGGATCCTCCAGCGAGCAGCCCAGCTTCTTTTCGCTTCAGCTTGGGAAACTCTGATTCAGTGATGGAGGAGAGCACTGTGCCTGCCAAAACAGCTGCCTGGCAGGTCTGCACAGAGCACCCTCCCCACGCTGCCCACAGCCTGCTGCTCTGCCTCTGGCACTCCCCACAGCTCACACCTGGACAATCCTGTACAGACACCCGCTGCCTTCCTGCCCCATGCCCATCCCCTGGGCACCTTTTCAGTACTCTCTCCTCCCTAATCTTGAAGGTTTCTTGCTGTGATTGTTCATCACCCGGCAGCAAACCTCCAGGTCTCACTTCTGTCCCCTTCTTTCACCATCTTCTCACACTGGCTGGCCTCACCCTTCTTCCAGACCTTCCCTTCTCCACCACTCCTGTTCCTGCTCCCATGTCACTTCTGTGCCCTTTCCTCACTCTACCCCTATCCATTTGTCGTGGCATCCCTCCTCTGGCTGTCTCCTAGCTGCCTGCTCCATGCCTCATGGGAGTGTAGTTAGCCAGCTTTTCTCTGTACCTTGTTCTCTTCAGTGCATGGCTCTCAGGGGGATGAGGCCAATTTCTTCTGCAGCTACCCTCTGTGGTCCAGGAGTGCCAGTCTTGTTTGCCCAGCCTCTGGTCTCCAGTGCCAGCAGCCACTGTCCTAATGCTGGCCCCTTGCTTTCTCCAAGTTCTGCAGCAGCCTCTCTGCAGCAGCCTCTTGCAGCAGCCTCTCTGCAGCAGCCTCTCTGCAGCAGCCTCTCTTCAGCAGCCTCTCTGCAGCAGCCTCTCTGCAGCAGCCTCTCTTCAGCAGCCTCTCTGCAGCAGCCTCTCTGCAGCAGCCTCTCACAGCAGCCTCTCTGCAGCAGCCTCTCTGCAGCAGCCTCTCTGCAGCAGCCTCTCTGCAGCAGCCTCTCTTCAGCAGCCTCTCTGCAGCAGCCTCTCACAGCAGCCTCTCACAGCAGCCTCTCACAGCAGCCTCTCTTCAGCAGCCTCTCTGCAGCAGCCTCTCACAGCAGCCTCTCTTCAGCAGCCTCTCTGCAGCAGCCTCTCACAGCAGCCTCTCTGCAGCAGCCTCTCACAGCAGCCTCTCTTCAGCAGCCTCTCACAGCAGCCTCTCTGCAGCAGCCTCTCACAGCAGCCTCTCTGCAGCAGGCTCTCTGCAGCAGCCTCTCACAGCAGCCTCTCACAGCAGCCTCTCTGCAGCAGCCTCTCACAGCAGCCTCTCTGCAGCAGCCTCTCTTCAGCAGCCTCTCTTCAGCAGCCTCTCACAGCAGCCTCTCACAGCAGCCTCTCACAGCAGCCTCTCTGCAGCAGCCTCTCACAGCAGCCTCTCACAGCAGCCTCTCTGCAGCAGCCTCTCACAGCAGCCTCTCACAGCAGCCTCTCTGCAGCAGCCTCTCTGCAGCAGCCTCTCTTCAGCAGCCTCTCTTCAGCAGCCTCTCTGCAGCAGCCTCTCACAGCAGCCTCTCTTCAGCAGCCTCTCTGCAGCAGCCTCTCTTCAGCAGCCTCTCACAGCAGCCTCTCTGCAGCAGCCTCTCTGCAGCAGCCTCTCACAGCAGCCTCTCTTCAGCAGCCTCTCTGCAGCAGCCTCTCTTCAGCAGCCTCTCTGCAGCAGCCTCTCTACAGCAGCCTCTCTGCAGCAGCCTCTCTGCAGCAGGCTCTCACAGCAGCCTCTCTGCAGCAGCCTCTCTTCAGCAGCCTCTCTGCAGCAGCCTCTCTGCAGCAGCCTCTCACAGCAGCCTCTCTTCAGCAGCCTCTCTGCAGCAGCCTCTCTGCAGCAGCCTCTCACAGCAGCCTCTCACAGCAGCCTCTCTGCAGCAGCCTCTCACAGCAGCCTCTCACAGCAGCCTCTCTGCAGCAGCCTCTCACAGCAGCCTCTCTGCAGCAGCCTCTCACAGCAGCCTCTCTGCAGCAGCCTCTCTGCAGCAGCCTCTCACAGCAGCCTCTCTGCAGCAGCCTCTCACAGCAGCCTCTCACAGCAGCCTCTCACAGCAGCCTCTCTGCAGCAGCCTCTCACAGCAGCCTCTCACAGCAGCCTCTCTGCAGCAGCCTCTCACAGCAGCCTCTCTGCAGCAGCCTCTCTTCAGCAGCCTCTCTGCAGCAGCCTCTCACAGCAGCCTCTCTTCAGCAGCCTCTCACAGCAGCCTCTCTTCAGCAGCCTCTCTTCAGCAGCCTCTCACAGCAGCCTCTCTTCAGCAGCCTCTCTTCAGCAGCCTCTCTGCAGCAGCCTCTCTTCAGCAGCCTCTCTTCAGCAGCCTCTCACAGCAGCCTCTCTTCAGCAGCCTCTCTTCAGCAGCCTCTCTGCAGCAGCCTCTCTTCAGCAGCCTCTCGCAGCAGCCTCTCTGCAGCAGCCTCTCACAGCAGCCTCTCACAGCAGCCTCTCACAGCAGCCTCTCTGCAGCAGCCTCTCACAGCAGCCTCTCTGCAGCAGCCTCTCTGCAGCAGCCTCTCACAGCAGCCTCTCACAGCAGCCTCTCACAGCAGCCTCTCTGCAGCAGCCTCTCACAGCAGCCTCTCTGCAGCAGCCTCTCTGCAGCAGCCTCTCACAGCAGCCTCTCACAGCAGCCTCTCACAGCAGCCTCTCTGCAGCAGCCTCTCACAGCAGCCTCTCTGCAGCAGCCTCTCACAGCAGCCTCTCTGCAGCAGGCTCTCTGCAGCAGCCTCTCACAGCAGCCTCTCTTCAGCAGCCTCTCTGCAGCAGCCTCTCACAGCAGCCTCTCACAGCAGCCTCTCACAGCAGCCTCTCTGCAGCAGCCTCTCACAGCAGCCTCTCTTCAGCAGCCTCTCACAGCAGCCTCTCTTCAGCAGCCTCTCTGCAGCAGCCTCTCACAGCAGCCTCTCTGCAGCAGCCTCTTTTCCCACTCCTTGACTTCCCAGCAGGTATTTGGCTCCTTATTGTCTACCCCCATACACCGGCTGGCATCAGACCAGTGTCCCCCAGGACCGTTGGCACACATGGATGAGTAAATAAACAGCACACATCGTATTTCCCTGTGAGGAAAGAGCAGCTGCCATTCTCCCCAAGCCTCAAATGCCTCTAAGTGAGGTATAAATCAGAATCTAAAGCGAGAGGAAGCATGAGAGATTGAGCAGCTTTGTGGTGAGCCTTTCACAGACAGAAGACCTTTGTCCCTGCTGGAATTCCCTGGGTTTCTGTGGGTTATCTGAACACCAAGGCAAACAGGAACTGATTTTGGATCATGTGCAAAGACAGAGCGAGGAGGAGAGGGGGAAAAATAAAGCTGCAATGATAGCCACTGGCCTGCAAGTCTGTGCTGCAGTCACATCCAGAGCTTCCCCTGCGTGGCCAGAAGACCTCTGCTCAGGTTCTGCTGCTGCCAGAGGAGCAAACTCCATGTCAGCTTGTACAAGGAACGAGACAGGAATGGATGTGGGAATGCAGACACCTCTGTGGGGAAGGTAGTGGCACAGCTGCACCCTGAAGACTGCCTTGGTGCTGCCTATTCCACCTTCAAACAAGGAGACTGTGAGCTTATAGCAAGGGAGACAAGAGCAGAGATTTCAGTCTTTGAAGTCTACAGACTGCCCAGACTCAGGCTGCGGTCTGAGCAGGGACACAAAGCAGCACCTTCAGCCTCAGGAAGCTTCCTAAGCACGTGTGGTCCAGTTTGGATCATTTTCCTTCACACAGGCTGGAGGCTTGGTGAGGTCTGAAGAGATGTTAAAGATCCTTTGAGAGCAGAAGTGCTGTAGGTTAACAAACTCTGCCTACTGGTAGTGGCTGTCCTCAGCTGGTGATCTCTCACATTTCCATCGGTGGAACAGCTCCTGGCTTCATCCCTGACTGCGTATTTACATAAAGCTTTCCCTGCTGCTCCTCCTGCCTCAGAAAGAAAGCACGCCTGTTCAGAAGCATTCAGAGGCACATTCCACTCCATTTGCATCCTTAACCTCTTCCTTGCTCTCTCTTTGTCTGACACAAAGATGAAGTTAAACCGCTCAGCCAATCTTCACAGCTGAGCTGCAGGCAGCTGCCTCCTATTTATTCTCCTTGTGTTCTCCTTTCAGAGTCGGACACTTGGTCTCTGCTGTAGTCTCCACGCTGCCTCGCTCTCCCTCGCTGCTGATATTCCAGCTGTGCTTCAGAGAACAGCTGCACAGCCTTGCTGTTGTCTTGCCAGCCTGATAAACTCTTCTGTCGTTTTGTCCCAGTCCCTAAGTCTGCTCAAACGTGAGGGAGCAGAGCTGCAAGCCCTTCTCATTTTGGATTGGGTGCCCCAGCGTGGTGTGCAGCAAGGTTCATCCATGCCCTGGAAAACACCTCCCAGTACTGCCCAAGGGTGCCCAGACTCTTCCTGCAGTCACAGAATGGCCTCAGAGCTCAGCTGCCCCAACCCCCCCCCCATGCCCAGGGACACCTCTCAGCTGGACAGATGGGCAGAGTCCAAGGGCAGGAGATTGAACACATCCAAGTGCCGGGTTCTGCACATCGGCCACAGCAAGCCCATGCAGAGCTACAGGCTGGGGTCAGAGTGGCTGGAGAGCAGCCAGGCTGAGAGGGACCTGGGGGTGCTGGTTGATGGTAGGCTGAACATGAGCCTGCAGTGTGCCCAGGTGGCCAAGAGGGCCAGTGGCATCCTGGCCTGCATCAGGAACAGTGTGGCCAGCAGGAGCAGGGAGGTCATTCTGCCCCTGTACACTGCACTGGTTAGGCTGCACCTCGAGTCCTGTGTCCAGTTCTGGGCCCCTCAGTTTAGGAAGGAGGTTGACTTGCTGGAACGAGTCCAGAGAAGAGCAACAAAGTTGGTGAGGGGTTTGGAACATAAGCCCTACGAGGAGAGGCTGAGGGAGCTGGGGTTGCTTAGCCTGGAGAAGAGGAGGCTCAGGGGTGACCTTATTGCTCTCTACAACTACCTGAAGGGAGGTTGTAGACAGACGGATGTTGGTCTCTTCTCCCAGGCAGCCAGTACCAGAACAAGAGGACACAGTCTCAGGCTGCGCCAGGGGAGGTTCAGGCTGGATGTTAGAAAAAAGTTCTATCCAGAGAGAGTGATTGCACATTGGAATGGGCTGCCTGGGGAGGTGGTGGAGTCACCATCACTGGAGGTGTTCAGGAGGAGACTTGATGGGGTGCTTGGTGCCGTGGGTTAGTTGTTTGGGTGGTGTTGGATTGGTTGATGGGTTGGACGCAGTGATCTTGAAGGTCTCTTCCAACCTGGTGTATTCTATGTACTCTATGTATTCTATGTACACTCAGCTGCTCAAGGCCTCATCCAGCCTGGCCTTCAGCACCCCCAGGCAGGAGGCAGCCACAGCCTCCCTGGGCAGCCTGTGCCAGAGTCTCAGCAGCCTCCTGCTGAAGAACTTCTTCCTCAGCTGCAGTCTGACCCTGCTGTGCCTCAGCTTCAAACCATTCCCCCTTGGCCTGTCTCTAGACCCCCTGATGGAAAGTCCCTCTGCAGCCTTCATGCAGGATCCCTTCAGCTCCTGGCAGGCAGCTCTGAGGTGCCCCTGGAGCCTTCTCCTCTGCAGGCTGCACAGCCCCAGCTGCCTCAGCCTGTGCTCACAGCAGAGCTGCTCCAGCCCTGGAAGCATCTCTGTGGCCTCCTCTGCCCTCACTCCAGCAGCTCTGTGTCCTTCTCCTGCTGGGGACAGCAGACCTTGGGGCAGTTCTGTGATTAACATGAGTTCATTTTTCATCTTGTTTTCTGTTGCTGCTTGAACTCTCTCCCAGCCCCCTGGCCCAGGCCGTTCAGTGCAGGCCACAGCAGCTCATCACTTCAGGTTATTTTTAACCAGGCAGCCTTGCATGGGAAAGCTGAGGGCTGCTTCCCTGCTCTTAGTCACGAGAAATCCCTGTGGATTTTGTTAATACATTGTTTGTGTTGCCATGCAAGGCACAACCAGTGCCAGTGTGAAAGCACTGCCTGCTCACACCACTTCTTGCCTGTCAGCAGCAGGGCTGCTCGTGCTGCCTGCTGGAAGCTGGGCACTGGGTTTGTGACTGCAGCTGTGCTTTACTGAGAGCAAAGTGACTAACAGGGCTCTGCTGATCCAAAGGCTTCCTCCAAGAGCAGCTATCGACTCAGCTGAGCCAAAACAGGGCACAGAAAGCTGCCTTTTCTATTTCCCTGTCCAAACCTGCAGGAACTGAGGTGTCAGGGATGCTGGAATTGTGTGGATGGTTAACATACAGCAGAGAAATCAGCTGCACGTGCTGGGGGGCTTGGCAAGTGTGGGTGAGGTGAGTGGGCAGAGGACTGAGAGCTGTCTGGGTGACAGAGCTCCCAGGACTGTTGTCAGCAGTCTGGAGCCTAGTGGGAGGCCTGGAGCTAGTGGTGCTCCCCAGGAGTCAGAATTGAGCCCAGTCTTGTTCAGTATCCTCATCAATGACCTGGAGAAGGGGACAGAGTGGACCCTCAGCAAACTTGTTGGTGACATGAAGCTGGGAGGAGCGTCTGACACCCCAGAAGGTAGTGCTGCCCTGCAGTGACACCTGCACAAGCTTGCTGCCCTGTTCAAGAGAGAGGAAGGCTGCTGGAGAGTGCAGCAGAAGGCTGCAGAGATGGTGGGGGGCCTGGAGCCTTTTCTGAGGAGAGGCTCAGCCCTGGGGCTGTTGAGCCTGGAGAAGGCTGAGATGCTGTCAGTGCTTATAAATACCCAGAGGGAGAGATTTGTAAGGGACATCAGCACAGCTCTGCAGGGCCACTGTCAAGAGGATGGAGCCAGACCCTTCAGTGCTGCCCAGTGACAGGACAAGGGGCAGTGGGCACAAGCTGGGACACAGCAAGTTCCCTCTCAGCATGAGGGCAAGCTTTACCTTGAGGGTGCCAGAGCACTGGGACAGGCTGCCCCAAGAGCTGTGGAGTCTCCTGCTCTGGAGAGATTCCAGACCCAGCCGAACACATCCCTGTGCCACCTGCCCTGGGTGACCCTGCTTCCACAGGGGGTTGGGACTGGCCCCTTCCAGTCCCTAACATTCTGTGATTCTGTGTGTGGCGCTGGGAGGTCCCAAGGGGTGTGCCCAGCCCAGGGGGTGGTCACAGGGACCAGGTATTCCATTGCCATAGTGCCCTGCTCCCCTGTAAAAAGGCCATGCGGGGTCTTCACTTCCTCTTTCCTCCCCTGCTGCTGCCTAGGTACAATGGCTGAGCTGCCTCCCTTGGGCCTGCCCAGGCCCCAGGCTGGGGGGGGTGGGGGGGTTGGGTGTACCCCCAGGTGGGGATGGGATGTTCTTGGGTATCTTCTGGGATCTCTCTCTTTGTCACAGTGCTTGTGGGTCTCTGTAAAACTTCCATTGTTGTTTATTGTTGTTTTCCTAGTTAAACTTTCCATCCCTTTTGCAATCCCTTTGCCTGAGTCGTTATTTCTGCCTGTGGTGGGGAGGGGGTCTGCCCCAACCCATTGCACTGTGGAAGGCTGAAGGAGTGTCTTGAGATTTTGGAATACAGAGAAAATAACCTTAGGCTGAGTCCATTTCCATAGGGAAGAGGAAATGGTTTACAGCCCTTCAGGGGCCTGCCCAGGCCACTCGGGCTCCCAGTGCCAGCTCAGTTAGTGCCTTCCTAGGCATCAGTGGTACAATGATAGAAAACCCAAGAATCACCACCAGAGGAGTTCCAGCAAACATCTGTTGCATTTGGGAGCTGAAGTCAGAACAAAGACCTCAGCACAGCTGTACAATGTCACTGAAGCAGCAGCCCCCTGGATTCCTGTCCAGCTGAGTCAATATGTAGGTAGTCGTTGCCTGCTTAATCACAGGTTGGGAAGCTGTGGCCAGCAGCTCCAGTGGGATGAGGAAAGGAAAAGGTGGTGTGAAACGACCCTGTGAGAGCTCTCTGGATGCCCCAGGGAAGGAGTCACCACCATTCTAGCAGGGCAGGATGAGTCATCCTGCTCTAAGGGAGCTAAACTCTGTTTTGGAGAAGTCTGTGCCTTGCAATTGTTTGCCTTTTCCAGCTTTGATATCCTGGGTTTCCATTTGGGTTGGCATTGGAGCTGGCAGCTTGGAGAAGGTTAAGGAACAAACTTGGGGCACTTGCAGGTTGAGCAAAGGCAATAAACCCAACCTCTCTGTGCCAGGTTTCTGATCTTACTGATGCAAGAGGAAAGTTCAGAAGCTGGTTAGGTAGGATCCAGATGATGCAGGCAGCCTCTGACTGGAAGGTAAACAAACACTCCGTGAGTCTGTGTATTTGTGTTTGAAGAATTCCTGATGGCATCTCACAGTTCGTGAAAGTGAAGTCACTGTGTGCAAGGGACAGAGTTACAAAGACCACAGGAAGGTGGTGCCACACTCCCTGAGAAAAGGGCCTCACCTCTTAGCGGTGGTGAAGAGTTTGAACTTCAGAGGCTGATGGATACTGCAGGAGCTGCCATTAAAAACATCTCCCCAAGGCAAGCAGGCTGCATCCCAGCCAGCACTGGCTCACATCCCCAGCAACAGCTCTTTACCAGCGCTGAGAAAAAGGCCTTGCACAATAAAAACTGCTCTCTGCTGAAAACCTGGAGTTCCACAGGATCACAGAGACCCCCAGAGAGCCTGCACTCCAAGCCCCCTGCCAGAGCAGGAGCTCCCAGGGTAGGGCACACAGGAAGGCAGCCAGGTGGGGATGGAAAGGCTCCAGAGCAGGAGACTCCACAGCCTCTCTGGGCAGCCTGCTCCAGGCTCTGCCACCCTCACCCTACAGAAGTGTTGAGGTGGAGCCTCCTGAGTTCCAGCTTGTATCCATTGTTCCTTGTCCTGTCACTGGGTACCACCAAGGAGAGCCTGGCACCTTCACCCTGACCCCCACCCCTCAGCTATTGATAAACATTGATCAGATCCCTCTCAGCCTTCTCTTCCCCGGACTAAACAGCCCCAGGGCTCTCAGCCTTACTTCTGTCCCACAACACACAGCAGGGATGAAGCTCCTGGTGGAGAAATACACAGCTGGAACACAGAGCAAGGGTGGAGAGGGATTCCCCTCAACATCCAAGCAACGTCCACAGGTACCATACACACTCAGGGGTGTTGGGGCCAGAGGTGGGCCCTCAGCACAGCCCTGGCAGAGGGAAGTTTTCCCTGCTGCTGCTACACACACAGAGGAGTTGTGAGCTCTTTCTGGCACATTCACTGTAAACCAAGAGCAAGATGTTAGAATAGAAAGGTAGTCTGTCCTCTGTTCCAGAAGCCAGAGTCCAGCACACATTCCATAATGGAACTGCTGAAACTTTTCTGAGTGTTGTGTTCTGGGCTGTGCTCTGTTTGCTTGTTTGTGTTTCTGTTTAATTGCCACTTTTCTGCAGTGCAATCTTCCTTTGCAGAGGGAGAATCCCTCCTGCTTGGGTTCCAAACACCCCAGCCCTAGAGAGCAAAGAACAGATGTGGGAAACACTGAAGACCTCCAAGATTTACAGGGTTTTGTCAAAGAGCATTTCCAAAGGCCAATAATAACTCCCCAAAGCAGAGGGTTTTATACCCATCTGCATCAGACTTCTGGAACTCAGACAGAACGGGGAGGTTGTAAGTGTAGATGTTCAGGACAGCCTGGCTGGGCCTTAAGCAACCTGAGTGAGCAGAGGATGTCCCTGCCCACAGCACAGGGGGTTGGAATTAGCTGATCTTCAAAGGTCACTCCCAGCCCTGTGACCCTGTGAATGCCAGCCTGGAACAAAGGCAGTGCAAACCTTTCTGCTTTGCTGTCTGCAGGAGCAGACACAGGACATTACCAGAGTGAAATTCAGCATGGAGGGAAAAGGGAAGAAGCTCCTTCCAGGTTAGCATTGATTATTCTCTTTCCTGAAATTATTGATAATGGAAGCTTCAAAGATTTACACAGTGAAGGCTCTCCCAAGCAGATAATCCCCTGAGCAAAGAGCAAGAGCACAACTAAAGAAAGGTGATAAAGCTTATTGATACCAGGATGATCGAGGGACTGGAGCACTGCCCTATAGAGCCCTGGGGCTGTTCAGTCTGGAGAGGAGAAGGCTGAGAGGGATCTGATCAATGTCTATCAATAGCTGAGGGCTGGGGGTCAGGAGGGAGGGGACAGGCTCTGCTCAGCTGCACCCTGGGATAGGACAAGGGGCAATGGATGGAAACTCCAGCATAGGAGGTTCCATCTCAACATGAGGAGGAACTTCTTCCCTGGGAGGGTCCCAGAGCCCTGGAGCCAGCTGCTCAGAGAGGTTGTGGAGTCTCCTTCTCTGGAGCCTTTAGAGCCCCTGGATGTGTTCTGTGTGCCCTGTGCTGGATTCTATGCTCCTGCTCTGGCAGGGGGCTTGGATTGGATGATCTCCAGAGGTCCCTTCCAAGCCCTGACATCCTCTGATCTGTGATCCTGTGATCAGCAGCTCAGACTCCTAAACTGATTCTGCCTGTGAGAGCAATCTGCCAACAGCAGGTTCCACAGTAGGCTGCAGGAGCTGATCCAGTGGCATCAAAGCCCCACTTGTACACGAGGCAAGCAGAAAGCAGTGGCTGAGCCCTCGGGCAGATGTCATCTTGCAGAGCAGTGCTGGAGCAGCGGCCGGGGGTCCGGCGCTGCTTTGGCAGAGCCCTGCTGCGGGGCTGGCTGCCAGGAGCAGCTGTGCAGTGACAAGCCTGGAATGTCCTCTGAGTAAGGCTGGCTGCAAAGCCCTTGGGCTGGGAGAGTGGGAGGCTCTCGAGGAGCTTGAGAAATATGAAAGCCCCATTCAGTACTCCTACTAATAATAAAGTCATTAAACTTAGTCATGTAAAGAAGGGAAGAGGAAAATAACCTCAGAACAATGTTGCTGTTTATTCAGCCTAGGAAAACAAACTGTGTGTGTTCAGGGTAGGTCCTGTGAGGGTCACTCCTGCTGATGGGTGGCTCTGGGAGCCTGGGGCTCAAGCAGCACATCAGAATCCAGGAGGTCAGGCTGCATTCAGGTTTCTGATTTACAGCAGAATATAGCTCCATATTCCTACCCACTACAGTCAGCAGAGGACTCCAGCTGCCTTCCTGGCTGGCATTGGAGCGTTCCCTGTGCTGCAGGAACTCCTGGCTCTGCTCTCCAGGCTCAACACAAAGGGCACAGAATCATAGAGTGGGTGGGGTTGGGAGGGAGCTTAAAGCTCCTCCAGCTCCAAGCCCCTGCCATCGACACACCTCCTGCTAGAGCAGGTTCCTTGCGGCCCCATCCAGCCTGGCTTTGAACAGCTCCAGGGTTGGAGCCTTCACAGCTTCCCTGAGCAAGCTGTGCCAGTGCCTCCCCACCCTCATGCTGAAGAGTTCCTCCCTAATGTCTAATCTGCCTCCAACTTCTTCCACCGTGGAGCCACCCCTGCTCGTCCTCTCACTGCACAGCTTTGTGAACAGGCCCTCTCCAGCTGCCCTGGAGGCCCCCTGCAAACACTGGGAGAGCCACATCAAGAGGTAGGGCTGTGCTGGAGAGAGCCCCACACAGAGCTACCAGGGAGACTGGGGACCTGAACACCTCTGCTGTGAGGACAGGCTGAGAGCCCTGGGGCTGTTTAGTCTGGAGACAAGATTAAGGGGGGCTCTGATCCATGGCTGCCAATATCCGAGGGGTGGGTGTCAAGATGAAGGTGCCAGGCTCTTCCTGCTGGTGCCCAGGGATAGGACAAGGAGGAACACAGGAGCTTCCACCTCCACATGAGGAGAAACTTGCAGTGAGGGTGGCAGAGCCTGGAGCAGGCTGCCCAGAGGGGTTGTGGAGTCTCCTGCTCTGCAGACTTCCCAGCCCCACTGGATGTGTCCTGTGTGCCCTGCTCTGGCAGGGGCTTGGACTGGGTGATCTCTGGAGGTCCCTTCCAGCCCCTACTGCTCTGTGACTCACATTTCATTTCAAACCAAAACAGGGCAGGAACTTGGAGTTCCTGAACAGAAGTTCCTCATGTGACCATGGAAAGAAATGATTCTGGGAACCAGGAATGTTCTGAGTATCCTGAAAAGTGAATGAACAGAAGTTCATGAGCTGCTGTTCCACCCTACTGTGTCTGAGATAAAACTGGCTTAGTTACATCTAACACATGTCCCCATCCAGAGCAGGCTGTGGGCGCTGGCACAGCCCAGGGCAGCTGCACAGCCTGCTTGAATGACCAAGACAATAACTACACCACAGAATGCCAGGTTGGAAGGGACCTCAAGGACCAAGGATCTCATGGCACAGTCAGAGCTGAGTACTGGCTGAGCTGCAAGGGAGTCTGATGAGCTTTCAGCTGATAGGCCTCTGGAGGAGGAATAAAACCTCCCTGTGAGGGTGGCAGAGCCTGCAGCAGGCTGCCCAGAGAGGCTGTGGAGTCTTCTCTGGAGCCTTTCCAACCCAACCTGGATGTGTTCTGTGTGCCCTGCCCTGGGTGCTCCTGCTCTGGCAGGGGTTGCCCTCCAACAGGAACAGCACCACACTGCACTCCAGATCACAGTGCCACAGTATAGCTAGGGTTGGAAGAGACCCCAAGGATCATCAAGTCCAACCTGTCACCACAGACCTCACAACTAGACCATGGCACCAAGTGCCACGTCCAATCCCCTCTTGAACACCTCCAGGGACGGTGACTCCACCACCTCCCTGGGCAGCACATCCCAATGACGAACGACTCGCTCAGTGAAGAACTTTCTCCTCACCTCGAGTCTAAACCTCCCCTGGCACAGCTTGAGACTGTGTCCTCTTGTTCTGGTGCTGGGTGCCTGGGAGAAGAGACCAACCCCTTCCTGGCCACAACCACCTTTCAGGTAGTTGTAGAGGGCAATGAGGTCACCTCTGATCCTTCTCTTCTCCAGGCTAAGCAACCCCAGCTCCCTCAGCCTCTCCTCACAGGGCTGTGCTCAAGGCCTCTCCCCAGCCTTGTTGCCCTTCTCTGGACACCTTCAAGTGTCTCAATGTCCTTCTTAAACTGAGGGGCCCAGAACTGGACACAGGACTCAAGGTGTGGCCTAACCAATGCAGAGCACAGGGCACAATGACCTCCCTGCTCCTGCTGGCCACACTGTTCCTAATGCAGGCCAGGATGCCATTGGCCTTCTTGGCCACCTGGGCACACTGCTGGCTCATGTTTAGGCGGGTGTCAATCATCACCCCCAGGTCCCTCTCTGTTTGGCAGCTCTCAGCCACTCTGACCCCAGCCTGTAGCTCTGCATGGGGTTGCCGTGGCCAAAGTGCAGCCCCTGGCACTTGGACTTGTTGAATGCCATCCCATTGGCCTCTGCCCATCTGTCCAGTCGGTCAAGGTCCCTCTGCAGAGCCTTTCTACCCTCTAACTGACCAACATCTGCTCCCAACTTGGTGTCATCTGCAAACTTGCTGATGACTGACTCAACCCCCTCACCCAGATCATCAATGAAGATGTTAAAGAGGCTGGGGCCCAGCACTGATCCCTGGGGGACACCACTGGTGCCTGGCTGCCAGCTGGCTGTGGCACCATTCACCACCACTCTCTGGGCTCGGCCTCCAGCCAGTTCCTAGCCCAGCTCAGAGCTGCTGTCCAAGCCAGGGGCTGACAGCTTAGCCAGCAGTCTGCTGTGGGGGACGGTGTCAAAGGCCTTGCTGAAGTCCAGGCAGACCACATCCACAGCCTGCCCCACAGCCACCAGGCAGTCACCTGATCATAGAAGGAGATCAGGTTGGAGAGGCAGGACCTGCCCTTCCTAAATCCATGCTGGCTGGACCTGAGCCCTTGGCCATCCTTCAGGTGCAGTTATTGCCCCCAGGACAATCTGCTCCATCACTTTCCCTGGCACTGAGGTCAGGCTGCCAGGCCTGGAGTTTCCAGGTTCCTCCATCCGTCCCTTCTTGTGGATGGGGACCACATTGGCCAGTTTCAGTCATCTGGGACCTCTCCAGTGAGCCAGGGCTGGAGGAAAATGATGGAGAGCGGCTTGGAGCTCACCTGCCAGCTCTCTCAGCACCCTAGGGTGGATCCCATCCGGTCCCATGGACTTGTGAGTGTCCAAGTGGGAAACAAACAGATGGTCACTCCCAGGATGCTGGATACAGACTGGTCAGCACTGCCAGCTCCTTGCAGGTGCCCCACAGAATCACAGTGTGTGAGGGGCTGGGAGAGACCTCAAAAGCTGATCCAGCCCAAACCCCCTGCCACAGCACATCCAGAGGGGGTTTGAATATCTCCAGAGAGGGAGACTCCACACCCCCCTGGGCAGCCTGCTCCAGGGCTCTGCCACCCTCACAGGGACAAAATTCTTCCTCCTGTGTCCATGGAGTCACCATCCCTGGAAGTGTTTAAGTAAGACTGGATGAGGCACTCAGTGCCATGGTTTAGTTGATTAGATGGTGCTGGGTGATGATCTTGAAGGTCTTTTCCAACCTGGTTAATCCTCTGCCTCAGCTTCCATCACTGCCCCTGGTGCTGGCATTGGGCATCCCCCAGCAGAGCCTGGCTCCAGCCTCTGGGCACTCACCCTGCACCTCTTTAGCACCAGCAAGGAGGTCACCTCTCAGGCTCCTCCTCTCCAAGCTCCAGAGCCCTCAGCTCCCTCAGGCTCTCCTCATGAGGAAGATCTTCCACTCCCCCAGTAATTTTTGTGGCTCTGTGCTGGACTCTCTCAAGCAGTTCCCTGAGGTCCTTCTTGAACTGAGGGCCCAGAACAGGACACAATATTCCAGATGTGGCCTCAGCAGGGCAGGGTAGAGGAGCAGGGGAACCTCTCTGGACCTACTGACCACAGCCCTCCTGACCCACCCCAGGATGCCATTGGCCTTCCTGGCCTCCAGAGCACATTGCTGGTCATGGTCAACCTCCATCCAGCAGGACCCCCAGGTCCTTTACCCCTTCACTGCTCTCTCCATCCTATCCTGAGACTCCCAGGTGGGCAGTGTGTGGCCACAGTGTCAGCTCTGCAGGGGGAATGAGTTGGCTTTCACCCAGCAGTTTGGTATTTTGAAGCCTGGGTTTGTGCCAGTTTGAAACAACAGCCAAACACTGCAGCATCAGCTGTGAGAGGCAAGAAAGCTTCTCAGTGGCAGCAGGGCATCCCCCTGGCTTCCCCAAAGCACTGATCCTACCAGCACTCAGCACTCTTAGGACAGGGTAGGGAAGGGATTGCCCTGGAGGTCTGCTCCTAACTGACCTGCCCCAGGGCTGCCCCCTCCAGCTGCCGAAGCCCCAGTCTGAGCAGCTCCCCGGCTGCAGGCATGGGAGGGAGGCAGGGGAGGGTGCCAGCCCCTCAGCAGCACCTTTCCATCTGCCTGAACTGGCAAATTCCTACCAGTGTTTTGTCAGAACTCTTCCAGTCTGCTCAGTGTGTATTTGGAAGGTGGTGCTGCCCTGCACGGGGGTGACTGCTGTGTGCTCCTGGGGGGCAGAGCAGTGCTGGCATCTTGCTTTAGAATTCCTTACTATAACTTACAGGAAGGCTAAAAGTGCTTCAGTCACAGAGTCACACAATGGGAGAGGTTGGAAGGGACCTCCAGAGATCACCCAGCCCAACCCCCCTGCCAGGGCAGGGCACCCAGAACACATCCAGGTGGGGTTGGGAAGGCTCCAGAGCAGGAGACTCCACAGCCTCTCTGGGCAGCCTGCTCCAGGCTCTGCCACCCTCACAGGGACAAAGTTTTGCCTCCTGTTCCCCTGGCACCTCCTCTGCTCCAGCTTGCCCCCAGTGCCCCTTGTGCTGTGCTTGGCCATCCCTGAGCAGAGCCTGGCTCCAGCCCTGCACATCCTTGTCCCCAGCACTGAGGGCAGCCCTCAGGCTGCTCTGCTCCCTGCTCACCTCACACTACAGCAGGTTGCTCACAGCCACCTCCAGCCTGGCTGCAAACACCTCCAGGCAGGAGGCTTCTACCACCTCCCTGGGCAACCTGTGCCAGGCTCTCACCACCCTCCTGGGGAACAACTTCTTCCTCACATCCAAACTCAATCTCCCCACTTCTAGTTTTGCTCCATCCCCCCCAGTCCTATCCCTCCCTGACACCCTCAGAAGTCCCTCCCCAGCTTTCTTGTGGCCCCCTGCAGATCCTGGAAGGCCACAATGAGGTCTCCTGGGAGCCTTCTCCTCTCCAGCCTGCACAACCCCAACTCCCTCAGCCTGTGCTCACAGGAGATCCTGATGCCTGTAGCTGGGGATGTGGTGAGAAAAGCACAGCAAGGCCAGGGCCAGAGACACGAAGTACCACATCCTGGCACCGTTCTGCATTGCTTCCAAGGAAGCTTTTTGCTGTCCTGCTCTGAGGCCCACACAAAGTGATTAGACCCTCCCCATCCTCCCAAAAAAGAGACAGTTGTGTGAACTTACACAGCTTCAAAGTCAGTGCCCTCCACTGCATCAAGGTCTTGCTGCTCAGCACTTCTCAGGCTCCCAAGCAAAGGAATGATCAGGGGAAGAGGAACTGCTGGCTCTGGCAGCACTGCCAACCAGCAGGCACAGACACACTGCACACAGGCACTCACAGGCTGCCTCAGCAGGATGGCTGCCAGCTGTGCAGCCCAAGCCACTCCTCACTGTCCAGTCCTTTCCTCTGCTCCCTTCTCTGCCCATCTCCACTTCTGTTCCTTATCTTCTAAAGTTAAAAGTTCCCTGGGACCAGAACAGGCACCTTGAGCATCTCCCCTGTGAGGAGAGGCTGAGAGCCCTGGGGCTGTTGAGTCTGGAGCAGGGAAGGCTGAGAGGGATCTGATCAATGTCTATCAATAGCTGAGGGCTGGGGGTCAGGTGGAGGGGGCCAAGCTCTTTTGGGTGGAGCAGAGCAATAAGGAACAATGGATACAAACTGGAACAGAGAAGGTTTCAGCTCAACATGAGGAGAAACTTCTGTACAGTGAGGGTGGCAGAGCCTGGAGCAGGCTGCCCAGAGAGGTTGTGGAGTCTCCTGCTCTGGAGCCTTTCCAACCCCACCTGGATGCCTTCCTGTGCAGCCTGCCCTGGGTGATGCTGCTCTGGCAGGGGGGTTGGACTGGATGACCTCTGGAGGTCCCTTCCAGCCTCCTGTGGTACTGTGATGCATGACAACTATCTGATCCTTGCTGTGAAGCTGCTCTGCTCTGGCCAGGGGAGAGGAAGCAAACTGGCATGCTGAGACACAAATCTGGCTGCATGGGTAGGAAATCTGCTGCAGTCCCAGATGGAAAGAATTCCAACTGAAATGTCAGTAGCAGATGACAGGAGCCAGTGTTCAAGGGCCAGGGCTGAGCTATTTACACAGCTCTAATGAAGACAGAGCTGTGGAAGCACTTCCAGCCTGCAGATAGCACATAATTAGCAAGGACTGCACATAATGAAGGAATGCATGGTCAGGAATCAGAGACTGGGTGGGGGGAGAGCTCCAGCTGCCAGGTGAGAGGAACTCTAATTGCAGTGGAGTCTTGAAAAGGCAACAAACAGAACACTTTGGATGTCAGAGTCCTGTGAGAGATTTATCCCTGAACAGTTCTGGTCAGGAGCAAACACAGTTGGTGCTGTTGGCTCTTTTACTGCGTTGGGTTTGCCTTGCCAGAGGCCTGAGAGCTCCAGCCCTGATGAGTGAGTGACAGGACCAGAGCCATTCCCCTGTGCCTTGCAGCAGCCTAGGCCCAGATACACCAAACCCCACTGGGATCTGTGGGATTCTGCCAAACCAGGGCCCCAAGTGGCTGTGCAGCTGCTCCCCAAAGGGAGAGCCGAGGAGTGGAGCTCCCATGGGGCCTGGCAGTCTGCCACTGAGGAGTTGGAGCCTGGAAGATGAGAAATGCAATCAAACCTTCCCCAGGGTACAGAGCTGCTCACTGGCAGAGCACTTCATAGCCCTGACACTGCAGAACACTGAGACTAGCACAGCATGTTCTGGTACACAGCATCCTACTGCTTTGGGGTCTTCACAGAGTCACAGAGCAGTAGGGCTTGGAAGGGACCTCCAGGGATCACCCAGCCCAACCCCCTGCCAGAGCAGGGGCACCCAGGGCAGGGCACACAGAACACATCCAGGTGGGGTTGGGAAGGCTCCAGAGCAGGAGACTCCACAGCCTCTCTGGGCAGCCTGCTCCAGGCTCTGCCACCCTCACAGGGACAAAGTTCTCCCTCCTGTTCCCCTGGCACCTCCTCTGCTCCAGCTTGCCCCCAGTGCCCCTTGTGCTGTGCTTGGCCATCCCTGAGCAGAGCCTGGCTCCAGCCCTGCTCCTTGATCCCCAGCACTGAGGGCAGCCCTCAGGCTCTGCTCCCAGCTCCCAGCCCCAGCTCCCTCAGCTGTGCTCACAGGGAGATGTTCCACTGCCTGCAGCAGCTCTGGGGCTCTGTGCTGGACTCTCCCAAGCATCTTGTGCATCTCACAGGTAGCCTCAGAGTGTGTTTCACATTGACATAGTCTATTGTCAAGCAAACAAATGAGGGCTCAGTAGCAGGCAGCATCCAAAGGGAGGAGCAGGCTGCTCCTGGCTGTGCTATTCCAGCTTTATACCACTAGGTCCAACTGATTCTGCTGTCCCCTCAGACATCTCTTACCTGTACCTCCTGTCTCTTTGGCTGCCTCAGCAATGCTCCTGCACCACAGCAAACTGCAAGACTCCTCCTGCTCTGCATTGCTGGGCTCCTGGTTGCTGTTGCTGACTGAGTGAAGCCTGTGCAAGACTCTTCTCAAGCCTACCCCCTGCACTTGCCAGGCTCTCACAGCCTTTTCCTCCAAGCTGCTTCTAGACCTCTCCTGGGCTGCCAGCTCAGAAGAGAGCTCTTGGCAATGCTTGGCTGCTTGTGTGCTTAGCCCCTTCCTTGTGCTACTGATCTACAGCTTACCTTCCACAGCTGCTTTGCTTTCTGACTCACTCCAAGTCTCTCTGAGGTGCATGTTGTCTTCTGTTGCTTCACACTTCTGTAGTCTGCAGCATGATTCATGACTTCCTAGACAGAGAGCAACATCCAGTGAGCATCTCTGTGCACTGAGCATTGGTGACCATTTGGTTCTGTTTGGATCAGTACAGGACCTGGACAGTGGTGTCTGGCATTTCCTGGGAGGCAGGACACAGCAATGCACACACCTCAGGATGCAGCCTGCCCTCAGAACCAGGCTGGCTGCTCCCACAAGCATGAAGGCAGGCAGGCAGGTGTGAAAATGCATTTCCTTTGGGGGATGGAAGTGGTCACTCAGGCTGTCTGCAGTGACACCAGGATCACCCTGGGAGCCTGACCCTCAGGCTGGCACATCCCATGGCAGACAGAAGCACATCCCAGCTGAGGGAGCTGCTTCCCCTGGGGAGCAATGCCCTTCATCCCCTCAGCACCACCTGCTCCCTTGCTCTCCCAGGGAGCTGTGATGAGTCCATGGGCAGATGTCAAGCAGCTGGGAGAACCAAGTTCAGCAGGAGAACAACTTTCATCCAATGCTCCTGCCAGCAGAGCTGTTGTTAATTCCCACCCTGGAAAATGTCACTGTTCCTGCAAGCCCCAACAGATGATTTTGTTGGTTGGACACCTCAGGGTCAAGGCCCTGCCTCCAAGTGCTTTTGATCTGCCCCACAAAAAGGAACTGCTTCATCTGGCCACACCGAGGGAGGCCTGCCCTGGGCAGGCTCAGCTGCAGCAGCAGGGCTGGGGAGGCCTTGCAGACCCTAGCAGCACCCTAGGTGTGTGTCCCAGGCAGGAGCTGTGCATGTGGGCTCCAAAGGAGCTCTTGTGCACTCTGGTCTGCTTCCCAGGCTGCACTCTGGAGGGGCAGCATCTGCAGCAAGCAGCTCTTGCCCAAGCTGCAGTTTCCAGAGAGTCCTTTGGGTCAAGGAATTGACATGCAGTGGATTTTGTGCCCAGCACATCTCTGTGCAGTGTGCCAAAGCCAAGGGCACTGTGGATGCCTTCTGCACAGCAGGGACTTGGGCTCTGGTGGATTACAGGCACCTCCTGGTTTTAAGCTGTCTGAAGGGGTTTATTCCCTCTTGGTTTTGCCTAGGTGTGCAGCAGGCACCTGCAGAATGCCTGACCCCTCCCACCCAGCTCTGACTCAAAGCATTTACTGGGGGGGAGGGAATAAATCTTACTCTAGCAATGAGGTCTGTGTCTGCCCCTTGATCAGTCCCAGCGAGGCAACATGAACCACTTCCAGTTCAGAGATCTGCTTTCCCTTCCTTCACAGCCCTTGAGTGAATGCTTCTGACATAAAAATGTGCCCTTGGCTCTTACTCAGGGATGAGGAGAACAAACAAATACAAAAACACTGCTGGCTCAGCGTGGGGGGCAGGGACAGCTAAAGCCCATCTGAAGAATCATAAATCCTGAGCAGTGAACCCAGCACAAGAGCAAGTGAGCGGAGGGGAGCCAGCCAAGGCTCATCCTGAAGTTAATCAGGGTGAATAATATTTTCCTTAGTAATGGTAACTATTTTCCAGTGGATGGAATGGTATTAGTTGGGTTTGTTTGTGTGATGGCTGGAGTGGTTTAGACTCCCCCAGTGAGAGCCTTGCACAGGAGTTCAGACTGGTAAACAGAGAACAAACCCCGGAGAGAGGATGAGGGATCAATAACAGAGCCCTAGGGCACACAATCAGTAGAAATGTCACTGATAACAAACAGTTGCTTTGAGGGTCTTTGTCCTGAGGATCAATCAGCTGCAGCTGGCTTGAAAAAGCTCCAGGGGAGGCCACAGAGATGCTCCAAGGGCTGGAGCAGCTCTGCTGTGAGCACAGGCTGAGGCAGCTGGGGCTGTGCAGCCTGCAGAGGAGAAGGCTCCAGGGGGACCTCAGAGCTGCCAGGACCTGAAGGGATCCTGCAGGAAGGCTGCAGAGGGACTTTCCATCAGGGGGTCCAGAGACAGGCCAAGGGGGAATGGTTTGAAGCTGAGGCAGAGCAGGGTCAGACTGCAGCTGAGGAAGAAGTTCTTCAGTACAAGGTATTCACACTGGAAGGCAGCTCAGATCTCCCCAGAGTCTTCTCCAGGCTGAACACCTCAGAGCAGAGCTGCTCCAGCCCTTGGATCATCTTTGTGGCCTCCTCCAGACTGCCATCAGTGCTGCTAAGTGCAGCAGCTGCTCAGCCACTGCAGACATTTCTTTAGTCAGCATCACCAACAGAGGAATGCTCTTGGAAGCTGCTCTGCTGTGGCATTTCCATCACTGATGCTTTGCACACTGCTGCAAACCTTCTCATTACACTCCAGTGAGAAGCAAAGGACTTCTGAGGCCCTCAAAGGCATCTCCAGGTGCAGAGTGCATGGCTGGGGAGAGCAGCTTCTTGGAGCCAGGGCTGTGTCCAGAGAGCACTTTGCGACACCTCAGAAGTGAGCTCTGCCTTCCTTTGGGCTGTTTGTATCTGTGCAACTGTGTGGAAGGCAGAGTGGCCAAGTCACTGCTGCTGAGCCCAGCAGCTCTCTGTGTCTCTGTTGCCCTCTTTACCTTCCTGACAGTCTGGGCAGGTCAAACGTTTAACCTCTCAGCTCAGGGCTCAGCTACGGCCTGCCCTCCCCTGCCCCACGGGAACAATGCTGGGAGCCTGCTTCCAGCCCTCTCTGCCCCCCAGCCCAGCTCCCATGGCAGCTCACTGGGCAGGGCTCAGAGCCACTCTGGAAGCTGCTCAGAGGCTGAGGAATGTGGGTGGCAGCACAGCTGCTGTCAAGAATCTCACACCTCGTGGGGCTCATAGTAAGGCTTTCACTAATGGCTCCTCCATTGTTTGTTCTCTCCTGTGCCATAAGCTACAGACAGCTCTGCTGACCTCAAGAATGTGTTTTTCTGGCAGGGGGAGGGCATTTCTTATAAGAAAAGCAGGATTTGGTTAAAATGGCTAAAAAGGTTTGGGGTTGTTTCCTACATAAGGCTTTCATTTGGTTTCTTGAGTTTCTACTAACAGATGCTTTGAGCAGGGCTTTGGACCAGATGACCTCCAAGGTCCTGTCTAATCTAAACCATCCCATAAGTGCCTTCAGCTGTTGAAGTGGAAGTTGGTTTAGACATGAGGGAACCAGTGCCAGCAGCTGAACTGCACTGGGCCTGGCTTAGCTCTCCAGCTCAGTCCTAAGCTCCTGCACACAGCACTGCTTTGTATCTCCTGTATCTCAGCACTTCTACTCCATGCTTCCAAGGGGAGTCCTTCCCTTATTAATGAAGAGCTTCCTTCAGCAGAGCAGGACTCTGCTCCAGCCCTTCCCTTCAAAGACAAGATCTGCAAGGCTGTTAGCTTTTGTCCTTGGAACTGCGATGAACCTGACCCCTCAAGCCCAGGCTGGTGCTTTCAGTCAGGAGTGAGAAGCTGAAGCCTGCCCTGTGGCCACTGCCATGAGTTATGATGTGAACCTTCCACCCATCAGAGAGCCTACCAGCACGCAGTGAGTGAGGCAGGTTGGTTTCCAGCTCCAGCAGGTCGTGAAAGGCTGACCCTGGAAACCACTGGAGCGGCTCACAGCGCACATGGGCTGCTGCGTGGGAGCCGTGAAAGCAGCTCCAGCAGCAGCAATCCCCTCAGCAGCAAATGCCAGGGCTGGAGCTGCCACCAGCACTGCTCACTGTGCACATCATGACATGAGTTGGTTACAGGGCTGCACCGTGGCATTTCCACAGCACTCCTGCTTCAAGCTCACTTCAGGACCATTCAGTGCTGGACTCCAAAGAGATTACAGCTGCCCAGGACCCAGCACCACTCCAGCAGCCTCACAGCCCTGCTTTCCTACAGCACACTTCCTGAGAGATCCCTTCCCCTCCCTACAGAAGGATGCTTTGGGGCTCAGGCTTCACAGAATCACAGAGTTACTGAGGCTGGAATAGACCTCTGAGAGCATCAAGTCCTGCACCAAGATCCCTGTCACAGAGCCACAGAGACATTCAGGTTGGGAGAGAGCCTCAGGATCACCAAGCCCAACCCAGAGCCCTGCTCTGCAAGGCTCACCCCTAAACCACAGCCCCAAGCACCACATCCAAACCACCCTGAAACACAGCCAGGCTTGGGGACTCCACCACCTCCCTGGGCAGCACATTCCAGTCCCTGACCACTCTTGATGGGAAAAACTTCTTCCTGCTGTCCAGTCCAAACCTGCTGCAGCTTGAGGCCATTGCCTCTTGTTCCATCACTAATTCCCTGTGAGAAGAGACCAGCAGCAGCCTCTCCACAGCCTCCTTTCAGGTAGTTGTAGACAGCAGTGAGGTCTCCCTGAGCCTCCTCTTCTCCACACTAACCATCCCCAGCTCCTTCAGCTGCTCTCCATCAGATTTATTCCCCAGGCCCTTCCCAGCTTCCTTGCCCTGCTCTGCCCTGGCTCCAGCACCTCCACATCTCTCTTGCACTGAGGTGCCCAAACTGGACACAATGCTCCAGGTGTGGCCTCCCCAGAGCTGAGTCCCAGGGGACAATCCCCTCCCTGCTCCTCTGGACACAGCATTGCTGATCCCAGCCAGGATGCCTTTGGCTCTCTTGGCCCCCTGGGCACACTGCTGGCTCCTGTTCAGCTGCTTGTCCATCAGCACCCCCAGGTCCCTTTCTGCCAGCAGCTTTCCAGCCACACTGCCCCTAGCCTGGAGCCTTGCTTGGGGTTGTTGTGCCCCAAGTGCAGGAGCTGGCACTTGGCCTTGTTGCAGCTGCTGCTGTTGACCTTGGCCATGGATCCAATCTATCCAAGTCCCTCTGCAGAGCCTCCTGCCCTGGTGCAGATCAGCACTGGCACCTCACTTGGTGCCATCAGCAAACTCAGTGCTGACACTCTCTGTGTCTTCATCAAGGTCATCAATCAGGATGTTAACAGAAGTGGTCCCAACACTGAGCCCTGAGGAACACCACTTGTGTCCTTACACCTTCCTCCTCCAATCTCCTCACCATCCTTGCACAGCAAACAGAAAGCTTTGTGCTTTCCACTGCCTAAGCCAGGAGCCTGGGAATGGGGCTGCTGAGCTCTTCCTGCAGCCACTGCTGGTGCCAGTCCCTGCCTTGGGTCTGCTGCACAAAAGCTGCAGCTGGCTGCAGGCTGGTACCCTGCTCCATACACACAGGGGGCTTGCAGAGCTGACCTCAGAAGCACACTGAGCCCCTGCTCAGCAGCTGCAGGCACTGCACTCCTTTTTAAACTGACATTCTTCTTCTCTCTTGAGAGATTCTTACTGTGGCCAAGATGCAGAGCCACAGCCAAGAGCCCAGGCTCCTACCTCGGTCCCCCCCTGCCACACTTGCTGTTGCTGTTTCAAGCCATCAAAATGTCACACAGGAGAGGTGAGCAGCTTGCTCCAGGCCTCCTCTGCCTTCCCCCTCAGCTTTGTTCTTGGAAATAGTCATTTTGATGCAATTCTCCAGAAGGATTCAGCCCGGGGCAGGATGCAAACCCACAGCCAAAGAGTTCAAGTTTGGCAAAGTGTAAGCAACAGAAGAGAGATTTTGTGCTGGGAGCTGTGGCAGCTGTGCCAGGTGGTGCCCCCAGCCCCAGCACACAGAAGGTGCTTAACCTTTTATGACTTTTCTGGAAACTGCCAGCTTTCCTCCCCCCTTTTTCCCTGCTAGGAACAGCTTGGTGCCACTCTCTGGCCCTGCTGTGGTCATGAGTGCTCAGGAGGCTGCTGAATTCAGCCAAGGACTGAGGCTGACTTCCAGCATGGAAGAGGACAAAGACCTCTTGCAGGAAGGAGCAGGTGAGGCACAGGGCACGGCACACAGACCTTCACCAGGCTGTGCACAGCTCTGCACAGGGACAACAGTCCATGAGAAGGAAAAAATCACTTCTGATGCAACTCCAGAGGCAGTAACTGTTCTAAAATTACTGCCAGAGACAGCTGGAGTAGAGCTGGTCCTGAGTGGCATTTGAATTCACATGAAGATCAGGCTCATGGAATGGCTCAGGCTGGAAGGGAGCTCAGAGCTCAGCTGCTCCAACCTCCCCTCCATGCCCAGGGACACCTCTCAGCTACACTCAGCTGCTCAAGGCCTCATCCAGCCTGGCCTTCAGCACCCCCAGGCAGGAGGCAGCCACAGCCTCCCTGGGCAGCCTGGGCCAGAGTCTCAGCAGCCTCCTGCTGAACAACTTCTTCCTCAGCTGCAGTCTGACCCTGCTGTGCCTCAGCTTCAAACCATTCCCCCTTGGCCTGTCTCTAGACCCCCTGATGGAAAGTCCCTCTGCAGCCTTCCTGCAGGATCCCTTCAGCTCCTGGCAGGCAGCTTTGAGGTCCCCCTGGAGCCTTCTCCTCTGCAGGCTGCACAGCCCCAGCTCCCTCAGCCTGTGCTCACAGCAGAGCTGCTCCAGCCCTTGGAGCATCTTTGTGGCCTCCTCTGGACCCTCTCCAGCAGCTCTGTGTCCTTCTCCTGCTGGGGACAGCAGAGCTGGAGGCAGGATTGGAGGTGAGGTCTGAGCAGAGCAGAGCCCAGGGGCAGAATCCCCTCTGCTGCCCACACTCCTCTGGCTGCAGCATGCATGATCTTACTCCTGCTCCACTCTTAAGCCACAGCTTGTTGGCACAGATGGACAACCAGTTGTGCCTGGCACTGCCTGTTGGTCGAGAGGTGCCAGTGGCTGTCTCACAGCACACCTGCTCAGCAAGCCTCCATCAGACAGCACTGCAGCCACTGAGAGCTTCCTAGCAGGATGGGAGAGAGCTGCAGCTGGGGCCAGCTCCCATCCCCTAGCACATCAGCAAGGTCAGTCCTGCAGAGTGGGCACAATTAGGTCCTTCAAAGGAATGACACTAAACATTTCCTGCTCTCCCCAAGGAGGTGAGTGTTCACAGAGAGGGCTTTATCATAGAATCAGTAAGGTTGGAAGAGACCTCAGAGATCAGCAAGTCCAACCTGTCACCCAGCACCTCATGACTCCAGTACCATGTCCAACCCCTTTTTGAACACCTCCAGGGATGGGGACTCCACCTCCTCCCTGGGCAGCACATCCCAACAGCCAATTCCTCTTTCTGTGAGGAACTTTCTCCTCACCTCCAGCCTAACCTTCCCCTGGCGCAGTTTGAGACTGCATCCTCTTGTTCTGGTGCTGGTTTAGCTGAGAATGCCTTCCCCTGATGGATTCCAGCACCAGCAGGGATTTCACTGACTGGCTTTGGAGCTGGGCACCATGGTTAGGCCACACCTTGAGTCCTGTGTCCAGTTCTGGGTCCCTCAGGTTAGGAAAGAGGTTGAGATGCTGGAAGGTGTCCAGAGAAGGGCAACAAAGCTGGGGAGGGGTCTGGAGCACAGCCCTGTGAGGAGAGGCTGAGGGAGCTGGGGTTGCTTAGCCTGGAGAAGAGGAGGCTCAGGGGAGACCTTCTTGCTCTCTGCAACTACCTGAAGGGAGGTTGTAGCCAGGTGGGGGTTGGTCTCTTCTCCCAGGCAAGCAGTGGCAGAACAAGAGGACACAGTCTCAAGCTGTGCCAGGGGAGGTTTAGGCTGAATGTTAGGAAGAAATTCTACAGAGAGAGAGATTGGCCACTGGGATGTGCTGCCCAGGGAGGTGGTGGAGTCACCATCCCTGGAGGTGTTTAGGAAGAGACTGGATGAGGCCCTTGGTGCCATGATTCAGTTGATCAGATGGAGTTGGGTGATAGGTTGGACTGGATGATCTCAGAGGTCTTTTCCAACCTGGTTAATTCTACTCTACTCTATTCCCTGCCACAGAAGCTTTCCTTCACCTGCAGGAAGTCTGAGGCCCCAGATTAATGACGAAGGGCCATGGGGAGTGCCTGCCCTGCAGAAAGCAGTGGCATGGCACAGCCAGCCAGTGCCTCCAAGCACCCTGCACCAAGCACTGCCAGCTCCTGCCCTCACAGCGTGGCACCTCCCTGGCCACACATGCTCTGACTGTTGGTCCTGTGGATTGTGTCTGGGCCAGGGCCTCTCAGAGCAGAGTTATCCTCTGGCTGAAGTCTGCTTTTCCCCTGCCCTTGTCAAACTCCTTTCTTTGTTAGAAACAAAGGGCTGTGCTCTCTGATCATTAATTAAATGATTAATGCACTTGCAAAAGTTACCTCAAAAGTGATTTTGTCAAAGTACTTCAGAATTCATAAAGCTAATTAGGACATTGCAAGGCAGGGAAACTCCAGCTAGGGAAGAGATCAGGACCTGAATGAGTGAGCTTTAAAGGCTCCTCCCTGCGAGGAGAGGAAGAGTCTCAAGGAGAGCTTGTCTCAGCCCGGGGGAGCAGCTCTGCATTCCCAAGCAGCAGGAGCTGCAGCTGTGCCCTAGGAGCAGGTGTTTGGGAGCAGAGCAAGAGGTAAAGCATGTCAGTGCACTGAAGCAGCTCTGTGGTCTCAGTTCTGCTAGGTGCACACCCTGCACACACACTTCCCACCACCTGGCACTCCTGTAGGCACTTGGGGGGCAGTGCTCCCTCTTCGGAGCCCGGTGGGAGCTGCTAGTTCTGATCTCTGCTTTGTGCAGACCTCAAAAGCTAATCCACAGCTAGGGCTGCACAGCCAGTATCAGGGGCTGGCTGTGGCAACTCCTGGGGGAGCACAGAGACAGAGAGAGGAGAAATGAGCAGCTCCCAAAGCCTAGCATCAGGCAGAAGCTTCTCTCCCCCGGCGGAGGGCCTGGGAGCCCTCAGCAGGAGGAAGCAAGTTCCTGCCCTGCCTGTTCAAGAGAGGACTCCTCAGTGATTTCTCTTCTGAAGTGTCCAAGATTAGCATCCATCTCATTTAACACAGAGAGCCCTCCTGGGAGCCAGGGCAGCTTACTCATTAATGAAGAACTGATTGCATTGTGACAATTAATGAGAGCCTAATGAAAGGGCTGTTTGTGTTGGAGCTGACTCTCCAGCTCGGCAGAAGCCTGCAAAGGCAAAGCCCCCGAACCACCAGGAGCCCTTGGCAGCTGTGTGCTCTTTCAGAAGTGCTGAGCACCATGAACTCAGCCTCATGGCTCAGCCTGCTAATATTTGCATGAGAGATGACAAATGAGCCTGCCTCTGGATATAGAGAGTGCCTGTCTGAGGGGCACCGAGGAAGAGGAAGCCTGCAGTTGGGCTTTCTGCCTTGGATTGGGGTAATGGAAAATGCTATTCCCCGGTCCCCCTCTCGGCTCCTGGTGGGTGCACAATGCCCTCTTGCTTCCCAGTGCAGCTCATGCAGGCTTTCATCTTGCTGCTGAGCAATTTCTTGGATACCCTGGGCCAAAACAAATTCGCTCTGCTCGTTCTAACACGTAGCCAGCGTGGGCCAGACGCTCAGCTGGGTGCAGCCACAACCCTCAGGAGAGTCAGCAGCCTGAAAATCACACTCCCTCTGTCACCCACTCGTGGGCCAACTGCCACAGCTCTAGCCACAGCCAGCTCTGCTTTGATCTTCCACCAATGTAAGACAAGGAGCAGAATGCTGACAGCCATGCAGCTGCTGTGACCAGTGTGACCTCTCTCAATGCTCCTGGATAAAACTGAATCCGCTTTTCCAAGGCAGCTGAAGCCATTTGAGACTTCTGAGTACTGCATTCGCAGGAGCCACGGGGAGAAGGGCTGCAGGGCCTGGAGGAACACTACAGGAGGCTCTGCAGCACTGCAACAGCTCAGCTTGCAAGCTGATCCACACAGCCCCTGCCTGAGACACCCACCAGACCTGGCAGCTGCACGGCTCAGCCTCTGAGTCCTTCCCCCAGCCGTGACCAAATGCTTGCCCTGCACACTGTGGAAAGGGAAGGTGTGAACATGTGGAGTTTCTTGGGGCAGGGAGATGAAAGGGAAGCAAAAGGAGCTGATGCCTCCCCCAAAGGGCTGCTTTCAGGCTTCTTTTAAGGGCTGGCACACCAGCACTGCACTGACCAGCAATGTGCTTGCCACTGGCAGGAGGAGGGTACCTTGTCCTCAGCTCTCAGGGAAAGAACTGGCCTGAGTGTGTGTGTGTGTGTGTGTGTGTGTTCACATGTATGTGTGTCTTCATACATGTGTGTGTTCACACCTCTGTGGCTGTGCACACAGATGGCTTTCTTTCTGCTACTGGAGGAGACCCAATAGTGGCCCTGCAGTATCTGAAGAGGGCTACAAGAAAGCTGGGGAGGGACTTCTGAGGGTGTCAGGGAGGGATAGGACTGGGGGGGATGGAGCAGAACTAGAAGTGGGGAGATGGAGCTTGGATGTCAGGAAGAATTTGTTCCCCAGGAGGGTGGTGAGAGCCTGGCACAGGCTGCCCAGGGAGGTGGTGGAAGCCTCCTGCCTGGAGGTGTTTGCAGCCAGGCTGGAGGTGGCTGTGAGCAACCTGCTGTGGTGTGAGGTGTCCCTGCCCATGGCAGGGGGGTTGGGACTGGCTGAGCCTTGAGGTCCCTTCCAGCCCTGCCAGCTCTGTGACTCTATGGTTCTATAATGAGTTAGATACTAGGCACAATAAAGAGACAGCTGGCTCCATGAAGCTGGCTGAAGATTTCCTCTGCTGTAGAAATCCTGAGAGCCAAGGTTTAACTAGCAAGAACAGGCTTGGGAATGCCTTGGGAAGCTTGCTTCTGTTCTGAGCAGTGTCTGCCCTGATCTGATCACTGCAGGCAGATGGATGAAGAAGTCACTGCCCAGTTTGCAGCTGCCTGCCCTCTGTCAGTCACAGTGAGCAGAGGTGCTGCAGCAGAGCAGCAGGGAGCACTCTGCAAGGTTAGCTCTTCACCTGCTCAGTACAACACCAGAAGCACAAAGCCTCTGCTCTCTGAAGCTTTGCTCTGACAACATTTTCTGTCAGTCTGGGGTAGAACAGGAAGTAATCAGTGTTTGGAAAAGACACCAGACCTGCTGCTTTGCTTTCCCATTCCCTGGAAGACACTTCCAGTAGCTGGAGCTGCTAAGGGCCTAGGAAAGGAGCAGTACTTTCAAGTGAGGCAAACAAAAAGTAGAAGCCCAGAATGGTCTGGGCTGGAAGTGACCTCCAGAGCTCACCCAGTCCAACCCCTGCACTCAGCAGGGACATCCTCCACTGGATCAGGTTGCTCACAGCCCTGTCCAGCCTCACCTTGAGTATCTCCAGGGATGAGGTCTCAACTCCCTCCCTGGGCAACCTGCTGCAGTGTTCCAGCAGCCTCCTGGTGCAGAACTTGTTCCTCACATCCAAGCTCAATCTGCTCTGCTCTCATTTCAAACCACTGTCCCTGCTCCTGTCCCTGCAGGCCTTTGAGAGCAGTCCCTCTGCAACCCTCCTGTAGCCCCTTCAGGTGCTGGCAGGCTGCTGTTAGGTCTGCACATGGGGCTTGCACCAGAGGAGAGCAGGGATGTGCCTGCTGAGCTGGCTGCTGGCAGTGCTGTGCTACCCTGGCTGTCTCTTGCAGTTGCTGCTTTCCTTGTTTGTGCTTAACCCTTCCAGGCTCCTGGCACAGCAATGGCCTGAGCAGGCAGCCTGGCACCACCCTGCCCCTGTCCCTGACAGAAACACCTAGGTTTATCTGATTAGGAGGGAAACTTGGGGGAGAGCCAGCTCCCTCCACTCCTGTGAGTGAAACCTTCCCTCGGCAAGGCTGAGCCCACATGAAAGCAGCCAGAGCCCCTAGGCTGAGGAGCAAACACTTGTGTCTCGCCGTCAGCAGCCCTGTGAGGCTCCTGGCCTGTGAGCTCATGACAGAAGAACTCTGCAAACAAGAGGCCACCAGGCTCAGGCTTTCCTGTTTCCTGCCCCAGAGCTCTGCCCTGGGGGCCAACTGCTGCCCCTTGCCCCCTTCCTGCCTTGCCCCAGCCCAGCTCCCCTGCTCGCTGTCCCTCTCCCGGGAGCTGATGCAGTCCCTCCCCGGCACTTCTCCTTTGCTTGGCTCTCACCACAGAAGCCACTTTCCCTTCTTCATTTCACTCCTGTTTTATGAGGCTGAGGTACAGAAGGGATGAAGTCCTCCAGATCCTCCTCTCTGACAAAAAGGCAAAAGTGGAACAGGAGTCTGGGAAGAGTGAGAGACACTGTGGGCAGGGGCTGGTGCCCTGCTGACTGCCAGGAGCTGGGGAGGTGGTGGCACCATTTCTTCACTACTGTAGGTAGGCACAGAATTGTCAGGGCTGGAAGGGACCTCAAGGCTCAGCCAGTCCCAACCCCCTGCCATGGGCAGGGACACCTCACACCACAGCAGGTTGCTCACAGCCACATCCAGCCTGGCTGCAAACACCTCCAGGGATCAGGCTTCCACCACCTCCCTGGGCAACCTGGGGTTTTTTAAAGCATTTTGTAGTTCTCACTCCTTGCATGGCCTGGAAACAGGACCTGAGTTCTCTTTTGTGAGAGTGCCTAACACACAAACCAGGATGCAGCAGCAAAATAGCTTTAAAATAGCTTTTTGTTTTGGCTTGCATGCATTAAACCTGCTCTGAGCAGCCCCCTGGCTGGCTGCCACTCAGGCATGTAAAGGCCCCGAGACTGTGAAATAACTAATGCCAGGCATTTTATGTGCCAGCAGGAGGGAAAGCACTGAGGGCTCTTCATCCACTGCTCTTTACAACAACTGCAGCTTAAGCTGAGTGAAAGGAAGGTTCACAGGATCAGAGATCAGAGGATGTTAGAGGTTGGAAGAGACCCCCAGAGAACATTGAGTCCAACCCCCTGCCAGAGCAGGACCATGGAATCCAGCACAGGCTCCCTCCTAGAAATCCCTTCAGAGCAAATCATTTCTCCATTGCTGCTCTTAGCAGGAGCAGCAGTGCCTCACAGCCAGTCCTGCCCTCAAGGGCAGCAGGGATAGCCACATCTACACAACTGGAGACACCAGGGGCAGCTCACAGCTCTTGCTCAGGCTTCTCTGTGGTGCTCTACAGTCAGACCCACACAGATCCGAGGCAAGCATTTGGATCCCTAGTGAATCAAACCTGGACAGTCTGTCAGACTGCTCTTGGCAAGTCAGTGGGAGGGAGCTGTGAGCCCAATGTGCATCTTCCTGTACAGCTGCAGCACTACACCCCAGTACCACGAGGCAGAAGCATGAGCCACAAGAGCACACAACACCCACTGCTGTTTAAGCTACTGCACTGCGTTGCTTGGTAAGCTGGCCCCAGAGGTGGGCCAGAGAGCAAGAGAAATGCCTGTGCTGCCTTACTGCAGGCAGGGCCTGTCCAGGCTCCAGAGGGAATCAGAGAATCACAGAACTGTCAGGGCTGGAAGGGAGCTCAAGGCTCAGCCAGTTCCAACCCCCTGCCACATCCAGCCTGGCTGCACACACCTCCAGGCAGGAGGCTTCCACCACCTCCCTGGGCAGCCTGTGCCAGGCTCTCACCACCCTCATGGGGAACAACTTCTTCCTGACATCCAATCTGAATCTCCCCACTTCTAGTTTTGTTCCATTCAAAAAACAGACTGCAGGAACCCCCAAACTCAGACTGAACTGCAGCCCTGCTGAGCCAAGGCTTCCAGCTGCTCCCTCAGCCTTTGCAAAGCTCAAGCAGAAGAGCTAAGGACAGTTTTGCCCTGCAGGATCCCTGGAGGCCATTCTAAGCTCTGGCATTACCAACATTTTAGACAGTGTGTGCTGAGGCTGAATGCAGACACCAGGTCAAGGTCTGCCAAGCACCCTGGAACTCCCACTGCACCTCTGGGGCAGACACAGCTTCTGCATGGGACTCGAGGAGCAGAGGAGTCAACATTCATCTAAATGTTCCAAACAGATTGGAACATCCTGGAAACCAGCAAAGACAGCTTGGTGCTTCCCCTTGCACAGGTTTTGTTCTCTTCATCCCTCTGCAGCTGGGGTCTGCCCCCTGCGTCCCCCTTGGCTGGCAGAGTGCTCACACTGCTCTTTGGCTTGTGTGGCAAATCTACTGTGTGACCGAGGTCATTCTCATGTAATTGGGCTTGACATTAATGACTTCATGATAAACTCAACAGGTAGAGAGCAGGGAAGGGGAGGTTCAAGATGCTGCCCAGTCACTTCTTGTTTTAAATTGCATCACAGTTTGCACCCAGACAAAATAACCTTCATTCACCTTCCCTGTGCAAATGCCTCTGAGATCAGAACATCACAGACTCCTTCAGGAGCAATGTCAGAAAGGTCTGGAGGGCAGCCTCCAGCAGGCTCAACACTACATTCAAATCAGGCTGCTGAGTTTCACAGCCTCTCTGGTTTAACAGTTCCCTCCCAAAGCTAGCTCTGTGGAGGTATTTTTAACTTGAGTTCAGCTGGAATCTCCTTGTTTCCATTTATAATCAGTGGTGGTTCTTCTCCCATTGTGCAGCTCAGTGAGTGTTGACTAAAGGAGCACAAACAACTCCCCCTGCTAGAGGCCTGCATGCAGCCCTCCTGCAGCCCATGACCAGCACAAACCTGCTGCTCACAGAGGCTGCATCCAGGTGAGCTGCTGCAGTGCAGAGTTAGATCAGGGGAGGTCTTGCTTGGGCATGTGCCTGTTCCCTGGCTCACCAGAGGCCATGAACACTTCCACCAGCACACTGCAGCCACTGTTGGCTTTCCTCTGGTAAGGGTCTTATGATTCTGTGCTTCCAAACCCTTTCCAAACTTCCACTCTGCAGAGCAGCACTACTGGTCCCCACCCTGGCTGTGCTTGCAAGCATCCCCTGGTGCTTTTGCTAATTAAAGCCTTCGTTTTCCAGCCCTGCCACAATCTGAGCCCTTGATACAGGAGCTACAGGCCTCTACTTTGCTTGGCAAGCACCAGGGTGTAAAACCCTGCACTGTGTTTTACACCTCCAGTGCTCAGGCCTTGGCAGACCGTCCACAATGGGGAGATCTGAAGGCAGGTCACAGCTCTGGCACTGGACTGAGTGCAGTGTTTAAAGCTGAGGTCCAGCAGCAGCCTGGGGCACGGTTTCAGGAGGATGACTTTGTTGTTCTTGCTCACAATGTCCCATAGAGCTCATGCCAACACATATAGAGACAAATCCTGCTGTCAAGCCAGACCCAAGGAAATCCAGGAGCACTTCAGTGAAGCCTATGGAATTACACTGCCTTTCTGTTCATGTTCAGGAGAAAAATGCCCCTTAATTTCTAAGGGAAGCTGGCCACCAGGTGCTGTGCACAGAGGCTCTCAGAGCAGAGAGATTTACCTAGGTGGGTCCTGCAGAGTGCTGTGAGAGCTCCTGGGTGAAAGCCTAGGCTGTAGATTAGGCACTGGGATGTGCTGCCCAGGGAGGTGCTGGAGTCTCCATCCCTGGAGGTGTTTAAGGAAAGCTTGGATGTGGCACTCGGTGGCCTGGCTTAGCTGATGTGGTGGTGTGAGGTCATAGGCTGGAACTGATGATCCCAGAGGCCTTTTCCAGCCTCAGTGATTCTGTGATAAGTGATTATTAAGCTGCCAGCTGAGAGGTAAGGCAGAACACTGCTCCCTGCTCAGCAGCTTAGCCAGCCCTCCTCAGCAGCATGTCCACGGTGCCAGCCCTTCCCATCAGGGTCTGACACAGGAGGGCTTGGCTGGGAGCATCCACAGAAAAGAGAGGTGGTAGGAGCCCCATCCCTGGAAACATTCTAGGTCAGGCTGGATGGGGCTCTGAGCAACCAGGTCTAGCCAAAGATCACAGAGTCACAGAAACACTCAGGATCACCAGGTCCAACCCAGAACCCTACTCTACAAGGGTCTGCAAGGCTCACCCCTAAACCACAGCCCCAAGCACCACAGCCAAACCACCCTGAAACACAGCCAGGCTTGGGGACTCCACCACCTCCCTGGGCAGCACATTCCAGTCCCTGACCACTCTTGATGGGAAAAACTTCTTCCTGCTGTCCAGTCCAAACCTACCCAGGGGCAGCTTGAGGCCATTCCCCCTTGTTCTATCACTAATTCCCTGTGAGAAGAGACCAGCAGCAGCCTCTCCACAACCTCCTTCCAGGTAGTTGTAGACAGCAGTGAGGTCTCCCTCAGCCTCCTCTTCTCCACACTAACCATCCCCAGCTCCTTCAGCTGCTCTCCATCAGATTTATTCCCCAGGCCCTTCCCAGCTTCCTTGCCCTGCTCTGCCCTGGCTCCAGCACCTCCACATCTCTCTTGCACTGAGGTGCCCAAACTGGACACAGCACTCCAGGTGTGGCCTCCCCAGAGCTGAGTCCCAGGGGACAATCCCCTCCCTGCTCCTCTGGGCACAGCATTGCTGCTCCCAGCCAGGATGCCTTTGGCTCTCTTGGCCCCCTGGGCACACTGCTGGCTCCTGTTCAGCTGCTTGTCCATCAGCACCCCCAGGTCCCTATCTGCCAGATGTCCCTGCTCCCTGCAGGACAGTTGGCCTGGGTGACCTTTAGAGGTCCCTCCCAACTCACAGCATTCTCTTACTCCAATGTACTCCCAGGATGGCTGTCAGAGTCTCAGAGCAGCAAAAGAGGCCGGCTGGGAATCTTGGGCAGATGAGCAGACAGAGGTGCAAGCAAGAAGCACATAGCTGCCTCATCCTTTTCAGAGGCACTTTGCACTGAATCCACTTTGTCCCAGATACCATTCACTGCCTTGCAAAAACCTGGGCAGCAAGCCCTGGAACCTTCTGCCCAAGGGCATGCAAGCCCACGCTGCCTTGCTGCTGCACTGATCACCAGACAGCAGGCTGTGCTGGGCTGGGGAAAGCCAGGACTCTCCAGAAACACCAAGGGACTTGTGCTTGCAGCAGCCAGAAGGGAGAATCCTCAACCCAGAGCAGCCACTGACATACCTGGGGAGCTTGGTGCCCTGGGCTCAGTGTCTGAGGCTTCATTTGCAGCTGGCACTCAATAGCCACTGGTGTCAACAGAGCAGAGAGCAGGAATCCCAGCCTAGGGCTCTCTCTCAGATGAGCAGCCCAACCCCCAGCCCACTGAAACACTCTTGCTTTGATTTATCTTTGCTTGCATTGCTTTCTACAGAGTAGAAATCCCCCAGCCCAGAGGAAATCCCTCACCCAGAGGTACCTAGCTTGCTCCCTGAGTGCTGAACTCCCCTGTCCATGGAACATGCTGATGGATCTTTCAGCCCAGCTGCAGTCCCAGACTCCAAGCAGTGTAAGATGCTGCTGACAGCCACAGCAGCACATCTTCTTGATGGATTTGTCAGGAACAACATGGAAGATCCTCATTCCTCCTGAGCAGAGTGCTGCAGGAGGGGATGCTGCTGGCAACTTCTCATCTGAGCCAAGGTGCTAAGGTGGCCTCCAGACTTTAGCAAGCAGCAGCATTAGTGAACCTGCCTTAAAGATCAGCAGAAGCTGCATGGGTGGCTGCTTGCATTGCAGCAAACACTTTCTCTGCCTGAACTCTGGCCCAAGAGAGGTCCACCTCAGACAATCACCATTCACTAAGCTCTGTCTGCAGGCAGAGAGCTGAGCTCACCTAAACCACTCCTGCAACCAAAGCCCCTCCCGGAGGGTGGTTCATCTCCCCGCTCTAGCTCCATCAGGTTAGGGCCTGTAGGGAGGAGCAGTGTCCTGCCCCATCCCTGTGCCAGCCCTGCCTGCCTGCTGAGGCCAGCCCAGGAGTTCATTCTTCTGCTGGGTGAGTTTTGTGACTCTTCAAAAGCGGAGTTCAGCTTTCCCTGGGGATCCAGAGAGAAGGTGTCCTGGGTGGCTGGGCACAGGTGGAGTAAAGGGAACAGGGAATTTGGTGCTCTGTAATAACCAGCCTTGAGGGGAAGGCTGCATTCAGCTGGGTGCTTGCATGGAAAGGTTTGACACAGGCCAGGCAGTGACCATGGAGAGGTTTCATAAGCAGCAACAAAAGAGTCAGGCCAGACTCAGCAGCAAAAGCACTTACAGGGAGCCCTAATGCAGTAATTCCACTGGTGTCAGCAGCAGACCAAAGGCAAACCCAAGTGATGTCAGCTGGTATATACCCCATGTCTCCAGCCTGCCTTCATCCCACCCTGATGGGAGACCAAACTAAAGCAGAAAACCCACCCTGTTCCCCATGAAATAAAACAACTCTGGTCAGGCACAGTTAGTGCAGCTGTTGGCTGGCAGTAACCCTGAGCTCAGATAAGGGGACACTGACACTGTGAAAGCCTCCATTCAGAGCAGAAGAATGCCATGGTGAGCTGCTGTCTGGAGCCAAGAAGCTAAGGTGGAAAGCAAACCCTAGAACCTGTGTCACAAATGGTATCTGCAACCTGCAGCTGATGAGCATCTTCAGTTGGATCACACAGAACACATCCAGGGCTGGAAAGGCTCCACAGGAGGAGACTCCACAACCTCTCTGGGCAGCCTGCTCCAGGGCTCTGGGACCCTCACAGGGAAGAAGTTCCTCCTCCTGTTGAGGTGGAACCTCCTGTGCTGCAGTTTCCATCCATTGCTCCTTGTCCTATCCCAGGGTGCAGCTGAGCAGAGCCTGTCCCCTGCCTCCTGACCCCCAGCCCTCAGCTATTGATAGACATTGATCAGATCCCTCTCAGCCTTCTCCTCTGCAGACTGAACAGCCCCAGGGCTCTCAGCCTCTCCTCCCCAGGCAGTGCTGCAGTCCCTTCAGCATCCTTGGAGCCCTCCCTTGGCCTCTCTCCAGCAGATCCCTGTCCCTCCTGAACCGGGGAGCCCAGAGCTGGATGCAGTATTGCAGGGGAGGTCTCAGCAGGGCAGAGCAGAGGGGGAGGAGGACCTACCCAGTCAGAGCTTGACAATCTTCAGAGCTCCAGTTTGCTGCCCAAGTGTCAGTGGAGCACAGCACAGCTGACCCCAGCTCAGTGTCCCAGCAGTTATCAGGAGTTCTTTATCAGGAATTCAGCTCCAGGCTGTGCTCACTGTGTGCATCTCCTCCTGGTCCCTTCAGCACAGCACCGCAACCAAGCTGCTCACTGGCAGGAGAGGCAAGCAGCACGGGTGGATTCAAACACTGCTCACAGGGAGCAGCCTCCAGAGGTGGAAATGTGGCTTCAGAATCAAAAGTGGACTTTGAAGAGTTAGAATAACTGAGCCATCATTCTGCCAGGAGATGCACAAGCTTCACCCTGCAAGCAAAGCACTGCGAATGCACAGCACCGGCAGTGCACTGCCCGGGCAGGGTTCCACCCGGGGGCTAATCACCCCCTTTGAAGCCTAATTGCCATCTGTTTGACGGCGGCAGGGGCTCCGCTGCGCCGGGTGCCTCGCCAGTGCAAACAGCCCAATAATCCTCAGCCTTTCCTCGGCTCCGTGAGGATTTTCACCCTTTCCCCCCGTGTCTTGCTGGCAGTATCATACCTGCTCAGGAGCTGAGCTGTGCTCTTTGTGTTGGTTCTGTTCTTGGTTTCCAGGGTGAGCTCCCTAACCGACCTCTGAGGAGCACACAGTGCATTCGGGGCCCCTGCATGCAGGAGATGCATTTGAGAAGCTGCTAATGCAGGCTGCCCTGTGGCACACAGCTGCCCAGTGCCTGCAACTCCAACGACAGCAGCAGCCAGGCTCTTGCAGCTCTCTCTTGCAGGTTGGTGCCGCTGGAACACTGAGGCCATCAGAGGGTGCCTCAGTCTCAGGCAGGACAAGGCTCTCTTACTCCCTGGGGTGGTTTTAGGCTGTACCTTTAAATTTTCCCACAGACCTTGAACAGAAAGTGCTGGAACGTAAATCAAGCACCTTGGGTGTGAACGGGAAAACAGTGATCGTTCTGGACGGGTATCTACCACAGAATTAGTTTGGTAAGCTCTCTCTCTGGGTTTCCCCCTCTGGGGAACACTTTGTGCCGTGCTGGCTTCTGCTCACCTTGGCTGCATTGCTTTGGCTAAGCCTAAAACAACTCTCTGCTCTTTTCCTTTGTCCCTTTGTGCCCAGAGGGGTAAGGAGGGGGCAGGGAGGGAGAAGCTATCAGGTCCCCTGGGTTTTACCTGGGGGTTTCTTGTGCTGTTTATCAATTGTAAACCCCTGTACACACTGTAAATGTTGTCTGTGTTGTACATCTTCGTTGCATGTCCTTGTAGGCTGTGGTTGTGCTTCATTTGCTTCCAGCTGGGCTGGGCTGGCAGTTTAATGCTGGGGGATTCTCAGCCCACCACACTTCCTTTCTCTCTAAGTATTCAGGGGTTTGCCTCACTGCTACTTCACTCACCTCAGCCCTTTCCTTACCACAACCTGGCAGTGGAGTTTTCCTGAAGGTCAGCCAAAGACAGTGACAGAGACTTCCAACACAGCAGCCTGCCAGCACCTGAAGGGGGCTGCACCAAGGCTGCAGAGGGACTGTTTGCAGAGGCCTGCAGAGACAGGACCAGGGACAATGGTTTGGAATGAGAGCAGAGCCCAAGGTTTCATAGGATCCTAGAATGGCTCAGGGTGGAAGGGACCTCAGAGCTCATCCCCTCCAGCCTCCCAGAGTCTCACTGCCAAGCAATGCTCATATCCAAGCTCCAAGGCTCAAGTGAGACTTTGGTGTTTATCCTGACACTGAAAAGACCACAAGTTAGGCCCAGGGCTTCAGGAGACCAAATCTAAGTTAGGTCCTCATTTTCCCTCCAGTCCCTGCAGAGCGAAGAGTCTGAGGCAGCTGGGAGCAGGTGGCACAGCACCAGGCTTGAGAATGCCAACACAGAATCACTGAGGCTGGAAAAGACCTCTGAGATCATCAGCTCCAGCCCATGACCTCACACCACCACATCAGCTAAACCAGGCCACTAGGTGCCACATCCAAGCTTTCCTTAAGCACCTCCAGTGCCCATTAGGAAGCACTGCACACGGGGCTCGGCACTGCACACGGGGCTCGGCACTGCATCACTTCCCCTTCTGGATGAGGCATTCCCCAGGACTGGGATCCATGTCCCAGAGCCCTGTTTGACTGCTTGCCTTGTCCCACTCAGCACCTGCCTGGGGCACAGGGTGCAGCTGCTGCCTGGCCTGCTGTGGTCTCTGGGATGCTCACCCCCAGGGCAGCAGCTCTCCCTCTGAGGCTTGTCTCAGGGCAGCACACCTCAGCTGTGTGCTGAGGGGAGGAGGCCAGGCTGCCATTAGGTCAGATGAGATCTGTAGCCACCACAGGCCTGGCTCTCCATCCCATCGGTGACATTTCTTCCCCTGTGACTCACTTCTGACCTTCATTTGTTTTGTCCTCCTTTCCTTCCACTTTCTGTGCCTTACCCCAGATCTTTGCCAGCCGGCTGCAGGCTCCAGGGCCCACGTCAGTCCGTTCCTACCTCTCATCCAATAATTCCTAAGTGCAGACTTCTTGGCCAGCTGCTGCCCAGGCCCCAGCTCCCTGCTCCAGCATCACCAGCCTGGGGCTGCAGTGTGTCCCTGCAGCCGCTCTCTTTGTTCCCCTCCCAGGGCAGCTGCCTTGCTGACTCTCTGGCTTGTGGAACACACAGCTTCCATCCCCACACTGTCTGCACCCAGCTGAGAGGGGAAATGAGGTGCAGAAAGAGACATCCTCTGCCTTCCCATGGCCAAATACTTCTCATAAGCATTTGGAAACACAGTGAGCATTTTTGGTAATATTTTTAAACTATTCAGTTTTCAGCAGCCTGAAATTCTTTTCTCCTGTGGCTTTGAAGCCTTTTTCCCCCCAGCTCCTTCATATCTATGTTTTGAATGTGGGGGATCTGGGAGGAGAAGGCTATGTTAGCACCTTCCCAGACACATCCTTAATCCCTGTGAGCACACAAGGGAATGGGAGCCAGAGAAAATCCCTGCTGCAATGCAGGCTGCAATCCTGAGCCAGCCAGGCCCCAGGGAAGGGCTCCCTGCATCCTGAGCTGCCAAAGGGGCTGCCTGTGCCTCTGCTTTTCAGTACCAGCAGCCATACAATGAACCCCCAAATCAATCACAGAATCATAGCATTGCCCTTCAGGATCACCCAGGCCAACATCAACCCCACCCCACCATGGCCATCTAACCATGCCCCAAAGTGCCATGCCCACACCCTTCTGGAGCACCTCCAGGCATGGGGACTCCAGCAGCTCCCTGGGCAGCCTCTGCCAAGCCCTGACCACTCTGGCAGCAAAGACACTTTCCCTAGTCTCCAACATCACCCTCCCTGGCACAGCTTCAGGCAGTGTCCTCTGGTCCCATCGCCTGACACTGCGTTCCATCTGCACCGGAGGCAGCAGCCACCTGGCAGAAGCACAGCCCAACCATCCACAAAGCCTGCCAGCAAGAGCAGCCAGCAGCCTGCTGCCACTCTGCCGAGTGCCACAGTCCAAGGAACTACATTTACAAGTCACATTTATACACTAAATAGGATCAGAGGCAGGCTCAGTGCAAGCCCAGCACTGGGGCAGGATCAGTGCAAGCCCAGCACTGAGGCAGGCTCAGCGCAAGCCCAGCACTGAGGCAGGATCAGAGCAAGCCCAGCACTGAGGCAGGATCAGCGCAAGCCCAGCACTGAGGCAGGATCAGTGCAAGCCCAGCACTGGGGCAGGCTCAGCGCAAGCCCAGCACTGAGGCAGGATCAGCGCAAGCCCAGCACTGAGGCAGGATCAGCGCAAGCCCAGCACTGAGGCAGGATCAGTGCAAGCCCAGCACTGGGGCAGGCTCAGCGCAAGCCCAGCACTGGGGCAGGATCAGAGCAAGCCCAGCACTGAGGCAGGCTCAGCGCAAGCCCAGCACTGAGGCAGGATCAGCGCAAGCCCAGCACTGAGGCAGGCTCAGTGCAAGCCCAGCACTGAGGCAGGCTCAGCGCAAGCCCAGCACTGAGGCAGGATCAGCGCAAGCCCAGCACTGAGGCAGGATCAGCGCAAGCCCAGCACTGAGGCAGGCTCAGAGCAAGCCCAGCACTGAGGCAGGATCAGAGCAAGCCCAGCACTGAGGCAGGATCAGAGCAAGCCCAGCACTGAGGCAGGCTCGGTGCAAGCCCAGCACTGAGGCAGGCTCAGCGCAAGCCCAGCACTGAGGCAGGCTCAGCGCAAGCCCAGCACTGAGGCAGGATCAGCGCAAGCCCAGCACTGAGGCAGGCTCAGCGCAAGCCCAGCACTGAGGCAGGCTCAGAGCAAGCCCAGCACTGAGGCAGGATCAGAGCAAGCCCAGCACTGAGGCAGGCTCAGCGCAAGCCCAGCACTGAGGCAGGATCAGAGCAAGCCCAGCACTGAGGCAGGCTCAGCGCAAGCCCAGCACTGAGGCAGGATCAGCGCAAGCCCAGCACTGAGGCAGGATCAGCGCAAGCCCAGCACTGAGGCAGGACCAGCGCAAGCCCAGCACTGAGGCAGGATCAGAGCAAGCCCAGCACTGAGGCAGGATCAGTGCAAGCCCAGCACTGAGGCAGGATCAGCGCAAGCCCAGCACTGAGGCAGGCTCAGCGCAAGCCCAGCACTGAGGCAGGACCAGCGCAAGCCCAGCACTGAGGCAGGATCAGAGCAAGCCCAGCACTGAGGCAGGATCAGCGCAAGCCCAGCACTGAGGCAGGATCAGAGCAAGCCCAGCACTGAGGCAGGACCAGCGCAAGCCCAGCACTGAGGCAGGATCAGAGCAAGCCCAGCACTGAGGCAGGCTCAGCGCAAGCCCAGCACTGAGGCAGGCTCAGCGCAAGCCCAGCACTGAGGCAGGCTCAGCGCAAGCCCAGCACTGAGGCAGGCTCAGCGCAAGCCCAGCACTGAGGCAGGATCAGAGCAAGCCCAGCACTGAGGCAGGATCAGAGCAAGCCCAGCACTGAGGCAGGATCAGAGCAAGCCCAGCACTGAGGCAGGATCAGAGCAAGCCCAGCACTGAGGCAGGCTCAGCGCAAGCCCAGCACTGAGGCAGGATCAGAGCAAGCCCAGCACTGAGGCAGGATCAGCGCAAGCCCAGCACTGAGGCAGGCTCAGAGCAAGCCCAGCACTGAGGCAGGATCAGCGCAAGCCCAGCACTGAGGCAGGATCAGCGCAAGCCCAGCACTGGGGCAGGATCAGAGCAAGCCCAGCACTGAGGCAGGCTCAGCGCAAGCCCAGCACTGAGGCAGGATCAGAGCAAGCCCAGCACTGAGGCAGGATCAGAGCAAGCCCAGCACTGAGGCAGGCTCAGCGCAAGCCCAGCACTGAGGCAGGATCAGAGCAAGCCCAGCACTGAGGCAGGATCAGCGCAAGCCCAGCACTGAGGCAGGCTCAGAGCAAGCCCAGCACTGAGGCAGGATCAGCGCAAGCCCAGCACTGAGGCAGGATCAGCGCAAGCCCAGCACTGAGGCAGGATCAGAGCAAGCCCAGCACTGAGGCAGGCTCAGCGCAAGCCCAGCACTGGGGCAGGCTCAGCGCAAGCCCAGCACTGAGGCAGGATCAGCGCAAGCCCAGCACTGAGGCAGGATCAGAGCAAGCCCAGCACTGAGGCAGGATCAGAGCAAGCCCAGCACTGAGGCAGGATCAGAGCAAGCCCAGCACTGAGGCAGGATCAGAGCAAGCCCAGCACTGAGGCAGGCTCAGCGCAAGCCCAGCACTGGGGCAGGATCAGAGCAAGCCCAGCACTGAGGCAGGCTCAGCGCAAGCCCAGCACTGAGGCAGGATCAGCGCAAGCCCAGCACTGAGGCAGGATCAGAGCAAGCCCAGCACTGAGGCAGGATCAGAGCAAGCCCAGCACTGAGGCAGGCTCAGCGCAAGCCCAGCACTGGGGCAGGATCAGAGCAAGCCCAGCACTGAGGCAGGCTCAGCGCAAGCCCAGCACTGAGGCAGGCTCAGCGCAAGCCCAGCACTGAGGCAGGCTCAGAGCAAGCCCAGCACTGAGGCAGGCTCAGCGCAAGCCCAGCACTGGGGCAGGCTCAGCGCAAGCCCAGCACTGAGGCAGGATCAGCGCAAGCCCAGCACTGAGGCAGGATCAGCGCAAGCCCAGCACTGAGGCAGGATCAGAGCAAGCCCAGCACTGAGGCAGGATCAGAGCAAGCCCAGCACTGAGGCAGGATCAGCGCAAGCCCAGCACTGAGGCAGGATCAGCGCAAGCCCAGCACTGAGGCAGGATCAGAGCAAGCCCAGCACTGAGGCAGGATCAGAGCAAGCCCAGCACTGAGGCAGGCTCAGCGCAAGCCCAGCACTGAGGCAGGCTCAGCGCAAGCCCAGCACTGAGGCAGGATCAGAGCAAGCCCAGCACTGAGGCAGGATCAGAGCAAGCCCAGCACTGAGGCAGGCTCAGCGCAAGCCCAGCACTGAGGCAGGCTCAGAGCAAGCCCAGCACTGAGGCAGGCTCAGAGCAAGCCCAGCACTGAGGCAGGATCAGAGGAAGCCCAGCACTGAGGCAGGATCAGCGCAAGCCCAGCACTGAGGCAGGCTCAGCGCAAGCCCAGCACTGAGGCAGGATCAGCGCAAGCCCAGCACTGAGGCAGGATCAGAGCAAGCCCAGCACTGAGGCAGGCTCAGCGCAAGCCCAGCACTGAGGCAGGCTCAGAGCAAGCCCAGCACTGAGGCAGGATCAGTCCAAGCCCAGCACTGAGGCAGGCTCAGCGCAAGCCCAGCACTGAGGCAGGATCAGTCCAAGCCCAGCACTGAGGCAGGCTCAGCGCAAGCCCAGCACTGAGGCAGGATCAGTCCAAGCCCAGCACTGAGGCAGGATCAGTGCAAGCCCAGCACTGAGGCAGGATCAGAGCAAGCCCAGCACTGAGGCAGGCTCAGCGCAAGCCCAGCACTGAGGCAGGCTCAGAGCAAGCCCAGCACTGAGGCAGGATCAACCCAAGCCCAGCACTGAGGCAGGCTCAATCCAAGCCCAGCACTGAGGCAGGCTCAATCCAAGCCCAGCACTGAGGCAGGATCAACCCAAGCCCAGCACTGAGGCAGGATCAACCCAAGCCCAGCACTGAGGCAGGCTCAATCCAAGCCCAGCACTGAGGCAGGCTCAATCCAAGCCCAGCACTGAGACAGGCTCAATCCAAGCCCAGCACTGAGGCAAGCATAAGCTAACCCAAATATTGAAGTAGCATCATAGAATCACCAAGGCTGAAAAAGGCCTCAAAGATCCTCAAGTGCAACCTGTCACCCCAGACCTCCTGGCACCACGTGCCACGTCCAGTCCCTGTCTGATCAGCCCCCCCTTGCACCCCCACACTCTGGGTTGCCTTCGGCCGGCCTGCCCCTCGCACCGACCGCTCCGTGCCCAGTGTGCAGCAGCAGGGCCGAGGACGCCAGTCCATGCTGGGCGCCAGATCTAGCCAGGTGTGGCGACGACGGAGGTTCTGGGAAGCAATACGGCTGACCAATACGATCGGTATTGATCCTTTATTGTTCCAGCATTGCGGGCCCATGGCTCAGGCCTATGGCGAAAGCATGGCGCAGCAAAGCATGGAAGGAGAGGAGACAGCACAGGCAGGAAAGGAAGAAGGAGTAGCAAGGAAGCTGCTACAATTTATACAACCTTGGTGTGCCTTGTTGGCAGGGCCTCGTTGGTGCCCTGTGAGTGCCCACACATCACACCATTGCAGATTATTGGTCCAGCTATGGATGACAGGCGAGGTTTGGCGATGCAGGTGCGTGTCCTGTGGTCCCCAGATAACTCACTGTGTTTCCAGCTACCAGTGCCTTGTCTGAGTTACAGTGCTGCAGGCACAGCACTGCTTTGGCATACTGCTGGCTGGCTCTGCCCTTGTGCTGGGCACCATCTCAGGCTCCAGGCCCGCACTGCCAGATTGCCCACACCGCTCGTCGCTGGTGTTCCCACACCACACTAAGGCCGGAACAGCACTTCCCAAACACCCTGCAGTTAGGTGTGAGTAATTGCAGAGCATCAGTGCCCTGCAGTGCCCGAGGCTGGCTCCTCTGGTGCCAGAAGGAGAGCAGGACACTGCCTGTAGAAGAATTAACATTAGTTTATCACAGACATTCTTTTCCCCAGATGAAGAGGTCCCCTGTGGTGCTGCCACGTTCTCTCAACACCCATGGCAGCCTTTCCATGCTTCCACAACAAGTCCAAGGCATGGAAAAGGAGCAGGGCAGGAGGCACAAACACATCTTTGTCCCAGAGCAGCAAACCACACTGCTGGAATTGCAACCACAGGCAATCTTCTGCTCTCCCACTTGCCTCAGCTGCTGCTCAGTTAGGCTGGGGGGAGAAGACTACAAGATGGGACCTGCCCAGTACTGAGCAGTATTTCCAGTTGCATGTTTCCCTTCTCCTTTCATCCTTGGTTGACCCTGAAGAACTGCTGCAGTAAAGTTTTGCTGCTGGGCAAAGTGAGATTCTAACTCATCCCAAACTGAGCTTCTAACATCACTTCATACACTGCAGATGTCATTACAGGAAGTGTAAAACACTTCTGCAGTGCAACTTCTAAGTGCTCCCCAAAGGGAAATATTTCCTTAGGTGTTGGTGGAACATCTGCCCTGTTTGACCTGAGAAAACCTCACCTGAAGCAAAGGCTGCAGCACATTCCTGGTGTGTATCCTGCACCACTGTCTGTCACTGGCAGGCTGAGATACAGCATCACAGTCTCACAGTATTGCCAAGGTTGGAAGAGACCTCGAGGCTCATCGAGTCCAACCTGACACCACAGACCTCATGGCTAGACCATGGCACCACATCCAATCCCCTCTTGAAGACCTTGAAGATACACAACACTGCAGCAAGGGCAAAAGAACCTGCAATGGCTCAGGCTGGAAGGGAGCTCAGAGCTCCTCTGCCCCAACCTCCCCTCCATGCCCAGGGACACCTCTCAGCTACACTCAGCTGCTCAAGGCCTCATCCAGCCTGGCCTTCAGCACCCCCAGGCAGGAGGCAGCCACAGCCTCCCTGGGCAGCCTGGGCCAGAGTCTCAGCAGCCTCCTGCTGAACAACTTCTTCCTCAGCTCCAGTCTGACCCTGCTCTGCCTCAGCTTCAAACCATTCCCCCTTGGCCTGTCTCTAGACCCCCTGATGGAAAGTCCCTCTGCAGCCTTCCTGCAGGTCCTGGCAGGCAGCTCTGAGGTGCCCCTGGAGCCTTCTCACCCCTGTGAGGAGCAGATGTGCAGACTAAGCATGGCCTCTGCACTCGTGGAAGTTCTTTCATGGAACTCTTTATCTGCATCACTGTTTATCTGCCTTTGCAGAGAGAAGGAAGAGAAAGAACTGAATGAAGTGAGAACTGCATTGCCACCCCCTGGAGCTGCTGCCGCTGCTCCTCCTTCCCCTGCCAGCTTCCCTGCCCTGGCTGTGGCGCAGGCACAGCCCTGCAAGCCATATGGCTTCCCCAGAATTCCAGAGGCTTCAACAACAAAAGCACCACCAGAAGATAAAAATAACAGCTCAGCTATTTCTGGCACCATATTATTAGGGGGGAAAAAGAAAGCACAAACCAACCCAGCACTTTGCAGTGTGTTCTCCGCGAGGGATCTCTGCTATAAAGCCTGAGCTGGGTTGCCCCATGTGGCCCAGCAGTGCCTGGCCAGCCGTGGCCCAGACGCTGCAGCAGACTTGAGGATTTAGTGAGCTCTGCCCTCCCCATCCGGTGCTTAACCTCCCGCGGCATGCTCCCTGGACAGCAGCTCCTGCTGACACTCGATCCCAGACTTCTGGGCTAAAAGCAGCAGCTCTACCTGACACAAACCGATGCTCCCTCCTGCCTGCCTGGCTGGAGCTGGGTCGCAGCCTGTCCCATCTGGCAGCTCCTCCCGGAACGTCCTGCGGGTCCCTCCCACAAAACACAGAAACCTTCTGGCAAAGGGAAGGGACTGAAAGGAGGATCCTTTGCTCCCTGAGCTGTGGCAGGGCTGGACAAGGAGGATGCCAAGGCATCTGTAGGTCATGGAAGGTCATTTGACACATGAAGAGAAAGCAAAGCCCGGGCCCAGGCAGGGGCCGGCAGCATCGCTGCGAGCCCAGCAGCAGACACCAACAGCCCAAGGTAAGCTCTCGGCGGCGTCCGAAGCAGCATCCGACCCAGGGCCTGGATCAGACCTTCCTCTGGAGATGGATGTAGGACAAAGAGCTTTTCTGTTCTTCCTTTGGACACCTGATGATAAATCCAGATGGCTGACTCCTGCTATTGGACACAGTGGCTGCCCACTCATTACGGTGCAAATATTTTCCCTCAGCCAGGAGCAAGCCCAGTTTGGTGCTGTGCAGCACAGACCCAGGCAGCAAGCAGCCTGGCTTCTGGGGCACTCCCTCACTGCTTCATCTCCACTTAGGGAACAAAGGCATCAGACTCCCCCCTGTTGATCAGCAGGCAGGCAAGAGAGCAGGTTGGGTTTTACAGGAGATAAAAGCTATGTCCATAGCAAACAGAACACTTAAAGGCTTCCCTGGTCAGAGCTTCCCTGGGGGGCTGGTGGTTTGGGTTTGCCCCCAGACACAAGGTGCTGCACTGCCTGTGTCAAATGGTCAGGCAGAGTTGTTATTCTTATCTGGAACCTCTACAGTAAGTCTCCTTCCTTGAAGAAGCCAGCAGCTGTTTCACCAGGCTTCATTCTACCTGAGCCTCATTCACTGCACAGGAACTGGAAGGAGGTGGTCACAAGTTCTACTGAGAAGAACAAGGACTGCACATAAAACCTGTCCCTGTCTCAGGGCTGCCTAAGCTACGTGTGATGGCCGCTGTCTCAGCTGACCCTCTCTGCTAGCTCCTTTCCAAACTGAGGAGTCCCACCCAGACTTTCTCCACTCTTGCCCTGCTGTTAAACCTGGGGCAATGAGAAAACCTGATGGCAGACTTAGGTGGCAAAGACATCAGTGTGCCTGAAAGGTCCTGGGAAAGGAACAGCTTCTGAACAATCTCCAGTTCTTTCCCTGAACCGAGCTTCTTTTCCAGGCTGGGTGAGCACAGAGCATTTGGTCAGCGACAGCCCAGATCCAGGGCTGCTCTCCTGCCCCTGCAGGACGCTCGGAGAGCTTGCTGACTCTCCAGACGACTCTCCCGCAGAGAGCACTTGAGGAGGACAGAAAAGTGGTGCTCTAATAACTAAACTAAGCACTTGAAAGTAAGCACCCAAGCACAAACCTACTCTCTGTGTAGTATTTGGTCCCTGACAGACTGCAGCCAAGCTGCTTTGGTCCTTGCTGGCTCTGCAGGCTAGACTTGAACAAAAGAATTGGTCTCCGAGTGCAAGAGCAAGCAAGGTGCAAAGATCATTTAATGATGGAATGCAGATTGTTGTTCATTCCTTATCACAGAACTAGCGGGGCTGGAAGGGAGCTCAAGGCTCAGCCAGCTCCAACCCCCTGCCATGGGCAGGGACACCTCACACCACAGCAGGCTGCTCACAGCCACCTCCAGCCTGGCTGCAAACACCTCCAGGCAGGAGGCTTCCACCACCTCCCTGGGCAGCCTGTGCCAGGCTCTCACCACCCTCATGGGGAACAACTTCTTCCTCACAGCCAATCTTGATCTCCCCATTTCTAGTTTTGCTCCATCCCCCCAGTCCTATCACTACTGACACCGTAAAAGGTCCCTCCCCTTCTTCTACATCTTCTGCTTGTCTCCACAAAGGTGAACACCTCTGGAGGGTCAGGATTCAAGCAGTGAGGATGCTCCTTCCAGCCATGGCTGCTGGTTTGCTGCAGCTAAGCGTTGGTTTGGTGATGGCAGCTCAGCACACCAAACCTGCTGCAGGGCTAACACCAGGGCTCTCACATTTGAGGGAGGACTGTCAAAAATGGACAGTTTGCTACTACTCAGACTTGTCTTTTATTTTCCTGTCTTGAAACCCTCATTTGTTTCCTTTTTGTTTGTTTTGTCAGCAGTGCTTTTATCCCACAGCCCAAATTTCATCTTGCCAGATGCTATTCCTAGCAGGCTTCATTCCCTCCCTCTCCCCAAGCTCTGGGTAGGTAGCTATCATTATAAAGCACATGAAAAACAGCTACACCATAACAAATTGCTTCCCCATCCCTGAAACTGTGCTTCTCCTCCCTGCCACTGCCCCCCAGAACCCAGAACCTGATGAGTTTTGCAGAAGGCTCCCCTCCTAGAGCAGTGCTGAGACATTGGTCACTGGCAGCTGCCTGCACTGCTGCATGGACTCAGTGCTGCCTCTCAGTCTCCTTTCCCCCCTTGGCAGCTTTTCCAGGTGCACTGCAGCACTTTATCAAACGACAGCATCCTGAATCCTCTTCCCCTGAGCATGGATTTCTAAGTGCTATTGAAGCAGGCAGTTACATAGAATACATACATAGAATACATACATAGAATACACCAGGTTGGAAGAGACCTTCAAGATCACCACGTCCAGCCCATCAACCAATCCAACACCACCCAAACAACTAACCCACGGCACCAAGCACCCCATCAAGTCTCCTCCTGAACACCTCCAGTGATGGTGACTCCACCACCTCCCCAGGCAGCCCATTCCAATGTGCAATCACTCTTTCTGTATAGAACTTTTTCCTAACATCCAGCCTGAACCTCCCCTGGCGCAGCCTGAGACTGTGTCCTCTTGTTCTGGTGCTGGGTGCCTGGGAGAAGAGACCAACATCCGTCTGTCTACAACCTCCCTTCAGGTAGTTGTAGAAAGCAATAAGGTCACCCCTGAGTCTCCTCTTCTCCAGGCTAAGCAACCCCAGCTCCCTCAGCCTCTCCTCACAGGGCTGTGTTCCAAACCCCTCACCAACTTTGTTGCTCTTCTCTGGACTCGTTCCAGCAAGTCAACCTCCTTCCTAACCTGAGGGGCCCAGAACTGGACACAGGACTCGAGGTGCGGCCTAACCAGTGCAGTGTACAGGGGCAGAATGACCTCCCTGCTCCTGCTGGCCACACTGTTCCTGATGCAGGCCAGGATGCCATTGGCCCTCTTAGCTGCCTGGGCACACTGCAGGCTCATGTTCAGCCTATCATCGACCAGCACCCCCAGGTCCCTCTCTGCCTGGCTGCTCTCAGCCACTCTGACCCCAGCCTGTAGCTCTGCATGGGGTTGCTGTGGCCAATGTGCAGAACCTGGCACTTGGATGTGTTCAATCTCATGCCCTTGGACTCTGCCCATCTGCCCAGCCTGTCCAGGTCCCTCTGCAGAGCCTCTCCACCCTCCAGCAGATCAACTCCTGTTGAAGCTGTCACACACAGTCACCAGCACTTCTCTGCTGAGACCAATCAGTGCTTGAGCCAGCAACAGTCAGGATCAATAGAGAAGGATGGAAACACCCTGCCCCATCCTGTCCCCTCCTGGTTGTCCACTAAAGGCAGCTCCACCAAGCCTGATGGTAGACTTCCAAATGCTCTCTCCTCCGCTTCCCACGCAGGAAACGGCCAGCTTTTGTGTTTCACTGCGCTCCCAGCCCATAGATGTCTCTCCAGGTATGCAGGAGGTGTACACCCACACAGCTCACTGGGCTCGCTCCAGGAAAGGGCTGCTCTGACTCCCCTCCCCTCTGAAACCTGCACACCTATGCTGCCAGAGGTATGCTGCATATCTCTGCCATCAGGGCAGTGGTGCTCAGCCAAACGTGCCCCAGAGCTCTTTAACAAATGGTTTGTGACTGAGCGAAGCAGCCACAGGAACAAACTCGGTGCCGAGCTTTGATCTGGTAACTCAATGCCACAGGTGTCAGCAGCACTGCCCTGCAAGGGGTTTGCAACTGACTTACACACAGGAGGGCCCTGTGCCTCCCTGGGGCTATCAGCAAACCTCTGGGGAGAAACACAGACATTTGCCTTTAGCTGCAAGCAACCCAAACCCCAGCGATCCACCACAAGGGTATTAGGCATTGTGAGTAGGAGAGGATGGCAACGGAACAGCTTTGCTGAGCCCCAGCAGAAGCACACAGAATTCACCACCACCCTTCAACACAGTCAGGAAACCTCCAAACAAGTCTCATAATGCACTTCTTCAAGGATTGAAGGAGGATTCGAATCATGCAGGCACGTGAACCATGAAAGAAATCAAGGAGGGAAACTCAGAGCCTTCCAGACTGCTTTGTCCAGTTGGATTCACTCTGGGAGTTTCTAAATGAGAAGGGAAATTCCCATTCCAATGCTCAGTTCAGTGATAGTCTGTCCTGGTTATCTGTCTTGGCTGTTCCTAGTGCCCTCACTGGCACAGCATCCCCATGGCACTAGTGTAACCATTCAACAGCTGGCAGCAGCTGCAGGGGCATTCTGGTCAGGCTCTGCAAAGCCACCCAGGCACCCATCTGAGATGTGTGAATACCTTTGAGATCTGAGAACAGCACTGCACAGGTCACTGCAGGGGTTACAGAATGCTGGGGCTAGGATTTCCCAAGTCCAAGCTGGTGCCTAAGGAAGGGATCTATGATCACTGCAATGCTGCTGGAAGTAGCTCTCTACTGATTTTGGTCAAACCCCAGCTGAACATCTGAGTACCTGCAGGTCACTGTGCACCAGTGGCTTCCCAGCAGCCATGCAGCTGTGTTTCCCTAGCCCCAGGCAGCTCCAGGCAGCTCAGCTCTGCAGCAAGGCAAGCATAAGCTCCATCAGCCTGAACCCAGAACAAACCTCCACACAGAAACCCTTTTCCTTAAGTGCTGCCTGCCCATAAGCCTCTCACTCTTGCAGCTCATCCCTCCAGCCAGTGGAGCTGCAGTCTCTGCACACTTGAAGAGCCTGGTGGAGGAGGCAGACTTTGAGCCTGCTTTTGTCAGGACCCTCTCGAGCACAGGCCAGCTCTGTTCTGTGCTTCCAGTCAGATGAGCAGGGTGCTAGCATCAGCACTGGCCTGCTCTGGGGACAAGCTGTCACAGCAGGAGGAAAGGCTCAAGTCCACAGAGGTGTGAGGTGCTGAACCCCCAGGGAAGATTAGTCCCCAGAGAGGAGTTGAGCAGCTAAATGCTCTTTTGTCAACCCAGACCTGAGCAACCAAAGGGAGTCCTTGTGGTCTACCCCCAGCTTAAACAAACACCAGCTGAAACTTGTCACATGTGGCACCTCATTTTGTCAGAGCCTGCCCCAAGAGCACTCAGCCTTCACTGTGTCAAAAAGGCTTTTGCCAGGAACAGCAGGTTAGGGCCTGGAAGAAAATGAATCAGGCTCTCAGGACAGAGGTGGTGCTTTGCTCACAGCGAGCTCACCATTGCCTTCTCCACAGTGCCTGGAACCGTACCAAGGGTAAAAGACCAACACAAAGACTGCTACAGAGAGACCTCCTTTCATGAGCCCAGGAGCAGCAAGCACCTAGAGGAGAGGCTGGGGGCATTTACTGGGTGTACTGCAGCAAGAGAAACAGCAAAAGGCTTTTATGACAGCTTGTGTGAGCTCAACAGCGACTGCCTTCCAGCAGCGGCTCCTCCGGGCCACTGCGCGCTGCTGGAGCCAGCTCTGTGCTGAAAGAAACCATCCAAGTGGTCACAGTGAGCCCCCCACAAGGTGCCAGCCTGAGCAGATGGAGAGTTAGGGTCTAGCAACTTCAGCACTGAAAAAACCATCATCACTGGTTCATGCTCCCCTGAGGAGGTCAGCAATGGAAGGTGGATCCTGGCAGGAGCCAGCAGGCACACACTGAACTGAAACAAGCTGGAAGGAGTCTCTGGTCCCACTGCTGCCCATGAAACTCAGCCTGGCAGGGTGAGATGTTTGTGCCACAGGTCCCCAAGGACTAACAGCCCCTGACACTCAGCACAGCACTGCTGACCAGCACTGCAATGCAGCTGCTCCTCTGGGGGTGGAGCAGGAGAAGGACTCAAGGTTGTAACTGAAACCCCTGGAAAGAACCTCAGTGATGACTAAGCTGCAGCACAGGTCAGTACTGAAGGCGAATCCTGGTGGTGTGGCAAAGAGAAGCTCAGGGCCTTTGCTAATGGTTTGGGCCTGTCTCTCTCTCTGGCACGCAGGGCCTGTGAGAGCAGAAGCGTGCCAAGAGCACAGAGAGATGACAGATTTGCCCAGAAACCTGTCCAGGTAGGAAATGGTTTCACCGCTGCCCAGAGGCTTCAGCCTCTCCTCAGCAAATTCTCAGAGAGTAATGATCCAGGAGGGCAGCAAGGTTGGAATGCTGGCTGCTGAGAGGCAGCTATGAGACACCTGCCTGGCCCCCAGGATGCTCTCAGCCATTGCTCAGTGCCTCTGGGAACAGTGAAGCTCTAGAGCAGGTGGAGTCAGATTCTCAACAAGCAGCTCTGGCCACTTGCTCTAGAAACTGCTGGATGCTGAATAGTTTGGGACTGAGACTGTCCCTGCCCTGCTCCTGCTGGCCACACCACTGCTGAGCCAGGCCAGGATGCCTTTGGCTTTCCTTGCCCCCTGGGCACTCTGCTGGCTCCTCTCCAGCTGCCTGTCCATCAGCACCCCCAGGGCCCTTTCTGCAGGACAACTTTCCAGCCACACTGCCCCAAGCCTGGAGCCTTCATGGGGTGGTTGTGACCCAAGTGCAGGACCAAGAATGAGCACCTGAGGAGAAGGCTGCAGAGGGCCTGGCTCTGTCTGCAGAGCTGATGGAAGCAGCCCTGCAGGAGGCTGTGTGTGCACAGATAGGGTCACCCTGCCTCAGGTAACTGCCATTTGCTATCTGCATACCAGGACCAGTCACCAGGGCTGGAGATGCCCTTGGCTGGGTGATGCCATCCTACTGCACACCAGCACCTGCCAGCTCACATTTACAGAGGGAAGCCTTTGTGGTTAGAAGCTGAACCTCTGTGGCTTAGCCTACCACTGCATTTACATCCCTGAAAAGCAAAGGCTCATGCTGCTGCCTGTGGGAAGGGAGCAAGGTGCTTCTGGGCTTGGCTGCCTGTGTAATAGCTGCTGCTCCTTACAGGCTTGCAGAGGAAAACAGCTGCCTGAGCATCTTGAGGATCAAAAGCAGAGGCCTATGCTAAGGAGCAGGGGCAGCCAGATTGTGCTGCCATTCTTAACTCTGCCTCCCTTAATGATTTCAGAATACAATTCCAGGTGTGATCCATCTAGTCTGACTTAACCAGCTAGGACTTAGGCACCTACTTGACAACAGTCACCTAGGCTGCTTCTAAAGCAAACAGAGAAATGAGAAGGACCTTCTGAGATGTTATCTACAAGAGATATAGCAAGTGCTGTCTAGATGTGCATCCCACCACTGCTGAACAAGGATGAGAGCAGAGTCCTGCCCCTGGAAGCAATAATAACCTGCAGCAGGACAGGCTGGGAGGGGATCTGCTGGAGAGCAGCCCCAAGGAGAAGCACCTGGGAGTGCTGGTGGGGAACAAGTTCTGCATGGGACAGCAATGTGCCCTGGGGGCCCAGAAGGCCAAGGGGGTCCTGGGGGGCATCCAGAGAAGTGTGGCCAGCAGAGCCAGGGAGGTTCTCCTCCCCCTCTGCTCTGCCCTGCTGAGACCTCCCCTGCAATATTGCATCCAGCTCTGGGCTCCCCAGCTCAGGAGGGACAGGGATCTGCTGGAGAGAGACCAAGGGGGGGCTCCAAGGATGCTGAAGGGACTGCAGCACTGCCTGGGGAGGAGAGGCTGAGAGCCCTGGGGCTGTTCAGTCTGCAGAGGAGAAGGCTGAGAGGGATCTGATCAATGTCTATCAATAGCTGAGGGCTGGGGGTCAGGAGGGAGGGGACAGGCTCTGCTCAGCTGCACCCTGGGATAGGACAAGGGACAGTGGATGGAAACTGCAGCACAGGAGGTTCCACCTCAACACAAGGAGGAACTTCTTCCCTGTGAGGGTCCCAGAGCCCTGGAGCAGGCTGCCCAGAGAGGTTGTGGAGTCTCCTTCTCTGGAGCCTTTCCAGCCCCCTCTGGATGTGTTCTGTGTGCCCTGTGCTGGATTCTGTGCTCCTGCTCTGGCAGGGAGGTTGGACTGGAAGATCTCCCGAGGTCCCTTCCAGCCCCTAACATCCTCTGATCCTGTGAGCTGGGTTAGATGGCTCAGTGAATCAGATAGCCTTGATTCTAACTTTACTGGCCCAGTTCCATATCAGAATGAAACTCCTGTTGATGTGCTGCTTTCTGGTGGAACCCCAACCCTGAGCCCCAGCAGCCATGCAGCAGTGCAGCCTTTGGCTTCACCTTCCAATGGAGTCATTCATCAAGACACCTTCCATCAGCAACCCACTGCTCCCCTGCACAGCACGGGGCTCATGCTTACCCCAGCACAGGGGGAGCAAAGAACATTCTGCTCGGAATACGGGCCGGGGGGGGCACACTCCGGGGCCGGGGGGGGGCACACTCCGGGGCCGGGGGGGGGGCACACTCCGGGGCCGGGGGGGGGGGCACACACGGGGCCGGGGGGGGGGGCACACACGGGGCCGGGGGAGGGGGCACACCGCCCCTGCAGCAGGTACTTGTCCTTAAGAGAAGGCACAATGTGTTCATTACCATAGCCAAAGGCAGCCATTGGAGCGGGCACAGATGTCCGAGGCGAGCTCCCCAGCGACCCTGCTGCCCCCAGCCGCTCAGCGCCTTCTCGCCCAGCCTCCCCTGCGCGTTTCGCAGCCGCTTCGGTTGCCGCATCCCGAGGGCCATGTGGAGAGCGGCCACACATACCTGGGCGGCGGAGGGCTGCGAGGGAGATGCAGATCGTTTAACAAATGCCCAGACTGTGACTCAGTCTGTTTCTGGAGGCCTCAGGTTTGAGCAGCGTGTGATGGAAAGCGCGGCAGCCGGGGACAGCCAGGCGGCTGCTGCCGCTGCTGAATGATGGCTTAGGATTGAACCCAAGCTTTCAAACCTGAGAGCAGGAAAGCAGCGCAGAGGCTAACTAAAGCAAGTAGAAATCAATCAATGGATTTGAGAAGCAGTTTGTCTGCAGCGGTGAGATTCGACCTCTCCCCCCAAAAGAGCCCTCTGGTCTTTGCCGGGCAGGAGCTGTCTGCACGGCTGCTGAGGAACCGAAGGGACTTGCCCGATGCCTTCACCACTTCTATCGCTCGCTGTGTCGCTGCCCTGCTGCCTTGCCCAGCTGGAGAGCAAGCGCCAGAGGTTGACATTCTAAGCCATACTGAAGTCCCAGACACATTTTTTGAGCAAGCTGCAAGCTTGGCTTCTGCGTTGCAGGAGATAGCAGAGGGCACGGGGCTCAGCCAGGCTCCCAGCTGGCTGCCCTGCCGAGGGGAGCTCACCCCAGCTGAGCCCTTCGCAGGGGCACAGGCAGCCCCGGAACAGCAGGAAGGGTCTGGGGGCTCCTGGGTTGGAGCCACCACACAAATAAATAACAATAAACTATATTTTTAAAAGGGTAATGAGTTTAGCAGTGCTCAAGCAAAGGCTGCTGGAAAGAGAGCCACAAACCAGTTCAGGGTGGAAATATTTTCCTGTTGGCTTCAAAACTTTCAGCTTTTACTGAAAAGGGAAAAATATATGACCCTCATTTATACCATAAAAGGAAAAACTACAAACACCATCAATCCTGCCCTCAAAACACATCAACTGCTCTTTACAACCTGAGATGCTAAATCACTGCCTTGACTCCACAGTGGCTTTGCTGAAATATCACAGCCTAGGCTGCACTTCACAGCTGGAGGAGGACTCAGTGCAGAGCATCAGGGATGCCTCAGGCTGGAAGGGAGCTCAGAGCTCAGCTGCCCCAACCTCCCCTCCATGCCCAGGGACACCTCTCAGCTACACTCAGCTGCTCAAGGCCTCATCCAGCCTGGCCTTCAGCACCCCCAGGCAGGAGGCAGCCACAGCCTTCTGCCTCTGTCCTCTGCAGGAATTACCTGAAGGAGCTACAACGCCAGCATGAGCACCTCCAGGCATTAGCCATTGGGATGTGCTGCCCAGAGAGGTGGTGGAGTCACCACCCCTGGAGGGGTTCAAGAGGGGATTGGATGTGGCACTTGGTGCCATGGTCTGGTCATGAGGTCTGTGGAGACAGGTTGGACTTGATGATCTTTGAGCCTCCCTGGGCAGCCTATTCCAAACTATTGGAAGGCAGCTCTGAGGTGCCCCCAGAATCTTCTCTTCTCCAGGCTGCACAGCCCCAGCTCCCTCAGCCTGTGCTCACAGCAGAGCTGCTCCAGCCCTTGGAACATCTTTGTGGCCTCCTCTGCACTCACTCCAGCTGTGTCCTTCTCCTGCTGGGGACAGCAGAGCTGGAGACAGGATTGGAGGTGAGGTCTGAGCAGAGCAGAGCCCAGGGGCAGAATCCCCTCTGCTGCCCTGCTGCCCACCCTGCTCTGGCTGCAGCCCAGCACACAGCTGCCTGAGGGCTGCAGGAGGCCACTGCTGGCTCCTGGGGAGCTGCTCAGCACCCAACACCCCAAGTCTCTTTCTGCAGAGCTGCTCTCAACCCACTCTGCACCCATCTTGCAATGATTTTCAGTTTGGAAAGGTGATTGCCAGACTCAGTGCAGAGAGCTTTTCAGTCGCCTTGTTGCTTACACCCACTGCGCTATTGTTTTACACTGCCTATAGCTTCCTCTATGATGTGCTGGGGGAGCTCAGCAGATGTGAGGAGCTCAACTGATGCCACTGTTCCTCCATCTTGCTGTTTTGTTAGCTACTATTGCTCCACCAATTCCTCCATCTGAATTCCTCTCCTGCACTGCTGTGGCTTTCCTCCTCTCATCAGCTGCTAACCTGCCCCTTGCCCGCAGCACTGTCAGTGCCAGCAGCAGCTGAGAGGTTCAAGCTCCGCAGCACAGGGGTGGCAAAGTGCTGCTAACATTTGCCCAGGCTTAAATATCCTTCCTAAATCCTGAGCAGACTCAGGAGGTTACTGGGAAAGAAGAAAGAGAGAAAGAGTGAAAGAGCAAACAAACAAAAGAAAGAATGGGAGGTGCAGACAGAAGGCAGCTGAGCTGGACCTGTTGGGGGTGATTAGAGAACTCGATACCTGTGAGAAGCAGGGCACAGCAGTGCGGGCTGCAGGTGCCACCAGGCTCTATCTGCACCATCAGCACTTCTCTAATATTACTCCAGATTTGCTGGGAAGAGAAGCAATAAATCAAAGAATGCTGCCCTAGACAAGAGCCAGGGGACAATGAGCTTGTCAGATCAATCCCCCCTTCTGTTCCTCTCATCTCCTGAAGGTAAGGATTATCTCTCTCCTCTCTGCATCAGCCAGCTGGAGCCCTGAGCGGAGCAGAACAGGCATTTTCTGCCCACACTGCTAAAAGGCAATCTCAACATCTTCCTTCTGAAGCCCCACAGAGCACTGGCTGTGAATATCCTGACTGTGGATAACAGTAACTGAGAGCATCCCCTGCAAGCTTTCTGAAGCATCTCTTGTTCCTCTAACAGCAGCTGCCACAGGGCACACAAACCTCTCCTGCCGAGGAGGACTGACAAAGGCCTGGAAAGGGCAGGCTCAGCTCAGAGCCCAGGAGACAGCTCCCATCAGATCCTGGAGTCTGTTTCCCCTCTCTTGTTCTCTCTGTCCTGTCCCACATACCTCTCTGACCTGCTCTTGGATCTTTCCTTCCTGTCCTTATCTCCAGACTCATGCACTTACTATTCACTGACTCTTCTCCTTTTCGTGTCTATACCTCAAGAGATGGGAGGCAGAGGTGCAGGCTAATGAGTGAGATGGCTCTAGGTCTGCTCCTGAAGGCTGAGTACTGCCACCCTGGGGCTGTCACACAGATGAGGCTTTAGATGATCACTGAAAGCAGGAACTGCCAGTGGTGTTTGTCTGGAGTGTTCAGCCTGCCAGGGGAACTGCACGCTCACAGAGCTCTGGTGGACACTCCATGGGCTTGGTTTGGACTTGGGCACCAAGGCAGGGATGCAATTTTGGGTCCTTAGTGGTTGAAGCTGAAGCAGCTGTCCAGGATGGTTACAGGAATAAAGGCTCAGAAGGCCCTCACAGCATTGCATGGGCAGAGCAGTCAGTTCCATCCAGAGCAATCTGAGGCCACAGCTAATCAAGAGCAGCTTTGTCCCAATCAAGAAGGTCCAGTCCCTATGCAGCTCAGCATCCAGAGTCTAGCTAAGGGTGACTGTGCTCATCTCCTCCTCTCCAACCCTCTTCCTGGAACACTTCAGGCTCACATGAGGCTGACAGCAGGCACCTGGCCTCGGTGTTTACTGGGGGAAGGCAAGAGACATTAGTTGCTGATGAGAGGATGGGAGGGGAAAGCTCTCTGGGGCCCATCTGTTTGTGTGCTTCAGCTGAGCTTCAGAGAGGAGCAAGCTCTGCACCTCAGTACAAACCCATTGCCCAGCCCCAACAGGCAGAAGAATTCCCCTAGCATTTCAAAGGGCTGCTAAGGCTCAGGAGCACCTTAAAGCAGTGCCTGAATGGCAGTTTTGAGCTTGCATAGCTGAGATGTTTCTCCTGGCAGCATTTCCCTAATGTCATTATCACTTACTAAAACTTGATACCATCTACAAGCTGAGCCTGAATTCTTGACACACAGCAGCAGAGGCAGGTCTCCTGCCAGCTTACAGAGCAGCATGTTTTGACAGTTATGAAGACAAAGCTCTCCTCTGCAAGGAGGAAGTCTCACCAAGTGTGTCAGGGCTCAGGCACTCACTCCTGTGCAGCTTACAATGCAAATAGCTTCAATACACAGCCCTGAGCTGCTGCAGCCTGTGACTGCGGAGCTCTGGCAAACAAAACAGACATCTGACTGCTGCTCAGACACTTCAGACCCATTTCTAACCTGAAGTCAAGGTTGGAACTCCAGGCTGTGATCCTCTCTGATCTCTAGCACAGTGCATATGAGCAAGGAGCTGCACAGGAGACTGTACACGAGGGCTGGAGCAGCTCTGCTGTGAGCACAGGCTGAGGCAGCTGGGGCTGTGCAGCCTGCAGAGGAGAAGGCTCCAGGGGCACCTCAGAGCTGCCTGCCAGGACCTGAAGGCATCCTGCAGGAAGGCTGCAGAGGGACTTTCCATCAGGGGGTCTAGAGACAGGCCAAGGGGGAATGGTTTGAAGCTGAGGCAGAGCAGGGTCAGACTGCAGCTGAGGAAGAAGTTGTTCAGCAGGAGGCTGCTGAGACTCTGGCCCAGGCTGCCCAGGGAGGCTGTGGCTGCCTCCTGCCTGGGGGTGCTGAAGGCCAGGCTGGATGAGGCCTTGAGCAGCTGAGTGTAGCTGAGAGGTGTCCCTGGGCATGGAGGGGAGGTTGGGGCAGCTGGGCTCTGAGCTCCCTTCCAGCCTGAGCCTTGCTGTGAGTATTCTTTTGAGTCAGGATTCATAGAATCTCAGAATCCTTTTGCTTGGAAAAGGTCTCTGAGACCAACAAGTCCAAGTGCATCACAGGACCAAAACTCAATGATCTGTCTTCATCACAAAAACCACAACCCAGATCTTCAGGCATCAGTCCTGCTGTTTTCACTGATTTCAACAGATACAGCCCAGAGCCTTCAGGGAGCCCAGAGTCCACAGGAAGGGTCAGAAGAATGAATCTGCCTTCATCACACAGCCACTGAACCTGTGCTGCACAGCTCAGAACAAGGGCTGGGGGGGAAGCTCTCACAGCCCCTTACAGTCCACTGCTACTGAAATCTATGCTCCTGAGGGTGCAAAACTGCTGCTGGAGCTCAGCTCTTGCCCTAAGCTCTCACCCAGACACTTCTCTGGCCAGGTCAGCCTGGTGTTACTAACTCCAGTGGTAAAGTGCTTGAGGTGAGCCTTCTGGCAATGACAATCTGCTGACCTACACCTCAGTAATTAATCTACCATAACACCCCGCAATAATTAACCTGCCACAACCCTAACTGGCTGCACTGCTTTGCTTTCTCTCTTGGGCTGAACCTCTCCCCTGATCCATGCCATGTCTCTGTGGGGGCTGTGGTCAGAGCTCTCTCACACAGATGGATAAAGGAAGTGAAAGGTGCTCCTGAAAGCAAAGCTAAGCACGAAGAGGAAGATGAAGAAACTCCTCAGGAGGTGCTCATCCCTGGGGTTCAGTGCACACAGCATCACCTGGGCCTGAGAAGAAGTCACTGAGCTGTACACAGCTCCCTGTCAGCTTCCCAGCATCTGTGCTGTGCTTTGTTATGGAAACTAAAGCAAGAGGGAGAAGTATTGGTGCAGCCTTCCCCTTGGCTGGGGACCAGGCCAGTGTTCAGCTTTCATTTCGGTTGCTGGATTCCTTCTGGAGTTTCTTCTTTTGTTGTTCAGCAGAACTGTTAAATTTATGATGATTTTTCTCCCCCCAGGTGGGTGCAGAGAGTATCAAAGCAGGGAAGTGTTGTACAAGAATGACTAGAGGTAAGGCTGGCTGATACAAAGACAACAGATGACTTCATGTGGGGAGGGAATCAGATAAGGAGAACATGAAGGGAAGAGAATGCTGAAGGAATTCATTACATTATTTGTAATCATTTTTTTTGCTGGGCATGGCTGCTGAAACTTTCCAGGGCCCTGAACTGTCTGCACAGGGCCAGAGCAAAAGGCCCCTGCTCAGAGTGTTCTGCTAGCAGCTAGGAGCAGGAACTGTCAGCAGTTTTGTGTGGCCAGCACCAGCCCTCACCTACCAGAATGGATGTGACCCACAGCAGGGAGAAAGGGGGAGGTGGGGCAGGCCAAAACCACACTATTCAAGAACACCCCAGCATGGCTCAGGCTGAAGGGAGCTCAGAGCTCAGCTGCCCCAACCTCCCCCCCATGCCCAGGGACACCTCTCAGCTACACTCAGCTGCTCCAGGCCTCATCCAGCCTGGCCTTCAGCACCCCCAGGCAGGAGGCAGCCACAGCCTCCCTGGGCAGCCTGTGCCAGAGTCTCAGCAGCCTCCTGCTGAACAACTTCTGCCTCAGCTGCAGCCTGACCCTGCTCTACCTCAGCTTCAAACCATTCCCCCTGGTCCTGTCTCTGGACCCCCTGATGGAAAGTCCCTCTGCAGCCTTCCTGCAGGGTCCCTTCAGGTATTTCTACTCAACAGAATTCCATAGCCTGGAACAAAAGCCTCAACCTTTATGTCATTGCAATGTCATTGATCTAAGCTGAGCCTTGAGCCTGTCCCTATCTGGGAGTTGTGTTTTCCTTAGAGCTGTAATTTCAGGAGCACTCAGCCAGCCCAGAGGCAGCCCAGAGCCAGCCCAGAGCCAGCCCAGCTGTGGCTCTGGATTATCAGTCTGGATTTCTGTATCAGGTTCCTCAGTGCCAGCTACCAAAGTGCCTGCTGCTGCCTGCTGCCCATTGCTCACAGCTGCTTTGAGACTGACCCAGCACCAAGCTGCTGGCTGCCTCCCCTCCAGCACCACTGCCACAGTCCCTAGGCCTGTCAGATCCCTTCCAGGGCAAGCAGGGAGCAGTGCTCCTGCTAGCTCCCAGCTCTCCCCACATGGCAATGTGTCAAATGCTACTTTGATAAGCACCTCATGGTCTGCATGGCTGCCAGTACTGTTCCTATCAGTGCCTGCCTTCACCCTTCCCTATGGATAAAGCCCAGAAAGAGTTGCTGGGGGTCCCTGCAGGGGCAGGCCAAGGCTGCTGGCAGGTAGCAATGGTGTGCTTGCCAAAGCTGCTGGCTCCTCAGCCTCCCGAGCCCCTGTGACAGTGGTGCAGGGTGGGCAGCCACCAGAGGTGCTGACACAACTGATGGGTGAAGCCTTCCTTCCCTCCATCAGCCAGCACCTTCTCTCCAACAGCCTCCTGTCCAAGCCCTCAGCTGAATGAGAGGGGCATGGACAGTGTGAAAGGAAAGGACTTGGCACGGATTGTGCTGCCCTGTGTGGCACACAGCCCCGGCCAGAAGGGCCACATTAGGAAGTCTCATGCCCTTCCTCCATTTGTCACTGCACCTTCCCTCTTCCCTCCTCACTGTCCCTGGAGGGCCTGCCTGGGCCCTTGGCTCTGCTGCTTGTCGAGCACCACTTGAACAGATTCTACTCATCCCACACAAACTGCCACCTTCTGTCTTCTGCAGGTAGGCTCTATGCAATGAGCAAGTTGAGGCAGTTGCTGAAGTGTGTCATGGACATTGACTCAGAGCTGGTTCAAGTGTGAGGACTTTGCCCTGCAGGATCATCCCCACCATCTCCCCTGCACTGGCATACATGGTTGGTGGCTTTTTGAGTGATTCAGAGAGTGAGGATGATCCCAGTATTAGTGAGGCTGTGCAGCTCACAGCAGAGTGCGACTCTGAATTCATTCTAGTCTGCTGCTGCTGGGAAGGGTTAAGCCTTTCCCTCTGAGCACACTCCATCAGCTTCTAACAAGCTCTGTCAATAGCTTTGAGCTTTTGTCTGCAGCTGACTCATTGGTAGGGAGGGTCAGACACCTGCTCATCACATTCTAGGGAGAGGACTATGACTGGAGCCTGGGTACAGCAGGGAGCAGACTCAGGCAGAGTTCCTCCAGGCTGCTGGCACTGCCTGGGGCAGAGGCTGGGGCAGGCAAGATGTCCTTGCCTGCAGGAGGCAAGCTCTGGCTGAGGGGCTGTGTCCCCCAGTCAAGGAACTGCATGAATGGCTGTGCAGAGCCTCTCATACCTGGGAACTTCCAAGAGAAGGTGACAGCACCTTCACAGGGACTCTGCAGGAGCAGGGGTCCTGCATCCCAAGCAGGGTGTTCCAGTCTGGACAGATGGACAACCAGGCAGGATAAAAACTGGGGCTCTGGGCTCCAGGGACGTCGACCCACCCCGCCCTGGGCAGCACATTCCAAGGGCAATCTGTCTGGGAAGAACTTCTTCCTAACATCCAGCCCAAACCTCCACTGGCACAGCTTGAGACTGTGTCCTCTTGTTCTGGTGCTGGCTGCCTGGGAGAAGAGACCAACCCCCACCTGGCTCCAACCTCCCTTCAGGTAGTTGTAGACAGCAATGAGGTCTCCCCTGAGCCTCCTCCTCTCCAGGCTAAGCAACCCCAGCTCCCTCAGCCTCTCCTCACAGGGCTGTGCTCCAGACCCCTCCCCAGCTTTGTTGCCCTTCTCTGGACACCTTCCAGCAGCTCAACCTCTTTCCTAACCTGAGGGGCCCAGAACTGGCCGCAGGACTCAAGGTGTGTTTAAGGTAAGCATGACCCTGAGCTCCAGCTGCACTGGAGCCCTGGGAAGGAAGCTCCTCTGGGCAGTCTGTCCAAGGCAGGCTGTGCTTTCCTCATCTCTGCTGTTGAAGCAAACTAAAGGAGACCAAGGCCATCCTTCTTGTCATTTAAGTGTCTGCAGTCAGCAGTGTCCCTTGCTTCAGCTGCCCCATGAGTTCAGAAGAGATTATGCCTTTAGGTGACACTGCCTGAACTGCCATCTGCAGCAGAGTTCTCACTATGAGCTCACAGTAAATACAAACAAGCAGCACTACCAAAAAACCCAACCCAAACCTTGCCAGGCTACATCTGCTCAAATGCAGCAAATAAATGAGTCAACCTTTCTCATCTTCAAGGTTACATTAAGTTCTAACTCTGGCTCCCCAAGCAGGAAAACCCAGCATTCAAGTTCCTAAATATTCATAGAATGGAATCCTAGACTGGCTCAGGCTGAAGGGAGCTCAGAGCTCAGCTGCCCCAACCTCCCCACCATGCCCAGGGACACCTCTCAGCTACACTCAGCTGCTCAGGGCCTCATCCAGCCTGGCCTTCAGCACCCCAGCCTCCCTGGGCAGCCTGTGCCACCCCAAACAGAAGAATACCTAACAATCAAGTTCCTAAATATTGCAGATGAAGTAGAGAGAGGATTTAGAGCCCATCCTGTGACAACCATGCTCCAAGGCACTCCAGGAGCTTACAAAGCATGGCCACATCCATGGTCTATCTGCTACCCAAACACTCCAGAACTGATGAGAGTGGCTGACCAGAACTGACCACCAGATGCAGCTCACTTCCAAAGGTCACTGTGCAAAAGCAGGCAGGTTATCTTCCCAGAGGTGCAATTCCCCAGTCCCTCTGCTGCTCCCCCAGGGATTGCTGTGGGGCACCATCACCATCCTGGGCTTGGTGCAGGACTATTTTAGATCAATAATATTGCTCTTGGACTGGTTTGAAAGCTCACCTCTAAGTGCTGGGGCTTCATTATGCTTATTACTTACTCTGCTTTCCTAGGGGGCCAGAGGGGAAAAACAACATCTAAGGAGAATTCCTTCCAACCCAGGCCTTCCCCAGCCAGGCAAGCTGCAGCAACAGCACAGGGCTTGGCATCCAGGGAGCGAGCTCTGCTCTAAAAGCATTTGGCAGCCCTGGGTTTTACTGCCTGTCAGCAAGAGATCAGGGGACAGATAACCCCAAAGGAGTAGCTGATCAGCCCAGCCTTCAGAGGCCATCCCAGGGCCAGCCTGGCCAAGGACCCTCTCTCTCTTTTCTCTGTGTGTGAGAGTACCGAGGAGGGGCAGCCATGCAGATAAAATCTAGATGCTTGCTCCGTCAGATTTTGGTCTGGCCCAACCAGGAAAAGATTCTTTTGATCCAGTGTGAGCTTTGGTCCTGCAAGGCAGAGCACATTGCACAGCTTCAGGCACTGCTGCACAGAACTCTCTGGCTATGTCTAACTCTACAGGCTTCCTAAATGCCCACCTCCACTCCCTGCACATGCCTCTGACTAGCTCATGCCATTGCAGGGGAGTGCAGAACTGTTGGGAAGGCTGGAAAAGGACTGAGCCCTCAGCAGCATGGCAAGCAGCAGCTCAGCTCTCCCTCGCCGATAAAGACAAAGCTTTGATCTTCAGCCCTGCCTGGAGTGCGAGCACGAGCTGGAGAACACTGGCTGAGGATCAGTTGAAACACAGCGGGAGAGAGACTAATAGGTGGGAAACATCTTCCCTTAAGAGCAATTAGAGGTGACTGAAATCTGAGAGACATCTCTGAAGGCTGTGCTGGAAGGAGGAGTTTCCTTCTGACTTGCCCGGCCTGCACCTTCATGCTGGCACCAGCTGGGGAGGGGTAGCTGGTAGCCATCTCCCCTGCAGCTCTTCACAGCTCCTGGGCCTCTCACAGGGACAATGACTCTTGCCCACTCTTGGCCTCATTAGCAACAGCACTGCCCTCGAGACCTGATGGTTCTGCCTCTGCAGGGGAAGGGAGTCCTTTGCAGATCCCAGCTCCAGACAATCCTCTGGCACCCTTAGTGCCCCCCCAGAACACAGAGGTTTCAAAGATGTGTTTGCAGTTTGAATCACTGAAGCTTCACCAGCAGGGTGCTGTTTTCTCCTGGCTTTGAGTAGAAGTGTTGGCTGTTGAGCACTGCACAGCACACCTTTGTTTCACCCTGATAGAACTGCTTGCAAGCTGCAGTGATGGAAAATTGTCTTACCAAAGGAGCACTGCACTGACTGCCACCACAAACAGCCTTGGAATCGCCCTACAAACCCATGGGAGCCAGACAGGAGGTCCCAACGAAACTGGCTGCATCTGTGACCCTTCTTGTTTCCACACAGAGACATTCAGGTTGGGAGAGAGCCTCAGGATCACCCAGCCCAACCCAGAGCCCTACTCTGCAAGGCTCACCCCTAAACCACAGCCCCAAGCACCACATCCAAACCATCTTGAAACACATCTAGGGTTAGTGGCTCAATCACCTCCCTGGGCAGCACATTGCAGTCCCTGACCACTCTTGATGGGAAAAACTTCTTCCTGCTGTCCAGTCCAAACCTGCTGCAGCTTGAGGCCATTCCCTCTTGTTCCATCACTAATTCCCTGTGAGAAGAGACCAGCAGCAGCCTCTCCACAACCTCCTTTCAGGCAGTTGTAGACAGCAGTGAGGTCTCCCTCAGCCTCCTCTTCTCCACACTAACCATCCCCAGCTCCTTCAGTTGCTCTCCATCAGATGTATTCCCCAGGCCCTTCCCAGCTTCCTTGCCCTGCTCTGCCCTGGCTCCAGCACCTCCACATCTCTCTTGCACTGAGGTGCCCAAACTGGACACAGCACTCCAGGTGTGGCCTCCCCAGAGCTGAGTCCCAGGGGACAATCCCCTCCCTGCTCCTCTGGACACAGCATTGCTGATCCCAGCCAGGATGCCTTTGGCTCTCTTGGCCCCCTGGGCACACTGCTGGCTCCTCTTCAGCTGCTTCTCCATCAGCACCCCCAGGTCCCTTTCTGCCAGCAGCTTTCCAGCCACACTGCCCCAAGCCTGGAGCCTTGCTTGGGGTTGCTGTGACCCAGGTGCAGTCTCATGTTACAGAGGTTAGGAGCTAAGTTTCTCTGGGTGTAAGAGACTTCCCTCAAGGATACCAAGCCCCCCATGGCATTCAGGCCCAGTGCCCAGGCTGCAGGCCAGTCTCTGGGCCCGGTTCTGGCACTCCCCCTGGTTCCCTCAGCAGACACACTGCATTCCTTCTGCTCCTGCATTCCCAAACCCCAAAGGAGTCAGTTGCAGCACACACAGCCGCGGGTGAACCGAGAGCGTTTCGGAGCAGAGGAGAGCCCTGGCCAGCGGCGGGCGAGCGCCCAGAGGCGGCGGAAGCCTCACCGCACCGCGCGAGCACGGGCACCTCCCGAGCAGCCGACACCAGCGGCGCCGACTGGCCAAGGCCTTCGGCATCCTTCTCAGCCCAGAGCACTGAGTGCAGTTTACTGCTTCTGTCAGACAGAGGATTTACCAGGGAATGGTAGTGCCCTCTGGCTGAGCTGGAAGCGGGGAGCCCTTGCCAGAAGCGGAGCTCTCCGTCCAGAGGCTCTAGCAGCCCTTTGCCCGTGGCAAGCTGCTATGGCAGCACCACTCTGTCCCCTGCCAGCGGCACAGCTACTCTGTCGTCCTTTCAGTTTGGAGCAGAGGATCCCTGAGGTCCCTTCCAACCTGAGCTATTCGAGGACTCGATGCTTGTATCCTTCCTTTACTGCTCCCACCTAAACCTGCTCCCAGACGGCACCGTGGCGTGCCAGTCCCGTGCCAAGAGGGACTGCTGACAGGGTAGGACCTGCAGATCTTAGGATCCTTTTTTCAGAACACTGTTGGGAGGCTGATTTCAACAGGTTTCCTTGTTTTAAGATCAGAAATATTGCCCTGGAAATCACTTTCAACAAAGCAGCCTCCTATTATCAGGAAACAGAAGTCTGTGGTTGGTGTGGCTAGTCCCAGGCTATCAGATCCTCTCATCTTACTGGGGCATATTGGCAATTGGCTCTTTCACAATGGCCTGGAAAGATTCTCCGAGTAAGTTACCTGGCAGCAGAATTCTTGCCCAGGGAAGCAACTCAAGACAACCCAGCAGCAATTTCAAGTTGTTTGTAGACACAAAAATAGGAAGGGGGAAAAAAATTATCAACCCTTTAAATGATTGTGTAATAATAATTCCTTTAAGGATCAGAGGAGAAGATGCCACCTGAATTTCTACTTGGTGATCTGTCTTCACCTACCTCATTAACTAGATTTTGCAACAGAGGGTTTGATGATCCTGGATAATCCATCCTGTTTCCAGCTCAAACCGTGCCCCAGTTGCTGCAGCCTTGGCCACACACGCTTGCCACCGCGCCTACAAAGCCCTAAGAGATCTCGGTCACCTTACTAGGAAACCACACAAAACAGAGGGAACAAGATGCTGCATCTTCCACAGAGTCTTGCTGAGGACTTCCCCATCATCAGCTTTGTCTTCTCCTCTAGCAGCCAGACTTCTCAGAAAGGAAAGGCAACGACTTGCTCACCTGAACTCTTCTCCCAGCACTTCCTAACTGCAGAGGAACCAGGCACAAGGAGAATGGGATTGGGAATGTGCATCACAGTGACCAACAGGTCCTAATCCAGGGTCACAGAGTCATGGAGTCATTCAGGCTGGAAAAGAGCCCTGAGAGCATCCCCATGAACCCTACTCTGCCAAGGTCACCACCAAACCACGTTGCTGAGCTCCACATCTAAATGACCTTTGAACACCTCCAGGGATGAGGACTCCTCCACCTCAGCCTGTTCCAGTGCCTGACCACTCCTGCAGTGAAAAAGTTCTTCCTTATGTCCAGCCTGAACCTCCCCTGCTGCAGCTTGAGGCCCTTCCCTCTTGTCCCACACTGATACCTGTGAGAAGAGACCAGCAGCAGCCTCTCTCTGTTGTCCTTTCAGGTGGCTGCAGAGGGTGATAAGGTCTCCCCTCAGCCTCCTCTTCCTCACACTGAACAGTCCCAGCTCCCTCAGACTCATTCCCCAGGCCCCTCCCCAGCTCAGCTGCTCTTCTCTGCACCCCCTCCAGCCCCTCCATGTCCTCCTTGTGTGGAGGTGCCCAAAGCTGCCCCCAGCACTGGAGCTGTGGCCTCCCCAGTGCCCAGTACAGAGGGGCAGTCCCTGCCCTGGTCACACCACTGCTGAGCCAGGCCAGGATGCCTTTGGCCAGGATGCCTTTGGCTTTCCTTGCCCCCTAGGCCTACCTATAGTGACTCGAATATTTGATAGTTTGCTTACGGAGCTCCAGAATTAGGCTCCAGGCACTGCCGGGAAGCCCTGGGTCAGCCATGGCAGACTGATGTAAGGATGGTACTCACACCTAAAGGATTGAGCAATCCCTCTCCATAGTGTAAGAGGAAATAACTTGCCCCAAGCAGCACCTATTTAAAGCAGCAGAAGCCAAGACTGTCAGAACTGGAATGGCTGAGTGGAAGCAGGCCTGCCACGCTCCACAGGACGTGCTGCTCTCTCTTCCTCTGGTTGTTTTGACATGAGAATAGGAGCATCCACTGAAAGAAGGGAGGTGCTCGGTGCCAAGGAATGCTAAAGCCATTTGGGGGGCTGTGTGTGGGGAAAATGGTGATAAATATTCATTAAAGGGCTTTCATTTCCCACTGATAGCTTTACCACCCTAATTTGTAGGGTAAATCAGCAGTCCCAGGAGGTTTCATTTACATGCTCACGCAGCACAGAGCCTCTGAATCCTCAGCCTTTGAAAATTCTGCCTGGCACACCTCCTGCAATCTGAGATGAAATTGCTGACAGCTATCTGGGGCAGCTCTTGCTGCTTCAGGCATGGAGATGAAAACCCAAGGAATGCATCTGCTGCCAGGAGAGGCTCTTATCCTTTAATCGTTGTGGCATTTCTCTGCCACCGGCTTTGCCATATCCTTCTTAATTAATCCTTGGAGTGCTGGAAGATCATTTCAAGGCATGACTCACATAAAACAACGGCTCTCCATAAACAACATCACATTCAGGTTCAACCTCTATCACATCTCTGCAAATAAAGCATCACAACCTCCAGGCAAGCACAACACTGGGGTGGGAACAGCAACGGCTTTGAACCCTGCAGCTTTGGAGCTGTGGTCTCAGGTGAGGAAGGCAGAGCAGCATTGGAGCAGCTGTGACTTTACACCAGGCACAGCTTGGCTGGACAGCCAGGGCAATGGGCAACTGCTTTAGACAATTGTCTAAACTGGCTTGTTTCAGGCTCAAGCTCTAACTGCTGCCCCTGTGAGCTCCAACTCCCACTGAAAATCCTGTGAGGAGAGGGAATCGTCAGGACACCTCTAAACTCATCATGGAGCTGTCTTGTAGGCAGTCCTGAGAGCCCCACTTCCTCCAGTGCAAGTCTGTTGGTCTGGATTGATGGCTGCTCCCTTGAAGAAAAGCTCCACATCATTTCATGCTATTGTTGAACTGACCTTGGAGGTCTGTGACAGCCTCCCCATGGTGTTTCTCCTGTAGTAACTCTAATCCATAGCTTACTCAGAGTGTTTACTGACACACAGGCAAAGCTGATTCCTAACCTTACTTCCATAGTCCTCTTCTTTCCATGTAGAGTGGAAGTGCCAGAAGTTTTCCATGAAAGCCAATGTGATCAGTGGAACTGTCAGGACATGAGAGCTCCTCAGCCTTCCTCAATCCTCTCCCAGCCTTCCTTCTCTTCATGAAAGAATTCCACACTGCAGTGCAAGCTGCCTTGCTGCTGCTTACTCAACTCCTACTAGAAAAGCTGCAAGGAAGGAGTTCAGCCAACCTGAGATCCTCCCCTGGCAATGCTGCAAGGCAGAATATCATAGTGGTTGCACCTCCATCCAGAGCAAAACAAGAGAGGTTGGCTGCTCAGGTAAATCAGAGGCAAGCTGGCGGCTGGACAGGGAAGACGACGACCAGAGACAACACGAATTGCTGATGCACTCTGGCAGAGAGTGATGGCCAGAACGGAACAGCTCTTGAGTAGCCTGACTGAGTGTGCCTTAACACAGCTACCATGAGCTGCCATCAGCTAAGGGAGAAGCAGACACACTGCTTAGGCACTATCTTACAGCAGGATTTTAGTCTCATCTCCTGAGGAAGTGAGACTTCCTTCACCACACAGAACCAGAGAAGGGAGTCCTTTGCAGATCCCAGCTCCAGACAATCCTCTGGCACCCTTAGTGCCCCCCCAGAACACAGAGGTTTCAAAGATGTGTTTGCAGTTTGAATCACTGAAGCTTCACCAGCAGGGTGCTGTTTTCTCCTGGCTTTGAGTAGAAGTGTTGGCTGTTGAGCACTGCACAGCACACCTTTGTTTCACCCTGATAGAACTGCTTGCAAGCTGCAGTGATGGAAAATTGTCTTACCAAAGGAGCACTGCACTGACTGCCACCACAAACAGCCTTGGAATCGCCCTACAAACCCATGGGAGCCAGACAGGAGGTCCCAACGAAACTGGCTGCATCTGTGACCCTTCTTGTTTCCACACAGAGACATTCAGGTTGGGAGAGAGCCTCAGGATCACCAAGCCCAACTCAGAGCCCTACTCTGCAAGGCTCACCCCTAAACCACAGCCCCAAGCACCACATCCAAACCATCTTGAAACACATCTAGGGTTAGTGGCTCAATCACCTCCCTGGGCAGCACATTGCAGTCCCTGACCACTCTTGATGGGAAAAACTTCTTCCTGCTGTCCAGTCCAAACCTGCTGCAGCTTGAGGCCATTCCCTCTTGTTCTGTCACTGATTCCCTGTGAGAAGAGACCAGCAGCAGCCTCTCCACAACCTCCTTTCAGGCAGTTGTAGACAGCAGTGAGGTCTCCCTCAGCCTCCTCTTCTCCACACTAACCATCCCCAGCTCCTTCAGCTGCTCTCCATCAGATGTATTCCCCAGGCCCTTCCCAGCTTCCTTGCCCTGCTCTGCCCTGGCTCCAGCACCTCCACATCTCTCTTGCACCAAGGTGCCCCAAACTGGACACAACACTCCAGGTGTCCTAACTGCTTCTCTAAGGTGATTCCAGCCACAGCTGAGGTACTGCAGCAGCTAGGAGAGCAAACCTTACACGCACAGCTGAAGAACTTTCCGTGAGGGAATTCAGAGGTCACAGATAAAATACTGATTCTGCTGCTTCTTACAACAACTTCCTGATGCTCCAGCAGCAGCAGGGTGACACAAGGGACAGAATCCCCTCTCCTGCCCTGCTGCCCACACTGCTCTGGCTGCAGCCCAGCACACAGCTGCCTCTGGGCTTCATGAGGGCACTGCTGGCTCCTGGGCAGCTGCTCAGCAGTCACTACACCCAGCACCCTCTTTCTGCTGCTACACAGGCACATGCACTTCTGTGCTGAAGCATGTAAAAGTATAGGGCCCAGAAGCAGAGGTTATTCCAAGTGTCACCTAAAGATGAGACAAAGCAGCTTGCCAAGAGAGCAGCCACTGGTTTTGCTGCACACATCCAGGTATGCCTCTTGAGTGACAGAAGCTGGAATTAATGGACTACCCTCAAGAGATTCCACAGCAGCAATCCGGGCTGCAGGCTGGGCTTGGCTGCAGCTGCAGCCTGAGAGGTTGATCTCCTGCAGTCCACTCTCACACTGTGGGTGTGACGTCCTCTGCAAGCTCTGAATGTTTCCTCTCAGGACTGACCACTTGACCTGGTATGTTTCACCAGCGTAAATCTAACTACATCCCTGTGTTGCCCTTCGGCAGCTGATTAGAGAGGATGCTCTCCCGTGCAGCCCTGCAGCGCTGCCGTCGCCTTCTACGGAGTCTGCTCTCTGCCAGATCCCAGCTTTATTGCCCTCCCAAACACGACATAAATCAGCAGATATTGTTTTGGTTTCATCTGCAGCTAGTTGGGAGGTTTTGTGTCCCGCCCCACGCCATCTGCAGCAGAGCTCTGTGCTGTGTGTTGATGTTGCTGCTCTATTCCTGTTGAGCTATTTTAGTGTCTCTCAGCAGAAGCTGTCAAAGGAGTCTCTGGTACAGAACCAATGAAGCAACCAAGTCTGATTTTTGCTAGCAAGGTAACAGCAAGGGCTTGATGCAAGCTTAGGAGACAGCTTTTGAACGTGGCAGTACAGCAGGTCCCTAAATGTGCTCTGGGTAAAACTATTTCCTGACCAAACAGCACAACCCTAGAACCCAGCTGGACTACAGCACAGCCTCGAGCAGCTCACCTCCAAACCCACCATTTTTTTTCTGCTAGAAGTCTGCCCCTGTCAAGGCATGGCCAAACACCTGCCAGAGCTGCCCTCCCTCCCTCTCCATGGGGTACAGAGGTGATGGAAGGCAGCCTGGCAGTGACACACGGGTCAGAGAAAGCCTTGTTTATGACCACGGGGTTTGCCAGGGGTCTATCAGCAGCTCTTCATCCTGCATATTGCAGCATTTGAGCAAATCCAGAGCTGGATTAGTTCATGAAAAGAAAATCTTTTGAACTAAACTCTCTTTTTTGGCCACAGAAGAGCAGAGACTTTTGTTGCAGAGCAGGGAGACTCGCTCGCTAGCCTCCTGTGCCTCCTTGCAGACACAAAGAATGCACCAACGACCTCCTTGCCGTTCTCAGAGCCAGTCACCTGCCCTCGCTGGTGAGCCTGCTCTGCAGCACTCAACCGGTGAGAGCTGTTGAGAGCCCAAATGAGCTGCCACAAAACGGCAAAGCCACAGGGGAATGCTCAGCACCGCTGCTGTGGGCAGGAAGAAGCTGCAGCCTCTCAGCAGAGAGCCAGGACTGCAGCAGCACCTCCAGCTGCACTGCACAGCAGAGCTTGTGCTCAGAGCCTTCTGTGCCCTGCTTCAGAGGTACTGCACTCCTGTCACCTGGGGCACTGCAGCAAGCAGAGGGACAAAGGGAAGTGCTTCCTTACAACAGGATGGGTGTCTCCAACAGCAGGGACCTTAACCCTAAGGGCATCCTTCCACTTCTTTCCCTTGGCCTTTATGGGGACTGGCCCTGGTCCACAGCCCAGGAAACATCCTCAGCTGGCCACGCATCACAGGAGCAGGGGGAGGCTGAATCACCCAGCCCTGCAACACTGAAGGACACCAAGTCAGACCAGGCCTTGTTCTCAATGCAGAACTCAAGCTGGACAGAGTCAGTCTCCCAACAAAACCTGGCCACGGAGCTCAACCAACATAACCTCATCTCCTGTTGCTGGGAGGCTGTGCAGGAGTGTGCAGACTAAGCCAAAACTGCTAAGGGCAGCTTCACATTTGAGACTGCCTGCCAGCCCACAGCACTGTTTCAGGTCGGGTTCTGCCCTTGCAGCTCAGGTGAGGCAATGGCCATCGAGGGCAAAAATGCTGTGAGGCTCCTCCTGAGCCAGGCATGGAGGAACCTTCTCTCTCAGCACCAGCAGAGTGCAGGGTTAAGTGCAAATGGCCTTCAGGCTTGGGAGCAGGGTCATTGCCTCTGCCAGGAGGCAGTTTGTTAGCAAAAACCTTCCAGGGAGTCTCAGGAAACCCTCAGCCCAGTTCTACATCCCATAATAAAAAGACATCAGTCTCTTGGGCTCCTTGGCAGTTCTGAGCTGCAGAGCTGATCTCTAGCAGGAAGGAGAGATGAGGTGTGGGAAGAGCTGCCTGTGAGCTCGGGGTCGGGGCTGGGTACCTGTCAGTGAAGAACTGAGATGAAGGTTTCTCCACACCTCAGATGACTTCGGGTGAGATTTGATCTGAGCATGGAAAACAACTAAGAGTAGCTGGCCTGCACCACTCATCCTCAGCCCCCTAAAGGCTCTCCATCACTAAGTTTAGAAGGCAAAATTATTGAGGTCAATGGTTTAGCTGATGTGGGGCTGTTAGGTCACAGGCTGGACTTGATGCTCTCAGAGGTCTTCTCCAGCCTCAGTAATTCTGTGTGGTTCTGTAATTCATCTTCCCCTCCTTGAGAAAAGCTGAAATGTGAGGAAATCACCAGCACGATAAAGGAAAGTCAAGTCACCTGTGTAGAGCATGCCAGGTAAAAACAACCAGCCAACAGATTCCTTTCATTGCAAATCTGCATGCTCCAGGAGGGGCTGGCAGGGACCTCCAGAGACCAGCCAGTCCTGGGCAGAGGTCACCTCCCACCCCTGGGATGCTCCTTGCTGTACTCCAGACTGGAAATGCAGAATGAAACTCCTCACAGCCTACGAGAAGTGAGAGTTCAGAGGCCTGTAAGGCAGCTCAGACTGCCAGGCAAGGAAGCCTGTGTGACAGACCCTGTACCTGCACAGCTCCAACCCCCCTGCAGCCCTGCACCTCGGCCCAGGCAAACACGAGGCAGAGCCAGCCCAGCAGCCAGGTAGAGTCATTAGCACCACGCTGCCTCTGCCTTTGTGTGTGCTGTCAGCACGGGCGAGGAGCCTCGGCCCACAGCAGCCCAGCATGATTCACGTCTGCTGAGCCACAAGCACGGGCAAGAGAGCAACTCCCTGTGCCAGCACTCGGAGCTGGCACTTCTGAAAGGCCTGGTGAGGCTCACACAGCTCCCACTGCTCCCACAGCATGCATCACACCTGGTGCTCAACTCCTGCCCAGGCTCCTGGTGCCCTTGGTCCAGCAGTGAAGTGATTCACAGCATCACAGGATGCTAGAGGTTGGAAGGGACCTCCAGGGATCACCCAGGGCAGGGCACACAGAACACATCCAGGTGGGGTTGGGAAGGCTCCAGAGCAGGAGACTCCACAGCCTCTCTGGGCAGCCTGCTCCAGGCTCTGCCACCCTCACAGGGACAAAGTTTTGCCTCCTGTTCCCCTGGCACCTCCTCTGCTCCAGCTTGCCCCCAGTGCCCCTTGTGCTGTGCTTGGCCATCCCTGAGCAGAGCCTGGCTCCAGCCCTGCACATCTTGATCCCCAGCACTGAGGGCAGCCCTCAGGCTCCTCTGCTCCCAGCCCCAGCTCCCTCAGCTGTGCTCACAGGGAGATGTTCCACTGCCTGCAGCAGCTCTGGGGCCCTGTGCTGGACACTCCCAAGCAGTTCTTTGTATTCAGCAGGGTTGAACTTGCTCTTAGCTCTTCCCTCAGTAGAGAAGGTGGCTGGTGGCAGCTACAGGGGGGCTGTGGCTAATCCAGCACTGGGCTCCACTGCATGCTCCTCATTTGGGTTGTACAAGGCCTTTGTGTGCCCCAAAGAATCTCCAGCAGGCCATTCTATTCTGTTACCCTGTGTCACAAGAAATCTGCCCAGGAGTTTAGGAGTTTATCACCTCTCATAGCAATGCAACCCCCCCAGGTAGGTCAGCACAAGGATGCTTTTCTCTACAGCATTTCAGCATGGCTTGCACTAGAGATTCCAGCTCCTCTCTGCCTGAAGGGCTGCTTAAAGGCTTGCACACCACACAGCAGGGAATGAAACCTCAGCAGAGGACTTCTCATCTGTCCTGCCCTGCTCCAGAAGTGCCCAGCCCTGTGTCCAGAAGCACTCAGGCATACACAAAGCCCTTCTGCCTCTGACATCAGTGTCCACTCTGGGTCTCAGGCTATGGCACAGGGCAAATCTCCGCAGCACAAGGCCCCGAGTAGGAAGTCTGAATGCTGTTGGCTGTGATCTTGTGGTCCCACACAGACACCATTCTATTAAACAGAGCAGCTTCCCAGCTTATGGTTATTGTTCTGAGATAATGTGGTATGACAGGTCCAGATGCTTGAAACTGTTTCAGCAACCCCAGGCTGGGAGCAATAAATTCCGCTACAGGACACGTTTAATTCAAGCCCTAGTGCCTCTGGCACTGTCAGAGGTGTGGAATTTCTAGCTGAGCACAACACAGACCCCATTGCATGCTCTAGGGAGCCTTGGAAGCGAAACAGAGCAAGGCAGAGGAGGTTGTTGTGGGGCTGGAACCCTCCCTCTCTGCTCAGCAGCGGGCTGTGCTGTCACATGCTGTATTACACTGCCTTGGCCGAGGCTTGAAGGGATCAGCAGAAAGATTCCTTATGGATAACTCCCTGGTGCTGGGCAGACACAAGCTCTTTTCATCCCATTTTGAACTTCAGAAACCTACCCAGCATCAACCTTGGAGAGCATGATGTGGACACAAGACTAAAGACAGTGTGCTGCCCCAAAAGTCACTCTCCCGAGGAAGATCCTCTGCCTCCGCGTCCTACCCAGCCACCTTTGACCACAGCAGCACAGAACAGATCTGCTTGCAGGGCATCCCACCCACCAGCCACCTACTGGGAGAGGAACAGCATCTTCCTGATCAAAGCCACAGCACCTTCACAACACAAGGCTGGAAGGAGCAGCTGGGTGCTGCTCCAGCTGTCCTGGCACTCAAACCAGCAAAGAGCTGCCGGCAAAGGCAAACGTGAGGCAGAGAGCAATCCAGATCAGCTCAGAGCTTCCTGGGAGTTCCAAAGTTGATGAACCTTTTGCTAGTAACAGTTGGTAAGTCTGCAGGAAATGTGATGTGGGAGGCTCAGAATGCTGTCCCCAGGAAGGTAATGCATCAGTGCAGCAACTGACCAGAGAGGAGGCAAAATCCTGCCTGAGAGGGGTCCAAGATTTGAGCAAAGTCATGGCTGAGCTGATTGCTTTGGCTATAGTCCTGCTCCAGGGGGATGCTGCAGTGGAGACCTCCAGTTTGGCTCTTCAGGAATCTTGCATAATCATAGAATGGTTTGGGTTGGAAGTGACCTCCAAAGCTCATGCAGTCCAACCCCCCTGCAGTGAGCAGGGGCTCCAATTCAATGAGGCTGCCCAGGGCCCTGTCGAGGCTCACCCTGAGTCTCTCCAGGGATGGGGCCCCAAGCCCTCCCCTGGGCAACCCCTTCCAGTGCTGCACCACCCTCACAGGGCAGAACTCGTTCCTAACAGGCAACCTGAATCTACTCTTCTCTAGTTTGAAGCCATTGCCCTCATCCCATCACTGCAGGCCTTTGTAGAGAGTCTCTCAAGAGCCAACCAATTTACCTCATCCTCAGGTGTCCGTGAGAAGTGTCTGTGCTGGTGTCAGATCACACTACAGGGTCCTCCTCTCTCAGCAGGAAGGAGCCCACCTGAGACCAGAATACAGCTTCCATCGCATCTGCTGCTGATCAGTTGGGACAATAAAGCATGAAACAACCCCTGCTACAGTGCCAAACCATCCCATGTGCTGACGAGGAGTCCACCATGGGATATCACCGGCAAGCTTCTGAAACTGTCATTCAAAAGCACTTTCCTGTCCTGCAGCATATCCTTCCCGAAAGAGGACACCACACGGAGCTGGGGATCCAGTTCCTCAGCCAAAGGAAGCAGAAGAGATGAGCACCTCACCATTCTCACTTGGGTAGCAATAGAATCTCTTTTGGTACCCCATTCTTTCCCCCAGCCTCTTCAGTAGGTAATTGGCTCATGACCAAGTGGGTTTCACTAACACCACACTTTGTGTGCCCAAACACTGTGCTGCTGGACCCCACCAGGTCCCTTTTCCAGAGCAGCCCCGGGGAGTGGAAAACCAAGAGCACCACAAGTTATTAATGTGGAAGCAGCTGGCACTTCAAGCTGATTATTCTTACATTCCAAGTACCTTCTGCAGCACCACCTGGGATCAGCATCTAGAGAGCAAACTCTTCATTTGCTTCCCTAACCTCTCCTTCACGAGCAGAGGCAGAGGCGCGCCGGGCAGCGCAAGGCTGCAGAGCGGAGTTCCTTACAGCGCACGAATGTGGCTCTTGCAGGCACTCCTCAGCCTCCTCTTCCCTGCCACCAAGCATGCAGGTCCTGCTGAAGCCAACAGCAGCTGTTCCAGCCTTTAGAACTCAGGCTGCCTTATCTCAGGTGTTTGTTTACCTCCACCGCAGTAATTAGGGGCTAGATCCTCGCAGATATTCAGGCACTAACACGAAGCTGATGGAACAGCAGTGCCTAAATATTTTGCAGGCTGTATTCAAGGCAAGCCCACGTGCCTGCAGAACATCTGTGCTTCCAGCACTTCCCTGGCTCCCCACGCTCAGCCTACCAGCACTAACAGCACATTCAAACATTCCTGGAGGGAAAAACAACACGAGGAACTGGGTCCAACCCGATGCTTTAATAGGACACTGAGTAAGAGAACAGATTCCTGAACCGGGAAATCCCCTCAGGAAGCTCTGCTGTGGCTACCTGAGCTTTTGGAAGGCAATAGATCTCGTCATTCATTAACACTTGCTGTAGGATTCAGTTTGAACACATCTGAAAGAGCTTTCCCCACCAACACCACCTCTTGGCTGTGGGCTGAGGGGCTGTGAGCACACCTAATGCAGGATGGCAAATGAGCTTCACCTAAGAGCCTGCAGCTCCTGCAGAAATCACAGAGTGGCTCAGGCTGGAAGGGAGCTCAGAGCTCAGCTGCTCCAACCTCCCCACCATGCCCAGGGACACCTCTCAGCTACACTCAGCTGCTCAAGGCCTCATCCAGCCTGGCCTTCAGCACCCCCAGGCAGGAGGCAGCCACAGCCTCCCTGGGCAGCCTGGGCCAGAGCCTCACCTCCCCTGTAGGGGCCTCCATGCTGCAGTGCTGCAGGGGCAGCTGCACCTCCTTGCAGCATGAGCATGTGCTGCATTAATGCACATTAATGAGCAGGTAAAAATTGCCTTCTCCCTCTCCCCTAAGCCTGTGTTTGCATGGCAGCTGCTGCTCAGGGTTGTTTCTGCCCACTTGCTAGCCCTACCTTCCCAACCACGCTGCTCCAGCCTCTGCTGTTTGCTCCCTGGCTCCACCGAGCAGAGCAGAACAGACAAGCAGTCAAGCTCAGGACAGGGAGATCACTCATGGACTGCCACCGTGGGCAAAAGAGCTGTGACTCTGGGAGACTGACTAATCACCCAGCAGATCAGCATCACGGACTGGCTTGGCCTTGGCACCACCAAGCACAGGGGAAGCTTCCCAAAGAGGGCAGCCCTGTCGCCTCCCTGCTACCAAAGCCTTGCCTCACCAGCTCCCCACAGACACCCCGCAGGAGCTGCCTGTCTGGGCCACCTTTGCAAGCTCTGATTTGGGCAGAGCTGAGGAGACCTTTGCCTCTCCAGCCTGTGGCACTTCTCTCACACTAGCCTCAAGTTTCTTCCTTTCCAAAGGCAGGCATCTGCCTGGCAGGTGGTGACCCTTCCCCTGGCCCATGGATGGCCTTTCTGCAGCGTTTGCTGCTTAGCTCAAATCACCTCTCAGAACTGTCTGCACTGCACAGGGGGACAACTGCTTTTGGAGCAGCAGCAGACCAGCAGCCCTGCCTGAGCACAGCTCCCTTCAGCAGCCCTCACACTCCACCTGCACACTTCCTCATCCCTTGGACCAGGACAGCAAACACTACAGAGGAAATTCTTTGCCGATGACAGAGGTGCTGCAGCTCCCCCATCACCCCTTGTAGGTTTACTTTTACATCAGGTCTAATCCATCAACTCAGCCTCCTTCCACCTCACCATTTCATGTTTGGGGCAGTGCTCAGCTTGGATGTTTGGGTTTAAGCATCCAACAGGATTAACGTTTCCTGGAACCTCTCTTGAGCGTCACAACTCCTCAGCTGTTTGCGTGGTAAGAAGGGGCTGTCCTGCACCACCAGACAAAGGCCTCTGCTGCCAAGGAATTCCAGAATGGATGGGAAATGATTAATAAGATATCACTGAGAATAATTCAAACACGTTTCTGAGGCTCATTAAGAAGTGTCTGAGCATTCTTAGGTTTTGGGGGCTCTGAGTCACAGCCTTCCCCATCCAGAAGATGACTTTCCAGTCGCTTCCTCTTGGATGAGGACAACCAGAGGCAAGAATTTCCTCACAGATAAGTGTACTGCACCGAGTTTCCACTGAGCACTTTAAGTCAATGAGATAAATGAGCTGATGGAATCATTTCCCTTAACTGAGCAACCACCAAGCTGTGCCTCAAGCGTGTGCTGGGGAAGCGTGCGGCCCACAGCTGGACCCCAGCCGGACACACAGAGACCTTTAAGATCATCAAGTTCGACCCTTACCCCAGCACTGCCAGGTCACCACTAAGCCCTGCCCCTCAGCACCACATCTACACAGCTTTCTGATCCCTCCAGGGACGGGGACTCCACCGCTGCCCTGGGCAGCCTGTGCTAGGACTTGACAGGGAGGCGTTTTCCCTACTGTCCGACCTAAGCCTTGCTTGGTGCAGCTCGAGGCTGGCTTCATCTGGTCACTTGGGAGAAGCACTCGAGAGAACCTGGCTCCAACCTCCTTTCAGGGAGTTGTAGAGAACAAGAGACTCTCCCCTCAACCTCTTCTCCAAGCTGAACACCTCCAGGTCCCTCAGCTGCTCCTCCCCAGCTCTTTCAGCACCTTTGCTGCCCTTCTCTGGACCTGCTCCAGCACCTCGATGTTGTTCTTGCCGTGGGGCAACCAAGACGGAGCCCAGTATTGGAGCCTTGCCAACGCTGAGCACAGGGGGATGATCACTGCTCGGGTCCTGCTGGCCACACCACTTCCACTTCTCATCCCCAAGAAGCCCTGAGACCCACTGTGACCTGATATGGAGGGGAGCCCAGGCCTCACAGGGGAGGCAGAGGTGCAGGCAGCAGTTGGAGCTCCTTCTCCAACACCCAATCTCCTCATGAGGAGTCTTAGTGCAGTGGCAGCAAGCATTGGCCACAGAAACTGAAGCAGAGGTATTGTTGCTGACCCCACTGCACGGCTCTGGAACTGAAATTTCAGGGGAAAAGATGTTCCTTTGACAGCTTCTGCTCAGCCTTCAGTATTTTTGCCCTCCCCTGGGACTAGAATAGCCCTGGCTGAAAGCTGAGATCCTGCCACAGGCAGCACATCCTGAGAGGGCACTGCCTCTCACACCTGTGAAACGCATCAGGAATTAGGGGGAGTACATCCTGGGACCAAAGCTTGGATTAAAACTGAAGGAAAAGCCCCAGACCAGAACCACATCCTAGCTGCTAGGTCAATTCCTTATCCAGACAAAAAATGTCCCTGGTTCTCAGGGGAGCATTTTTTGGTGAAAGCCAGAGCCTGCCCAAGCCTGGAAACTACCAAACAAAGGCAGTGATGGCAACAAAGAGAATTAATCCTCAGCCTACTTTCTGTCAGAGCTATCAGCAGTAAATAAACCTCTCCAAGGCAAGCCTGCAAAGAGGTCACTGCTTCGGGCTTAGCAGATGAGAGACAAGGTCCTGTGCTTAGGGAGGAAGCCTCCAGAGCTCCTCCCAGCAGAAGCATCAGCAGGCAATGGAGATGCCCTCAGGTCTGCTGGTTTTCAAGACCACTCAGGGGCAGACATCCTGACACTGTCATCCACCTCTGGAGTAGTATCCACAGAAAGGAGAGAATGACACAGTCCTTGTCTCCTCACCTCAGTGCCCCACTCACTGCCATCTCTCCACAGCAGCCATCTGCCCTTTTCCCCCCTGCTGCCACTTTCAGTCAGTGTTCCACCTCAAACACTCTGTCCCCAGGTTTACTTCTGCCTATAGAAAAGAACACAACTGCATCAATATCTGAAGCACAGTTCCTGCCAGATCCCTGGAATACCATTCTCCCATCATGCAGATCAGGGATCTGATGAAATATGGCCCCAGTCCTCTCCCAGCCCATGCACAGGATCTCATCTCCACAGGAACCAAGTGCAGGCCCAGGGGGAAGGACTGGGAGGCACATGGATACAGAACATGGCATAGCTCTGCACTGCAGTGGTTTGAAGCTGGGGTACAGTAGATTTAAGTTGGACATCAGGAGGAAGTTCTGCACAATGAGTGGTAAAATACTGGAACAGGCTGCCCAGAGAGGTGGTTGATGCCCTGTCCCTGGAGACATTCAAGCTCAGACTGGATGCGTCCCCAGGCAGCCTGCTCTAGCTGGAGGTGTCCCTGCTGCCTGCAGGGCAGTTGGACAGGATGCCCTTGGAGGGTCCCTTCCAACCCAATGCAATCTGTGACTTGCTGGTGAGGAGCCAGAGCTGTGGAGCCTGCTCAGTTGTTCTACCTTCAGCTGAGAACATTTCTCAGTTTGAAGTTTCCAAAGCTCCTCACTAAGAATAAGCTTTCAACCCAAGTGACCCCTGGTGTGGATCCTGCCTCACAGCATGCAAGAGCAGAACAGCCCCCGTCTGGTTACACCTCCTTTGATTTCATTGTACCTGAGAAACAGGAACCAAGCAATGCACACAAGACCGGCCCCTGCCAGCAGCACAGCTCGCTCTGGAGGCCAGGGGAGCTCTGCTCTGCACTTCTCTCCGGGTTTGCCATCACAGGCTGAGAGGGGCAGATGAGCAAGCAGCAACTGTTAAGCTTCTGGCACATGGAAAATACCAGGAAGGGCCTTTCTGGACTACTTTCTGGTGAGACACTTTGCAAGTTGCCTCGATCGCCACACTGCTTGCAGGCCGCATGGCAGCCACCACTGGGTGCCTGTTTCCAGTAACACTCACTGCTAACCACATCATCACCACGTGTGTCTCAGCAGGATGAATTCTGCCTTGGAGTGGGGACTGGGACATAACTTCAGTTAGAGAAGCACAAACTCATGGAAACAGATCCTGTGAGCAGCTGACAAACTGCTGCCAGCCCACCTCCTGTGCACCCTGGAATGGAGCTGTGACAAAGCAGCAGCTACCACAGGCAGCAGGAGGAGGCATCTCTGCTGCCTGCTATAAAAAGAGGCATTCAAGCCTAGAAGTGTAAAGCCAACAATGTACTCCTCAGAGCCTGCCCCTCCAAGGAGGATTTGGCAGGAGGAATAAAAAAGCATTCCTAGAGAGGGCTGGGCAAGCCTTGGGACACAGGACAGCGCTTTCAGCAAGGCAGGGTGCCCACCCCAGCCAGAGCTGGGCTCAGAGGACACACAGAGGGCAGCAGGACGTGGGCAGCCCCGGGGAGAGGCAGTGCAGCACCAGCTCCCCATGCCAAGCAGGGACGCTGCAGAAGTTGCTTCTCTCTTGTATGGCAAACCCTGAGCTCTGTTGGCCTTCTTCAGGGAATGGACACGGAGGCAGAACACCAAAGCTCCTTTGCACCTGCATGTCCTGCATGCTGCTGCAAGCCCCACACACAAGGTCTTCACTGAGCTGGAGCACTGCAGCGAGTTCCAGCCTGTGACTACAGCAAGCCCCCGAGAAGCAAACCAACCAGCAGCAGTCCCCAGCAGGGAAGGTGCTGACTCCCCCCTGCCACCAGCCTCTGCAGCTTGGTGAATCCTCACCAGCGAGGTGCCTGCAAACACCCAGGCAGGACTCAGAGCTGGCAGGCAGCCACACAGCAACCCAGTCCATTCCTAGCCCATTCCTGACTAACAGAGAGAAACCAGCCAGATCCTGGCCTGACTGCACAGCTAGGCAGAGCTCTGGCAGGTGGCTGCACAGCTCAGGCACTTCAGCTACCTTGTCAGAGAAGGATCCCACGTCAGGATAGGAGTTTGAAAAGATTCTTTCCCCTTCCAGCCTGTGAGATTGCCATGAGATACACAACTGGCATCTGGGAAGAGCATTAAAATCCCTTCCCAAAGGCAACTGTGCTTGCAACTGTTCTATTTACTCCAAGCTTATCTCATTTATCACAGTACTACAGAACAGCAGAGGCTGGAAGGGACCTCCAGAGAGCATCCAGCCCAACCCCCCTGCCAGAGCAGCATCACCCAGAGCAGGCTGCACAGGGTTGGCTCCAGATCAAGAGACTCCACAACCTCTCTGGGCAGCCTGCTCCAGGGCTCTGCCACCCTCACCATACAGAAGTGTCTCCTCCTGTGGAGCTGAAACCTCCTCTGTTCCAGTTTGTATCCATTGTTCCTTGTCCTATCACTGTGCACCACCCAAAAGAGCTTGGCCCCCTCCACCTGACCCCCAGCCCTCAGCTATTGATAGACATTGATCAGATCCCTCTCAGCCTTCTCTTCTCCAGGCTAAACAGCCCCAGGGCTCTCAGTCTCTCCTCACAGGGGAGATGCTCAAGTCCCCTAAGCATCCTCCTGGCTCTCCCTTGGCCTCTCTCCAGCAGGTCTCTGTCTCTCTGGAACTGGGGAGCCCAGCACTGGGCACAGGATTGCAGCTGTGGTCTCAGCAGGGCAGAGCAGAGGGGGAGCAGAACCTCCACAGCCCTCAGCAGGGCTCCAAGGAACAGAAGCCTTAAGGGTTATTCTGGCTGTGTTAGGAAGGAGACTTCAACAGAAGCAACCTGAGATGGAGCATCCCAAATCAGGTTTTGGATTCAGTCTCTAGTCAGGGGCTCTCTGGTCCTCCCTGTGTGAATCCTCCTGGCCACAATGCCACATGCTGGGCTAGGGCTGAGGCTTTCCCCTTGGCACTTCTGCTTCTAACTTAATGGACGCAGCCCCTCAGAGCTGTCAAGCAGCACCTTGCAGGGGGTTCATTTTGCCAGACTGGAGTCTGAATTTTACAGGTTTATTGTTGCTGCTGAGGTTTGTAATCACTTTTCTTTATACCTGCACAGCAAAGGCAATTTAGGGATCAGGCTGCTCAGAGCACCATCAAGCCTGACCTTGGATAGCTCCAGGGATGGAGCCTCAACCACCTCCCTGGGCAACCTGCTGCAGTGTTCCAGCAGCCTCCTGCTGCAGGACTTGTTCCTCACATCCAATCTCAATCTGCTCTGCTCTCATTCCAAACCATTGTCCCTGCTCCTGTCCCTGCAGGTCTTTGGGAGGCTGGACTTGATGATCTTTGAGGTCTTTTCCAACCTTCTTGATTCTATGATTCTTGGAGCCCCTTCAGGTCCTGGCAGGCTGCTGTTAGGTCTGAGGCTGAACACAGTTCCCTCAGCCTGCCCTTGCAGCAGAGCTCCTCCAAACCCCTGAGCGTTTCATGGCCCTGCTCTGGACTGCTGCACCAGGGCCATGTCCCAGCTTCCACAGTGCCTGAGCTGTAATACACAAAAGTATTTCCAAGCTTTGTCCCAGGAACTGACAGGAAGGAAAAGAAGGCTCCCAGAACTTGTCACCAAGGACTTGTCTGCTGTCCTGTGCATCCCTTCATGATGTTATCTGAGAGGCTAACAAATGCTATATTTGGCATGGGAAAACCCCTCCAAATGGCTGAACCCCACCCACAATTTCCTCACCCTTCTGCCCCGTGGAGGTGCTGGTGAAGCACAGCTGCAGCAGGACACAGAACCAAAAGCCAGGGCACAAAGCTTCTACAGATGCCTGCATCACAGCCCTGGAACACCTGCTAAAAACCACAGTTCCTTGGGTTTTCTGCTGCTCAAGAACTACAAATTCTTCTGGGCTGTAAAGAGAGGACTACAATGCCCTGCTTGAGAGAGTGCAGAGATTCACCACAGCTGAGAGCCGATGGCACAGCGCAGAGACAGTGCCCTGCTGTCCCTCCTCATGACATGGGCAGCTCAGCACTAAAGGGCACTCTGGTGCCTATCAGATGGTGCTGCCAGCCCAGCAGCCTGGGAGGCACACATGTGAACACCTACACAGCTGCAAGAGTGCACTCCCTTGGAGCCCTCTCCCTGCTGCACAGTTCTGAACTTGGCTTTTATTGGACACAGTCTGCCCTCTTTGGAAGGTGAAAGCAAACTGCTGCCATGACATGAAGGAAAAGGGTTACAGTCACCTCTGCCAGGAGAGACACAGCTGCTTCTAGGCAGAACTTCCTGCAGAGCACTGCAGGTGTTCACAGAATGGCTCAGGAACCTCAGAGCTCATCTGCCCCAACCTCCCCACCATGCCCAGGGACACCTCTCAGCTACACTCAGCTGCTCAAGGCCTCATCCAGCCTGGCCTTCAGCACCCCCAGGCAGGAGGCAGCCACAGCCTTCTGCCTCTGTCCTCTGCAGGAATTACCTGAAGGAGCTACAATGCCAGCATGAGCACCTCCAGGCATTAGCCATTGGGATGTGCTGCCCAGGGAGGTGGTGGAGTCACCACCCCTGGAGGGGTTCAAGAGGGGATTGGACGTGGCACTTGGTGCCATGGTTTAGTCATGAGGTCTGTGGTGACAGGTTGGACTTGATGATCTTTGAGGTCTCTTCCAACCTTGGTGATTCTGTGATTTTGACTCCTTGCTGTGGTTTAATTCCACCCAGCCAAGCAGTCACTGCCATGGGAAGGGCCCTCAGGGCTCTGTTAGCAGCCCTGTGCCATGGCACAGGACCCAGCCTGCCTGAGCTCACCTGCTGGCAGAGGCACTCAGCCCTCCTGCTCTGAGCAGGGTCTGAGCCCACAATGCCCTCATTGTTTGGCTGCTCCTAGGTGATAATGAAGCTGGCATCCAGCTCCCACTGCTGAATGGTGTCCAGGAGCCTCTGCAGAAGCTGTCTGCTGCTCCAGGTTTTATGTAACAGTCTCGGTTTCAGCACGCAGAGAGGCTTGCTCTTATCACCCCCCTTATCTCCAGGGCTGCATTAACATGATCAGGCTGGGCAGGAGCCCTGTGTGTGTTTGTGCATGACACATGGTTAGGGCTGACTTTACACACCAAAGTTCCATCTGCAGGCCAACAGCACTGCCAGTGCACCACCCTCTGGCCTGGGCAGCCCTCCGCTGCCCATGCCAGTGGCCCTGCTGCTCGGCTGCCTGCGCACCCGCTGGCCTTACACCGGCAGCTGAAGCACACTGCCTGGCACATACCTTGCCCTGTCCAGCTAAGCTTGAAATTCAGATTTGAAAGCTGCATCAGTACTTCATAAGGCAGGCTGCAGAGCACTGAGCCTTCTGACCTGAGTCAGGCCCAGCACAGCATCAGCCAGGCTGGAAGAGACCTCAGAGATCAAGTCCAACATATTACCAGTCACCCAGCACCTCCTGACAACTAAACCATGGCTCCAAGGGCCACATCCAAGCCTGTTCTGAACACCTCCAGGGATGGTGACTCCACCACCTCCCTGGGCACCACATTCCAGTGGCCAATTGCTCTCTTCCTCCTCACCTCAAAGGCCCAACCACTCCCCACCAAGCCGGCCCAAGCGTGCATCCCAGAACGTGCCAGGCCCGTTCCAAGTGCAGAAGTCCTCATCACACCCTGAATGGGGGCTCTCAGGTCTGAATTCATCACAGAACCAGAGGGGCTGGAAGGGACCTCCAGAGACCACCCAGTCCAATGCCTCTGCCAGAGCAGGGGCACCCAGGGCAGGGCACACAGAACACTTCCAGGTGGGGTTGGAAAGGCTCCAGAGCAGGAGACTCCACAGCCTCTCTGGGCAGCCTGCTCCAGGCTCTGCCACCCTCAGAGCAAAGAAAATAGAATAGAATAGAGTAGAATAGAATAAACCAGGTTGGAAGAGACCTTCAAGACCATGTCCAACCCCTCAACCAATCCAACATCACCCAAACAACTAACCCAAGGCACCAAGCACCCCATCAAGTCTCCTCCTGAACACCTTCCATGACAGCCACTCCACCACCTCCCCAGGCAGCCCATTCCAATGGGCAATCACTCTCTCTGTGTAGAACGTCTTCCTAACATCCAACCTAAACCTCCCCTGGCACAGCCTGAGACTGTGTCCTCTTGTTCTGGTACTGGCTGCCTGGGAGAAGAGACCAACCTCCGTCTGTCTACAACCTCCCTTCAGGTAGTTGTAGAGTTTCTCCTCGTGTTGAAGTGGTACCTCCTGGGTTCCAGTCTGTATCCACTGCCCCTTATCCTGTCACAGGACTCTTAAAAGAGCCTGGTCCCTTCTTCTTGACACCCACAGACTGGCTCAGGCTGCCCCAACCTCCCCTCCATGCCCAGGGACACCTCTCAGCTACACTCAGCTGCTCAAGGCCTCATCCAGCCTGGCCTTCAGCACCCCCAGGCAGGAGGCAGCCACAGCCTCCCTGGGCAGCCTGGGCCAGAGTCTCAGCAGCCTCCTGCTGAACAACTTCTTCCTCAGCTGCAGTCTGACCCTGCTGTGCCTCAGCTTCAAACCATTCCCCCTTGGCCTGTCTCTGGACCCCCTGATGGAAAGTCCCTCTGCAGCCTTCCTGCAGGATCCCTTCAGCTATTGGAAGTCAGCTCTGAGGTCCCCCTGGAGCCTTCTCCTCTGCAGGCTGCACAGCCCCAGCTCCCTCAGCCTGTGCTCACAGCAGAGCTGCTCCAGCCCTGGGAGCATCTCTGTGGCCTCCTCTGGGCTCTCTCCAGCAGCTCTGTGTCCTTCTCCTGCTGGGAACAGCAGAGCTGGAGGCAGTATGTCTGAAAACAACTCTTTCCTAGTAGCTGTTTAGGGATGGAGCTTCTGGTTACAACAACAGAACAAGTATGTCTATCTTGTAGCTTTCTGCCATCACTTTTCCTCTGCTATCAACTCAGGAGGATTCTGAATGAAGAGCACACAACCAGCTGGAGTGAAGTAAACCTGACAGCTTTTAACCAGCTACAGCTTGCCCAGGGAGGTGGTTGAGGCTCCATCCCTGGAGCTATCCAAGGTCAGGCTGGACAGGGCTGTGAGCAACCTGATCCAGTGGAGGATGTCCCTGCTGAGTGCAGAGGGTTGGACTGGGTGAGCTCTGGAGGTCCCTTCCAACCCAACCCCTTCTGTGATTCTATGTTTGGGTAGCATCTCAACTGCTACCTTCCTCCTGCCCCCCCCACACCCCCCCAGGGAAGTCTGAGCGATGCCTTCCCCCCCAGCAGCTCACTCTTGTCACGAGGAACATCTGCAGTGCCACCCCAGTGCAGAGCCAGCTGCATGCCCAGAGCAGAGCTGGCTGGACCCTGCATGCTGCCTTGGCTACTGGAAGTTCTGTGTAAATAAAGCTCCTCCCCAAGCAGCACTCCTGGCTGCCACACGCAGCATGGCCCAGGCCTCCCAGGACATGATGCCCTGCTGCCCTCACCCTCTGACTAAGCTGGGGGTGCTTTGCTTTTGACCTTCACTCTTCTGAGCCTGTTTTTGGAAAGCTATGCTGTGATTTGCCTCTCCTCAGCAGCAGCAGAGCTGGGCAGGGCCTCACTCCTCCTGCCTCTCCAGAGCAGGAGGAATTGCTGCTGCATCACTTCCACTTTCCACAGGCAATGATTTCACCACCTGGGGTAACCCCTCCAGAGCCCAGTGCAGCGCACACAGCAGAGCAGAGCAAGGTCCTGGTGGCTGCCCAAGGGAAGAGGAAATCAATTTGTGGATGAAATTATCAAGAGGAAGTTCTCTGTGTTGAGGTTTGAACTGATGCCTGCAGCCAGCACGCCCCAGCCTCGGGCACTGCCTCCCTTCTCGCAGGAGGCGGCCAGGGGCACCCTGCTGCCTGCGGCTTCGGCGCTGGTCTGTTCTCCCAGGCAGCCAGTACCAGAACAAGAGGACACAGTCTCAGGCTGCGCCAGGGGAGGTTCAGGCTGGATGTTAGGAAGAAGTTCTATACAGAAAGAGTGATTGCCCATTGGAATGGGCTGCCTGGGGAGGTGGTGGAGTCGCCATCACTGGAGGTGTTCAGGAGGAGACTTGATAGGGTGCTTGGTGCTGTGGGTTAGTTGTTTGGGTGGTGTTGGATTGGTTGATGGGTTGGACACCATGATCTTGAAGGTCTCTTCCAACCTGGTTTATTCTGTGTATTCTGTGTATTCTCTGGGATGGTTCAACAGCTGCCTGCTGGGGGATGCTGATCTCTGCAACACTTCATTCAAAGGAGGCCAAGCTAGCCTCTGAGAAACACTCATTCTGAGGGAGCTGGGGGCATTCAGCCTGGAGAGGAAAAGGCTCTGGGGGGCCTCAGAGCTGCCTGCCAGTAGCTGAAGGCATCCTGCAGGAAGGCTGCAGACGGACTTCCCATCAGGGGGTCTGGAGACAGGCCCAGGGGAATGAAGCCGAGGTCCCTTCCTGAGCTGTCCTAGGATTCTGATGCTGAAGAGAGGGCTGCAAGGATACAAAAGATCCCTTGCTGAGGACTGAGTCTGCACTGGGCATGCCCAGGCCCCACAGAGCTTTCACCTTTTGGCAGCAGCTCCAGTTCCAGACACATTTCCCACCCCTGCAGTCAGTTAGCAGTGGGGGTGAGGAGCAGCAAACCAGAGGCAACTGGAATTCCGTAATGCAGCACTCACTCCCTGCCAGTCCTACAGCAAACCAGATTTGTGCCCTCCTGGGCCCAGGAGGGAGAGCATGCCAAATCCCAGGAGTGCCAAGACTGCTCTTCCAGGAGGCCATGGTGGGTGCAGGGCTGGGCATGCTGACATCCTGTCAAGATTCACATCTGTGGTACACCTTCAGCTCCTGAGCCAGTGCTGCCCTTCCTTAGGAGCTGCTTTCCTCCCATTGCTCTGCCATTCATCTTCTGGAATATTAATGAGTGGCTTTGAGGCCACCTCCAGCACCTCAACTATGTAAGGATTCCTCACCATTTGGAGAGAAGAAACATGAACTTTGTGAGAGGCTAGGCCCAGCTGCAGACAGATCAGTCCTGGGGCAGCCACAGCTGTGAGAAAGGTATTCTTTGTGCTCACAATGTCCCAATTGTTACCAAAGCCCCAGCAAAACCTAGATGTTTCCCTCAGGGAAGGGAGGCACAGAGGTGTTCTTGCTTGTGAAGAGACCATGAGGCTCTCCACCTCACTGGGCAGTCTCCAGGACAAGCATCAGATGAAGCAGGCACAGAGAAGCACAACCCCAACCCCTCCATCCTAAGGACATGCTCCCAAGAGCATCCTCCAGGCACACAGAGCTGCAGCATGGAAGGGAGGGATGGGAGGCCTCTGTCAATGCCCCTTTGTGCTGGCAGAGCAGTTCCTGCTGCTGCAAGCTCGGGGCCCTTCGTGCAACGTGGATCTCTCTTCCTAAGGGGAAGGGTTGATGTGCTCCCCAGAGCTTCACAAGGCTGCCTCTCCATGCAGCCACTGAGGGACATTGCCAGGCTGTGAGTCTCTGACACCTTCACAGACAGAATTCCTCTAAGGCAGCTTTCCAGGAGCTGCTGAGCCCCAGATCCTGCACCTCCAGCAGCTAAAATCTGCCTCTTGCCTGTGGTAGCTCTGCTAGAGGCTGCTTAAGGCTCAGCACCTGGCTGAGCCCAGGCAGCTGACTTCCTCCCCTTGGTTTTGGGGCCCATGACAGATTAGGGTCTGACTTTGTCAAGTTTTCTGCCTTGGGGGTTGTTGGTTGGTCTGGGGCTGTTCCAAAGGGGCTGGAAAGGGAGCTGCTGGATGAGCCACAGGAAGTGCAGAAGAAAGGTCCTGCCTGCTGTGGCCACCACAGCAGCACGAGCTCAGGGTAGCTGCTGAGTGAGCTGTGACATGGCAAAGCAAGCACAGAGAAGGACAAACTCTGCCTCTGGCCTCTCCAGTTAGGATTTCTAACCATTTCCCAAGCGTTTTGTAAGCCATGCAAACACGGCGCTTTGGGTCCGTGCCAGCGCTTCACCCTTCTCCTCCTCACTGCCAGCAGAAATGAGCAGCACCTGCATGGGAGCTGCCTTGGGCCAGCACCCTGTGACCCAGAGATGCCTGAAAACACACTGACAGCACAGGGCAGCAAAGTGCCAGCTTCAGCACCCCCAGGCAGGAGGCAGCCACAGCCTCCCTGGGCAGCCTGGGCCAGAGTCTCAGCAGCCTCCTGCTGAACAACTTCTTCCTCAGCTGCAGTCTGACCCTGCTGTGCCTCAGCTTCAAACCATTCCCCCTGGGCCTGTCTCTAGACCCCCTGATGGAAAGTCCCTCTGCAGCCTTCCTGCAGGATCCCTTCAGCTCCTGGCAGGCAGCTCTGAGGTCCCCCTGGAGCCTTCTCCTCTGCAGGCTGCACAGCCCCAGCTCCCTCAGCCTGTGCTCACAGCAGAGCTGCTCCAGCCCTTGGATCACCTTTGTGGCCTCCTCTGGTCTCACTCCAGCAGCTCTGTGTCCCTCTTACAAGATATAAAGTATACCCCCCCAACATCCTTTGACTGCAGAGGTCAATCCTTATGTCTCTGTTCCTCCTCCCACAGCTTGCAGATTGCTGTGTCCTCCTTGCAGCCTGGAAACTGAACAATCTTTAGACTGAACAGATTCTTGTCAGACTACCCCAAACCATCAGCAAACCTTGCTAGAGATTCTTTCTGGGATTTCATTATCCCAGGCACCCAGACTCCATGGTCCTGCAGCTAGAGCTCCTTTCTGGCAGGGGCTGTCACTGCCTGGAGCTCTGCATGCCCACCAGGAAGGGGCACAACCCAGTGTGGAGCCAGCATGGCCCAACAGTGCTAAGGCATCTTGTCTGAAGAAACTCAAGTGCTGCTGTCCTCTGGCAGGGAAACCTCTCACCCCACAGTCCATGTCTCCTCCCACCTCACTGAGCTCCTGCAGCCTCTCCTGTGGTCACTGATGTCACAGGGCAGACAAGGGACTGGCAGCTTACAGCAAGGACACGAGAGAGTAAGCGTGGCAGTTTGAGACCAGCTGCACCTCTGCGCAAGCAAACCATGCCATGAACCACTCCTACCTGGACATCATGGGCTGGGCAGGGACTGGCTTGAGAGCAGTCCTGAAGAAAAGGCCTTGGGAGTGCTGGGGGAGGAGAAGCTCAACAGGAGCCAGCAGTGAGCACTTGCAGCCCTGAGAGCCAAGCACAGCCTGGGCTGCAGCAAGAGAAGTGTGGCCAGCAGGGCCAGGGAGGGGATTCTGCCCCTCTGCTCCACTCTGCTGAGACCACAGCTGGAGCTCTGGGTCCAGGTCTGGAGCCCCTAGGACAGGAAGGATCTGGAGGTGCTGGGAAGTGTCCAGAGAAGGGCCACAAGGATAGCAGAGCAGCTCCAGCCCTCTGATCATGAGCACAGACTGAGGGAGTTGGGGTTGTGCAGTCTGGAGAGGAGAAGGCTCTGAGGAGACCTAATTGTGGCCTTCCAGGATCTGCAGGGGGCTCCAAGAAAGCTGGGGAGGGACTTTTGAGGGTGTCAGGGAGGGATAGAACTGGGGGGGATGGAGCAAAACTAGAAATGGGGAGATTCAGATCGGATGTGAGGAAGAAGTTGTTCCCCAGGAGGGTGGTGAGAGCCTGGCACAGGCTGCCCAGGGAGGTGGTGGAAGCCTCCTGCCTGGAGGTGGCTGTGAGCAACCTGCTGTGGTGTGAGGTGTCCCTGGCCATGGCAGGGGGGCTGGAGCTGGCTGAGCCTTGAGGTCCCTTCCATGGCACTGGGGTCTGTGGCAGCAAGCAATGCTCTGGCTGCAGCCATGGTGTGCTTGGGTCATAGCAGTGAAAGACAGGAGGGAAACCCCAACCACCACTGACTCCTGCCAGCAGCAGTGTCCAACACACAGGACACCTGGTGGCTCTGCTGGTTTCTGGCAGGCAACAGGAAGGAATGACCTTAGAGGTGAAGTACTGCAAAACCAGAAGCCTTTGCAGACACCTGGACTGCTGCCCACACATCTGATCAAACAAAGACATAGAAATAAGACTGATGAGTAGAAGAGCTGGCCAATTGCAACTGGCATAGCAGGATTCTCCCAGCAGCTGCTTGCATACAACAGCAAACTATGGCAGCATTCAACCTGCAGAAGGGAAGGCTCTGAGGACACCCAACAGCAGCCTGCCAGTACCCAAAGGGGGCTACCAGAAAGCCGGGAAGGGACTTCTCACAAGGGCTTGTAGGGGGCTCCAGACTGAGACTGGAGATGAAGACCACATTCTTTACAGTGAAGGTGATGACACACTGGAACAGGTTGCCCAGGGAGGTCATGAATGAGAGCTTGAGCAACCCAGGCTGGTGAGAGCTGTCCCTGCCCATGGAGGGGGTTGGAACTGGATGATCCTTGAGGTCCCTTCCAACCCAACCCATTGCATGAATCTACAAAGATGTGACATCAGAGCCAGGAGTGATGGGAAGAAGCTGTGGGGATGTGACAAGTGAGTGCTGGTGAATCTGTTTGTCCCACGAGCTGAGGACTGCCCAAGAGGAGTATTAGTGGTGAGTCACGACAGGAGTGAGGAGTTCAGCTCCTCTGTGAGTCACTGCACAGGAAGCAGAGTGCCTGTGCATGCCAAGGCTTCCTGGGACAAAAAGCTGTGTGATTGATGGTGTTTTGCTCTCTAAGCATTGGGCAATAGTTTAGCCTCAAACAGATCCCTCCTCTGCACTTTAACTGGGGATAAAGCACTAATAGGTGAAGCCACAGGCAGCTGTCACCACAGCACTCCACTGGCTAGAGGAACCCAAGGTTATCAGAGCAAGCAGAGGGGCTGAGCAACACTGCTTCTGAAAGTGTGAGCTATGGCTGGTGGAAGCAACTCTCTACTCCAGGGCAGTGTTTGGTAACCTTAGCAATAGCTGATTGATTGATTGATTGAATGCCCACAGGTCAACCCCTTCAGCTTGTCCGACTGAGGGCAGCGTCTGGTGCCGCAGCAGAGCCCAAGCAAGCCAAGCTGACCGGCAAGGCTGGGTCCTGAATGGGGCTCTGTGTGTTGGACACCACAGAACAGCAGTTTCCAGCATGCTGGGAGCCTTCAGCAGCACTCCTCAGAAACACAAACCACAACACAACGCCCTTGGAAACAGAATTAATTAGCCTGGTTGCTTCACTGATCGATCTGGGAAGCCCCTGCCAAGCTGTCAGGTCTCACGGCTCTGCCAAAGGGTAAGGCTTTCATCTCTTTCAGATTCCTCTCCAAACGCCAAAGCCCAGCAGCACCACGGATCTCCCAGCCACAGCACTGTGGCTCAGCAGCCACGGAGGGCACCGGCGCTGCGCGGCCCCGGGCCCCCGAGCGGCAGCGCGCAGCCAGCCGGGCAGGCACCGGCACTGCCCCAGGGGCCAGGCGGGGCAGCAAGAGCTGAGCGGCGCCTCAAGGGATAGAGTTAACCAGGCTGGAAGAGACCTTCGGGGTCATCCAGTCCAACCTATCACCCAGCACCATCTGATCAACTAAACCACGGCACCAAGTGCCTCATCCAGGCTCTTCCTAAACACCCCCAGCGATGGTGACCCCCCCAGCCAGCCCATTCCAGTGGGCAAAAGGAAGGCTGCCAGGGGCTTGGGTGACACAGGCAGGGCACCTGCAAAGTCCTTTGCTTTTGAAACACCTCCTAAGGTCTTGCACCCTGCTAGTCCCTGATGTTCTGGGGCCTCTCCCCCACACACTGTGAAACACCACTAACCCTGCCCTGCCCTGGGCTGCTTTCCTGAGGCAGGACCTGCTCACCCCCCCCTGCCTTCAGCCGACTTCTGCTGCCTTTGAAGCTTCATTCTCTGCACAACAGATTCAGAACCTCCTCTGGTTCGAAAAACCAAAGCAAGTGAGACATTTCTGTTCCACTGAAAACAAATCCTGCCACCAGCTGCTGACAGCTTGCAGAGGCTGCTGCCACCTGGGAAAGGGCATCCTGGGGCAGCAGGATCTGCTGCCAGCACAAGAAGCTGCTGAGCAGAGGGGCAAAGCAGGCTGGCAGCGTCTGGGGACACAGTAGGAACAAAAGTGCCAGTGGATGGGGTGAGTGTGATGTGCTCTGGCCTCTCCTGCCCAGATTGCACCTATTTCCTCACAGCTGGAATGAGCCCTGTGGCAAGAGAGCAGCAGCTGAGCATGCAGAGAGCAGGTCAGGCTGCAGCAGGTGTCTCTGCCAGGACAGAAGAGTCAGGTCCCTGACACCTCTGCCAGCCCCACAGCTCCCTCATCACACCTTCCCCTGACTCAGGCACTGGGGAAGCACAGGATCTGTAGCCTTGCAGGTATCACAGAATTAGAGAATGCTAGGGGCTGGAAGGGACCTCCAGAGACCATCCAGTCCAACCCCCTGCCAGAGCAGGGGCACCCAGGGCAGGGCACACAGAACACATCCAGGTGGGGTTGGGAAGGCTCCAGAGCAGGAGACTCCACAGCCTCTCTGGGCAGCCTGCTCCAGGCTCTGCCACCCTCACAGGGACAAAGTTTTGCCTCCTGTTCCCCTGGCACCTCCTCTGCCAGCAAACATCTGGGGGGCAGGTAGCACCTTTGTGCTGCTGTGGGAAGAGGGACTAGCTAAACCTAAACCATTTGCTCACAAAAGGACCTTACCTGCCCTGCAAAGATGAGCCTTTCTTTAGAAAGCCTTTCAGGTTTCTTTCTACCAAGCAGGATGAAGAAACAAACCAGAGAAGCTTGCCTGGCCTCTCAGATCTCACACAGCCCACAGGCAGAGGCAGCAAGGTGGAGGCAAAGCAAACTTCTGCCAGGGTCAGCAGCTGCTTCCAGCATCACCCAGCTGCCTTGGAGAACCTGCAGCACCTCTGCCAAGGCCTTTTCAAAGCTTTTAGGAGCATCCTCCCCTGCAGGAGCAGGGGTCATGCTAGTTGTCGAGGGATGTACTCCTAGAGAGGATTGTTGTGGCAGGGTTTGTATTGCAGGGACATGGTTCTGTGCAACAGCTGCTGGAACAACGTGTGTAGGCCAGACTCCATCTTGTTGTTTACTGCTCACAGTGAGCTGGTGTGCTGATGCAGCAAGGCCACCACAGCCTTGTGGCTGTGCTCGCAGCCGCCTGAAAGGTAACAGCATGTGGAACAGTGTATGCGAAACAAGGACTGCTGAGAAAGAGCTTGTGAAGCTGCAGGTAGGCCTAGCCACAAGGAGGCTGGGTATTAGTGTAACCCTGGACTAACAGCTGATGGAATGATGCCATCTGTGCATATTGAGCTGAGATGCTTCAAACAATGAAGTTGAAGCCTGCTTATCAATCACATTGATTGCTGTGCCTTTCCCTCACCCTGCTCGCCGTCGGATCTCTTCCCAACAGAAGGTAATAAAAGCAATAGTGATTAGAAGCAAGGTCTGAGCCTTATCAAGGAAGGAATGCTGGCCCTCTCACTGACAGGAGGTGGAGATGAATATGATCTCACCAGTTTCTTGCCACTGATTAATGTTTCTCTTAAATTCCTTGAGTTCTGCCTGATACTTGTGATCCTCCACTGTCTTCAGTTGCTGCTGGTGTCCACTTACAGCTCCACTGTTTAAAGTTGAAGTTTTCACTTGTTTGGCATTTTCTCCTTTCAGTTCGGTCACAGTACTGCAGCAAACTGATTCCCTCTGCTGTTGGCAGCTAAAAGCCTCCCTTGGTGTCTTCATTTCTCAGCAATTTCTTCAGTTTAAAACAAAGACTTGGAAATGCTCTCATTCTAAGCCTTAGTTAAGATCTACTCTGGAGAACAGCAAAACACAGAAGACTGCAGAGAAGCCCCCAGCCTGTTCCAATGGTGCCCCACCCCATATCAAACCTGTAGCAGCTACCATTTCCCAAAGAACCACCAAGCAATCACAGTCTCTACACCTAGAGCCCAGGATCCAGCTCCTGCAGGCAGCTGGGTGGGACTGCAGCAGCCCCAGTGGCTTGGCTCTGTTTCTGAGTGTCCTTGGCAGTGACAGGCGTCAGTCACTGCAGCAAAAACACAGCCAACAGTGGTGGTCTCAGACTGAGCAGAACCAGCCTGAAACACTCAGCTGCATTCAGTGTCTGCATGGAACTGATTTTCTCATGGCTGACACCCAGTAGCAAAGACTCTGTGCAGAGCACCATTCCAGTTATCTAACTGAAGCCATCTTCAGAGGGGAACCTACAGAGGTTCAGCAAGGACAAGTGCAGAGTCCTGCCCCTGGAAGCAATAATAACCTGCAGCAGGACAGGCTGGGAGGGGATCTGCTGGAGAGCAGCCCCAAGGAGAAGCACCTGGGAGTGCTGGTGGGGAACAAGTTCTGCATGGGACAGCAATGTGCCCTGGGGGCCAAGGGGGTCCTGGGGGGCATTCAGAGGAGTGTGGCCAGCAGAGCCAGGGAGGTTCTCCTCCCCCTCTGCTCTGCCCTGCTGAGACCTCCCCTGGAATATTGCATCCAGCTCTGGGCTCCCCAGCTCAGGAGGGACAGGGATCTGCTGGAGAGAGACCAAGGGAGGGCTGCAAGGCTGCTGAAGGGACTGCAGCACTGCCTGGGGAGGAGAGGCTGAGAGCCCTGGGGCTGTTCAGTCTGGAGAGGAGAAGGCTGAGAGGGATCTGATCAATGTCTATCAATAGCTGAGGGCTGGGGGTCAGGAGGCAGGGGACAGGCTCTGCTCAGCTGCACCCTGGGATAGGACAAGGGGCAATGGATGGAAACTGCAGCACAGGAGGTTCCACCTCAACATGAGGGTCCCAGAGCCCTGGAGCAGGCTGCCCAGAGAGGTTGTGGAGTCTCCTTCTCTGGAGCCTTCCCAGCCCCATCTGGATGTGTTCTGTGTGACCTGTGCTGGATTCTATGCTCCTGCTCTGGCAGGGGGTTGGACTCAATCATCTCCAGACCTTCTGACCTCTAACATCCTCTGATGCTGTGATCTTTCACCAGAAAGCAAAGTGCTGCAATCCTCTCCCCTTATCAACAACCTTCTGCCTTGAAAGCCCAAGGGGTTTTTCCTCCTGAAGCAGCTGAGGGTTTGCTTGGACTGGAAAGTGACAAACTAATGACGCTTGACCCTTATGTAATTGTGGTTGGGTTTCACAATCTGCTTGCCATCAGCATTGTTCTTCCTCTTTCCATGTTCATGGAATTAATCTATTTCCAATAAGATCATTGACTGAAGCCCCACCAAGAATGCTGCAGGCTGGAACTGCCAGCGTCCTGTAAGGCAGAGCCCTCTGGCACGCCATTCACCGCGAGCCCCGCGGCTCTGCACGAGCAGCTGGGGAAGCGTCCTGCAAGCAGCTCCACCGACAACACAGAGCTCCTGGTGGCCAAGCAGCTCAAGTCTTTCCAGCCCAGCTGCTCCTGTCACAGGGCAAGTGCACTGCAAGCGTACATTTGCCAGCCTGTGGGGACGTTGGTGTGGGTCAGCCATCCCCACAGGTGTGCTGGTGCCAGGCAGAGGGCAGATCAAAAAGCCACACTCGGCACATGGCTTTGACCACTGCCTGCTGCCAGCACATCCATTCTCTCTCCAACTGCTTCTGACATTCCAGCTCTCTGAGCAACTCTAAACAACCATTGTTTTCCAAACATCAGCATGCCACAAGAATGCTTTCTGCTTTCCCCTGAACACAGCCCAGGCCTGACATCACCGCCCTGCAGGCCTGGGGGGCTGCTTTGGCAGAGCAGGGGCAAGGCCTTCAGACCAGGGAAAGAGCATCGAGTCATTTGGTGGGAAGGGAACCTTTGTGTTGTGAATACAACAGCCGGGGGGGGGTGGTTTGGAGAACATCCTTCAGGTTGTTTTGCCTGCTTGGGTCCTGAGGCTTGGGCTACATCTCCAGAGAGAGCCTAAGGAGGAGCTTGAGCTCTTTTGGCAGGGTGAGTGCCCCAGTGCCCTGTCAAGGATGAGTGGAGTACTGTACAAGGGCCCTGGGTTTCAGTTCTGTTCTCCCTAAGCTGCCTACTGACTGATGAATCACTGCCTCCAGCAGAGTGTTCCCTTCATTTCCATACTCATCTCAACAGAGGCACTGCATAATATTTCTTGGTTTGTACAGCATTCATCTTCATCCTTCCCAGGAGCCTTTCTTCCTGTGTGTAACCTGCACCACCACTGGAGCAACAGGAAGGCATTCAGCAGTGTAAATGAAAGCAAAAGAAAACAGCGCTCTGGCAGAGGAGCTCAGCCCCATTAGAGAATCATGACAACAACCTCCAGTCAAAACAAATTCCCTTTGCTTTCACTATCTTTAACCCAGGAGCTGCAGCTGGTTAGGAGACAAACCTTCCCAGCCATGGTGCAAAGGAGAAGCCTCTTCCACAAGCTGCAGTGACAGAAGACATGGCAGCTGCTCAGACTGCTGAATGAGTTCAGCAATCCCTGGCTTAATACCCTCAGGCTCTCAACCTAGTTGTGGCCTACCCCTGCCTCGCTGGAAACGCTGAGGGAAGGATGCATGGTCAGGTATTCACCTAGCTGGGGGACAAAACAGAGCTGTCATGCCTGCCAGTTGTGTGACACCTGCAAAGGTAAAGCTGCAGACAAAGGAGGAAAAACAAGAGTAGATGAACAGGCAAACCACTCTGTAGAGAGCTCTAGGACACACCACCAGGAGAACAACAAAGATTAAGGCCCTCAAGAAATGCAAAAGTGAGTTTTGGCAAGCAGGCATCACAGCACCTCAGCTGAAGCCACCAGTGAGGGAGCAAACTCCTTACAGGATTGCTGCTCACACCCCAGCAGGGCAAGAGACCTTCACAAACATTTGGGGAAGGACTCAGTCTCTTTTTGTGCCAAGTAGCCAAAACCACATCAGGTTTGGAGGGCTGAACAGAGGGATAGGGCAGCACCAGGAACTTGGCAGTGAGGAAGGCCTAAGGACTTCTGATTGAATACTGTGTCCTGTAACACAGCTCAGTATTCGAGCTGCAGTCCACAGAGATGAAAGTGGACTTAAGATGCTACAAAAATGCCATGGTGCTGCACAGGAGGCAGCGCAACAAGGGGAGGAGCAAGATGAGCTAGGAGGAACGTGCTTAATGGAGAGAAATTAAAGGCATGAGGAAGGGTTGCTCCCATTCCTTGCAAAGCACTCTGGAAAGCAAACTGAACCTGAGCCAAACCTCAACTGTAAAAAGCCAAGCAAAATTAAGATGATAAACATTTATCACAGACTGCAGCCCATGGGACAGGCTCACTCTAATTGCTCCAGAATAAGCACTGGGACCTCTGGATTCAGGGCTCAAGACATGGACTGCAGCTGGCTTTAGAGCACCCCCAAGAGCTGAGGAGCTCTCCTCCCAAGTGTAAGCGGCAGGGACAGGAAGGGTCTGAGTCCTCCTTCACAAAACCTTTGTCTTTTTCCACATGGAGTGACTGGTTAGAAAGGGTGAAAGAGCTCCCACCCTGTCAGCTAAGTAGATCGTTTAAAGGTTAAAAATTATAAGCCAGATAGCTTCATGAATGGGTTGTAGAGGATAAGCCCTCCCATGGTATCAGCCAGTGAAAACCAACACAGCTAAGAGCACAGCACCCTCAAGAGACAGGATCAAGGCAAAAGAATGCCCTAGACTGGAGAGCCTGCTCACTGTGCCCCGGGGTAGAGCCTGGAGCACATTTCATCAGAAAACCTTTCAAATGCAGAGAGTTTCAGCAGCAAGATTAAATCCTGGCACCAGGAGCAGTACGTGGACAGAACAAGCTGGAGTCCAAGTGCTTGCTCCTGTGGAAAGGGAAAGCAAAGGAGAGTGACAGAGGCCACAAAGATGCTCCAAGGGCTGGAGCAGCTCTGCTGTGAGCACAGGCTGAGGCAGCTGGGGCTGTGCAGCCTGCAGAGGAGAAGGCTCCAGGGGGACCTCAGAGCTGCTGCCAGGAGCTGAAGGGATCCTGCAGGAAGGCTGCAGAGGGACTTTCCATCAGGGGGTCTGGAGACAGGCCAAGGGGGAATGGATTGAAGCTGAGGCAGAGCAGGGTCAGACTGCAGCTGAGGAAGAAGTTGTTCAGCAGGAGGCTGCTGAGACTCTGGCCCAGGCTGCCCAGGGAGGCTGTGGCTGCCTCCTGCCTGGGGGTGCTGAAGGCCAGGCTGGATGAGGCCCTGAGCAGCTGAGGCTAGCTGAGAGGTGTCCCTGGGCATGGTGGGGAGGTCTGAGGTCCCTTCCAGCCTGAGCCATCCCATGGTTCCATGACCAGTGTAGAAGATACCCTGATGACTCCACTGCTGGGCAGATCTCCATTACAGCAGCCCAACAGAGGCATGAGTAGCTGCTAAAAAAATACACAACCCCAGAAGTGACAGGGGTGCACCTGAAACCCACCTGACCTTGGGGAAGCTTCTGGGGACATCCTTTTGCTCTTCAGCAAGACAAGTGGCTTTCAAAGTGCCACCAAATTTGCTTCACCAGTGTTGCAACACTTGCTCACATTCAGCCCTTTTTGGACACGAGTCAGCAGGGTGCTCCTGCAGCCACGGAGTAGCATCTCCAGCAAGCTGAAGGAGGTGACCCTTCCCCTCCAGTCAGCACTGATGACAACACATGAGCAGCATCAAGCCAAGAGTAAAAGGGTGCCTGAGAGCAAAGGCCAAGCTCGAGGCACCGCAGCCTCCCTCATCTCCCATGCAAGCAGCAGTTGAGGGTGCTGGAACTGCTCAGCCTGGAAGAGAGCAGCCTTGGGAGAGAACAGTATCAATGTGTGCAGGCACCTGATGGTGGGAGGAAAGAACAGAGCCACAGTGCAAGGACTCAAAGCAAGGGCCACAAACTGACATCTCCATCCTTGAAGGCACGAAGGACCAAACGGACACACCCCAAGTCAGGCCGAGTTTAAGGACATTTCCCCCTGCAAAGATAACTGCTGCTGTAAACCAGGTGAGGGAAGTCCTACTGCAAACCCCCCTGCAGGTACACTGCATGATGGTATTTCTGCTGACAAAGGGCTCCCATGGGCACTTACAGCCTGAGCAGCTGATACCTTCATTCCCCAGTGCCCAGCCTGTTGCTGTGAGGCAGCATTATGCTCAGGAGTGGCTGCTGAAGGACAGAGCTAACACTAGAGGAAAAATTTGGGTCATGACCACGGTCAGCTCCACAGGGACAGCACCCCTGGATTGAGAACAAACCAAACAAGACTCTCACCAAGCAAGCAAACAAAACCAAAGCAAAACAATCCACACCACTCCTCTTGCTATTGAAGTTGGAAATTGCATTACAGGACAGCTGGATGGAGCAATTCTGACTTCAAAACATTTGGGTCTGAAGAGCATTCCCACGCCCCAGCCTGCAAGAACTGATGCAGCCCCTGGTGGGCCAGCCCTGGAGACTGCAGAGCAGGAACCCAGCTAAAGGACGCTGGCAGGAGCCAGAGGAGGCTGACACTGGAGTTGAATTCTCTGCACTGCAGGCAGCAGCTTCAGCCAGAAGCTAAGTCACCACCACTACAGGCTAAACGCTTCTCAGCTGCAGAGGTGTTGTGCTCTTCCACACAGACATTGTGACACTACTATGCACCTCCTGTTTACTCCAGAATGAGGATGCTCTCCCTCCCCTTCTCTTTCTGCTCCCCACAGCGCATGGTTCCCAGGGACAAGCTGCACAGCATCGAACACAACAATTCCACAAACATTTGGGGGCACCTTGCCAAGTGAGAGTCCTCTTGTTCTAGAGCACCTAAAACATCCTGTAGGGAATGGCTGCTGGAGACATCTGAAACACTTAATACTGACTGTGGACAGACAGAGGTCTAATTCATTGGCCTTCAGCTCCCTGAAGCTAAGTCCTACTGCTGCAGCTGCTTCTACATGAACCACCTCCTGCAGCCATAAGCCCTGACCTCAACACACCACAAGCTCTGGAGCTGAAGGGTGTCAAAGGCAAACCCAAGAGGAGGTCCGAGGTGAAAAGCAGAGCTCTGCCTTTCCAGCCCCAGGGAATTCTGCCTCTCCAGCAAGACACTTGTGTACCTCTGGCAGCTTGAACTGAGTCAGGATGTTCTGCTCCAGCCCCATTAGCTCAGAGTTGTTTGCCTTTGACAGTGGCAGTCACACCTCCAGATGCTTTTCGCATTTTGAGGTTGCTTTTGTTTAAAGAAACCAAAACTTCACGTTTTTGTCACCTAGACAAGGTCTTGAACTAACTGCTTCTACTGAAGCAACCCCCAACAGCTGCTGTATCTCCTGAAGTCAGCTCTGGGTACAGCTTCCTACATTTGTCTGAGCTGGAAGGGAGATACAGGACATGAAGATAAACCAGATTTAGGTAACCCTTCCCAAGATGCTTCAGCCATGCATTCTCTTACCTACTGCAGAGCTGAAGCAAATGAGCTCAGCAGGGTTGCCAAGTCAAAAAGCACAACCCACAACTCTGCACAGCTGCCTAAAGAAAGAGGACATTCAAAAGAAGTAACAACAACAAAAACCCCAACCAAAACCTAAGCCACATGGCTCATGTCAGGAGCTGGCAGAGCTGCTGGAGCCCAGCGTGCTGGAAAGCATTTCTGGAGGGGGAGGGCATTGATTTTTGTCTCAGACTCGGTACCATTTGAGGGTTAAAAGATTGCTGCCTCTGGAGAGTCAACACAAAACCACCGAGCGGGAGGGGCTTCACTTCGGCGGGGCTGCCTGCCTGCCTCCGCAGCAGGGCTCTGAGCAGAGCCCTGGAGGGGGCTCCGCAGGTACTGCGCCAGACCCGGGCAGGTACGAGCTAAGGAACGTCTGTCACCAGCAAGAGAGAGATGAGAGGTTCCATGAGCAGAGAAATGCACTCCAGAACAATGGGCTGCAAACATTCCTTCAGGAATGAAGGCCAGGAAGCCTCACTCCCACCCACATGGGGGGTTGTGTCTGACACTTCAACTCTGCAAAGCCACAGACCCTTCTCATGGGAAGATGGAGGACAGGATCCCTCTGCTTTTAATCAGATCTTCGTTATTTCATGAGGACAAACATGGAGTACTTGGGATGGAACAGGAGAGCATTACCTGCGAGAATGCCTGTGGTTATCCAAGGGGAGAAAACCACCTGTGGCAGTTTCCCAGACACCAAGCCACTTCCACTCAGTGGCAAAGAAGAGAGAGCTTTTATTTTCCCCTTCAAAGCAATGGGAGCTTGGGCTGGGGTGCCCAAGCTCTGATGAGCTCAGAGCTTGAGGAAACAAAGTGGTGATGGAGCCCTGGGTCAGTTCAGAAGTAGAGGACTGTGATGATACCACCACCACCACCACCTTAAGAGTTACCTTTCTGTCACTCCACATTAACCCTTCCTTTACAGGGGCTGGAAGAAGCCTGACCCAAGCCCAGCCGTCGCCTGGATGTCCACTTGACCTTTTCATTGGGTCAAAGCCTCATTTCTCCCCATAAGTTTGGCTGTGTTCTGCAGTGCCAGCACCACAGGAAACCAGGACAGCCTGCTCTTGTGTAACTTCCACGTGGCTAAAGGCACCAAACAGAGTCCTACTTTGGGTTTTCCATAATCTCCTCGTCTTTTACAATCCTACTTAAGAAAGCAAGCAGTAAAGAGAACAGAGCAATACCCAAAGGATTCTTGGGCCAAAGCAAGCAAGAACTGCTCTGAAGCAAGATGCAAGGAGGATGCACAGCACTACAGCACAGGAGTCCTTTTCCCAATGGATCCTCTTCCAGAGCTCTGCCCTTGGAGCTGTGTCTATTGCTGCTCAAGATGGTCAAAGACTCCTTTACTGCAGCAAGAGTGGGATTAGGCTGTTAATCAGGAGCTCAGAGCCACATCAGAAACCCCCAGTGTGAGCTGGTCTGAGAAGAAGTATTTGTATTGTGAAATGTTCCTTTGGCCTTCTCGGAGGAAAATGCTTTGCATTTTTTTTCTTGCAGAAGAACAGGCCCCAGACATTTGGAAAGAGTCTGCGGTGAGTCAGAGGCACAGGAGCCTCTGCAGCACCCTTTGTGCAATCACAGACACCCTTCCAGGGCTCTGTGCACGGCAGCACCTCAGAGGCACCACTCTGGGTGCTCCACGGGCTTGGCAGAGTCTGATCCCAGCCTGCACGTCTCAGCCCGACCCAGCGCCCCGGGCTCACGGCGCTGGAGCTGAACCTTCCCACGTCACTGAGCAGGGGCACAGGGACCCACACACAAAGACCCCTCTGAATGCTGAGCTACGAGGAGACTCCCTTCTCCTGAGCAAAGGGTGCAGGGGAGACTGCACATCTGCAGCGTTAGCTCCAGAAGCCACAGCACCCTTGCAGGAGGGGTATCTTGTGCCCACGCTCTGAGCCCAGCTCCGCCGTGCGCCGAGGCAGCGCAGCAGGAATGTTTCACAGCATCACTTGTGGTCTTTGAAAGAAGTAGTCACCTGTAGCAGCCACATCAGATGATGCCCATTTCCAGGAAAAAGCCTGACTCCCTTTGCAGGGGCTGAGGCATCCTTTGGATGTGTATTTTGACCTCAGTGCTTTCACAGGAGGAGGGAAAATAAACCATGAAGAATATCAGAGTGCAATAACTCCCACAGCTGGTGAGCCCAGCACCTGAAACCCAATACTCCATTCACTGCTTCGCTCACTCCCCACTCACTTCTGTTTGCTGCTAACCCCTCAGGCAGCAGTGGGATTTTCAGCTCGTGGTTTCCAATAGGAATAACCCTCTAGAAGCCCATCAAATCAATACAGATAACTACCTGGCCACAAGAGGAAACACTGCCACTGAGCTTCTTCACTTTCTACCTAAAAAGGTTTTCACTTCCTCCTTGAAAGTACCTTGCAGGTGAAGTGGGCCTTGAGGTGTGGGCTCCTGGGAAGTACTAATGAACAAAGCAAGATGCTCAGGCTCCCTTGGACAGCAGTTTGGGTCACTGAATTGTCCATTAAAGAACACCTTGAGCTCCTCAGCTACTGCTGCTGTTAGCTCCCCCCCACCCCCCTTGAGCTCCTCAGCTACTGCTGCTGTTAGCTCCCCCACACACACCCCCCTTGAGCTCCTCAGCTACTGCTGCTGTTAGCTCCCCCCCACCCCCCTTGAGCTCCTCAGCTACTGCTGCTGTTAGCTCCCCCCCTCCACATCCCTTGAGCTCCTCAGCTACTGCTGCTGTTAGCTCCCCCCCCACACCCCCCTTGAGCTCCTCAGCTACTGCTGCTGTTAGCTCCCCCCCCACACCCCCCTTGAGCTCCTCAGCTACTGCTGCTGTTAGCTCCCCCCCCCACACCCCCCTTGAGCTCCTCAGCTACTGCTGCTGTTAGCTCCCCCCCTCCACCCCCCTTGAGCTCCTCAGCTCCTGCTGCTGTTAGCTCCCCCCCACCCCCCTTGAGCTCCTCAGCTACTGCTGCTGTTAGCTCCCCCCCTCCACACCCCTTGAGCTCCTCAGCTACTGCTGCTGTTAGCTCCCCCCCCACACCCCCCTTGAGCTCCTCAGCTCCTGCTGCTGTTAGCTCCCCCCCCACACCCCCCTTGAGCTCCTCAGCTCCTGCTGCTGTTAGCTCCCCCCCCACACCCCCCTTGAGCTCCTCAGCTACTGCTGCTGTTGGCTCCCCCCCCACACCCCCCTTGAGCTCCTCAGCTACTGCTGCTGTTAGCTCCCCCCCTCCACCCCCCTTGAGCTCCTCAGCTACTGCTGCTGTTGGCTCCCCCCCCACACCCCCCTTGAGCTCCTCAGCTACTGCTGCTGTTAGCTCCCCCCCACACCCCCCTTGAGCTCCTCAGCTACTGCTGCTGTTGGCTCCCACCCCCCCCAAACCCCCCTTGAGCTCCTCAGCTACTGCTGCTGTTAGCTCCCCCCCACCCCCTTGAGCTCCTCAGCTACTGCTGCTGTTAGCTCCCCCCCACCCCCTTGAGCTCCTCAGCTACTGCTGCTGTTAGCTCCCTGCTTGGTTCAGGAATTAGCAAAGCCTGCTTCAAAGCCCTGAGCATTGCTGGCAGCTGCTCAAGGACATCCACTGTAGCAGGAGGGAACAAAGATACCCTTGGAAGGAGAGAAGGATTTTTGTGACCAGACTGCTCCGTTTCTGAGGTGCCTCCAGAGCCCTCAGCAAGCCTGTGATGTGCTGCTTGCCTTCACCTGTCAGTGATGCCTCTGCCCTGAAAGGCAGCCAGGAGCACAGGCCCAGCCCTGTGCCGGATGCAGCAGGCCACGAGGGAGCTCTCATCTAGGTGGTGCTTATCTTGCAACTGCATCAATCACAGGTGACAAACCCAAGGGATGCCCTACCATCTCCCCAGGTGTCTGGATCAGTGCCTGGGGCCATCCCACACACACAATGTCAAGCAGTGCCACATTGCCCTGCAGTGCTTAGTCTGATAAGGGACTGGAACACTGCCTGGGGAGGAGAGGCTGAGAGCCCTGGGGCTGTTCAGTCTGCAGAGGAGAAGGCTGAGAGGGATCTGATCAAGGTCTATCAATAGCTGAGGGCTGGGGGTCAGGAGGGAGGGGACAGGCTCTGCTCAGCTGCACCCTGGGATAGGACAAGGAGCAATGGATGGAAACTCCAGCACAGGAGGTTCCACCTCAACATGAGGAGGAACTTCTGCCCTGGGAGGGTCCCAGAGCCCTGGAGCAGGCTGCCCAGAGAGGTTGTGGAGTCTCCTTCTCTGGAGCCTTTCCAGCCCTGTCTGGATGTGTTCTGTGTGCCCTGTGCTGGATTCCATGCTCCTGCTCTGGCAAGGTGTTGGACTTGATCTTCAGAGCTCCCTTCCAACCCCTAACATCCTCTGATCACAATGGTTTGATGTGTACACACTGCATTTCCTATCTTATACCCTAGGATTCAAGGCATAGGCTCACAAAGAGGGCAGGGGGTCTCAGTGCTGTTTCAGCCATAGCATTATTAGCTACTGACTGCTCCTTGGCAGCCAGGAAGGTTCCTATGTTACCTTCTCTGCAAGTAAATGAGCACCGAGAACCAGCCACTGTAATGAAGTTTCTCTGGGTAATAAGCAAAGGTCACACAGAATCAACCAGGTTGGAAGAGATCTCCAAGATCATCAAGTCCAACCCATCACCCAACCCTAACTACTCAACCAGACCATGGCACCAAGTGCCTCATGCAGGCTTTTCTTCAGCACCTCCAGGGACACTGACCCCACCTCCTCCCTGGGCAGCCCTTCCCAATGGCCAATCTCTCTTCCTATGAGGAACTCCTAAGATCAAGCCTAAAAGGCAGTTGTTAGAGGTTATTAAAACACCCCACTAAAAGCCCACCACAAGCCATGCCAGGAGCTTCTGCAGTCTCTGCTTTCAGGACCACGCAGGCACTGTGGCTGCTCCGCGTCCAGCATCCCGGCGAGGACACTTCACACACTGCCACCTCCCATGCCTGAAGCAAGGCTTTTGTGCCTGCTCCAGCTCAGGGCTGCACACTCTCAGAGCATGCCACTGCTTACAAGTGGTCCCTGCTCGTGGAAGAGCTGAAGAGCTCCATCTCTTAAGCTGGAGCCTCTGAGTGCTGCTGAGCTCAAGGGCTCTGCAGGGCTGTGCACATGTAGTTCATTATCTTAACCAAGCCTGGTCTGCAGACAGTGCTGAAATGACACATTAAACTCAGCTTGTGTCTTCAGACCAGGGGGAGCACAGAGCATTTGGAAAGAAGAGGAAGAAGCCAACAAAGCAAGCTAAGATTAGCTCTGGCAGTGCTGGTGATGCTGTTAGCACATGGGAGCACACTTGTCCAGGGCCAGCTGCTATCATGGGGACCAAACCCAGGTCTAATGGGGACTGGACCCAGGTCACACCAACAGCTCCAGCTGGCATCCCCTGGGGAGAATTCTCATGTGTTCCCTGCTGCCAGATGCAATCTGACAAGCTGATTTCTTGGCATAATTCAGCTCTATTTTGCCTTGCAGTACTCACCCCCCACTCTTACCAGTGCTCACCTACATTTACACACTGCTCTGTCTCAGCCCTTCAGAGTCTGAGCAGCTGCTGTGCTGGGTGGTGGCTCATGCCGCCGGTGGCCTGAGTTTCAACCTATGGGCTAGACTTCCACTGTGGCTTTTGGGTTTGCCCATGCTGCCCCTCCTCCTGGCCTGAGAGTTCTGCAAGGGGTCCCCAAAGCTACAGGCTGCTTGGACAAGAATTCCACTAGAAGCAAACCTGAGAGCTGGAGGAAAATGCTCTAGGAACTGAGGTCAAGCTAATTCATGAGCAGTTCCAGAGCTGCAGCTGAAGATGCTGCAGAATCAATACCCATGGTTTTCATGACCATGCATTGAGGAAGAGGTTAGCTGCAGACAACCACTGGAGCCATCAACTCGATTCAACACAGGCAAAGGTCACCTGCCAAAGCCAGGGTGACAAAGGAGAGCAGTTCCCATTGCAGAGCACACTGCTGGCTTAGGACAGTTGAAGTAAAGGAACAGAGAGCAGTCTGAGGTCTGGATAATTTAGCACAGCACACACAGAACAGTGAGAAATGTGTGAATCAGCACTGCCAAGCAGCACTGAAGTGAAGAGAAGTGTGCTGCTGTTAGAGCTGCAGGGCTGTATTCTGAGTTACAGAATTAACCAGGCTGGAAAAGACCTTTGAGATCATCCAGTCCAACCTATCACCCAGCACCATCTGATCAACTAAACCATGGCAACAAGTGCCTCATCCAGGCTCTTCCTGAACACCTCCAGTGACAGAGACTCCACCACCTCCCTGGGCAGCACATCCCAATGGCCAATCTCTCCTTCTGGGAAGAATTTCTTCCTAACCTCCAGCCTAAACCTCCCCTGGCACAGCTTGAGACTGTGTCCTCTTGTTCTGGTGCTGGTTGCCTGGGAGAAGAGACCAACCCCCACCTGGCTCCAACCTCCCCTCAGGTAGTTGTAGAGAGCAAGAAGGTCTGCCCTGAGCCTCCTCTTCTGGAGCCATTTTACAGGGATTGGAAGCCCTGTTTAAACCTGCAGGAGCCAGGCTCTGCTCATTCAGCTCAGAAGTCACCTTGGAAGGTACAAAAGTCTCCCTCAGTGAAGTGTTTCAAACAGTGTCTGTTGTTTGCAAGCAGGCAGTTGTCAGTTTCCCAGACCCAGGAGATAGCAAATTCAGTAGGTCCAGGTCCAACTTCCTACAGGGACCTCTGTAAAAGGGTTTGGGTCACTTTTCCTCGTCAGTGACTGAGGCAAAGGCTCTCAGTGCCTCACCATTCATCATATTGACTTTGTATTACACACCAGCTCCTGCTTGATACAGATGAGACATCCCCTCAGCATGCCCAGGGGAAGCTGCAGCACTGAGGCATCACACAGTCACTGTTAGAATGAAGTCCATTCCACCTTCCTGATGTTTAAAATAGTTTCCGTGCTGACCTGCCCGAGCTCCCAAAGGAAAGTTGATGTCACTGTTCCTGTAGGATTCTGTAGTACAGGGCATTCCTGGAAAGGAGGAAGCTCAAGCAGAAGCAAACCAAACATTTAGTTCTGACTTCAAGAGACCAAGCAGGAATGGAAAGTTTGAGCTGCTGCTTACCTCTCCCATACCCACTTGCTCAGACTGCCTGCAGCCTGTAGTTAGTTAACTGTACCTGCACTAAGCTTTCTGTGCTTAGCCTCAGCAGCTGAGGGTGAAACCTCTCCAAACAGTCCAGCTGATAGCAACAAGAGTTTCACAGATCAGATGCTTTTGGTTCTGTGCTGGAGAGCAGCCAGGAGCTGCTGCTCTTGCAGCTGTCCCCAAAGGGCAGCATTCATTCTGCAGTGGTGGAGCACAGCTGAAGTGCAGCTGCTGCCAAGCCTCCTGCAGAAGCATGGCAACACACAGCTTCAAACAACCAACCCCCAAACCAAGCATCCCTGCAGCACACACACACAGAGGGGCTGTCCACCAAGCATCCCTGCAGCACACACACACAGAGGGGCTGTCCACCAAGCATCCCTGCAGCACACACACACAGAGGGGCTGTCCACCAAGCATCCCTGCAGCACACACACACAGAGGGGCTGTCCACCAAGCATCCCTGCAGCACACACACACAGAGGGGCTGTCCACCAAGCATCCCTGCAGCACACACACACAGAGGGGCTGTCCACCAAGCATCCCTGCAGCACACACACAGGCTGCCTGCATGCTCACACTTGCAGGCAGCAGGCCTGCCAGCCTGCACAACCTGCCTCCCTAGGACTGTCACAAACCATCTCCCACGGGACTCTATGTTCTTCCAGGAGATGCAGGCCTAAGACCACCTTCTCTAAGGGAAAGCAGTCTGCACCCTATGCTCTTGCCCACCCAGGCTGTCAAGAACAGCAGCTGGAGTGTCAGTACTTGGCTTACAGAGCCTGGTGCCTGCAGGCTGGACAGAGAATATGATCTTCCTGGTTTCAAGCTGAACTGCCATTTCACACTCAGTCTGAGGCCAACATCTCCAAGGCTAAAAAAATTCAGTAGAGCACACTGTAAGGAACATCTGCAGAGCCTTAAAGGTGACATTCATGGGCAAAGGCGTGTTGAACATTTGAGGACCCAAGTCCAAAGCCTTTCCATGTGCTCTGCACAATGCCTGCTTCAAACACGCTGGTTCAAAGCTGGGTGCAGGCAGGTGGTTGAGCACAGATTATCCATGCTGCTACCTCATCTGTGTGGCCAGCTGCCTGAACAGTTCAAACCCTTCTCTAGCTTGTGTTCAAAGCACAGTGTGCCCTGGGCAGATCAGCAAGTTCTGGTGTCACCCACCCTCCACACAACCCTTAGCCCAACCCAGGGAACGGCCTCCAAAGGCAGGAGGCTGCCGAGTGCCTCACTGCAATATGCCAACCCTGCCTACATCACAGCCCCTGTGCTGGGCCAAGCCAAGCAGGGGCACAGCACCAAGGCACTTAACTATGAGCTCACTTTTATTTAGACTAACCAACATGTTCCTGTCCAAGATTGAGTGCATCCTTCCAGAGGAGTGCACTACACCTCTGCAGCCCTTTCCATTTTCTAGACACCAACTCCATTGCTGTCACCATTTCTATGTCATGCCAAGGGCACAAGGTGACTTGGGACATAAAGGCCAAATTCTCAGCCTAAAGGAGGAGGAAGACCTTGGGTTGTGCTGGTTCACATTTCTGGAAAGCTAGGGCTGTGGCACTGAGCTGTGCAGATGCTGCAGGACTTGCTCCAATCACACACCTCACAGAAGGGAAAGCACTGTGAGAACAGGATTAACCAGGCTGGAAAAGACCTTTGAGATCAAGTCCAACCTATCACCCAGCAACACCTGAAGTGCACCTGATCAGCTCAACCATGGCACCAAGTGCCTCATCCAGGCTCTTCCTAAACACCTCCAGTGATGGTGACTCCACCACCTCCCTGGGCAGCACATCCCAATGGCCAATCTCTCTTGCTGGGAAGAACTTCTTCCTAACATCCAGCCTAAACCTCCCCTGGCACAGCCTGAGACTGTGTCCTCTTGTTCTGGTGCTGGGTGCCTGGGAGAAGAGACCAACCCCCACCTGGCTACAACCTCCCTTCAGGGAGTTGTAGACAGCAATAAGGTCACCCCTGAGTCTCCTCCTCTCCAGGCTAAGCAACCCCAGCTCCCTCAGCCTCTCCTCACAGGGCTGTGCTCCAGACCCCTCCCCAGCTTTGTTGCCCTTCTCTGGACACCTTCCAGCAGCTCAACCTCCTTCCTAACCTGAGGGGCCCAGAACTGGACACAGGACTCGAGGTGCGGCCTAACCAGTGCACTGTACAGGGGCAGAATGACCTCCCTGCTCCTGCTGGCCACACTGTTCCTGATGCAGGGCAGGATGCCATTGGCCTTCTTGGCCACCTGGGCACACTGCTGGCTCATGTTCAGCCAGGGGACTGCTCAGACTGCAAGTGAGCACAGCTGGGCTTTTAAAACATGGCCTGCAGCAAATCAGCTAGCATCTGTGCCACAGGAACACAAAGAGCAATCCACTGGATGCAGGCTGTTGGGGATCTGGGGTCTGTAAGAGTGCTGAAGCCTTGGCTGTACAGCCACAGGCACTTCAGGACACCAGGGCTCCTGCTGCAGCACTTGGCCACGGCAGAGACTCGCTGCATGCTGCAGAGAGCTGAGCAAGCAAGGCACAGCACAGTCACTGGATGAATGCTCTGACATCCGAGTTAAGCACTTGCATCAAGTTGTTTCCCTTCACCTTCTTTCCTATGCCTTTGTTTTCCCAGTGAGGGAGTTGCAGACACTTGGGGGAGCCTGTTCCGTGGTGTAAGCTGGCACAGAATCGCTGCAGGCAGTGCAATAAGGACAGCTGACACCCTCTGGCTGTCTGTGGCCATCCTGAGCCACAGGTACAGTTCCTAGGCTATGTACACTGGACAGTGTTCCAGACTGCAATCATCCTCAGCTGGCAGCACTGGCACCTTGTCTGCCTCCAGGAGTGCCTGTACCTCAGGCACAAACCCTAATCAATCTTTGTGTTCACATATGCAGCTTTGGCAAAGTGCTTGCTCCTAGCAGGGAGCAGGATAAGCACCTTTGAAAGTCACTACCTGGAGATGCCTGACTCCTTCCAAGGAAGGCCATGTCAAACAAATGCCACCTCAGACACCACTGCAAAACCCTGCCCAACATCAGTGCTCAGGGTGCTGCCAGGAGACTCAGCTCTTCACCACAGTCAGGGAGATTTCATACCACAGAGTGCTAGGGGCTGGAAGGGACCGCCAGAGACCACCCAGTCCAACCCCCCTGCCAGAGCAGGGCACCCAGAACACATCCAGGTGGGGTTGGGAAGGCTCCAGAGCAGGAGACTCCACAGCCTCTCTGGGCAGCCTGCTCCAGGCTCTGCCACCCTCACAGGGACAAAGTTTTGCCTCCTGTTCCCCTGGCACCTCCTCTGCTCCAGCTTGCCCCCAGTGCCCCTTGTGCTGTGCTTGGCCATCCCTGAGCAGAGCCTGGCTCCAGCCCTGCACATCTTGATCCCCAGCACTGAGGGCAGCCCTCAGGCTCTGCTCCCAGCCCCAGCTCCCTCAGCTGTGCTCACAGGGAGATGTTCCACTGCCTGCAGCAGCTCTGGGGCTCTGTGCTGGACTCTTCAATGATCTAGTTCATGTGTCCCTGCTCACTGGAGGAGGCTTGGACTAGATGACCTCTGGAGGTCTCCTCCAACCAGTGCATTCTGTGATCCTATCCCAGATGGCTTTCTTGTGTGAAACAGGAAGGCAAACAATGATCTCTTTGCCATACTATTAGACATTTGCTCCCATGGAATTTGGGGTCAAAACATTCCTGGCCAAATCAAGAGTCTGCACTGAGGTCCTCATCCTGACAGCAGGTTACAAAGGAAGCAGTGACAGGCCCCAGCTTTCTCTTGGCTGTAATGCTCAAGGTCACACAGCAGAGGATCATCTCTGGGAAGGTGAACACCTGCACACCAAATATCATGGAATGGTTTGGGTTGGAAGGGGCCTCTCAGTATCCTGTCTTGGTTACACAGCTGCCAGGAATGCAAACAAGCACCAGAGCAGGAACTCTCCTGCTGGCCACAGCAAGGTGCTTGAGGTTATCAGAGAGCAGGAAGGGCTACATTGCCCTTTCTCCTGAGCACAGGATGCAGTACAGCACAAGAGAGACCTTCCTAGATTCTTCAGATACCTGAACCCTCCTCCTAGCAGCTTTATGCTTCTGCAACACCAGTTTCATAGACTTCCTGAGCATGTACAGAACCAGGCCACAGTGGTTTGTTCCCCAATAGCCAAACACCTTCTCAGCTTTGCAAGCCCCTTGGACAGGGAGCACCACACAGCCCGGGCAGCACCACGGCTTACACGCCACAGGGAGAAGCGCTCACCAAGGGCAGGCCGGGCCAGCTCCCACCAAAGCAAGACTCATTACTGCTTTCAAAAGGCTGGGCTCCTTCACAAGGAGCACTGACAGCACCTCCAGCCAAAGCTCTGAGTGCACAAGAGCTAAACTCACCCCAGAACGGAGTGAGAGTGAAGATCAAAGCTGCAGAACCCTTTTGGAGAGCAAAGCCCTTCCCAGAGCGCTGCTGCAGCAGGTTGGTTGTAGAGACAGGAGAGGCCATGCACCAGCCTCATGGTGGGAGCCTCCAGACACTGGGTCTGCCCACCCTGCTTTGTCATTCCTCCTAGACTCCCCTGGCCCTAACGGAGCTCTGCACCACACCATCTGCCTGCCAGACTCCTCCGGCTGTGCCGAGCACAGCCAGGGAAGCACCGCAGGGTCTCAGCCTGTGTCCAAGGCACCGCTCCTCTGATCAGCTTCCCTTGTGGGCTGCTGCCTGAATTACTTTGCTCCTTTTCTGTCAGAGAACGCAAGGGAATCCTAACACTGTTCACAACTGGGCTAAAGAACATTTCCCTTCTGGGAAATTTGCTCTTTGGTTGGGCAAGAAGCAAGGGGGAGCTGCGCAAGGGAGAGAGCTTGACCTATTCATCACTGGTTTACTACAGGTCACAGGCAAGACCGAGTGTGTTTAGTCATCCCTTGCCTGGCTAGAAAGGCCAATTTCCTAGGTGCTAAAAAAAGATTTCCAGTCTACTAAAATTCCTGTAAGCTTCAGCATTTGTCTGCACCTTCAGCAGCTTTTCAGTAAGTCTTGCTGATGGAAAATGAATCACCAGGTTAAGCCAAAACACAGCGCGGTGCAAGGGCAGCCACGTGGAGGGGAGGGCCACCTCACCTGTCAGGATCTCAAGCCAAACACCACTGGCATCTTGAGCAGAGGCAGAAGTTCCCCAAAGCCAAGCTGTGTGCTGAAAGCCAGCACATGAGACACTTCAGAGAAGGGGACTGAGGACAGCAGCTGTGACAGTGCAAAGCAGACCACCTTCAGGCATAGCTGGCTGTAGACCAAGTCAGCCCTTTTCATAGCCCGAGCACAATGCCAGGTCGTTCTGAAGCACAGAGACCAAACCAGTAGCTTCAAACAGCCTCACAGATCTGTCTTACATAAGCAGGTGGCAATCCTGGAGTCTTGAGTGCACTGCTTGCATCTCCTCTCACTGGAATAAAAACTAACTAAAGCCTTTACTCATTGTATTAGTTAGCACCAAGCCGTGCTGGAGCAAGGAGGCAGTGATGGGAGAGGCAAGCCTTGGGGAACATCAGTGTGAAGTGGACTCTCTGGCCAAGAGAAAGCAGCAGAGTTCCCCACCAAGAGCCAGAGTTTGATCACGGTCATCCAGAGGCGAGGTTCCAGCCAATACCTGGGACACGTCCCTCAGGGAGGAGGAGCTCCCTGGCAGCGACTCACACGCCAGGAATCCCAGCTGTGCATTCCCAGTGACATGGCTAAGCCATGGCACGATGCATTCAGCACAGATGAGTCAGCAGCAGCCACAACCATCTATGGCAACTGCTTCCTGTTGACTGGGGCTCACGGCAGGCAGCAGCGAGGGGGAAGCGCTGGTGACACTGCACCGCCTTGCCTCTTCCCTTTGGTTACCAAAGGGCTGCTGGAGTTCCTGCTGTCTGCACAAGGGGGTTTTAGCCTCAGCCACAGCATTTGAGGGTTTGGGTTTGTTTCATTAAAATGAGCCATAATAATGCAGCCCCTGGAATGCTCCAGGTCTGTCACCCTACCTGTGGCTTCAAGAACAGCCTCTTACAGAAGGCTGCAAGCGCCAGCACCTGGTTTAGCACAGCATTTTACTGCCAGTAAGGAATGGTTCAATGAACTCCCATGAATCTTTCATCCAGCAGCTCCACATTAGCTGCACCATTGTGCAAACCACAAGGAATCAGCAGGTTCTGTTCACCATGCTGCTCCTCTCCAGCACAGAAGCCTCAGAAATTGGATATTAGAGAACAAGAGCAATGCAGAGTGAAGACTGTAGTCTTCAGGAGGAAGGTAGCCCTTGACCATCTCCTAATAATAATAAACCAGGTTGGAAGAGACCTTCAAGATCATCGTGCCCAACCCATCAACCAATCCAGCCCACCTAAACAACTAACCCACGGCACCAAGCACCCCATCAAGTCTCCTCCTGAACACCCCCAGTGATGGTGACTCCACCACCTCCCTGGGCAGCACATTCCAATGGGCAGTCACTCTGTGTAGAACATCTTCCTAACATCCAGCCTAAACCTCTCCTGGCACAGCCTGAGACTGTGTCCTCTTGTTCTGGTACTGGGTGCCTGGGAGAAGAGACCAACCCCCACCTGGCTACAACCTCCCTTCAGGTAGTTGTAGACAGCAATAAGGTCTCCCCTGAGCCTCCTCTTCTCCAGGCTAAGCAACCCCAGCTCCCTCAGCCTCTCCTCTCAGGGCTGTGCTCCAAACCCCTCCCCAGCTTTGTTGCCCTTCTCTGGACTCGTTCCAGCAAGTCAACCTCCTTCCTAACCTGAGGGGCCCAGAACTGGACACGGTACACACTCAGCCACAGCAGCATTTTGCTCAAACCAGGACTGAAAGCTATTTCAAGCCTTCAAATCATCAGCCAAAAGTTCACTGCTTATGGCTATGCCACAGCTCCAGCTGCCACATGAGCCCTCTGAAGTCATGCTCCATTTACCAACTGAACTCCATCTCAGGGTCTTGGTAAGAGTCCTACTGCAGTTGTTAAACCATGCAGCTGAGCTGCCCAGCAACAGATCTCTCTAAGTCACTGCTGTTGCTAACATCCAGTGCTGTTTTAGGCTGTGTCAAAGCAATTAAGCCTGACCTTGGTTAAGTACTCACTAGCACCCAAAGCGATCCACACAGGACCGGGTACCACCCGGAGCAGAATTGTCACCAGCAGTGCTCTTCTGAGCCAGACCTTACACAGGCAGAGGCCCTCAGGCTGGGCACAGGAGCAGGGGCGCTCTGTCCAGCGCAGCTGCAGCCTGCTGGCGGCTTTGTGCCTCTCGCTGCCGCGGGAAGAGCCTGAGCACACCTCCAGCCTTCCCCACGCAGACTCCGGCTGCTCTCTCCAAGCTGCCTCTGCTATGGCCACAGCAGCCTCCAGCAGGCAGTGGGAGCACCGGGGCTCTCGTGTCTCAGACCACCAAGCAAGATGTTCCCCAGCTCATCTGTCAACAGCCTCACTGCTGTGATTGTCTGGGGCAACAGCTGTGGTGCCCGAGCGCTCCCCACAGCCGCCTGTGCTGCCAGGCCACTCACCTGGAGCCAACACCTTCTTTTAAATGAGCAATCCATTCATCAGGTAAAGCTTCCAGAACACCAGCAGCACAGACTGAAGGCCTCTGCAAAGGCAGCACAGCGAGCCACAACAGCTTTCCCCATGGCATCCCTTTGTGTTTCTCACCCCTGAGCAGGCTGGAGAAGAGAAGGCTGAGAGGGGATCTGATCAACACCAATCAATATCTGAGGGGTGGGGGTCAAGTGGAGGGGGCCAAGCTCTTTTGGGTGGTGCACAGCAATAACAACAATGGATACAAACTGGAACAGCGAAGGTTTCAGCTTAACATGAGGAGAAACTTCTTGACAGTGAGGATGCTGAGCTCTGGAGCAGGCTGCCCAGAGAGGTTGTGGAGTCTCCTCTGGAGCCTTTCCAACCCCACCTGGATGCCTTCCTGTGCAGATTCCCCTGGGTGATCCTGTTTTGGCAGAGAGGAGGACTGGGTGATCTCTGGAGGTCCCTTCCAGCCTCTAATGTACTGTGATAGGTTTTGTCTCTGGGGTAAGAGCAGAGGTCACCAATTGTTTGGTCATTCCCTTCTGAGCCTGGCATGAAGACCAGCAATTAATTCCAACTGAGAATAGACTGAGAGCTAGGCAGAGGTCAGCGTGTTAGCTCAGCTCTAGGAAAAGCCCCTTTAGGATGATCAGAGTGCAGCAAGATAGGATTTGACTGGGTCCCCTGGAAAACAAGGCAGTAAGTGAAGGAGAAGGGAAGGCAGCAGCTGCTCCTGAGCAACAAGCACCCCCCAGCCACCACAGCTCTGCTTTCGTCCTTGCCAGGCCCTCGCTCGCTGAGCACTTCCAGTCCAGCAGCCCAGCTGTGGTGCTGTGTAGCATCCCTGCTCTGGGGACATGGCCTGTTTAGGAGAAGATGTATGAAGAGAACTTCAACAATGCTTTTAGGTCTTCTGGTTGTTATCTGCGCGCTGATGGCTTGCAGCTTGCGCAGGAAGCCCGCGACGGGCCAAGGCATGACTGCACGCCGCAGGAATCTCCATGCTTCAGGGAAACGTGCAGGCCCCTTGCTGGAAAGTGTGCAGATGTCCTCTGGCTGTGCCGAGGCTCAGCCCCAGGCTGCTTCCTGGGGGCGTCTGCTTCCCCCGGAACCCTGCCCTTATAAGCAGAAGGGTGGCTGCGGCTGCCCGTGACGTGCAGCCCGCTCCCCACTGCTGCAGCCTGCTGCCCAGAGGGAACGCACTGCACACACCACACCGACCTCCCACTGCCTGAGAGCTCCAGTCTCACACCTCTGAAGGCTAACACTTCAGTGCATGCAGCAGGGCAAATACCGCCATGGACCTGGGCCAGGAGGAGGCACTGCTTTGGTTTGGTTGAGAGCTGTCTGCCCTGGCTTTAGTTAGAACAGAACCCATTCTGCCCAGGGCTTTCATGCTTCAGCCCAGCCTCAGTACCTGCACTTTCTGCCACTGGCAGCACACCTTCAGACAGGGCCTGCCTCCAGCAGTGGCAGCACTCCGCGTGGCCGGGCTGCAGGCCAGGGTCACTGCTGATCTTGCGCACTACACAGGGGGTGCAGAGCGTAAAAGCCAAGCAGGAGCCAAAAGTGACCAGCAAGGCAATCCATGCCCCGTATGCCATAGTGGCTAGAAAGGTGAGGGATCACAAGTCTAAAGCTCTCCTCTTCAGTGGCCATGGCCTGAGGAGGACTCTGTCTGCTCTGCCTTTGATCCCAAGAGCTCCTGAATCCAGTTCCTGTGTGCTCTGAGCCCAGGCTGGGACTCGTGGGGCAGCACCAGCGGGGACAGAGACACAATTGCCATCGGCAGGGCTGGGGTTTGTATCCATGTCATTTGGTTACTATTTTCATTAAAGCAGGTCTAGTTTTCCTTCCAATCAGTAAGTCTTTCTTTGAATCCCTTTCCCTTCACCTGTGGGAAGGGAGAGAGGTTAAGAGAAAGCATCTACAGTGGCAGGCCCAGGCCCAGCCCTTGGCAATGTCTTATGAGAGTTTTAAACAGGCTCTGCCAGAGCCTGGGTGTCTCTGGAAGCTTTCCTGACCCTGCTGCACTTGAAGCCAGGAAGCTCAGGGTATACCTAGCAAGCAGTTAACAATGTTTAAGTTGTTTACTGAAGCTTCTGTAATTAAGTCTTATAAAGATTTCTCTCAGAATTAAACACATTTCAGATCTGAACACTGACTACAACTGAGCTCAAAACCAAGAGGTAACAAAGAATGCTTCTGCTCACCTCCCAGCCTGTGAGAGCAGCGTTCTGCCCCCTCACCGGCACGCCCTGTGTGTGCAAGGCAGAGCTCAGCGCCTCAGACTGCTCAGGAGGGAAGCACTCCAGCAGCAGGGTCCACACTGCCTGGACTCCCACTAGCACCTGCAGAGGGGAGCAGTAGGGAACCCGAGGCAGACCCTGCTGCCTTTAGATCCGGGGTGTCCCTGCAGCCAACTCGGCACAGGCAGGCTCGGGGGGCACAGCCAAGCCAGCCAGTGAAGTGCCAGTCCCGCAGGACACTGCCTGTTCCCTTCTTGCTGCTTGCCATGACATGAGCCAACACCAAAGCTGTTCTGTCTGCAGCTCCAACGCTTCCTGAACAGCTACAATGTCAACCCTCTAGTGACAAGTTCTCAGGGCTCATTTCTGAAGGGCAGGGGGGAAAGAAGACACTTCGGTTTCAGAGCTAGAAGCTTAGAGAGCTCTGTAGGTAACAGACGGACACTGAAGCCTGGCCAGCTCTGTTGTGGAGCTCCACCTAATCCTGTACTTTGACTTGAAGAAGTGCTAAGCTTCAATTCAGGTCTTTAAGCAGCAAAGAAAGAACCAGAAGGAGGAAAAGATCCCACACCATCTACTCCAGCACAGGATCTAGAGCAGTCATGCAACTGCCAGAGAACACCCAGGGAAGCTTCCAGCAGGAAGCACTTCCCAGCAGCAGCATCGCTGGGTATTACACCACACCCCCCGCAGCGCCTTCAGGCTGCATGCTGAAGGGACCCTACATGAGGCAGGCTGTGCCCAGGCACACACAGTCACAGCCTCTGCAGCCTTCTGGCAGATTCTGATGGAGGAGACAGGCTGGCAGCAGCAAAGCTGCAAGCAAGGAATGATTTCAGTAGAGAAGAACCAGCTCTGGCTGCTTCAGGTCGTGTGGCACAGGAGGCTACTGGCACCCAGCCCCCACACCCAGACTGATCAGAGACTTGTCCCTGAACGGCTTCCCTCTTTGCTCTCTACCTTCCCTGGTGCATGCTCAACGAGGGTTTCAACACATTCACCTCTTTGTGTCCTTCTGAAGCAAGAACCACCCTGCTGGGATGCCATTCAGTGCATCTCACTGTGTACTCTCTCCTATGAGTGAGTCACAGGTCAAGGGCTCCTGACAAGGGGACCTTCCCAAGGTGTGAAGAGTCTGTTTCCCTCACTTAGCACAGAGACACTTGAGTGAGGAGGGCCCTGGAGGAAGCAACCTGCCCCCTTCTCCAGAGGCAGCACAGCTGCTCTGCTGCATAGCAGCCACTCTCTCTGCTACAGGACTGAGCTGGGACATCCCAGGCAGCAAGTCCCACACGAGTGTCCTGCACACACAGCTTGGTCTGCTCACCCTCCGAGTGCCATCTCCTGTGACACCGAGCTTACAAAGGACAAAGAGCCCAAAGCAAAGAGCCATCAGCAGTTAACAACGAGACACAGTGAGCCTACAGAGAGCCACAAGTGTTCTCAATTACCAATCACCAGCAGGCTGCTTCCCACCTGTGGATGCACAGCTTCTCCTTCAGCCATCAACAGGCTCCAGAGTCTGGGGCCACAGTTTTACCCTCCTGCCCCCACAGAGGCCAAGTTCAAGCCAGGACTGGGATTCCTCACCCCAGATGCCTACCTGGCAAAGCAAATGCCAGCCTGGAGCTCTGCTGAGCCCCAAGAAGGGTACATGACAGAGCCCAAGTTAGCTGTGCCTGCAAGCAGCAACAGCTCAGAGCCCCTCCCAGCTTGCTGCAGGCGTGAGACACACGGCCTGCAGCCACTGCAGCCCAGCTCCAGCACCTCACACAAGAGCCCCCCAAGGCTTCCTCAAAAGCTGGGCTCTGCCCAGGCACTTGGCCTGACTGCAAGGGCTCAGATCCCTCTACTTCCACACACAAACCCACCTCCCTCCTACCTTATCAATCACATTCCCAACCCAGGCAACACAAGGGATGAGCGAGGCACCTCCAGCCCACCTGCGGCTCCACTCAAGCATAGATAAAACCTTTCCACTCACCACATGCTGCAGAGCAGGACCTCAGAAGACAGACGTTCTTGGAGACTTCCAGGCATGGCTAAGCTTCCTCTTTCCCCCAGAAACCAGGTCCTCTCCAGCTTACTCAGGCAGACCCTCTCCCAAGCACTGACCACCCTCACTGCTGAAGGAGGCAAGAGCTCCTCCCTTTAAGCACCTCATCACACCTGCTCCCAATCAGGCTCAGCTCCTTCCTGCCCACCCCAGCAACCAGCTGGGCTAATTAAGGGCGCACCAGGCAGCCTATCCCTTCCCACTCACTGCTGCACAACACCTGTGCAACAGCCAGCCACAAAAACAGAGTCAGGAACGCCAGAGGCCAGCAGCAAATTCTGCCCTTTCTGGCTTTGCTGTAAAAATTAGCCTCAAAGCAGGCAACGTTTGTTCCTTGCTGTGGTTTCTGTCCCATTCTCTTGCTCTTATGCCTGTGCAAAGATGTCATGTAGCACTGGCTTATCTAATGAAATGGGGGTCAAAGCAGTAGGAGACGACAGAACATCTGGCAAGAAGGTTTGTCTCCTGTGTCCTCCAGACACCAGCACAGGTGTCCCAAGGGAGCATGAGCAGGAAGTGTAGGGAAGGGCCAGGGAGCACAGTTAGGAGATGCTGCTCTCCATGATGTCATCCACGCCAGCAGAACTGCTCACCTTAGAAGGCTCTTAAAACATGGCCTCTTTAATGTCTTGGTGTTTGTAGGACATGCAGTGAGGCAGGGCTGGCAGCAGCAGCAGTTTTAGCCCTGCTGTGAAGCCTGTAACAGCAGCAGATCTGTTGTGTGCTGCAGTCACTTTCATGCAGCTCTATGACTTTATTGTCTGGAACACTGTCATAGAAGTGCAGCATCAAGCACTTAATACAAACAAGAGGAACAAGAGCTTTGGGTACCTGCTGCTGTGAGTTCAGTCCTAAGGCACTGATGTGTCCAGCCTAGGACACAAAGAGGTTTTCTCAACACTCATCATGCCAAAGGAAGCTTTGCTGTGGCTGCTGTGCTGCAGCAGAAGCTGTTCTCACCAGATACCTCATCTGAACTCTCTCTGGTGATCCTGTTCATCAGTTCTGGCTCCAAATCCCCATCAAACTGGAGGATTATTTCTAGACAGAATCCCAAACCCTACAAAGTCATAATGAAATGAGGAATTATCTGGCAATTAGGGGTCCTGATACCGAATAATATCCCCTGAGGCAGTAATTTCCTGTGTGAAAACAAACTGCTGAACTTTGCTTCCCCCATGACTCGAACCAGGTTTTCTCCTAAGGTGATGGCTTCAGCCGTAGTCGTCACAGCAGCCCAAACAAACAGGCAGGAACACTGAAGCCCTGTTCTCCTTTGTAGCTGATCCATGGTCAACAGTAAACAAACTGAACCACAGCAATGTTATCACTCTTATTTGCACCATCAGAGACGTTTCAAAGCAAGGAGTCCTCTGTTGCTGCCCACTTCCCACAGCAGACCAACACCGTGTGCTCCAGTGGAAGTGTCCAAACTTTGGGATGGTTTGGTTCTATTTGTGCTTATCCATTTCAGTATCATCCCAGGATGAAAACTTCATCTTTGTTGTCAATGTATCACCCATTCTGTCACTGCACAGCAGAGGTCTCTGCACTGGCAGCCTGGGCTGGTCAGCAGCACCCCCTGCAAGTCCCTGGAAGTGACGGGCAAGGCCACCTGCAAGCCTGTGGTGGAAATGCAGCACAAGCAGGTCACGGGGAGGCTGGGGACACAAGCATGGTGATTTTAGCACTCAATAGAAGGAAAACAGACTGGAGACAGTGACCTGGAAATCTAATGCAGAGCTCTTGGGCCCCTTCCAGTACCTGGTTCACTACAATGTGCTGCTTCCTACACGGAGCAAGACGTGACAGGGCTGTCAGCAAGATACGGCTGGCACCTGTGGGAGCAAGCACCGGCTGCAGTGGCACTTGTCAAGCACGGTCATTGGTTTGCTATTGAAAGCAACCTGCTGGCTTGATCTTGCTTGGTGCTTAGGAGAGGTTAATGAATGCTCATCAGTTGTGTTTTATTTACAGCTATCCAACAATCTCCAGAGTGATGTTACCTTTGGTCTGCTTCTTACAGAAAGGACAACCCAGTGACCAAGATCTTTCCCTGCCCATCTGCACTTGCCCCAGGAACTTTTGGTCCCTCTGGCCATCTTCAGACAGGTTGGAACAGGGAGTGGACATCTTAAAGACAGATGAAGTTTTGTGCAATTCATTAGAGTGGGAAGAAGAGACCCAGAGCAGTGCCCTGGGAGAGGCTGACGAGCAGGATTCACCTGTTGTGTTCTGCTTAGCAGCAGGTCATGAGCCAGTCAGCAGAGGGCTGGAGACCAAACTACTCAGCACATGTGCTGCCACTCCTCTGTGGGATGCTGTAGGGAATGCAGGAGAATCTAAGATTATTTTGGGGTTGAGGAGCAGTGTGTAAGGAAACACAGTGAACACAGATCAGAAACCTACAGGAAACTCACCTCTTCCGTTGAGCTGCTCGCACGGAGCTCTTGTAGGCCTGCCGTGGTGGTGAGACTGTGCCAGGCAGCTCTTCTGAGAGCGGGGAAAGAGAAGGCCCCAGCCTCAAATATTTCCTGAGCTAGAAAATAACAGCAGCAGACATCTCTCTCTGGGTCAGGATGAGATAAATAACAACAAGCAAAGACTGCCAGTGACAACCACTGGCTGCTGGCTCTGTTCTGCCCCTGTACCTTCTGCTTCTTTTCCCTTCAGCTTTCCTTCTGTTTCAGACACACTGCTCCAAAGCTTTCTTAAAGGAAAGTAAGTCACCAAACCTCTCTCTTCACTTTTGCAGTCTGTATAAGTAAACTTCCATTTCAACCACAGCAATGTTCACCTTAGTTGGCCTTCAGAGAACTCCTTTGCAGCTTCCCCAGCTCACTCCAAGATGAGCTGTGCAGCCAGTCAGGAAATGGCTGGCGATTAGGAGCTGCTTCGCTGCCCTGCAGAGCTGGTGCCAGTGGCAAAGAACAGTAGTTGCTATTTGATTTTCAATCAATTTTCAGGGATTAAAGAGCATTTTTTGAAGGGAGATTACATGCTCAGTCTTGCCTATTCTACAGGGTTGGCTTCCAGTGGCTACCAAAGGATGGTGCAGGAGCATGGGGTTGGATCCTCACCTGTAATCACACTGTGCAGGAATCTTTTCAACCCCATACAGGAAGCTCCTAAGAGATGGATACACAGCAGACTGGGAATGGAGCAGTCTAAGTCTGACTTCTCATTATTGATGCTCCCTGAGCTAGAAGCCACCTTCCCAAGCCTGTGGTTTCTCCCACAGCTCACAGCCCCACATTCACCACCTCGTGCTCCCTGCAAGGCAGGGCTCTGCAGTCAGGGCAATGCCAGCCCTTCTCCAGGCAATGGCCTTGCTGTTTAAATCTCCTTCAGAGCAGCCCTTGTGCCCTGCATGTGGGAACAAAGGGATGGTGCAGCTGGTCCCTGCACACCTCAGGGCCTGCCACACAGCACTGGCAGGCAGGACCAGCTTGTGAGTCCCAGGAAGAAGGAGTCTGTGTCTCCAGGATTTTCCCTACTGCTGGACAGCAGCCAGAACAAACTTCTTGCTGCTGCTACTGTTTTATTTGGTCTACTCAATACTACTTCAAGATATAAAACTCTGGAATATTTTAATGGCTCTCCCAAAAGCAAGATTTTGGTTCTGGTGTGAGGAAGCTTCCTGCCTCACTGATGTGGCTGCTCATTTACACCATCACATGTACAAGCCAGCAGAAGTGGGTATCCAGCTTCTGACAGCTTGGCTCTTGAAGGAAAGCAGCAGAGCTGTTCGTGAATACGTCAATCAGCCTTGCTGGGGAACCAAGAGCTCTTGCTGCAAATAAAGCACAGGGCACACAGAATCACAGAATCAGCCAGGTTGGAAAATACCTCAGAGATCATCGAGTCCAACCTGTAACACGGGCAGGTGTCTCAGGAAGCCAGGGGCTCCACCAGGGGTTCCACTCACATCATGAAGTCTGACCTTCCTCTGCTTTCACTTCTAGCCCTGCCTGCAGGGATCTGCTGAATCTCCTACCTACACCTGAAATCCTCTGCAGCAGAGGTTTGGCCTCCTCCTGCCCCAAGGTTTGCTTGCTGGCTTGGGGCTTTTGCCCCAGTTCCTCACCACTACCCTAAGGCAGTCTGTTACTCTGCTTCACCAAGAGACAAGACACCTGGTATGAATCTGGGACCCACAGGGAAGGAAGCTCTTAGTCCTTGCCTCTTATACTCACATGGCCCTCTGCTGACACTCAGCTCTCTGTTCTGTCCTCATGGCTAAGGCAGTATGGAAAGTGCTGGTAAGAGGATGACCTGGTGAAGCAAACCCAAGGCAGCAGTTTGCAGGCATACAGCTATTGTGCATAGCACCATGGAGGCTGGGCCAGTGGAGAGGGCTCTCACTCACCTAGATATTGCTATCCCAGAGTGGGGCAGTAAGCCCAGGCTTGGCATCTAGGCTTCCTCTGTGTCAATGGGGAGAGGCAAATCTGTCCACCTATCTTCAACTCCTGTCTTAGGAGAACACCTTGTCTGCCTCCTTCCACAAGCAATGGATGCCTGCTGGTAAGAGAGCTAAAATGAGTCACTACAGGGTTAAAAGCAGAACAAGTGGGGAATTCCATACTTCCAAGAGGGAGAAGAATAAGCATCCCAGGAAAAGAGCAGACTGGGGTAAGGCTTGTCCTTGCACTCTGTGTCAGAGATTGCCTCCCTAGCTGGAGAGCAGAGGAAATAAACACCGACTTCATTGGAACTGCACGGGGTGCACACATCCAAGGAGTCTGAAAGGAACCAGCTGGTGCACGGCAGGCAGGAGAGCCATCTGCAGAGCCAGCGCCCCGGGGCGCAGCGGCCCCGGCCCCGGCCCCGAGAGCCTCCTGGCTCGCACAGCCCCACGTGGGACACAAACCACATGAAAGGGGCACGGCCTGCACTGCCCCCACAGCTGCCAAGACAGGCAGACAGGGCAGGCAGCAGCCTGGTCACAGGCACAGGACGAATGTCTGAAGTGCACCAGGCGACAGAAAATGATAGTGGAGCTCTGAACTCCAGAAGTGATTCTGGCTGCCATGTTTGGCTTCTGTTTGCCAGAAGCTCTTTGTGTTGGGTTCCAAGCAGAGCCTAACAAAGCTGCTGTGGTAATAATGCCCTTTCCTGAGGCGGGAGCCCTGCAGCATGAAGGCAGAAATACCACAGGAGGCGATGCTTGGACGCTAGCTCAGCACATCCAACAGTTCCACCTGCAAACAACGTCAGATACCTCTGAAGGCCTGGGGAAACAGCAGCAAGGCCTTTGCTCTTCTTTTGTGGGGATGGGAGGAGCGTCAGGATTGTTAGATGCTGGTGTATGACTCTGCTCATCCATCGGAAAGTGCTGCTGCTGTGCTGCTGTTGCCGTGGAAGAAGCAGCAGGTACCAAGGCGAGGGTGTAGCCACTTCAGGCTCTAACAAGAACGGCAGAGATCAGCTCAGCACAACTGGTTGTGATCTAGGAGATGCAGGACCTTTCTGCATGAAGTCTTCAAGCACTTTAGGATTTGACACTAAAATCCTCACATGGTTTGACACTAAAGTGATCTACCAGAACAGCCCAGTTAAGCTCCAGCAGGAGCCAGCCTGGCACACTGCCTGCAGTTATAACACACCAGCACCAGGCAAAAAGGCTTCTCTGCAGGAGCCTCTCCTGTGATGTGTGCACACAGCTGGCTCCTGGACATTTCCTTTCCTGATCATACAAAGCCTCCTGGCAGAACAGGATTAGCTCACACAAATGCTTCTGGGAAGCCTCTGCCATGAGCCGAGAGCACGTCCTTCGCCTCTCATTATGGGAGGTCCCCTGTAACTCCTGCTGCTCACATTGTCATCAGGGGGCAATTCAGTGCCCAGGAACTCCTCAGCTGAACCTGCCTCTGTGTGGTGGTGTGGGGCAGGGGGCAATGACACCTCCACAAGTCACACATTCTGAAGGCAACTGAAGGCTTGCTTCTGTGCTTCTTTGACTAAGGTATGACATAGAGCTGACAGAAAGGCTTCCTTCTGCTCGCCTCAAAGCTTAGCTTGTGATCTGACTTCTCTCATTAAGGCTTAGGAGAAGTGTTGCACCAGCCTGCTCAGTGGCATTGCCTCTGCCTGTGCTGCCTGCCTGCTCTTCCACTCAGTGCAGAGCATGTCCTCAAGCACAGCTTAAGGGCTGTACCCAGACTGTAAGGACAGTGGCATTTGAAACCGCATGCAGGCAGACAGCATGTGGGGATCAGAACCCTGCAGATGGATTCCTGTCTGTCTGAAACCCAAGAGCTGGGAGGCTGTGCTTACTGCTGCTGGTGTCAAACTGAACAAGTGCTGAGGAGCCTGTTTCTGCCCCTCACCTGCTCTCTGCAGCTCCCCTGACCCCCTCTGTGCTTGCTTTAATGTCACACTGTGGTGACAGCAGAGCGCTCCCCTCGGAATCGCACCTCTGCCTCTGCTGTGGCATCCTCTCAACAGCCGTGCCCCAGGCTTCAAGAAAGGCTGCAGGGAGGCTGGCCTCTGTGACTGCTACTGTAATGATTCCCCGGGGGCAGGGAAAGGCCTTCCTTTCTTTGGCCATAGAGGAGTTCACTAAGCAGCACCAAAACTCTTGGGATCAGTAGAAACACACAGAAAGCCCTTGGGTCTCAGAACCAATTCAGGAGGAGTGAGAACAACCGGTGACAGGGTTAGAGAGGCAATGAGCTGGCAGGCAGGGACCTCAGAGGAACAGAAAGGACATCTTTCATTGACTCAAACATGGAGTGGCCATGGCCTGGCTTCGCATGCTGACAATGTCCGTCTGTCCTCAGAAGGGGCTGTGCAGCCCTGCCACAGCCTTATGCAGCACACTCCTCAGGGCAGCCTATTCATGGCCCTTTCTGTTTACTGTGCTGGCTCTCAGAGACAGCCAAAACAACCCAAACCAACAAACAGCCTCTCTCTCAGCTTTGTAACCACCCTGATCAACACAGATTTGGGTACCCTTTGGAGCAGACCATGAAGATACAACCTGTGCCTGCACCTGGTCTGCCCAGCCACTGCTCCCTTCGCTGCTTGTGTCAGTCTGTCTTTCAGGGAGAGGACCTGGGCAGCCCCATGCCTGACTTAGTCTTTCCTTTTCCTCTCAAAAGTTGATGGGTTTTACTTGGAGGAAATATTTGCTCTCTCAGTTAGCACAAAATCATTCCCCCCAAACCCCAAATCTCAACACATTCACTTCCTCCATCTCCTCCCTGGACACTCGTGGCTGGCCTTGCCCAGAACCTGCCCAGAGCCTCTGTGCCTCCACGAGCAGCGCCAGAGGCGGTCTGGTGCCCTGCTCCCCCTGCACGTCCAGGGCCTGATGCCCTTAGGATTCTCTGGCAACATCCAGCTCCCATCTCGGCGCACACCGGCGGAGCTCCCGGCCCTGCTTCTCTCTGGCAGGTGTGCTCCCGCGGGTACACAGCTCTGGGACAGCTGCAGGGAAGGTAGGAGAGATCCAGATGGACTGCAGAGCACCACAGGTGAGCTGGGCCTCTTCAGGTGTGGATAAGAGTCAAACTGCAGTCAAGGATTCCTGCCCCAAACTCAGACTCTTGCCTCCTGTTCTGTAGCAGCTGGCCTAGAGGAATGCAACTCTCCTCCATCTTAAACTAAAGCCATCCTCCCAAGTGGTGAGAACAGCACCTACAGGCTTGCAGGAGGGAGCTGCATGCTGCTTTGAGAGGCTAAAAATATTCCACAGTTGAGTGAAACCTTTGGAAGCAAACTCTCTGCGCCCCAGCAGGGCTCTGCAGCGGCACAATAACCATTTTCATTGTCAGCAGTCTCCTCAGGAAACAAACAAGGAATCTCCTTTTAGCTTTTGCCATGGGCAATGAAAAAAGAGCATGTTTCAAATGAGTATGCACCAAATGGCCACACTGTGGTCTGACTCAAAATCTGAGGCAGATTTGAAGCTACATTTTTGAAAGACTTCCAGCTACAGCTGAATTGATCCTCCCAAAATATCCACTGGGAGAAAAAAGCCCCCGGAGTTTAAAGGCAGGGCTGTGTGCAGGACTTAGCTCTGAGCAAACACTTCTTGAAAGCAGCCATCACTGCTCCCGGCCCAGCAGAGAAGGCAGCCAAGGCAGCACTCCTTAGGGCTTCTCATACTTGAGTAACACATCCCATTTCTGCAGTCATTTCTTTTGCATGTAGGCACTAAATCCTGTACAGGACTGCTGGCTGCAGACACTCCACCAAAGCTTGAAGACAGCCAGTACCTGAAGCAGCCTAATAACACCAACTGCTCTGCCCCTTCTGTGCTCACAGAGCTACACAGCTCCAGGGAAGCAACCAGAAGCCCCTGTCCTGGTGTCAGCAGGTCAAAGCTGCTGAATGAAATGGACAGAAATCTCAGTGGGGAAGTAATAATTAAGAAGAAGAAGAAGGAAAAAAAGAAGGAGAGGGAGAGGAGAGGGAGAGGAGAGGAAGAGGAGAGGGAGGGGAGAGGGAGGGGAGAGGGAGGGGAGAGGGAGGGGAGAGGGAGGGGAGAGGGAGGGGAGAGGGAGGGGAGAGGGAGGGGAGAGGGAGGGGAGAGGGAGGGGAGAGGGAGGGGAGAGGGAGGGGAGAGGGAGGGGAGAGGGAGGGGAGAGGAGAGGGAGAGGAGAGGGAGAGGAGAGGGAGAGGAGAGGGAGAGGAGAGGGAGAGGAGAGGGAGAGGAGAGGAGAGGAGAGAGGAGAGGAGAGGAGAGGAGAGAGGAGAGGAGAGGAGATCAATACAAAGAATGCACTATTAAATATCTATTCAGATGCCACTGATGAGGCCAAAACATATCTATAAAGCTACTTAGCACTTGTGGAGCTAGGAGCCAGGAAAGAGGAAAAAGAAGAGCGAGTGTAAGACAGAGAGAAAGGGAAAGCAACAAAGAGAAGGAACAGAGAGAGGAGAAAGCCAGCAAGAGGAATCCCCCTCATCCCCCTCCCTCTGCAAGCTCCTGAGCACTTGAGGCAGGGCAGGAGAGAGATGTTCCTCACAAGGACAGACTTTTCACAGATAAGAGAAATGAGTCAGAGTGACACAACAGGAAGAAAGTGATTCCAGGTGTTTGTGTCCTATGGCAACCCCAGCTAAGCAATATCAGCAAGCTGAACAAGGAAACCCAGCTGGCAGTAAATACTATGCTCAGCAGCAGAGATGCCAGCAGTGCTTCTGACACAGACACCGAGTGTGTGCCTGTCTCTGGCGACTCCTCAGCCAACAGCCACGTGGGGATCTCTTCTCTTCACTGGGGCCCCAGGCTGCCCTGCCCTTCCCACCCAGTTGTGTTCATTCCCTCCCATGCTCTCCATGTTCTAGCACAGATCTGCAAATCCCGTGCCTTCCAACCGCTCGCAGCACAGCCGCTGTCCGACAGCGCTCTGGGATGCCAGCCCTGTAATGGACATTCTGCTCAGCCTTTGATCTCTTTGGAGTCCTCAAAACATCTGTCTGGAAAACCCAGATTTCCTCAGAACTGTGTGAGCAACAGCAAACCTCTGTTGTGAAAGCTAAGGAGAACAAGCTGCATGGCAAATGGAATCGTTCCCTTCCACCAAACCCAGAACGTGCAGGCTACAGAACTGCAGCTAATGAGCAACTTACCCAGGAAACAGCAACCAACTCTGACCAAATCCAGCACCAGCAACCATGTTTTACATCATGGGAAGGAGGAAAAGTCCTTTTTTCATCAGCTACTGGAAAAGTGTTCCCTGAGCTAAGATAACCTCTGCTCCCATTTGCCCCAGCTGGACCTTTTCTTCCCTGCAGCGTTATCCATTTCCTGTTTTCTCAGCAGCAACATAAAGAGTCATTGGCAGTGCTTAAAAGCCTTGGCCATGCCGGTGCAAGAAAAGATCCACAAATGAAGACTAAAGAGCCAGCCTGAGCCCTTATGCTTCCTAGCAGCTTCCCAGCTCCAGCAGTGCTGACAGAAGGGCAAGAGAAGGCTACAGTGAGCATTAGCAGCTGCCCTGGGCATGCATCCTGTTCTGCCAGGCAGGACAAGGAACTACCTCCAGGGTGCCTGCATTCATCCAGCACACCCAGCCTTACCATGAGCCTTACTGTAAGGTGCAACTGGGGATCAATCACAGAACCACAGAGGGTTAGGGGTTGGAAGGGACCTCCAGGGATCACCCAGCCCAACCCCCTGCCAGAGCAGGAGCACCCAGGGCAGGGCACACAGAACACATCCAGGTGGGGCTGGGAAGGCTCCAGAGCAGGAGACTCCACAGCCTCTCTGGGCAGCCTGCTCCAGGCTCTGCCACCCTCACAGGGACAAAGTTTTGCCTCCTGTTCCCCTGGCACCTCCTCTGCTCCAGCTTGCCCCCAGTGCCCCTTGTGCTGTGCTTGGCCATCCCTGAGCAGAGCCTGGCTCCAGCCCTGCACATCTTGATCCCCAGCACTGAGGGCAGCCCTCAGGCTCTGCTCCCAGCTCCCAGCCCCAGCTGCCTCAGCTGTGCTCACAGGGAGATGTTCCACTGCCTGCAGCAGCTCTGGGACTCTGTGCTGGACTCTCTCAAGCAGTTCCCTGAGGTCCTTCTTGAACTGAGGGGCCCAGAACTGGACACAATATTCCAGATGTGGCCTCACCAAGGCAGGGTAGAGGGGGAGGAGAACCTCTCTGGACCTACTCACCACAGCCTTTCTAATCCAACCCAGGCTGCCCTTGGCCTTCTTGGCTACAAAGGCACCTCGCTGGCTCATGGACATCCTTCTGTCCATCAGGACCCCAGGTCCCTTTCCCCAGAGCTGCTCTCCAACAGGTCAATCCCCAACCTATCCTGGCCCATGGGGTTGTTCTTTCCCAGATGCCAGACTCTGCCCTTGTCGCTGTTGGATTTGGTGAAGAGCTGCTGAGTTTCAGCAGCAAATGTACAAATCCAGCCCAGGCACAACCAACTTCCTGTGCTGTGCCACTGCAGCAGGCACTGCAGTGCTGCTGCTGCAGGAGACACAGGTGTGCCTGGGAGCTGGGGCAAAACACTGCCGGTGAAAGCCAAAAGACTCTGTGGAGGCTCCCAGAACTAGCATGCTGTACAGGACACCACTGCTGAGAGGGGCAGGGTGATGGCTTCCTGCTTTAAGGACAGGGAAATAACAAACCACAAGCTGAGAGCTCAGATCTGCAGCAGGGACACTTTCACTAATACTCAACCAAAGCAGCACTGGTTGCAGGCTGCTGTCTCTTCCCTACCTGTGCAATATGTGCACAAGACTGAGAGCTCTCCAGTGACAGCAAGCAATGCATCACCACAGCTCCTCAGACTCTGGGCAACCTGATCGAGTGGAGAATGCCCCTGCTTACTGCACAGGGGGGTGGACTAGACAACCTTTGGAGGTCCCTTCCAACCCAGACCATCCAATGATTCTATCACATCTGCACGTTACCTCCTTCTTGCCTTGAAACTCTGCCTGGCTACCACAGAGCTAAGATGGAAGAGCTGAGGCACACATCCTGGAGCTGCACTGCAGAGGCCAGGTGCACCCCCAGGACACGCCAGATGACCTCTGGAGCTCCCTCCCAACCCTCCAATCTATGCTTCTAGGATTCTTTCTTTGCATTTGGCAGGGTAGCTGTACAAGCTGGGGTCTGAGTGCTGCAGGGGTGACCAGATCAGTGCTGCTCTCACCTGCAGGCAGAACAGAGCAGCTGCACACACAAGCCACCTGTGAACCTGCAGAGCCTCTCTGCTGCTGGCTGCCTGCAGCACCTGGCAGCAGCCAACGGACCAAGCAGCACCAGGGCAGTGTGGCATGAGTGAGGCTGGCTCTGGCCAGGAGGGAACTGTTCCAGCTTCTCTTGAGTTGCCTCTGGCATCTCAGGAGGGAAACAAAACAACACAGAAAAGCATTCTGGGGGGAAAAATGTGCCCTGTTTGTATTTCAAATTGTCTGGGGGAAAGGGAGGGGAGGATTCCTCACCTGCTGCTTACTCCCAGCAACCACACAAGAGTCAGGAAGATCATTCTTCAGTGCCCATCCTTCCTTCTTCTGTACAGCCCAAAGCCAAAGGCCTGAGCTCTGCTCCAGCACAACTCAGACAGCATTGTGGACAGGCCCTGAGGCTGGTGACCCAGGACAGTCAGTGTCCAGTCACAGGACATGGGTGACAACAGCACAGGCTCAACAAGCAGAGTACCCATCCAAAGTGTGACACACAACCGATGGAGGGACAGAGCACTGCTTTTAACCACTGCACAGCTCTGGGCCATGGGAAGTGCTCACCAGTGCTCCTGCTGCTCAGGCAGCAGTGTTCCACACTGCAGTGGTGCACTGGGTACCTGCTCTGCCTTTCTGAGCCACGCATCAGTGTCACAGGCTGATGCTCCTAACTCACCTGCTTTTGTTTCCTGCCTTCCACAGCAGCTCTACCAACTCAGGCCACACCATGAAGGGGAGAAATGCAGGGAGGGTTTCAGTTAGCTGAATTCAGAGGTCTAGGCCATATCAGTTTTCACTTTACCTCTGTAAGCACAGGGAAGAGCCAGCACCCCCAGAAGGACACCCTCCCAGCCATCCTGGGCACTGTTCTTTCACAGGCATGAGTCAGCTGCTGGAAGTGCCCATGGCTCTCCTGTAGAGAAGAGATGCCCAGGCACCTGCATTCTCTTGGGTGCCTAAGTGTCAGCTGCCTAAAAGGAGATGTGCTGAGTGCCCCTCTCAGAGCCACACTGGCCCTTTCCTAGCACACCAGCAGGGCACTGCTGTGGTTTGTTCATGTGAAGCTTTTCTCCAGAACCCAAACTCTTTTCCCTCTGTGGTCATGCACAGATGGAGAGGCTGCCCAGCAAACACACCTTGAAGGAGCCCTTCTGGCCCAGCTGGGGGGCTGTGCCAGTGCTCTCTAGCACTGAACTCATAACAGCAGTCAGCTCTGCAGCTGACTCAGAACACCAGGACTGTGTCTCCACTAAAGGATCTTCAATCTTCCTTTTCAGATGATGCTTTCATGCTTCCAAATCACTGCCAGAAAGAACTTGTCTGGAGCTGCTCTGATCTTCCACATTACTGCTCTGAGATTCTTCAGCTTCTTTGTGCTGCTAGTGCTGCCCCTTGGGAAACTCCTGAGCTGTAGAGGGGGACTGCTTAGCTTGGTAACAGCCACTGGGGGAAATGATGTTTGTGCCTCTGCTCCTCTCCAAAAGGACTGACTGATGTCTATGCACTAACATCCATCACAGCCTTAACCTTTAGGAGGCTGCAAACAATTGCTGCTCTCCAGACACGGAGGGTGCTGCACAGAATGCCTGCTGTTCTTACCCAGACTTCTGCTGCTGTTGCTCTCTGCCCTGCACCCCAGCAAGCACTCTGCTCTCTCCCAAAACCTCCAAGAGAAGAAAAAAGCCAGCAAATGTCACATACTTGCTATATCAACTCATGAACCCACAACACAGACAAGAAATGGGTTTAAGCCAAACAGGCTGGGGCCACATCCCCAGCCCAGCCCTCCCACAGAAGGAGCAGACTGAGCTCCTCTGTTCTGACCTGGATTCAATTCTGCTGTGGAGGGAAATCATTTGTGCTGGTTAGGAAACTGCTGGCCAGAGCAGGGCAACAATGCCACCGAGCTCAGAGCCATCCTCGTGTCCCTCCAAGTGCCACTGTCCCCAAGAACAGGCAACACCAGGGAGGCTCTGGGGTAGAAGGCAGAACAGGCAACTCCCTCTGCAACTCTGTCAAACTCTGATGGCATCTCCCTGGGGCATTCTTCAGCCATCCATGGAGTTAAGGACTCCACTCACTGCCACCACCCTACACACTGCTGCTGCCCTCAGCTTTGCTTTCTGGGCCCTGTGCTGCACCTGGGGCTCAAACTGGAGCTCTGGCTGCTGGTGCTGTGACCGTGCAGACTCTGAGGGCCAGACTCCAGCCAGCCATTGCCTACAGCTGCATTTTGCTCTTCTTAGAGCAGAGGAAAAGGATTTCTTGGCTTCTCCAGCCTCCTCTCCAACACATCTGCAGCAACTGCAGGCAGCCCAGGACATCCCCTCTCAGCAGCTGTCCATTCAGATGAAGCCTTGATCTGTGGAGAGATCAGTGGCTACTGTCATTGCTACCACTGCCTTGGAACAGATCTACTCCAAGGGAAAAAAAGATTATTTAGAGCCTAACAGCCACTGAATGCCTGCCTTTGTTTGTGCTTATTCAGAGTTTCCACATGTGAGATGGCCAAAGCCTCTCCTGGGTGCAAGCTGACATCCTAGAAGACATCCAACTTAAAACTTTTGGGGTTCTCCTGATGCTTTCTTTTCTGGCATCAACTGCTTGCCTTAGGGCAAGGAAAGGAGCTGAGTCAGGCTGGCTGAGGGAGCCCAGACATATCCTGTCGACTTTCACACCAGCAGGTGAAACTCCACCTCTGACAGACAGGTGATTTTCAGTGACACCAAGGTGTGTGATACAGCAGACACCTGGGCTCCAAGCAGGTAAACATCAGTGAGAGCAAATGCAGGGCAATTTTTCCTCAGCAAATATTTGCTCCCATGCTAAAGCCAGTGCTGGTTCTACCATTCTGTCACTCTCTTAGCTTTGAAAGTCTTTGCAGCTTTGCCATAGCCTTCACTTTGTGGGTGGCAGTACTGAACCAACACAGATCTGATCTGCCTCCGACTGGCCCCTCTGAAATGTTCAGCATCATGATGAGAAGTAGTGACAAGGAAATAAAGGCAAAGCTAAGAGGCTCCAGCGTGATCTGATGCCAAATGTAAACTGCCTTCATCTCCTAAAAACTGGAGAATCACAGTGCCCTGCCTGACCCTCATGGAGCACGACAAGGATCATCCCCAGCTCAGGAGAGGCTCAGCAGTCACATCACTCACAGAACGAAAGCCACATGCCAAGCTGCAGTGCTGCTGGTGCATGTTTTACTCTCAGCTGACACAACTGCAGCCTCAGTGCAAACTGCAGGAGCCCAAATCCACCACAAAGAGTCTCTTGGCTGAGGTATGCCTGTAAGTATCTTCTGATTACAGTAACAATGCAAACAGAGACTCACTGATGCTACAGCCTGATTTAATGGAGCACAGGGTGACAGAGATCTGCTCTTCATTCTTCAGTACACCTCTGAGCACAGCTGTGACATCTGGGACAGTTACTCCTGTCATGCAAGTTGAGCTAAAGTTCCTCTGTCTCCTCTGCTGAAATCACAGAATCACAGAAGCATTCAGGTTGGGAGAGACCCTCAGGATCACCAAGCCCAACCCAGAGCCCTACTCTGCAAGGCTCACCCCTAAACCACAGCCCCAAGCACCACATCCAAACCACCCTGAAACACAGCCAGGCTTGGGGACTCCACCACCTCCCTGGGCAGCACATTGCAGTCCTCACCACTCTTGATGGGAAAAACTTCTTCCTACTGTCCAGTCTAAACCTACCCAGGGGCAGCTTGAGGCCATTCCCCCTTGTTCTATCACTGATTCCCTGTGAGAAGAGACCAGCAGCAGCCTCTCCACAACCTCCTTTCAGGTAGTTGTAGACAGCAGTGAGGTCTCCCTCAGCCTCCTCTTCTCCACACTAACCATCCCCAGCTCCTTCAGTTGCTCTTCATCAGATTTCTTCTCCAGGCCCTTCCCAGCTTCCTTGCCCTGCTCTGCCCTGGCTCCAGCACCCTGTAGCTTTCTGGTGTTAACCTCCTGTGAGACAGACACTGGGGTATCTCCTGCCATCCTCTGCTTCAGACATAGGATGTGCATGGAAGAGCCACACAGCAGCCACCACAGGTCCCTTGCAGACCGTGGGCACTGCTGCAAGCAGATGTTGCTCACTGATAGCTTGCCCAGAAAAATAAGGCCTTACAAAAGATTGGGTTGACTCAAGCAGAAGCAGGAATTTATTGAGCCAGAAAAGGGTTGAACTGCTTGAAATTCCTGTGGGAACTTCCCATGAGCCTCTAGATGCTGAATGTCCTCAAACAAACCTGTTAACCTCACCTCCTCTCCGTGACAGTGCAGATATTCATGTCTTGGGAGTGTAAGCTGCCACAGGGCTAAGGTTGAACTGCAAGTGCTAAAGCAGGAGATGGAAATATTGATCTGCCTTACTGAGGGTTACTAGAAGGAAAAAAATGAGAAAGAGAGAAAGGAACTGGAAAAGACACTGCCTGATTGATACTCGCTAAAAGAGAGGGGGAGTGAGAGACAGGAACTGAAAAGAGCACTACCAGGCCAAAGCCTTTGAAAACAAGCAGCTACTGTGGCAACTGGACTGAACCAAGGCTTGGAATTGGCCTCCTCCAAAGACAGCTCTACAGACTCTCAGCACTGCAAGGGCTGGAAGCCAAAGGCAGCTCTGATGCTGCCATCAGCAAGCGCTGCCCTGGCAGGAATCAAAGCCGTTTCGCCCAGGCAGCGCTGGTACAGTTTGCTGCTCCATGCTGCTTCTCTAAGGACTCTGAATCATCATCCTGCTGTGCTGTGCACTCCTCCCACACCCAAGGTCTCACATGGGGCAGCCTGGGGAGCATGTGTAATGCTGCTGCTGAATTGGCCAAGGATGGAACAGGAGCAGGAGCTGCAGTTACGGGGAGCATGGGGACGGGGTCAGCTGTCCATCAGATCGCTGCTGTGCTTCACAGCCCATGGAGAGCCAGGCAGGCAGGCAGCCTCCTTTTCCTGCATGATGGTTTTCTGTCCTTTGTGGGGGGGATAACAATCTAATTCCACTCAAAGCAGCATTTATCATGCTGATTTCAGTGATTCTTCACTTCAAAATCCTTCTGCATGACCTATAGATTCACAGAATCATTTAGGCTGGAAAAGACCTTCAAGATCATCAGGTCCAACCATCAGCCCTACTCTGCCAAGTTCACCACCGAGCCATATCCCCAAGCACCACGTCTACACAGCTTTTAAACACCTCCAGGGATGGGGATTCCACCACCTCCCTGGGCAGCCTGGTCCAATGCCTGACAACCTCTCCAGTGAAAGATGCTTCCTAATCTCCAGCCTAAAATTTCCCTGGTGCAGCTGGAGGCCCTTCCCTCTTGTTCTATCAGAGCCCTACTCCTTACCTTAGAGGGTGCAAGTGTTACTGGGTTGTACAGAGGACCTCAGCCACATGAGGATGGTAAGAATACATCCCCTCTAAATCCAGCCAACCCCTTAGCCATCACTGAAAGCAGGCACACATAGAGGAGCATACAAAGACTGAATTCAAAAGGCTTGATAGCAGGATCTGACTCTGGCCATGTGCACAGGGAAATCTGCAATTCCACCTGAGCTGAGCAGTGGGGGAGAGCCACAGGGAGCCTTCTTCAGTTCTCCAAAAGGAATGTTGAGCACATCAACCAATCCTGACAAAAGTAACATCAATCTGCATGTCTTCCAAGTTGGCACCTCTGTGTGGTGTCTGTAAGTCACTCAGGAGTGGTCTCACCAGGCTGTGAGAGGCAGGGAAGGTGGTGCAGAGGGCGGTAGCACTGCCTGACAGTGCACAGGAGCAGCATCTTCCATGGCACAGCAGCAGGGAGCCATAGTGCATGGTGCTGAACCCAGCACTTCATGCAGGGAGGATGCTCACAAGTTTGTCATGGTGGAAAAAACCCACCAGGATTATTACCCTCTCCCTGTTCAGTTCTGAATAACATCTTTAAGGACTTGCCAAATGATTGAGCTCATGCTTTTGTTTGAAATCAGAAGAAAACTTCTCTTAGCACCGAGGGAAACATGTGTTAGCCCAAGGAGAGGCACTGGCAGCAGGCAGGGGCAATGCAAAGGGCAGCAGCCACTGGGCTCCTGCTCTGGCATGGTCTCCATCAGCACTACCTGAATCCCTCAGCTGGAACTGAAGGTCCTGGATGATTTCCAAAGGACAAAGGCACACTACTTTCAGAGCATTTGCTTTCAGGCAGGCTGTACTGCAAGGTGAAGTGCTGCCTGTGCATTTCCACCCCCAGGCATGGAACAAAGTCTTGCATTTTACAGGTCACAAAGTGAGGAAGTTTCAAAGTGTCCCCAGAAGCAGGTAAGACTGCACAGTGCTGGGAAAGAGGCAGAACAGTCTGGTTAAGAGAAAACATTGCCACACAGCCCTTGCAAAGCTCCCTCAGCTGCAGCATTTGGTTCTGCAGCACTTCAGGAAATCAGAAGTTTCTTATGGAATGCAATTGTTAAATTATTTGGTACTTGAAGTCTGTGGGAAGCTGAGGTGGGAGGACTTCTGGCAGGCAGAAGGATCTTTGGGGGGTTAGGGAAGGTCCTTTTAGTCATCAGCCCTGTTGAAAACTCCTTTTTTAGGACAGCTCATTTGCTGTGTTTGTCTGGCATTCCAAAGGCTTTCCTTACTCAAGGGAGTACCAAACTTGAGAGAGACCTATTGAGCTTTGGGGAACTCATGGTCTGATGTTTTTATATCTCATGTAGTATCCTCAGGGGGGGAGGGGGGAAGATGAATGATCTCAGCACCGGTGACAAGCTCAGGATGAGCTTGTGCCATGCTAATGGAAGAAGGCAGAGCTCTGGCAAGTCATCTCCATCTGTCATTTGTGTGACTCCTGCATTCTCAGTGTGATGCAGTTCAAATGGTGCTGTCATGCAGAGAGAATGTCATCCAGAAAGAAGGTTATGAGCTCCTTGGAGAGCAAGGATTCCTGGATATGGACCAAAGACTTGCATGAAGCCTTTCTGGAGTGCCTCCTCTGTAACACGGAGGAAGGTTTTTGCTGCAGGACAGAAACCAATGCTAGTTACATTCTAGAGAGCAGAGCTGAATAATTGTTTTGCACCTTAGGCCTGCAGAGACTTTGCAAGGAGTACCTCACTTCCCAGTGACCCTCTCTGCACCAAAGCACCTAGAAAACGCTCGGGCATGATGCTGCAGCTGAGGCATGCGCTCACTTAGCTCTGCAGAGGCTGCAGGAGCATGGCAGTCCCATTTCAGACACCTACACATTCACCCTTAGACAGGACAGAGATTTGACACCAAAAGGAAATAAACTTTAAAAAGCCTTCCATTTAAAATACTGAGCCTCACTCAACACATCTGAGTGCATTCAGGCTTGTAAAGGCTCTCTGAGAACCAGCAGCAGCAAACACTTCCTCAGCCCTCTTGCAAGGACACGAGACGAAGGCAAGGACATTCCAGGAGCTGAGCTCTTGCACTGGCCTCTGGCTGATCACTAACAGCTTCAGCATTCCTTTCAGAGTTAGCAGGCACAGCCCATGGATTGGCAAAGAGAAAGCCATCCTGAGTGAGAAATCTGACCTGAAGGGCACCAAACTGTGAAAGACAAACATGCTGAGCAACACTTCAGAGCAGTGTGCTAGAGACCCTCCAAACCCTCAGGCAGTGCTTGGTGCAGACACTGATTTGCTGATGACCTGCAAAAGGCCTGTCCTGGCTACATCCAGCTGCACTGCAGAAAGGAAAAGCTAATGACAACTACCATTGTCAATAGCATCACCTCTTCATAGCAGCTCAGCAGCTACATTACCAATGGGCTACCATCTGCAAACGCCTTCGTCCAGTCCCTCTTCCTAGGGATGTGTGAGTCTCCCTGTGGGAAAGCCCAGGGAAGCCTGTCCAGCTGATGAGCAAGGGAAGGGAAGGGAAGAGAGACATTCCTGAAGCCAGGAGGACCTGGTTCCCTTCAGAGTCTGACCAAAGTGCCTGGAAGACTCCAGGGGCTCACTGGAGGTTTGCAAGCTGCAGTCCGTAGCAAGTGTTCTTTGAAAGCAGACCTGGCAGTCAAGGTGCTGCTGGGGCAGTGAAGGGTTTGCTTTGGCCTTGGCACTCCTGCACAGAACTGGCACAGGAGGGGAGCTGGTGCAGCTGGGCCAGGCTGCATTTCTACTTCTAAATGACTTGGCTCAAGGGGACGATGTGCCCTGATCCTGCCACATGACAATTGTCTCTCTTCCAGCTCTTCACAAATTCTGAGGCAAATTCCCTGCTCCTTTGCCAAGCAGCAAAATTAGCAGCTCTCACTGAACCAAAATCTGCAAGCTGGCTGCTGCTGATAAAAATGCTGACCTCAGAGAGGAATCACAGACGAGCAAGGCATGAACCAAGCCAGCTACACCTAAGGGCAGGAGAGAGCAACCCTTTTGCAGTGTTTAACCCCAGACTGAGGCGGCCCAAGTGCCACATGTGGTAGTGGCTGCCTGGGCAAGGCCGGCACTGGAACCACACCGTTTGTTACTGCACGCTTCAGAGCTTTTGCTTCCCTGGCTCCTTCACAAACACATTGGCTGAGAATCCCTCTTTTGCAGCTGCCAGATGCAGTGTGCTCCCAGCACACTCCCCCTCCCAGCTGTAGCTTGCTCTCAAAGAAGAGGCAAGCGCTGTAGGATGCAGTAAACAAGCAGCACAACCAGCCTGCACACCGAGAACGCCCAGAGCCTGCCTGCTGAAGCACAGGATTTCCATGCCGGGCAGACGGCAGCTCGGGGTCAGAGCTGGCCCGCTGAGGAAAGAGCAAGGCAGGGGTTCCAGTTTCACTTTCCTGGGCAAAACGAAGACTTCAAACATTTTCCTTCCAAGCTGTTAGCTCTCCCTGTGGCATGTGCAATGGCAGTGCTAGGCACTGCTCCTCTGGAAGCAGGGGGTCCGACCCTGGGTATGGCAAAAGGGAAGGGCTTTGGTGCAGGCCCCGAGAGGAACGCTCCTGGACTCTGTAAAAGGCTGGATCTGGATCTGGCCCTTAGGGGTTAGGCTGGTGTCTGGAACAAACACTCCTGCTGAGCATGCTGCAACCAGTGGCTGAGTGCTTCACTGGGATGGGATGGCCTCAGACAAAGCCATTTCTTCTCTGGATATGGAGGTGCACTCAGGACACACTGCAGTAGGGACTGATCAAAAGCTCATCAAAGCCAGTGGGAAATTTCCTGTGGCTGTGGGTGGCTCTGGACGCAGACAGATCCATCCTCACGCTTCAAACACTTCTCACCCTCCCTCCAGAACTGCACATCAGCCAGGAGATGTGTTGGAGAAGCCCAGAGGGACAGGCAGGGACCGGTAGGGCTCTGGGAGAGTCCAGGCACCTTCCTCATCTTACTGGCAGGCTTCCTTGTTTCCCCACTGTTGGTTTCTCACCTTCTTGCACAGACTTTCCTTTGGTCATGGTATTGGGATTTAAAACATTCTGCAATCCTTCCACATTTTTGCCTTGAAGACAATGCTCAACAGAGATGTGTTCATAAGCCTCATGCTCACCCCACTGGGGCAGGTGACTCCCAGAATCTTCTAGGAAGACTCTGCAAGTATTCTTTAAACTAAAGCTCTCATCCAGCAGCCACTCACAACTGGGAGCTCACAGGGCTTAGAGAAGCCTGCCAAGAGTGCTGTGGTCACAGTCAAACCCAAATAGCCTCTCAGGGAACAATCCACAGCGGGGCAGAACGAAACAGGTTTGGTTTCTGTGGCACTGGGAGGGTGAAGAGGGACAGAAAATTCAGTGCATGACATTTGCCATCTGCCACTCGAGGAACCAGTACTGCCACTGCCTGAGACCCCTGGCACAGGCATCTCAGTCATGGCTGCAAGGGGCAAAATCCAGGGGCAGGCTGGGTGTGGATGTAACCATCCACATCAAGCTCTACATTAGTTCACAGGTCACAGCTCTCAGAGGCAGCATTCAAGGACACTGGGGAACAAAGATGCAAGATCTTCACTTGGAACTGCAGGCCTCTGGCACAGGGTGCAGAGAAAGGATCAGGCATCTCACAAGGAGCAGGGGCACTGATCTGGGCACCCCCAAAAAATATTTTGCCCTTCAGTTTCTATGTGCTTTTGCAAGTCATTGGACTGAAGCTGTAAGTCCCCTTACAGCATCAGTGCTATAGCCAAATGCCAGCAAAACAGAAGGTCCAGCAGAGTTTGATGTTTCCTTACACCGAAAGGTGCAGGTGAAAAACACAGAGGAGATTTCAGGTACACAAACCATCTGTGAGCCTAAGGCACTCCAGGCACGCTAAAGGCTTTCACTCTTTTCCCTCATTGCATGTGTTGCCCTTTCCTTTGAGGGGACAGCAGCTCCTGGCCCTCATGGCACTCCAGAACACTTGCAAGTGGAGCAGTGCCCTGGCCTCAGAACGCACGAGAGTATGCTGCTCGGGTAACCCAATTAGTGACTGGCTCTGCACCAAGAGAGGCCTGAGCTGGTGGAGGCTGTGTAGAAAAGGCCTGCTCAGGACTTCGTGCAGCTGCAAGGACTTGCTCCTTGCAGCTAAACTACACGTGCCTCTCCAGCACATCACCAGGGAGAGCATCAGAGTATAAACCTGACCCAAAAAGAAAGAAGGGGGAAAGCCCAGAGGGAGCACCACGAGAGGAAAAACACCCAGGACCGTTCTCTAGCAACACAGCAACTGTTGGTCGTCCTGGCCGCTGCAACAGCCCAGCAAGCGCTCTGCTCCTCACAGGACACCACAGGCGCTGCTGCCAGGCTGCTCCTCCCATCTCCTGAGGATTCGTTTGTGCTGCTTTCAGAGGGCTTCTACAAAACAGTTCTGCACACCCCGAGCGCTGAGCCCCTGTGTTCTGCTGTATGTTCTTTGTATCAGTGATTTCTGCAGTAATCTGCTTTCCCCACATGACTGGATTAAAGTTTTATGGGGCCCAGGGTAAGCCCAAACAATGAGAACAATCTTACTGTCACCATCCCCACGTTTCACAGCGACTCTGGGCTCATGTTCTCCTCTTTCCGTCTTTTCCTCCTCCCTTTTTTAGACAATTAATTTCTCTACTTGCTGTCCCTCAGCCTGAAGCCTTCCCTGCTGCTCACATGAAAGAGTGTAAGTTACTGACTGTTGAAAACCTCAGCTGAAAAGCAGCCAGGTCAAGATGAGGTTATATAAAAGTCTAAAGGCAACTTTTTTAGGTCAGATTCTCAGCAGTGCAGATTCCAAGTGTTGCAGTAAGCAGACCACACTTCACGCTCCAGCTGACAGTGCTGATGAGCTGGATGCTGCCTACAGACAGTGCATCTCTGCCATGCCCATGCTGCACTTGCACCATGCCCAGGGTACCAGCCAGGCCTTGCTTTCTACTGCTGCACAGAAAGGAAGAAACTTTAAAGCAGTTGTTTTGCCTGAAAGGATTTTACATAAACCCTGTGGGTTGGGTTTGGGTTGCTTTTGGGGCACAGGGAGTTGGGTTTTTTCCTTCTCTGTGTGGAGATTAGCCAGTTGTTGAAATGCTGCACAGAGGAGAGGCTCACCACTGCAAATGCTTCACATGGTGCATGTTGTTTGCCTGTCCTGACCCCCTCGCTCCCGCCAGCTCTCGTCACCGCGAGGAACCTCCAGCGCGCAAAAGGAGATCGTTTGCTTCTTAACCTCGGCAAAGTGGCCTTTGCAGTGTTTTGGTTAAGCATTCTTATGACTGGAGATCTCACTGACCATTCCACAAGTGATGCCTGTTGGGAATGTGTTCAGTGTGGTTGCAAACCCTGAGAAGCAAGGGTGTGAGTGTGTGCTCACAGCTTCAGCATAGGGAGCCTGGGGCTGCACGCCAGAAGAGACGACAGCGAATACAGAGCTGCCAAACCTGCCCTGCAGAAAAAGTCACCACCTTTGCCTTGTCTGCCTGCACCAGGAACCTCTCTGACCCCATGCCCCATGGCTGCAGATCCTCTCTTTCTTGCCTGGTGGCCAGGCTGCTCAGGAGAACATGCCAGCGCTCTCTGCCTTTAGGGTGCACAGTGCCCAGCTACAGAGCCCTCCGTCCATCGCTCACTGTCCTGTGGGAGCTTCTTCAGGTAACTTGGTCACACCAATGACCACAGCTTCACATCACACAGCCACAGTTTCAGTAGTGAGTTCCATCTCCAGCCAAAAGCTAAGCTCTCAGGGACAAATACTTTGTTCCCTGAAATCTGGAAGGAGAAGTAACCCAAAGCAAAAGAGGAATGACAGGAAAGAGAATCTTGTCATCGATCCTCAGGCCAGAAGAGTTTGCTGTACCCACACGAACCAGCTTGCTGCTCTTAGCAGCTTAACACCCCACTCACTGCCTGTGGGCTTCTGAGCACCACATCCTATGTGAGCTTTCAGAAAGGAAGGAGATGAGAACAAAGACCCCCTGTCAGCATGACTGGGATTGCCATTCAGGGCCAGAGTGCAGGCTGTGGGTAACAGCTTGCTGCTCCTGTCCTCACTGCTAACACAGCCCAGTTATCAGCCTGGCAGCTAGAGAGGCTGTACTGCTTAAGCAGCCCTGGCAAGCTGCTGAGCAGACAATGCAGAACCAGAAGGCTGCAACAGACCTGGTTAAATTCTGGACCAAATATAGCAACTAATTTCTGCCTTAAAAACACAAAGCATGCAGAAAGCAGCAGGCCCCTCGTTATTGTCTAATCCTTAATCAAAAGTATTTCCCTTTGCAAGGTCTTGTGCAAGAGCTATAAACCATTTCAGAACATGGAAGAGCTTGCTTACAACAGAAAATGGAACCAAAAGAAGGCTCATCCCATCTAGCTACTCCTGCTCTGAGGCATCTTCAGCTCTCCCACCTCCCAAAAGCTGCCTGAGCCTTCGGCTCCTGGCCACGTGTTTTCACCTCACCCAGACACCCACATAAGCTTTGAGCTTTGCTAATGCAGCTCACCTGCAGCCTCCTCCCCACTCCCAGTGCCAACAGCATTTTGTTACTGTTTTGTAAAGAACCACTCCAAGTCACTACCCTTCCTTGCTGCTGCCTTTTGACCGGAGGTAAGCAGCAGTCTGGTGGGACCAGCCAAAGCAACCTATCAAGTGACGGAGAGAGAGCTTTGTAGAACTCCTTGAATAACAGCAGCACCATGCTCTGTGCATGTCAGGACTACCCTCACACGGAAGGGACGAGAGCTCTGAGGTGTGGGAAACTCCTCTGGCTTGCCACAGGGCAGCCAGAGCAAGCGAATGGCAAGAGTCAGCTGTGCAGCTTCCTCATCCTTTGCACTCCCAGCACATGCTCCCAGGAATCTTCTCTTCTTTTTCCACAATCAACTTCCTACCTGACTCTGTAGCCACTCTGCTTTTTGGAAGGCCCTATGGTTGTTTTGCTGCTAGACAAGTTTACATTTGAATCATTGGCTACACAGAATTACACAGGCTGAGAAGGCAAAGAATGAAGCACAAAACCCACATTCCAAACCAGGGTGAGCTTCCCACTGCAAGAAAAAACAATGGTCATTAAAGAGGAGTTTTGCAATTACAGAAGTGATGTAACTCTTGGTGTCACTCACATCCATGCAAGCTGAAGCAACTGCTTCTTAAAGATCATTCACAGGGAGAAAGTAATAAACCAAGAGGCTCAAAAGTGACTCCCATGAGTTAGTATTCTCCCCATAAATGCATCATAAATACTACCCCCAGCTCCCTTGCGTGGTCACAGGTGGTTTGCCAGCTCAATACCCTGCAACCTTTAGACACTCCATGCATGTAGGCTGTGTTCAGCTAGAGTGCTTTAACCTCTTAGCATCCTCAGTATCTCGTCTATTCGTGAGGAAACTCCAGAGCCAGAACATCTGGTTTGAATGAAGGATGCTTCTCACCTTTCCTTTCCATCAGACTGAGATGTGGCCAGCAACCTGTTCCCCTCACTAAGGATGTCCTGAAGCAGACAGTGTTTGGACTGACAGCCTACCATGCAGCATGTGCATCATGTAGTCACCAGCAGCTGGCTCGCCCTGAGTCAGGTCCCAGCCTCATGCTCAGTCCTGGCACAGCAGCACCTGACTGCTGTCCCATTCTAGCTGGGTAAAGCTGATGGTCTCTCACAACCCTACAGGGGTGCACAAAGGTGTGCACACTTCCCCAGCACCCTGCTCAGAGAGCTCCACAAAGATGCTTTTCCTTAACATGGCACAGGCAAGGGAGTGTGGGTTTATGGACTGCTTTTTTATTTGGCCTGCACAGGCTACCTGACCTTCCATCCTATCTTCCAAGACAGAAAAAAGGGAGGCAGGAAGCACAATACCTGCTTCTTCCTGCCAGTCACACATGGGATGCTCTGCTGTACTTGAGCCTGGTTTATTGCAGAGCATTGCACTGGACAAGAGCTCAGTCCTATTTTTCTCTTCTTTCCCTCACTGTTAGCATCCTAGAGCACTGTCTGCAGCACAGAACTGTTACAAAACCAAGCAGTTGTTTGTGTTGCTTTGTACTTGCAGGCCACGCTGTTACCCTCTCATCTCCCCCAGCTCTCTGTGCTTGAGGTGCCATTTGACAGCTACAGCTCCTTCTCATCTGGCTGCTCTCCTTAAGAGCTCTGCTCCCCTGTCAAAGTTGTGTTTGAAAGCAGTTGGAGCTGTCAGGTGTGGCAGGAGAGAGCGGTCTGTCGCACAGCCCCAGCCAGCAGTCTCAGGACACACCTCACTTCCTTACAAAATCAGGAGAAAGCTTTGCCCCTGCTAGCTCCATTAAAGTCAAATGTTAGGTTGGTTGCCACTTTGTTGTACTGATGTGCTTGCTAGCAAAGGGAGGCTGTAACAGAACAGGACCTGAACTCAAGGCCTGCCGGCCCCACAGGCATCTCCTACAGGAGTTCCCTGAGCCCAGGCAGAACTGCTGCAGAGCAGCGCTTGTGCTTGGGTTCTGTTTTGTAGACCAAGCCTTTAGCCTCCAGAGGGCCATAGGAAGCTTTCCTCACCCAAGATCAAATGAGTTGGTGGTTTCACTGGGAGCTGTCAGGCTGTCCTAATTCAGGAACTCCAGGGTGATCAGTTTAAGCGAGAGGCCTGGGTAGCAGGAAAGATCAGTTTGATTGCTGGGGAGAGGGAGGGAGGTCTGTGCCACACAGCACCCTTGTTTAGCTCCTGGTGACTGTCTCCAGCACAGCTTGCACATGCTGTGCAGCTAGGCAACACCATGGTATCAAACAAACCGCAGAGACAACATCCTCCACAGCTCTCCCTGCTCCCCTCGGCAGTTGCTGCAGCGGGGCTTGGGAGCCGGCGGTCACTGCCCCAGAGATGCTGCTGTATGGGAAGTGGATCTGGAGGGTGTGAGCCGCAGCAGCCTGCACTCTCAAGCAGTGCCACAGCCTGATCCTGAGGCACTGTATTCCTGCCAGTAGTCCTTACTGACGGAAGCAAGCCGACGGGGCCAGTGCTGTGCCTAAACACTACAGGAAGAGGAAAGGCTCTGCAGGACTCAGCACTGCTTCTGCAGTCCCTGGGATAAAGCAGAGGCTGGAGAGGAGCTGCAGGGGCCAGAAACGGGCCCAGCTTTCCTGCAAGCACGCAGGTCACGCCGCTTGCCACCCGTGAAGCGGCAGGCCGCACGGAGTGTCAGCTGGGGCGCGTCAGACACGTCGGAGATGGTTTTGTTTGCTCAAGATACTCTCTTGGCAAGGCACCTTGCTTCCCAGCCCCCCAGGCACTGCTTGGAATGGAAGCCTGCAAATAACTGCACCGGGCAATTCTGTTGTCCTCTCCCCTTCCTCAACACGAAACAGAACCTCTGCCAGGCTGTGTCCCTCCTAAGGTGTCTCCTGTTCTCTGTGCACACTGAGCAGCAGCTGCTGCCTCAGACTGCTGCAGGGAGCTGCACAGAACAAGGCAATGACCAACACCAGTGCTCTGTACCTTACAGCTCAGCACTGGAGTGCAGCATCTGTCGCTCCAGACCAACTTCATGACACAGATATAGGATGGTCTGCCAGTTTTCATGCCAGTGGAAAAGAGCAGCCAGCTACATCTGTTGTGATAACATGGAGAGGACCTTTGGAAGTTACAAACCATCCCTTTTACTTTATATTCCAGTCCCTTCTGGACTGGAGCACCTGGCCTTTAAGAAGCTCCCAGACACATCACTTGTTAGCACAAAGCTGATCTCCCTTCTCAGGAGCACGCTGCTGCTTGTTCAGCACTGCTCTTAGTTATTTGAAGCTGTGTATATTTCAGCTGTGTATATGACAGCACAGTCCTTCTCTCACACACATGGCATTCCCTTGCTCTGCCACAGGACTGCCAGCAGCACCCAGCTGTGTGCTGCACACAGCTTTCAATGCCTTTTTCCCCTCGAAAGATGCTCTTCAAGAGGAAATCATGGCACTATGAAGAGTGCTCTGTTGAACCTGTGAAAAATGGATTGCTTCTGCCTAAGAAGAAAAGGGCAAAGTTTTGTATGGGATGTGGCATTTTGTACCAAGGTGGTGCCATGGTGTGGCACATTGTGTGTGTTACACCTTGTGTATAAATGAGTCTTGCCTGGCTGTGTAATATGAAGTTAACACTGGAGACAGGAGATACTTCTTCTCTGGAGGCTTTCAAGGCCCATGTGGATGTCTCCCTCTGTGACCTGAGCTAGAGTGTATGGTCCTGCTCTGGCAGGGGGGTTGGACTTGATGATCTCTTTGGGTCCCTTCCAACACCTGACATCCTGTGATCCTGTGATAGGTGAAGTCTCTTCTTTACTTCATCTGTCATTATCTTGAGAGGAACATAAACTTGTTTACAGCACACATACCCGCACTGGAACAGGACTGCTGACCAAAGCAGACAAGCAGCTTCCATTCCCTTGATGGGCTCAAAGGTCCCAGCCCATAAATGCACCATGATGGGTACCTGTGCTCCCCTCTGCTGAGAAGCCCCCCTGCTCAAGAAGGCCTGGCCACAGCTATGCTCTGAGCCTGGCTGAAAACCCAGGAAACTCTACCATGCATCTGAATTAGGACACAAGCCTCAGTGAGTCACTGGCTAGAAACAGCAGAGCCTAGCTGCCTATATCTAAGGTTACCTTTGATCCACTGCTGACAAAGGAGGTACCTGAAACAGCCCTTTGAAAGGGTGCTTTTTCTTGTCTCTTTATTCCTTCAGTGACAAAGGAAAGCCTCTTGAACCCTGGAGTACAGTAAACCTGTCTAGTTTCATGAATAGAGGGCTGGGGTATTTTTTGCTTCATACTATTTCAACTATTCTAACTATTTCATAGAAAGAAATGCTTTTACCTTCTAGGGAATAAAGGCTTCAGAATCACTGAAGGGCTTCACTTTCTTGCTGGCCTCGCAGTAGCACAGCCCCTGTGCAACTCCTGTGGGAGAATCACCACAGTTAGTTTCTTTAAAGCATATTCCTCTCATCAAAAAGGAGCACCTTTTGCCAGCCCCAAAATCTGGCTCACAGCCACCAAATGTGCTGACTCAGGACAAATACCTCTGCTAATCAAAGTATTACGGCTCAGATCAATAAGCTAGGTGCACATTACTCAGCCACTGCAATTCCCCACACATCTTTTGGGAGCAGGCCTGCATTTGATGCAGGAACTTCCAGGAGACAAAATGCCCTGTGTGCTGTGTGTGTGCAGGCAGCTTGCAGCCATGGTTTGCACTGACAAGCAGGGTGTCCTCCAGCACACACCCCCCACCCCACCCCTTACCTGCGCCCTACCTGGAGCGACTTTTTCAGAGATTTGCTGAACAACCATGACCTGGACTCCACCCCAGAGAGGAAGGGTTATGCCCTGCATTCAGGTCTGCAGCCCTCCAACAGGTATTTCATTCCCCTAGGAGCTAACCATTAGCTCCCTTACTGGGAGCACAAGGAACACCAAGAGAGCATACACCACGGAGTCATGAATGGTGAGATCCTTCTCTTCTGACTCAGGCACTCAAACTAACCCAGTTACCTGTTCAGAAAGCACAGAGCACCTCTGAGAGGGAAGAGCAGGGGGCTGGAGCAGTTCTGCTGAGAGCACAGGCTGAGGGAGCTGAGGGTGTTCAGCCTGGAGAAGACTCCAGGGGGACCTCAGAGCTGCCTGCCAGGACCTGAAGGCATCCTGCAGGAAGGCTGCAGAGGGACTTTCCATCAGGGGGTCTAGAGACAGGCCAAGGGGGAATGGTTTGAAGCTGAGGCAGAGCAGGGTCAGACTGGAGCTGGGGAAGAAGTTGTTCAGCAGGAGGCTGCTGAGACTCTGGCCCAGGCTGCCCAGGGAGGCTGTGGCTGCCTCCTGCCTGGGAGTGCTGAAGGCCAGGCTGGATGAGGCCTTGAGCAGCTGAGTGTAGCTGAGAGGTGTCCCTGGGCATGGTGGGGAGGTTGCAGCAGCTGAGCTCTGAGCTCCCTCCCAGCCTGAGCCAGTCTGTGACTCTGTGAACTCCTATCATCCTAAAATATATGAGCTCTTCTGAAGGCTCTGTTTAAGAAAGACCTACCCAGCTAATCTGAACTCAAAGCCTACCCTTCAGACATGAGGCAAAATGACAAAAGAATTTAGTGATTAAAACCTTTTTAAAGATCTTTGCTAAATTGTAAAGTGATAATAAGAACAAACAGCCCAGCCCTCTGCATCATTAGGTGTTCAGGAGGAGACTTGCTGGGGTGCTTGGTGCCGTGGGTTAGTTGTTTGGGTGGTGTTGGATTGGTTGATGGGTTGGACGCGGTGATCTTGAAGGTCTCTTCCAACCTGGTCTATTCTATTCTATTCTATTCTATTCTATTCTATCTTCAGTGCTGTGCCAGGAAATTGACCATTTCTGTCCTTTCAAGTTTATAGAAGTTTCTATATTCTGCACTTTTATTAAAAGGCAACTTGTGTATTGTTTGTGACTAGAGCACACCAGGCAAGCTGCTGTGGACTGGTTCAGTGGCATCATTCCAATGTACACTGCATGCCCTATTAGCCCTGTATCAGTTTCACCATAATCAGGATTCATTGTTCTATTCATGTAACTTTAATTGGTTTTGGTAATCTCTTTCTAGGTGCCAGGGGGTAGCTGCATAAAGAGATTCTAGACAAGCCTTATCTAGAGCAAAGTTTGCTTCTATTAGAACAACTTTGGCTTCCATGAGAGAACACCAGAGAAACTCACTGCTTGGTGGGCTGACCCTTGGAGTCCCTGTCCCTGGAGGTGTTCAAAAAAGGATTGGAGGTGGCACTTGGAGCCATGGTTTAGTTAGTCAGGAGGTGCTGGGTGACAGATTGGACTTGATGATCTCTGAGATCTTTTCCAACCTTATTGATTTTGTGATTCTATAACTACCTGTCAGTTAAGCCCATCCAGGCAGGAGCAGTTCCTTGCTCTCTCTCTTGCTGGTTTCTTTCCTGGTGGGGCTCTCATCACCATCATCTCTTCTCTCTCACTTTTGCATCCTGAGATGCTCAAGGTTCTTCTTGGGTGTATCACTGCACAACAAAGAGGCCTACTTAAGATGGCATACTCTGAGAAGTCAAAAGGACAGACAGTCATCTTGGCTCTTCCCTAACACACACGACTCTGTAGCTATCTCATTCTTCAGGTCAAGAATTTCCCCAGGCATTTCCTGGGATAATCTGTGGAGCAGCAATGCCTCTCAACACAGGAGCCAGCCCGAGTGTGTTCCACACAGCCAAGCTGCCAAGCTGGCCCCGGTCTCCTCGGCACACAGGCAGTGCCTGACCGGCTCCTCGTTCACTGACAGCTTTCCGCAGGAGCTCCCCGCATGCCAAGCATGCACGGCCCGGGGAATGCAGAGGAATTAACCATTTTTGGAATCGCATTCCTTCCATGCTGTTTCACACAGTCGAGTGCCTCTGGTCACAGATGACGTACAGAACCTGCCTTTTTCACCTTTAACGGGTTCGCTCTTACCTGAGATGGGAGTGGGAAATTCCTGGCTCAGCCTTCGTGGTCATGAAACCAAGCTGCCAGCGCAGCCCCTCGGCGGCAGGACCGCCCGGGTCCCCCAGCCCGGGTCCCCCAGCCCGGCTAGCCGAGGCTCGTCCCCAGCCACGCTGCTCCCGTGACAAGGAGTGTGGGACGGAAGGCGCCGGGCTCCGCGGCTCGGTGCCCAGCCTGCCCCCCGCCCGGCCCACCTGCGGGCCCAGGCTGGCAGGGAGCGCGAAACGGCCTCTAGTGCCCCTCGCTAGGCCAAGGTCCCCTAGGCTGTGTGATGTGACCAGCGGGCGGGAAGGGCTCTCACTGAGCTCATTAGGCTAATTGAGTGAAGGGAGTTACTCTCACCAAGTGACTCAAGGCAGCCGCAGGTAGCGGCGCTGGGGCACGGCTCGTCCCGGCCGGCCACACCTGCGGCGGCCGGCGCCCCGCCAGCGCTCTCCGCTCGTCCCGACGGCCGCAGCGGACACGGCTGGCAGAGGGGCACCGCGACGCCGGGACGCTGTCGCCCCTCGGGCGGAGCTGAGGCCGGTGCGAGCGGCCGGGAGCGCAGGGGCCGGAGGGCAGGGCCGGGACGCCGCGGAAGGCGACGGGCAGTCGGCGTCGCGCCCGGCGCGGGCCCGAGCGCCTTGCGAGCTCGCGGGGCGCCCCCAAGCGGCACGGCCGCGCCCCGCAGCCCCGGCACAGAAGTCGCCCGCGGCGGCCGCTCCCCCGCCCCGGCCCCCGCGGAAAGTTGTCTCTGGCGGCCGCGCCGCGCGCCGCCCGCCCCCCGCTTCCTGCCCCGCCGCCGCTGATTGGCCGGCCGCGCGCGCAGGAATGCGAGCCGCCCTTTAAAGGCGCGCGCGGCGCCCGCTGCCCGCAGAGCTCGGCCGCGCCGCGCCCGCCCCGCGCACCGGCACGCGCCGCCGCTCGCCGGGACAGCCCAGCGCCGCCCAGGGATAATAGCCGCCAGCAGCCGGAGGCGCGGGAGCCCGCCGCTGCCCGAGCCCGCCGCTGCCCGCCCCGATCGCTCTCCCCGCAGGTAAGTGCTGAAGCGGCGCCGGTCACGCTCGCTCCTTTCTCCGAGGGACACCTGCCGTGTCCCCGCTGCTTGCCCCTGCGCAGCCTGCCTGCCGCCGGCGAGCCTCGGGAGCCGCCGGTAGCGCTGGACGATAGGTCCCGGGTGCGACAGCGGCGCCGTGACCTCCTTCCTTGCGCTTGTTCCCAGGCTGGCTCCGAGACAGACCTTTACCATGGGGCCGGCAGCGGTTCTCTTCCTCCTCCTCACGCTCGGCGCCTCCGAAGCCAAGCGTGCCGCAGGTAAGGACAGCGCTGCGCCGGGGCTCGGGGCGGGCGGGAAGGGAGGACAAACCCTGAAGTACTGCTTGGCGCTTTTGTAGGCGGCTGAAAGGGTGCTCGGTTAGGAGCTCCCAGCTTTCAGTGAACAAAAAGGTTTTCGCCTGAGTATCAGCTAGTTGGGAACAGACTTTTCCTGGTGTGGAATTTGTGTAACCTTCAGAAAGAGAGGAGTCTCCAGGCGTTGAGCACAGAGCTTGTCGTCCTCTGCAATAGCAGCAGATAGGGGGAACATGATGTAGGAGCCGGCCGAAGAAGGAACGGGGCAATAGGCTGCCGTGGGGATGCTGTAGAGAAGCTGCTGCTGTGCTTGCTGCTCATCCATCCGAAGGAAGCAAGCTCCTGTTGCTATATCCTAGCATAGGATCTGGGCATCTGCTGGCTGCTGCTCTTCTGTGAGAGTCTAACGAGGCTCCAGAAGGGCTGCTACCTTTGTGTCAGTCAGCAGGCACCTGGCATTCCTGTGCTGAGTGGCTGCTGCACAAGAACGCACATGTGCTGCTGTGGGGCAGCTGCTGGTGGGGTGCTGTCAGTGCTGCACCTTCCGCAGCGGACATCACCAGCTGGTATTTTCAACAGTCCAGGCAGACACTCTCCTGCTTACCACCTTCTTGTTCTCTGCTCATGCTCCTTGTTCTGATCTTTCTGCAGAGTCCAGGAGTGATGATAACAGTGTCTTTGATCTCTTTGAACTCGTTGGCTTCATTCGGAAGGGAGCTGGGCGCCGGGCACCTGGGGTGCACCTGGTGAAGGGACCAGAATCCTCCAGCCCTGCTTACCGCATCGAAGATGCTGGGCGCATCCCTGCTGTCCCCGACTCCAAGTTCCAAGACTTATTAGATGCCATCCATGCCGAGAAGGGCTTCATCCTCCTGGCCACTCTCCGGCAAGCCAAGAAGAGCAGGGGCACGCTGCTCTCTGTGGAACAGAAAGATGGCTCTGGGCACGTCTTCAGCCTGGTATCCAACGGCAAGGCAGGCACCCTGGACCTCAGCCTGTCTGGCGACGGCAAGCAGCAGCTCGTCTCAGTAGAGGATGCCTTGCTAGCTACAGGACACTGGAAGAACATCACCCTGTTTGTGCAGGAGGACCGAGCTCAGCTCTATGTGGGGTGTGAGAAAATGGAGAATGCTGAACTGGACATCCCCATTCAGAACATCTTTACGAGGGACCTGGCCAGCAGTGCCAGTCTCCGTATGGCCAAAGGGGGAGTCAACGACAACTTCCAGGTAAGGTTTCACCTGTGGTTATACCCAGTACTTCCTTCAGCTGTCTGCCTCGAAGGTGTATTTACTGCTTGACCAGCCTAAATAGCTGCAAAGACAGAGGGCTCCACCACTGAGTAGCTTGACCACCTCTAAATCTAGTCAGCTTTAATAAGGGAGTTTGAAAGGCTAAGCATTAGACCTGCAGGGACAGAACTCCCTGCAGCAAAAGAAGGCTCTGAAACTTCCAAACAAGTGGTTGTGGCTCCATTGCTCAATTTCTTATACAATATGCAGAAATTCCTGGAGATACTTTTTTCTTCCTGCCTGGAGACTTGCCAGGTCCTTATTGTCAAAGGATGAGTGTTGGGCAGCAGGGGGTGTTGTCACTAAGAATACAGCAGTGTGTTTCACGGTGCCATCTGTCCCTCACAAAATTACTCTCAATGCTCTTGCATGACCTTAAGTTGCTGCAGGCTCTGTGTGTGAGTTGCACTTCCCCTCGCAGTCCCTGCAAGCAGCTGTAATTCTTCCTCTGTCCACAGGGACTGCTGCAGAATGTGCGGTTCGTGTTCGGAACCACTCTGGAAACCATCCTGAGGAACAAAGGCTGCTCCAGCTGTAAGTGTGCAACCTTCTGAACCCAATCAAACCCAGGATTCCTTGTTACGTTAGACAAGTCAAAACAGAGCTCAGAAGTATGCTGGCATGCAAACCCACCGTGCATGAGCAATGAGATTACCCTCTGCAGGCACCCTAGTGGCAGCTGCTCGGCAGGTGTTGCCTTGGAATGAAAAAAGCCCTGACGTGTGTTTGTCTCTTAGCCACCAGTGCCATCATCACCTTGGACAACCCCATCAACGGCTCCAGCCCAGCTATCCGCACGAACTACATCGGCCACAAGACCAAGGACATGCAGGCAGTGTGTGGCTTCTCCTGTGATGAGCTGACCAACATGTTCGTGGAGCTGCAGGGGCTGCGCTCCATGGTCACGACGCTCCAGGACAGAGTGCGCAAAGTGGTGAGTGCTGGCCAGGCCTGCGGTGCCTTCAGTAACTGGCACTCGGGCAGTGAAGCATCGCCTGCCCTTTGAGCCTGGATCAGCACCAGGAGCTACCCTCCATGGCTTCTGTGGAACAGGGTGCTTGCTGCATTACCTTCTCAATGTCTTCTCTCTGCCTCTCTCTTCTGTCCCCTCCAAGACTGAAGAAAATGAGCTCATTGCCAAAGTGGTCCAGATCACCCCGGGAGTGTGCATTCATAACGGAATCTTGCACAAAAACAAAGAGGAGTGGACTATTGACAGCTGCACTGAATGCACCTGCCAGGTAGGGTTCCTCAGGTTCACAGGTCCTCTGTACACAAGCTCAGGAGCTGAAATGAACAGAAGTTCCTAAACGATGCTAGAGTGAATCCTGCACAGACCTGGATGTGTTGCTGTGGGCAAAGCTGTGTTCCATCCTCCTAGATCTCTGGTATAAAGGCAGCTTTCATACAGTGTTAGAACTGCAGAACCTGGGAGACTCATGCAAACCATCACCGGCACAGCTGCTGACACTCCTCGTGGCTTCCTTTGGGGCATGCCTGTATTCTTCACATAGTCTGTGAGCATAAGTCAGGATCAGTAGAATGCATCTACAGTACCGCATCAGCTTTGCTCCCTGGAATGCTTTAGATGCACCTTCTGTCCTCAGTGAACCTCCTGCTGGCTTAGCAGGAGAAGACCTTGCTAGTCATAAAGGCTCTCACAAAATGTAAGCTTTCCTGTGCTGCTAGCTGTGAGAACAGCAATCCCTTCCAGATTCAGCTGAGCTGTTCAAATCCCAGGATCACCTGGCAAGACCTCTGTGCTTTGTGTTCTGCTTCCATGGAATGTTGCAATAGTATACTGAAGCAAACATACAGTTTCAGAGCCTCTTTAAACTCCCTCTACCTGCAAATAGACCTTAACAAAAGCATCTTGGGTGTACCATGAGCCCAAGTGGGTTAACCGACCTGCTGCTGGCTAGAGACCAAAGGCTGAGTTTGTACGCATGCAATCCAAGGCATCTCAGCAAGTTCTGCATCTGCTTCTATGTCTCTCTGCATCTTCTGCCTTGCAGTCAGCACGTGGTACTGTGACTTCTGCATTTGCCTCTTTCCAATGGCAACTCTCTTGCTCAGTGTTGGCTGTAACTGCCTTTGTGTGGTCATTTGCTTGGAGATTGAAATGGCAATCATGAGTGTTCTGACCAAGCTGCTACCTTCTAGAAGCAAACTATAGGCTGCCCTTTAGCTCTCATTGAGATTTAAGGTGAATGTTCTTACCCTGCCTGCTTGGCTTGGAGATCAAAGACCTTCAAGTATAAGCTATAGATTTCCTGGCTTCTGAGCAGAGTCACTAAACTCACTTCATCTTTACCATATAATCAGCTTAAGTCCATGTTAAGTGAAAAAGTTGGCTTCTCATTTCCTTGTTTGAAGTCTGACCTTATACTTTGGGTATCACATGATAGCCTTACTCTAGCCAGCATCTGCAAAACCAGAACTTGATCAGCTTCTGCAGAACCAAAATACTTCTGGTTTAGACTGCAGACTAAGGGGTGAGAGTGGGAGCGAGCAGAGTCTGACTGAGAATAGCTGTGAGCGCCCCTGGCTTGTGTGGGCTCTGCTTTGGGTGTGCTGCTGAGCCTTGAAGTGCTGCAGGAGAGGTCTGTTTGCCCAGCCTGCAGGCACAGGTTGTGTTCCACTTGCTTACGGCACTCCTTGTGATTCTTCGTAGAACTCTGCCACCATATGCCGCAAAGTGTCCTGTCCTCTCATGCCCTGCTCCAACGCCACCGTGCCCGACGGGGAGTGCTGCCCTCGGTGCTGGCGTAAGTACTGAGCACCTCCTGCTCCCCTAGCAGCTGGCTTCACCTGGCTAGACACCTGCTGCTTGAAGGTGTGCCACAGCTGGGCATCGCCCTGCCCCACTCGAGTCAGGCTAGCCTGGTGTGTGGGAATAGCTCAGGGGATGTGCTGAAGCTCTTAGTTCCTGGCCTGTACCTCGGATAAGATGCCTGCGGCTTTTGAGGGCAGCTGTCCCCTGTTTGTGAGGAGAGGGTGGGAGAAAAGGCTATGGGACAGCACCTCTGGAGTGACAGAGCTGTATCCCTCTGCAGCGAGCGACTACACTGACGACGGATGGTCTCCCTGGTCCGAGTGGACGTCCTGCTCTGTGACCTGCGGCAACGGGATCCAGCAGAGGGGGCGGTCCTGTGACAGCCTCAACAACCGCTGCGAGGGCTCTTCTGTGCAGACCAGGACTTGCCACCTTCAGGAGTGTGACAAGAGATGTAAGTACCTGACCTGCTCATGCTGCTGAGACACAGGCCACAGGCACTGGCTTCAGTTTCACAGGCCATGGAGCTCTGTCACTGGGGGGGAGTGTTGGCTCCTGGCCTCGAGGACCTGTACTAATGAGCTAAAGGAGAGCAGAGAGTTAATGCAGGCAATGGGCACGCTTGGGCACTGCTCCCAGGGCAAAATTGGAGGCCAGTTCAGTTATGCAATTCTCTAGTGGCAAAACAACTCGATCTGTGACAGTGGCGAGGCTGTCCAACATGCATGGAGTCTTTGGCTCAGGTCTGGTACTGCCTGCTAGGTGCTCTGCAGCTGAGGTCTGTTCTTCAGCAGCGTTGCTGATAGCAGACATCTCTCTTCCAGTTAAGCAGGATGGTGGCTGGAGTCACTGGTCCCCATGGTCATCGTGCTCTGTCACCTGCGGCACGGGCATCATCACGAGAATCCGGCTGTGCAACTCGCCAGTGCCACAGCTCAATGGCAAACCTTGTGAGGGCGAGGCAAGAGAAAACAAAGCCTGCCAGAAGGATCCTTGCCCAAGTAAGTGTGTCCAGGTGGTACCTGCTGCTTGGTACCTTAGATGGTGACCTTCCTGAGCAGCTGCTACTGTGGCTTTTCTATGGAGTCCATCTGTTCTGTCCTGTCTGAAGTGCTCTCACTACACAAGCAGTAGGCCTTAAGCAGGCAGAAACTAGTTGTACCAGTGAATTTAAAGTGACACATCTTCTCTAACCTCTGTCTCCCTTTAGTTAATGGCAACTGGGGCCCATGGTCTCCATGGGACACCTGCACAGTGACCTGTGGAGGAGGACTTCAGAAGCGGAGCCGCCTCTGCAATAACCCTGAGCCTCAGTACGGGGGCAAGGCTTGTGTAGGGAAGGCCAGAGGGACTCAGGTCTGCAACAAGCAGGACTGCCCAATTGGTGAGCACCCATAAGCACCTAAAGGCTGTGGGCAGCCTTTGCAAGCTTGGCTTCAGTGTGTAAAGACACTGGTGCTGCACCTTCTGCAGCAGCATAGCAGGCAGCCCTCACCTGAGCACCACCTCCTCTGTTTCTCAGATGGGTGTCTGTCCAACCCCTGCTTTGCGGGGACCACCTGCACCAGCTCCCCTGATGGCTCCTGGAAGTGTGGTGCCTGTCCTGCTGGCTATCATGGGGATGGAATCCACTGTGAAGATATTGATGAGGTAAAAATGCTGCTTTGCTCCTTGAAAGAGTTAAAGGAAATGGTAGGGTAGGAAACTGCTGGCGTGGTGTAATGCTAACTGTTGTTCTCCTGTACCTCAAACCCTCCTTTCAGTGCAAAGAGGTTCCTGATGCCTGCTTTGCCTTCAATGGAGTGCACAGGTGTGAGAACACCGAACCTGGCTACAACTGCCTGCCTTGTCCACCACGCTTCACTGGGACACAGCCCTTTGGACGCAGTGTGGAGGATGCCATGGCCAACAAACAGGTACTGTCAGCTGGAGCTCTGAAACCTAAACAGCAGCAAAGCCTCTGTGTACTTCAGGGGAGAACTTGGTGCACTCAAAGCACCATCCTCAGATTCAGCAGCACAGGAGGAGCATTAAACAGTCTCCACTGGAGTTCAATCAGCTTTAAAAATCACTGCCCTCAGCCAGGGAGGGTTTAGATGTTAGACAGCATTTTAGAATCACAGAACTATTGAGGTTGGAGAAGATGTCTGAAATCACAGAATCACCAAGGTTGGAAGAGACCTCAAAGATCAGAGTCCAACCTGTCTCCACAGACCTCGCGACTAAACCATGGCACCAAGTGCCACATCCAATCCCCTCTTGAACACCTCCAGGGACGGTGACTTCACCACCTTCCTGGGCAGCACCAAGTCCAGTCCAGAAGTCACTAAACAGTGTTCACTGACCATCCAGCAGCAGGTGCCTTGGAGATATTGTAGTGCTTAGTTCCATTGGAAAATAAGTAGGGGTTGAATGAGGCCAACTGGTGCTAAGACCAAGCCTGGAGCTGCAGAGCGGAGGAAAGCAATGAGGCCTTTCTTGGTTTTCTGCTCAAAAGAAGCATGGGGAAGTGGAGTAAAAAGCTGTTCTGCAGAGAGTTTGTGTTGTCCCCTAGGTGTGTAAGCCACGTAACCCCTGCACAGATGGCACACATGACTGCAACAAGAATGCCAAGTGCAACTACCTTGGCCACTTCAGTGACCCCATGTACCGCTGCGAGTGCAAGCCAGGCTATGCTGGCAACGGCATCATCTGTGGCGAAGACACTGACCTGGACGGGTGGCCCAACGAGAACCTCGTCTGTGTGGCCAATGCCACCTACCACTGTAAAAAGGTGAGCTGCTCCTCCTCCCCCATCCACTGCTCTGCCAGCCTGGCTGAGAATGGACACACCCTTACCTTCAAGGCATGATGCAAGTCCCTGTCTAGAGCTAGCAAACTGTCCTGTCTGCAAATAACCCTGGCAAGGGGCTCCCGGTGAGATGCCAGTGCCAAGGCATTATCTGTTGGAGATCTTCTAGAAGACTCTAGTGCAGCTATTCTGTGTTCCTGCTGAACATGTATCTGTCTCCAAGGGGAGAAAAAGGGAGGAAGACTCTCAAAAGCAGCCAAATCCTTATTTTACAAAGAGTTTGAAGTGTGGCTCCCCAAGCCTTCCCTTCACAGCAAACATGAGCTGAGACTGTGAGACCAGCTGCCTGGCTCGGCCCTTATGGCTGAGCCTTCTTTGTGCCTAATGGTTAGACCTTACCTGCTGAAATCCTTGTTGTAAACATCTGAGTGCTTTCTGCTTTCTAGGATAACTGCCCCAATCTGCCCAACTCTGGGCAGGAAGACTATGATAAAGATGGGATTGGTGATGCCTGTGACAGTGATGATGATGACGATGGAATTCCTGATGACCGGGTAAGGAACAGCCTTAGAATGGAGCTCTCCCACTCCCCTTCCTGAAGCTGGGCTCTAGATTCTGACCTTAACCTTAGGAGGCCTGGAAGAGATTGCTGGTGCTGACAGCTATCCTGGAAGCCTTTAGATAGGCAAAACTGCAGACAGACTCTCTGCAGCTGGCTGAGCTTTGCAAGTAAATCTTCACTTCTCAGCCCGTCCCACACTCATGCAAGCAGCAGAGTTGAGATGGAAATGCTCCAGCTGGTTCCCTGCCTCTTGTTCCTCCCTTCGTAGCAGTACAAGCATGAGCAGGATCTGGTTAAAGCTTTCACCTGACTGTTTAAAGCCTGGCTTCCCTTGCTTTTGCAGGACAACTGTCCCTTCATCTACAACCCCCAGCAGTATGACTATGACAGGGATGAGGTTGGTGACCGCTGCGATAACTGCCCCTACAACCACAACCCTGATCAGACTGACACTGACAACAATGGGGAAGGAGATGCCTGTGCAGTGGACATTGATGGGGATGGTAGGTGGCTTCTAAGCACTCCTTTAAATGGGTTTGTAATCAGTTGGATCAAACAAACCATGGATTTAATCCCTGATCATACAAAAGCTCTCCTCTGGTGGTTCCAGGCCATGAAGGCTGCTGAACATTAGTTACAGCTAATGGTCATTCGTTGTGAAACAGCCCTCTGGGCTCAGCTCAATGCCAGCTCCAGCCTGCAGGCAGTAGGAGCAGAGTGTTGGCAGAGCTGGTGGTCAGGTGTCAGAGCCTTCAAAATGCTTTTCAAAAATACACCAAGTATGTAGTGGCTTTACCCAGTCCTTTGCAGCACTTAGACATCTGTCTTCATGCACTCTCCTTGCTGTTACAGGAGTCCTCAACGAAAGGGACAACTGCCAGTACGTCTACAACGTAGACCAGAGGGACACAGACCTGGATGGTGTTGGAGATCAGTGTGACAACTGTCCTCTGGAACACAACCCTGACCAGGTAGGGGATTTGCACCACAGAAATAGACTGGCATCAGAAAAACTCCCTGGGGCATCATGTAGCCTAGAAAGCACTGGAACAAGTTAAGCTTTACTTGGCCTTGTCAGGAATCACTGACTTGCAAAGGATGCCTTCATCAAGTGAGAAGCCCCTGCAGCTCAGGCAGCTGCTAGGAGTTTCCTGGAAAGTAACTCCAGTGAGGGTCTGAGACTACTGCAGGTACTCATCTCCCAAACTTTGCTCACGTTTGTGGTGATTCCCTTAGTGAGGTTATCCAGTTCTTAGCATGGCATGAAATCTAGGTGTGTAGGAAGTACCCTTTTGATGAGCCTGTACTCCTGTGTTCACTTAGACTTGTTCTTGATCTTTGCCTTTGAGTTCAAAACAGCTACATTTGAAAAGACCTTTTTCCCCTGGCAGCATGGGTTGCTTTTCTGTAACAAAGGTGCATCCAGGCACTTCCAAAAGTCCCCTTCACAGAAATCTAGGGGGATCCAGCCTCTTGCACAACTGATTGGTTCACATGGCAGAAGGGAGAAGAGAAGCAGATGACCACACTGCTTTCTGCTGCTGTGGATTCAAATGAAAACCAAGGCAACACTAAAGCAGCCCAAGAGCAGTCGGCACAGGCAGCTTTTCAGCTGTATTAGGGTCACTGGATGCTTTCCTGGCTCCTGCCAAAGCAAGCAGAGCTCTCTCCTGGCTGTCCAGACTCCTACTTTTTCTGAGCAGCTGTTTCAACACTTCTTTTTTCCCCTTTCTTAGGAAGACACCGATTCTGACCTCATAGGGGATCAGTGTGACAACAACCAGGACATTGATGAAGATGGCCATCAAAATAACCTTGACAACTGCCCCTATGTGCCCAATGCCAACCAAGCTGACCACGATAAGGACGGAAAAGGCGATGCCTGCGACCATGATGATGACAATGATGGTATCCCTGATGACAAAGACAACTGCAGACTGGTTGCCAACCCAGACCAAGCCGATTCAGATGGTAAGCTGCCCAGGCTCACAGTGATGTTTTAAGAACACTTTCCAGTACTCTGGGTTTTTCCTAACCCCCTGCCCACTATTTAGAGTCTGTGCTGTTTAGTGCACCCCAAGAGGAAGGAGCAGTGTAAAGGTGACCATGTATCCAACTTACTCCTAAGTCACCGGCAGGCTGGAGTGCAAGGGCTACCCCGTGAGGAGTAGCTGTTGTACTGCCAGCTGTGGTGTCTGCCAGCAGTGCCTTGGTAGTCACAGATCTGCAGTTGGGATTTCAAGCCCAAGCTGTACAGCAGGGGTGAGGTAACGGTGACATTACTTGTGCCCTGCAGGCGATGGACGTGGGGATGCTTGCAAAGATGACTTTGACCAAGACAGCGTGCCAGACATTGATGACATCTGCCCTGAAAACGTGGACATCAGTGAGACTGACTTCAGGAAGTTTCAGATGATTCCCTTGGATCCCAAAGGAACATCCCAGAACGATCCCAACTGGGTGGTTCGTCACCAGGGCAAAGAGCTGGTTCAGACAGTCAACTGTGACCCTGGCCTTGCTGTTGGTAAGTGCAGATCTTACCTCTAACAGGTTACAGTTTGGGCTTTGCTTGAGGGGGAGGGGAGGAGGAGAACCTGAGAAGCTTCAGGAGTTAATCACGAGAACAGTGCATAAAACTTCCTCCTTGAATGCCCCCTAGGGTTTGATGAATTCAATGCTGTGGACTTCAGTGGCACCTTCTTCATCAACACAGAGAGGGATGATGACTACGCTGGCTTTGTGTTTGGCTACCAGTCTAGCAGTCGTTTCTATGTTGTGATGTGGAAGCAGATCACCCAGTCCTACTGGGACTCTACGCCAACCAAAGCTCAGGGCTACTCGGGTCTCTCCATCAAAGTTGTGAACTCCACCACGGGCCCAGGAGAGCACCTTCGGAATGCTCTGTGGCACACGGGGAACACCCCCGGGCAGGTAAGAGGGGCGCTCTGATACCCTGCTCTCTGCCACCTGAAACGCTTCCATGGGGGCCATGCAGAGGGGCTTCGTCCTCTTGCAGGGCAATAGCTCTGGCCTTGTCCCTCAGCATGCCAAACACCACAGCAGAGGAGCAGCCTGCGTGCTGCAGACAGGCTCTCCAGCAGCACTGTCAGCAGTTGCCTACTGACATCTCTGCATTGAATTTAAATGCAGTTGATGTCAATAAAAACCACTGAAGGGCCCTAATGACTTGCCCCAAGCCTGTACTAGTCAGAAGGCTGCTGGTCAAGGCACCCATGTCAAAACACTGGCTTTGTGATCAATGCAATGCTCTTCTGTAGGTGAGAACCCTGTGGCATGACCCCCGGCACATAGGCTGGAAAGACTTCACTGCGTACAGGTGGCGGCTGAGCCACAGACCCAAGACTGGCTACATCAGGTGAGCATCAGCCTTCTGCCTGCAGAAATACCACAGGGAGCAGGCATGCCTGTAAAGATGAACCCAAGCAGCTTGTCCAGACGGCTGACCTCCTGTCTCTTTGCAGGGTTGTGATGTATGAAGGGAAGAAAATCATGGCAGACTCAGGACCCATCTATGACAAGACCTACGCTGGGGGCCGGCTAGGGCTGTTTGTGTTCTCTCAAGAAATGGTCTTCTTCTCAGATCTGAAATATGAATGCAGAGGTAAGGAACCCCTGGACTGTAAAATCCTTTGTTCAAGAACGCTGCTCTCAATAAACCAGAGAAGCAGAGCTAAGGGCAGGGGAGAGGGAGGTTCTCCCATGATGTTTTATGGCTCGGTCTCTCAGTTCTGCAGGCAGAACCAGGACACCTTGGTAAGCTCTCTAGTTAAGCACTTAAGTGTGTAAAATCTGTGTTGCTGTCCTGTGATTTCAAAGTGTCAGAACTCCTCGTTAACTTCTGGGTATGAACAATCTAGAATCTCCCTTGAAAATGCTGACTGGACTGAATCAGCACAGCTGACAAAGTCCAAGGTGAAAATGCCAAGCGCTCACTTTGGCTAGCAAGGGAGGAGTGTCAGACATGCAACATCCTAACTTGCTTCAAGGCAAGCAGAGAAGGCTGTCCATGTATGGGACTCCCAGTGCAGAGGAGTTAGGTGCATGAGACCAGTGCCAGGTGCCCTGAGCCTTCCTGGGTTGTGACCTCGGTCTGTAATGGTTACACAGAGCAGATGCTGAAGTCCCAGTACCTGAGCACTTAAGTTTTTATTGCTGTGGTCTTCACAAATGTCTCCAGGGATCAGTGTTGTAGACATAACCATGCATAATACACAGAAATGGTTGACTACCTCACTTTCTGCCCACAGATCCATAGTCAGCAGGCTACTGGATCCAGAGACTCTTTAAAACTGCTGGTATTGCACCTTCTGAAACGGTTAGCCTTACGGACCCTGGGACCAGTGTATTATTCCTTCCTGTCTCCTTTCTGTGCAAATGTGGACTCAAACACATCATCTGCCTCAAGAGATTGCTTTTGAGAACGAGAGTGAAAACCTACTTAGTACCTGACCTCTGCTGAAGGGGAAGGAAGCAAGTGTGTCTTGCAGCTGAGAATTCTTCCCTGGACAAGCACACTGCCTTCAGCAGGAAAGACATTTGGTTGCTGTTCAGCACAGTGCAGTGTCACTGCCTCCAAATGGAGGTCCCATGGAGCAGCATCTTCAAAGAACATCTTTGGATGTGCTGTGGACTACTTAACTGAAGACCTTTCATTGTGTGGGGACAAGGGTTTGGGTGGGAGGTTTTTGTTTTCTTTGTGGGGGAGAGGAATTGTTTTTTAACAGCTGTGCTACCTTGGTTTACATCCCTTTGACTTGGAGAAACTCTTGTTCTGTCTGCTTTTCAGATGAAGACTTAGCCTTTAGTTGTGGTGAGCTAGATCAGCTGCTGTGTTGCACAGGACAAAACAGATCTCCTAAGGTGGGAAGGGGAAGGAGGATTGAAGACTGGCACACTGGATCACACTAGCTTTGGGAGAACTGGGGTTCACAGCTTGGTTCTGGTTTTGCTGATCAGATGCAGATCTCTCACCTTTGTTAATGTTCTGTTCAGCTCTGGTGCCATCTGGGCTAGCACTGTGCTGTCCTGAGAAGCTCAGCACATGCTTCACTTTTTATGGTTAAAAAGGCACAAAATTGATCTACACATTCCTCCTCTACATGCCAGAGATGCTTTAAACCCCTCACTTCTTTGGAGGGGAAGCAGCCTATAGGTAAAATGCTGCCCTTGTAAAATATTTATTTTTACCTGTCCTTCACAGTTTCATGCCTGAGGGGTTCTTGATCCAAACAAGTGCGTCAGGACTATCCACCTGCTCCTTGTTACCAGTCTGCAGGACTGGAAGAGTGTAAATACTGACTATTTATTGACTAGAGGACTCTTAGCTGAGAAAAAACAGCCTTGTCTGGAGAAGACAGTGGTGATCTGTTGGTGTTGCCACAAAGGCTCCCAGGCACAGGGAAGAGTGGCAGGGTGGGGAGTGAGAGGTTTGGATTTCTCAGTCTGAGCTCAATGTTGGCTTTGCCTTTCTCTGTGCAGGGCAGCTAGCAGCCTGGCAGGTGACTGCTCTGCAGTGCTGCAAGGCAAGTCCCTTTAGATGGTAGCAGTTCCTGTCTCACCCATAGCACTAGAGATGAGGGGATGGCACACAGCCTCTGAGTGGTGCTTCTGTGCTGGGAAAGGCCTGCAGTGCTTTGCCACCACAGCACCTGCCCTGAGGAGATGGCAGAGAGGGGCACAATGACTGCAGTCAGCCACCATGCAGGCTGTTTGTGCTGCTGCACACTGGTTATTGTGACCAGTGCTGTGCAGCTACAAAAGAAGGAATTCTTCCTGGACTAAACAATTCCAGGAGCCCTCTGCAGCAGAGGGAGAGGGCTTGGTGCACATGACAAGGCTTTTCCCCAGCAGAAGGGACAGCATCCTTCATGACTTCTCTCTTCAAACAAGGAAAAGAACTGAAGGCGGTGAAAGTTTTACATACAAATATTACCTCATTGTTGTGTGGCTGAGAAAAACCTTTGGAGTAAGCAGAGTTCAAAAGTCTAACAAACTAAAGCTACTGTAGTACTAAAAAGTTAATGCTGTACATAGTCAACAGTTCTTTGCAGAAAAAGTCTTCCCAGTAAGGAAATGGCATTGGGGAAAGCAAATGTCCAAATCGATCTCTGATGTTGTTCTTTCTCTCCTCATCGTGCCTCCCCGTGCTGGTGTCTCTAAGTTATTGTTGTTCTTGCCATGGCACAGTTAACCACCTCCTGGTGTAGATTTGCTATTTAAATAATTTATCAGGGCCTGCTCCCTCTAGCCTTAGTGTTTCTATTTTTATAAGATGTTTGCACACTGACCTGAAGAGTTCTTTGTTGGTTTTGCTTCCCCCTCCTGATGTTTTTTGCTGGCATCCTTTTCTGAGGTACCTTTTGTAAACACTTTTAACCATTCTCCATGTTACAGTTGTGTACATCGTCACCTACAGACCAATAAACCATCAAGGACACTTACCTTTACACCTCTGGGCTCTGCTTCTTTCTTCATGCTTTACAACACCTCTCTGGATGCTTCAGCTGCTTGGTGTCACACTTGGCTTCTGAGAATGTCCTCTGCCTTCTTGAGAGTGAAACTGACAGGGGCCTGCCCCTGAGCTCTCCTGCCTGTTCTCACAGCTTGTCCCCCTGAAGGCACTTCTGCAGGGCAGCAGCATGGGCAGCTGGCAAGCTTGAGCCATGCTGCCCTCCATGTGGCCACAAGCAACACGCTGAGTGACTCCCCAGCCAGGCCTCTCCCTAATATTTCTTTCCCAGGGCAGGAGGCAGCACCATGGCAGGGCCAGATCAATATCCATTACCACCTGCTGGTGTGGTACTGCATAGGAAAAGTGTGAGAACCCCACAAGACAGTAGTCAGGGGCTCCTGCTGCTACACCAAATTGTTCCTCACATCTCCTTTTCCTCAGCATTGGTCCTGTGCTCTGAAGTGTTTTCCTATCACTATGTTTCTGAGGACAGTCTTTGGTATTTTTCCTTATTCCCACTGCAAACAAGTAGAAGCAAAAGAGTACCTGGCCTGTTGCTTCCAGAACATGAGTGGCTGCTGCCTTTGTGCCCCCACCTGCTGCTGTCTTGTTCTGCTGTGGGAGTGCTTCCAGAGTCACCTGTCTGAGCTCACCTGGGGCTGCTGTACCCAGGCTCCTGCAGTTCTGGTCCCAAACTCTCATCAAGCCTCCCAGGGGCACCATGAAGTGTGAGAACTACAAAGAAACAAAGCAAGTTCCCAGCTGGAGAAATCTCTCTGCTGTACTTGCAGGAAGGACAAGAGGCCCTGGCTGAGGCAAGCTCCTCAACTGCCTGAATTCACAGACAGACACAGGCTCCAGAGGAGAACTGCTGCTGTGGGCAAAGCCATCAGCCTTGCCAGCCCAGTGACCCTGCCTGAGCCCCAGCCAAACTTTCCTCTTAGTTATTGCCTGCATCGGTGTAGCTTCTGTCAGAGTGGTATCTGACTCGGGGTTGAGACAGGGCTTAGAGCAACAAAGCCAGGCCTTGTGTTAACCACCCCCTCTCTGGTGGCTTGGGCAGTGTGAGCACTGTGGAGCAAAAGGAAGAGCTGTAGCTGAGCTAAGCCAGGCCTTTGCTAACTAACCAGGGAAAGAAGTGGCAAAGGAAAGGTGAACAGCAAGAGCGTGGAAAATGACCACAAGCCACAGAGCAAAAACTCCATAGGTGAAGCCTGTGGGAAATTGGCTGTTGCCAGCTCCCTGGAGAGTGGGACACAGAACCTCTCATCTTGTCCAAGAGAGAAAGAACGGGTCCAGGCAGCTGTGTGATACTTAAGTGCAGTTAGGACAGGACAAGGAGAACTCATTACAGAAAAGTGCTGGGCAGGCAATGTCATAAAGGTAAAATCTTCCCTAGGAAACCCACCAGATGAATGAGGCAGGAGTCACAGAGGAGCCCTGGACTGTCACATCAGACAAGTCCCTGGTAGCATAGCCATGACCAGTCTGCAGCTTTGGAACTGCTCTCACCTCCAGACTCTGCCAGCACAGGCAGCACCTAAGGAGCTGGAGTGAGTGCTGCTGAGCTGCCTCCTTTGGTGACCCCCTCGCAAACAGGAGTAGAGAGAGACCGTTTTGGTGTTACTGTAAAATGGGGGTAGGATGCCTTGGGCAATGCCCTTCCCACCAAAACTATGCATACCACAGACACAAAGCAGGCAGCAGACAGCCCAGGGCACGGAGCAGCATTTCCACAAGCAGCTGGCACATTTCCAAGTGGGGAAAATAAAGCTCTAACTGCAGCCTGCTGGCCTGCAAACCGAAATGCTTCCTGCAGCGTGGCACTCCAGACATCCACAGGCATTGGGTGTGGGTTTGCTGGGGGGGTCTCTGCAGAACAGATCAGGTGCTGCACAGGGAGCTGTTTCACAGAGACTTCAGTGACAGGGAGCCCTTCACTCTGGCTGCTGCAGCTGGGGTGCAGCCAGCCCCTCAGTGAAACGTGTAATTGCATAACTGCAGCTTCCAGCAGCCGTGGGATCCAAGCATCAATTCTCTGTGTACAAAGGAAACCATTTCCCTGCCCTCTACATCTCACTACAAATAACAGAGCAATTAGTTCTCACTACAATAACAGAGCAAATGCATCTGGAAAGAAGGCAAAAAAGAGTATTATTTTTCCTAGAGTTCAAAATCCTTCCTAATTTAACAACTTTCCAAGCAACTGCCAAGCCACCTTGTCTGCTGTGTCCAACCTGCAGGCTGGGACATTCCCAGGCAGGAGGAAGCACCCTTGGGACTGTAGCAAAGTTTGCACCCAAAAAGAAGAGAAAGAGATCTCCTCCTCATTTCTAAGCAGCACAAGATAGAGAAGAGCTGTGCTTCCACAGGCTGTGCTGGAGTTTTTGCTAGGAAAAATGGAGTTTGAACAAAATGTTAAAATCTTTATACTGCTGAAATTACAGAGTGTGAGCTGCAAACAGCAGCCTCTCACTTACCCCTCTCTGATGTGGAGGTAAAACTGCAGCTCTCCCAGCAGCTGAATTGCTGGCATACTGTGTCACACTCCTAGGCTAGTGCTTGCTGCTCTGGGGACATTTCTAAGCAGCCCTTTCCCCTCTGGTCTGCACAGCAGGTCATTCCTGCACAGCCTGGTTTCACTCTGCTCAGCAGGGACACTGGCTCTGCAGGAGCTCTCCTGGGGAAGTGAGGGAGAGAAAGCATCAGCGAGCATGCACCAGAGAGCCAGAGAGCAGCCCTTGCCTGCCTGCACAAAGCTTTTAGCTGAGCAGCTTTCCAGGGCCCTTACCACCTCTTTTTCTTTCCTTCTTTCCCCATGAAGAAACTGGAAGTGTTTTCACCCCTTGCTAGAATTACTTCCATTTAAACTTGCCACAGGGACATAGAAGAGTAACTTCACTCCTACCAGTGCTGTCCATAGTCAACAAACTTGTCTCCTGGTTTGCTTAGTCTGAAAAGGCAAAGGCTCACAACTGCTCTAACCCTGCCCGACCACTGCAGAGCTGGACTCAGCTTCTGCTAGCAGTGCAGCACTCTGAAATGAACAGCACAGCTCTTTCAATCACCCTGCTCAAAGCTCTGTATTTTGGTGTGTTCTATGTTATGTATAGGAAATCAATATTCATCATTTATCTGTACTTACATCTACAGACTCAAGGCTGATGCCGGGGATGGAATCCCCTTACTCTCCCCTGTCAGAGGGTCACTTGACAAATCAGTCTCCTGTGCTCTGCTGTGCTTTGGGATGAAGTGAGCTAGGAAAGAGGGGAAAGCAGGTGGTGATCAGGACCTTTCAGCAACACCCCTGCTGAAGGAAGGGGTGCTCTGGAAACCCTGCTTCCAAACGCTGAGTTAGGCAGTAGATGAAATCCATTTCAATGTCTCACTCGTCCCTGCTGCATCTCCCCCAGGAGAAGCTGCCACATTCCAGAGCAGCTGAAATTCCAGCGGCCAGCCAGACGCAGGGGTTACTGCAGGTCACAGTGGAGAGACACTGCAAACACAAAGGACAGGCCACGAATCCTCCTGGGCTCAGCTTTCCTTTACCCTGACACTGGAGACGTTTCAGCCAACGACCTTGCCAATGCATCTCATAGCATGTCTGCTGCTCGGGAGCTCAGACCAGCCACCCTGTTTGATCAAACCATTTCTTTCCCACAGGTTTACCTACAACTGGAAATAACTCCAGGAGAGCTCTTTCACCTGGAACACCAAGCAAAAGAAAGTCCTCCCACAGCAGCTCTTAGTTAATAGAATGCAGCAGCACAGGTAAGCATTAGGCTCCTGTGCAGCAGGAGGTGAGCACAGGTAAGCATTAGCCCCCTGGCAGTCCGAGTTTGGATACCAATCCTGCCTGCCTCTGGAAGAGCATCTGAGGAGTGCTGGGTGCTTGCAGCTGGCACTGACTGCAACTGCAGCAGGGTGCTCAGCACACCCCAGTACCCAAACCGACCTAACAGAGCTCCTGTTGGAATACACCCTTGAAGTCAGCAGCTATTCAGCCCTGCCTGTTCATCCCTGAAAGGCCGGATGTGAATAAGGAGTTGTACTCATGGTGCAGCAACAGTGTCATGCTCAGGCAGTGAGAGGCTCTGCCTTCAGCCTGCTAGGAACAGCCTTTTCTCATACCAAAATGTTCCAGAAAAGCAAGAACTCATTAGTGTTTCTCTTCCTAGCTGCTGCAGATACTGTGCACACACAACCTTGAAACAGCACTTCAGAAAACTTCTTCAAGCACTGCCCAAGCACTTCAAGACTGCTCAGGGAAGGACTCTATAAAGCACAAGCTCCACCGAAAATAACTGCACTGTGGCATGATTACAGCCAGTGGAAAGTCCTGCAGGACCTTCTGGAAGTGCTGCTTTGATTGCATTTATGGTAAAGAAGCTACAACCCAGGCTCAGTATGCTAGGGAAAGGCAGGTGAGCTTGGCAAGGCTCCATGGCACGTGCTTGCAGCAATCCTGTGCAGAGCAAGGGTGTTTGCAGACCACCAGCAGCCATGGGGTTGCTGCTGCAAAACAAGTAAAAATGTCAGCAAGTAAGCCACTGAGCCCTGCAGGCTTTGTCCCACACACGGCATGGGCAAAGGTTTGCATGCACCAGACACACAGCTGCACACCTGTGCACATGCACACAGGAGACTCCCAGGAGACCTGATGGAGTGCAAAGGGTTTCTTTTGAATCAGTATCGGATAAGGACAGTTCTGATCACCTCTTCAGGACGAATCAGCTCAATGATGCTAACTCATCCCCTTGGAGTGTCTGAGATCAGGATAATAAACCAGCACAACATCCCCAGAGGAGGCTCAAACACACCCTCAGAAAGCCAGGAGATCGCAGAAGTAAATAATCACTCTCCTTCAGCTTCCTATCTCCACACCACCTGCAACAAGGCATAAACCATGTGCTGGTCTGCTGCAAGAGGGAAGAGCAACACCAGCTGGGGATGCAGCCTCTCCTTAACACGTAGTACAGGCACACCACGCAAAGAAACAAGCGGAGAGCTGGAAAGGAGCCCTGACTGCCTGGCACAGCTGACCAGCACCAGCCTGGCCATGCCTCTGTGTGGGTAACTCTGGCCTCTCTTCACCCCAGCAGACATCACTGCTGCTCATCTGCACGTGCCCCTGGTGTAGATTTCTGCTTCTTTAAAGGCAGCAGGCAAGGTGAGAGCCTCCTGCAGTGCATGTAGGTAGGTCTGAGGTCTGTTAGTAAGGATGCTTCACCCAAAGCACACACCATGCATGGCAGTAACTCCATAGCACAATTCCATAAGGACTGGAAACCCCAAGTTCTGCTGAAGCACAGCTCTGCTTGCACAGCACCACGCACTTTACAACAGGCTGGCTGCAGAGGATTCTGCACAGCTGAAATGTCCTTTAGGGTTGAGGATCAAGTACAAAAATGTCCCTTACAGATGACACCTGACACTTCTCACACCTTCATTTGCAGACCTGTTGGCCTTCAGCTGGCCTCCACTGGGATCCACAGCAGCACAGCTCCTCGTGCCTGACCTGCCAGCAGGTGCACGCAGGGAGGGCATGAGGCAGCTTTACAACCCTGCTGAACAGCACAGCCTCTTGCTTGGGGCCAGGAACAACTGCTCAAGGCAGAACTGAGTCACCTTTGCAGGAAACATCGGTTCCAGGGAAAGGCACCAAGGCTTCTGTCTCATGCTGCTCATTTCCTTGTAAGCAGCACCTTGAGAGAAGCCATAAGACTGGGCTGGTGCCAAGCAAATGCTGACCTTGGATGTAATATTAACTGAATGCAATAAATCTCAGTGCACTTGAACTGAGCTTATGGATAACAGCAAAATACTCAGCACTAGCATAGAGAAAATTACAAACCTCTGCTGTGGGCTTTATTTTGCACTTCCTTTTACCATGGCCAAAGACCACCTACTCTTGCCAGCTCTGGGAAGTCAGGCAAGGCTCCGAGCCCAGTGAGGTTACAACAGCTGTGATCATACCCCAGGCTTTCTCTCCAGGGAAAAGGGAAAGATTTGGAGACCGAGGATTCAGAACACTTCTCCCCCCTCACAAACAAAAAGGGGCAAAATGCTCATCAAGCCAAGCTGCTTATTGGCCACGTGGAACCTGCCTCAGCCACTGCTGAGGACAGAGGCTGGAGGCAGCCCCCTGCCCGGCTCTGGCACAGCACCTGGCCGTGACTCAGAGACGCTGGAATGATGATGTGAGAAATGGCAACACCTTCACTTTAAAGGCTTCCACCAGGAGAGGTCCCCCATGGGAACTGACTTAAGGGCTGAAATCTCTCTTCCTAGTGCAAGGAAATCATCTCATGGTGACAGTGTCTACTGCAATAGGCATCAACACTTCCCCTGCCCACTGCAGTGTCTGGGGTTTGGCTTAGGCTAACAGATCTCAAAATACACCAATGAAGAGAGGTGGGAGCTGGGGTGAGTCACACTTGACTCTGACAGTGCTGCATCTGCTCAGACCAAAGGAGAACTTCAGTTCCTGTGAAGGCAGCAAGTTCAACCTGAGTTCTTCTCACTGGTGTTTGCTGAAGACCAGAGGAGTAGAAGGGGCTTAGGTGAGTCCTGCAGGAGATCAGGTTGCCCCTGGTGGAGGTGGCTCTCTGTGATGTTCCCCATCACCACCACTGGCACCCTGCTCTCCTCTGGGGCAAACCACTGCCTTCTGCCCTTCCTCCACCCTTCTGATGCTTGCATCTGTGTGAAGAGCACAGCTGGCAAGGGAAGTGTGAGGAAAACTAACCTATTCTAAAAGCAACAGCAGCAGACACTAAGCAAACCCAACCAAGTCCCCCAAACCAGAATCCTTTTCAAATAGAGGGAGAGGGAAGGTCGATTTTGTTGCTGGTTGAAGTCTAATCTTTTGCTGACCTTAAAGTAATTTTCAGAAATGCCAGAAATGGACAGAATTCCCCAGGAGTTCCGGGCTGCACAGACATTCTCTTGCCTCCATTCTCTTTGGTGTCCCCCTGTGTAAGTCTGAATGCTCTGCAGGCAAGTTCCTGCTGCTGATAGCCTCTCTCATGGCTGCTCCATACTGCTGGGGCTACCTCACTGGGGGTTTGTGTCAGCTCCTGTACCAACTACCAGGAGAGTATTTGCTCTGACAGAGCAGGGAAGATGACTTTCTACTACTAGAAAGATAATCCATGTGTGCTGTCAACACAGCTGACAGAGTTAATCACCAGCAATATTACACTCCATAAGAGCCCCAGTCTGGCAGGGAGTGAAGTCAGGGCAGGAATTCTAATAACCATCCTCTGCTTTTGTGTCTCCTGCTTTGGGCACCCTTTGATGCCTTCCGAAGGCACATCCTTGCCCCACTGTAACAATCAGGGCAATGCCGGTGCATACTTCTGGTGAGAACTGGCTTGGGCTTTCTCACTGCAGTCAAAAACCCATTCTAAAGGGCTGTTAGGAGTCTCACCTCCCCTGGTCTGCAGTGGTATGCTGGGAATGTCAGCCCCTGTGCAGGGCTCATTGTTCCTGCTGATGCACTACAATGGCTCACCCAAGAAAGGAGGTTTCTCCAACCTTTTGCTGTTGAGTGCCCTTGACATAAAGTAATCTTCAGCAATGCTCTTATTGCCCATCTTCTGTAAACCTCCCAAGTCATCGGGATCCCCTCTTTGGGCCAGTGAAGCCTTTGGTAAGTGCCTATCAGGCAGCGCTTTGCTGCGACAGCAGCCAGGGGGTTCCCTCTGCATTAACACACGAGCTTTTGTCTTCAAGTCCAGCCTCTTCCCGAGCCAGTAACATCCTACAATATGGTCTTCAACTAAGTTTTTGGAAGGAGTAGATGTGGAGTGAAGAGTCCTGACTCGTGTGACAAGGGGGACTGAACCCAAGAGAAAGAGATTCCTGAGACTTTGGCATGGTAACGTTGCTTATTGTTCTCCCAGGCTGCACACATTCCTCCAGAAGGGTCTTAAGCTGCTCTTCAGAGAGGCCCTGTTTGTTCTTCAGTCTGAAATGAAAAGGCCAAGAATTTCTTCTGTCAAAATGTAATTAATGAAAGGCAGTGCCATGAAACGGCCGGGGAGGGGAAGCAGCAGAGCTCTTCGGCTGCTGTCAGCGATGCTCAGCTCAGACTCCCCTTAAACGCACAGTGACATCATTACATCACCTAAATGCACATCCTCACCAGGCTCTAGACAGATCAGTGCTGAAACTGAGCTAGGAGGGAAGTCTGATGCGCACAAGGGACTGCGAGCCCTTTGGTTTGGCCTGGCCTTCCGCTGGCTGTCGCTGGTATTTGGTTCCCAAGGCCTGCAGCTCTTGGCGCATCCAATCCCCTCTTGAACAGCTCCAGGGACGGTGACTCCACCACCTCCCTGGGCAGCACATTCCAAGGGCTAACAACTCTCTCTGTGAAGAACTTTCTCTTCACCTCGAGTCTAAACTTCCCTGGCCCTTACCTGACCTTTCTTAAGCTTTGCTGTTAAAGGCAATGACTGACAGCAGCTGGGGGTGGCAGAGAACAGCAAAGGGCATTTCCTCAGAGAGCTCTGCAGTGAGAAGTTACCTCCAGCCTTTACACTCCTTAATGTTCCTGGCATCAGAGGAGCACAGCATTCCTGACAGCTGGGAGACACTGGATCTTGCTTCTCCCATGCTTCCCCAGGATCAGTGGCACAGCCTGAGGGACACACTGGATCTTGCCCTCCCTGTCAATAATTTAACTCCTCTACAGGAGAAATACTCCAAGGTGTTTCTTTAAAACACAAAGACATAACATTAAGGTGATTCAAAATGCAGCAGCCCACTAGAGGATGGAGCCTAAGCTGTTAGGTCTGGTTCCCATTAGGAACTGGAAAACCTTTTAATTGTTCTGGCTAATTTTTAATAGGAGCCTGAGTCCTATTCACTTCCTAGGCCCTGGACTGCTAATGATCCAAAAAACTAATTCCTAGCCAGGGGTTTAGGAGTCTGCTAATGACCTTTACTGTTTATGTGTGGCTAGTTTTCACACACTTGTGGCCCTTCCCTGACTGAAGATTTCTTGTTCCTTGCTGAATTGCTCAGTGCCATGGGGCTAGAGAGGAAACCTTACTGCATGTGGCAGGAATGCAAACCTGCAGGCTGCTGTGGACAGAGCTGCTGTGACTCTGGGCTTGCAGGCTCCAAGCTTCAGGCTTGTTTCCACATCTACCCAGTAATGCAAACAGTGACACTGAAAGGCCTGGCTGACTGGAGTGCAGCATGGGGAGAAAGTTAACAAGTCAGCATTGTTTCTAATTACAGCAAATAATCATCAAGTGCCACCCAGCAAATGAAGGAGCACCAGGGAGGACTACCCAAGGACTCACGCAGCTGGTGCCTACAGACAAGAGTGTTCTGGTGCCTAAGCAGCTCCCATCACCCTTTATTTGCTTGGCACAACCGCCTTGTGTGCTCTCACTTACACTTTACTGATGTGCAGGGCTGAAGTGACTGTTCTAAGAGTATAATGATCCATTCAGACAGCATTCAGATGGCTGACAGAGCACAGGAGAGCCTGGTAGGCTTTAGATGGTTCATGACCTGGTTAATAGTTTCTAACATGGCTCTTTTCTGCCTTGCAAAGGCAATCTTTGCCTTCTGTCCCCATGTTCCTCAACTACACATGCCCCATCAGCTCCCAGGCACTGAGCACTTGTCTGTGAGCAGCAGGGTCAGCGCTGCTGGGCAGTGGCACTGATGTGCTGCACCCCAGACAGAACACACCACGGCAGGCTGAACGAGCTCCTGGTGATGGCCTGACAGCCCAAAGCCCCTTGGCACCACCAACTCAGGGCTGGTGTCCAAAACTTGAAAGCAAAGTAATTTAAGTGATGGGAACATGTCCCTATGAGATCAAAATGGATTAACCCCAGCAGGCAGCTCAGCACCACACAGCTGCTTGCTTGCTCCCTACACCAGTGGGAAAGGAAGAGTAAAAGCAATAAAACCTGTGGATCAAAGTGAAAAGTGTTTATTAAGCTAAGGTGAAGGGAAAGAAGAGAAGAGAAAGGAAACACCAAGTGATGCAAAGGCAATCACTCATCATCTCCCATGGGTAGCCCAATGCCCACACCCAAAGCTGCACAGATCCTGATGCAAACACCCCCAGAGCTGCACAGATCCTGATGGAAACATCCCCAGAGCTGCACAGATCCAGAGCTGCACACATCCCCTTGATCTAAAAGCCAAACTCTGAGAAAAGGCTCTGAGTGAAATCACTCTGAATTTAAACCCCATCTACCAGCAGGATGCCAGCAGCTGTTTTGCATGAAGCCAGCTCTTCTTCTGAGTTAACGTCAAGTTAACTCAGTGTTGAGCTCACCTACTCTCCTGCAGGTGCAGACAGACACCTAACCATTGGGCTCTGGGCGAGTCCCAGGGTGATTTTTTTCTCAACTTGCTAAAATCTTCCTACCTCAATGTCTAGCTCCCTGGGTCTAGAGCACTTGGTTTCCTGCACTGTCAGGTACCTGGGTTAGAAAGCAAGCTGCTTTGAACTGAGCACACTGAGTGTGTGCCCAACCAGAAGACACCGACTCCCGAGCTGGGGCTCACAGCCCATCAGGCTGAAGCAGGTTTCCCTTTCCCAGCCTCTGCTGGAGAAGCAGAACTTCTCCAATTCCTGCTATTTAGCATTCAAAACCAGTTTCCTAAACATCCTGCTTTGTGTTTTTAACTGTTTGTTATTAAGCATTTAACAGATTTCATTTCATTCCATGGAAAGATCTTCCTTGAATATTATTAAGCTGTGGCTTTAATTTCCAGCAAAGCCAGCAGAGCAGACAAGAATGCCTTGATGTGGCTGCAGCTGTTTTCTGTTACAAACACCCAGCTCTCTTTCTTTGGGTTTTGTTTGGGGGGGTTTTGGTGGTGGTGGTTGGTTTTTGGTGCTGAGGTTTTGTGTGCTTTTGATGGATTGATTGTTTTTGTTGTTGGCTTTAATTTACCCAAGAGCTAGAGCTAGTGTAGCATAGTGGTGGTGCAGTATCTTCTTACAGCAGCTTTAAAACTCTGGAACAGTGTTTTGAGCTGTGAAGGATGCTTGCAGGTCCTGTACTCTGTTGGGGAACAGAAGATGCAAACAGAAACAAAACTGAGCACACTGAGGTTGGTTTGTTCATAATGTAAGAAACTTCACTGTGAGTGCTGAAGCAGCAGTAGAGCTACCAACATGCCTCCAGCCAGAGAGGGGGAAAACAGGGAACCACAGGGCAGGACCTAGATGAGCTGCATGGTTAGGTGCAGTCCAGCCTCACTGGAACCACGAGGACTGGTTCCAGGGGAGCAGTGAGCCATAAAGACTCATCAAAAGCAACTACAGACAGAGGCTTCAGAAAGGACAAAGCAACACTCTGTGTATTCCAGGAATTCAGACCACAGCTCCTGATATTCCTTAGGTCCTTTTGAAGTTACTCTTTACCTGTCCCTGTGTATCACCAGCACCAGGCAGCTCTGAATGCTGTTTTCTCTTAAAGAGATGTATGCACAGGGCAAGCCTGGAGACCAAAAAGCTCTCTCCCAACAGCAGAAGGAAGTTCTGCTGTGAGCGGAATAAGCATCTAGAGAAAGTTGCAGTGTTCCCTGGTTCAGTACCACAGGTCATGGCCAACCTGTTCCTGAAGCAGAAAGCACACACTGGCTTTGCTGAAGGGGGTTATTAGAGAGGCTTTGACTCTGGATTAGCTGCAGATGCCAGGAGCCTCTCCTTGGTTCACATTCCTGCCCCTCAAACCAAGCGACTCAGCCGAGCGCTCATGGCAGCTGTAATTCCCCAGGCTCCTCATGGATGGCAGAGACACAGGCACCACAGACTGGCACCCCAGCCAGCTCAAACTCAGACAGAACACTCAGAACTGTGCTTACAAACTCCTGCTTTTAACCTGAAGCCTTTCTGACAACACACCTCCAAGGATACAACACTTTTGATCAGGACAACAGGAAGAAGCAGAGGCCAGCACGACAACAGACCTCTGCTAAGTGACAGAATCAATAAGGTTGGAAAAGGCCTCAGCGATCGTCGAGTCCAAGCTGTCACCCAACACCTCATGACTACTAGACCATGGCACCAAGTGCCACATCCAATCCCCTCTTGAACACCTCCAGGGACGGGGACTCCACCACCTCCCTGGGCAGCACATTCCAATGGCTAATGACTCTCTCTGTGAAGAACTTTCTCCTCACCTCCAGCCTAAACCTCCCCTGGCACAGCTCGAGACTGTGTCCTCTTGTTCTGGTGCTGGTTGCCTGGGAGAAGAGACCAACCCCCTGCTGGCTACAACCACAGAGGCTCAGCAGAAGGCACCACAAGGCAGTGCTTTCCTGAAACTTGTTTCTGGGAGGTGTGGAAGCACAGGAGTGCAGAGACACGTGCTTTGAAAGGACAAGCCCCAGGGTGTATCACACTGGCTTAGCTTGGCTGTTCATCCCTAGAAGAGCATGTGCAGCACTGCCCTGACCTGGGAAACACAAGCACTCCCAACACTGAGAGCCAGGACACCTCCACAAACACCAGGCCTGGCACATCCGAGTGTGAGGTGTCCCTGCCCATGGCAGGGGGGTTGGAGCTGGATGATCCTTGAGGTCCCTTCCAGCTCTGACAACTCTGTGATTCTGTGAGTGCAGTTATGGCACTGTAACATCTAGAGCTTTAACAGCAGCAAAAATGACACAGCTTGTGGGGAAAAGAGAGAGAAGCTGGCAATACTTGTGATCTGCAGAGATGGAATCCTGCCTCACAACAGCAGGGCTATTAACTCTGTGTAAGAAAACAAATGGCTTGGAGGTCCCTTCCAAACTAACCCATGGCTTGAGTCTATGATCCTGCTCACTTCAGAGACAGGAGGGAAGCTGTAGGCCTCTGGGTAGGTACCACATTGTGGCAGTCCACATTTCCCTCCTTCCACTTGTTTCCTGGTAAACCCATGCCTGGTCAATGAGAGAGGGCTCTGTGTTGGCACCTGGGGACAACAAGAGCGCTGCAGAGGTCACACAAGCACACGGGGCAGGCTCCTCTGCACCCGAGAGAGTGCCACCAGCCCAGTGCCAGGTCTGCAGGGAGCCAGACAGCCCAGACTGCAGGTGCTCAGCATCAGCACAGCAGCTTCCCTGTACCAGTGGCACAAGTAGTTATGCTCAAGTAGACAGAAATCTAAAGGCTTTATGGCCAAAAGGCTCAGGGTTTAGCAAAGAAGGTCTTGGTGACAATGGAATGGAATGGAATAGACCTTCAAGATCATTGAGTCCAACCTATCATCCACCACTACCTAATCAACTAACCCATGGCACCAAGCACCCCATCAAGTCTCCTCCTGAACACCTCCAGTGACGGTGACTCCACCACCTCCAGCCCATTCCAGCGCGTTCCAGAACATTCCAGTGGCTGAGTTTTGCACCCCTGTTGTGCAGAAGATGCTGATACACAAAATGTAATTCAAAGCAGCTGGCAAACACTGATTCAAATACATTCTGCTTGTAGGGACATTAGTACAATTCTGGGCACAAAGAAACCATCCCCAAGCTGTGAAGTGCTGCAGCTGAGCGGGACGTGGATGCTCTGTCGCATGAGATGCACAACTGCTCTAGGAGCAGCTGAACCAGGTGTGCTTGCGAAGCTCAGGACAGTGGCATTTGTACTAAGTGCTGCACAGCATGGCACAAAGAGGACAACAGGTCTGGTACTTCCCCTAGCAACAGGAAGGAAAGCACCCAAAGCCTCCCCTGCACCAGCAGGGTTCTGTAGGTTCAGTCTGCATTTGGAACACAGGTGACTGCTGGAGCTGCAGCCTGCCTTTGGGCCAGGCAGAGTCCAGCTGCCACTCCTGAGACCTGAAAGATGAATTTACAGAAGGTCTTTGTGATCCCATTTCAAGGCCAATGGCTCAGGCACAAAGCACCATGCAGCCCACTTGCTTGGGAGCTTCTTTCCTGCACACTGGAATGCTTTTGGCTGCTTGCTTTGGTATAAAACCAGCCCAAGTCCACAGCTGTGCTTCTGATGAATCCCTGATGACACTGTTGATTTTAGGGGACACTGCACTCCTCTCAGCTATGTGGCATCACAGCTACCAAATCAGCAGGCAACGACACAGCTAAGTGTGCTTCTTCCAGGCAGCTGGCAGAAGTGTGGTGGGTTGACATTTCCCCCCACCATCAACGTTTAAAGGCATAGCCTAAAACTACCACAAGAAGCTACTTATTCACAAGGCTAATTCAGCAGAGAGGTGCTGCTGGAATGCACTGAGACAGGCAGCAGCTCAGGGGGGAGGATCAATGTTTCAGAGTCACAACTTGTTTAGCCAAGGACACTCCCTGCTTAGGGACTAGGAGTATTGAAAACTTCTATGGGAGTTTCAGGACACATGAGCAAATCAGCCAAGTTCAGTGTACCAAGGATGTGACTGAAGCACAGCTCCTACAGCAGCTACCACAGGCTGAAGCACAGCTCCTAGAGCAGCTACCACAGGCTGAAGCACAGCTCCTAGAGCAGCTACCACAGGCTGAAGCACAGCTCCTAGAGCAGCTACCACAGGCTGAAGCACAGCTCCTACAGCAGCTACCACAGGCTGAAGCACAGCTCCTACAGCAGCTACCACAGGCTGAAGCACAGCTCCTAGAGCAGCTACCACAGGCTGAAGCACAGCTCCTAGAGCAGCTACCACAGGCTGAAGCACAGCTCCTACAGCAGCTACCACAGGCTGAAGCACAGCTCCTACAGCAGCTACCACAGGCTGAAGCACAGCTCCTAGAGCAGCTACCACAGGCTGAAGCACAGCTCCTAGAGCAGCTACCACAGGCTGAAGCACAGCTCCTACAGCAGCTACCACAGGCTGAAGCACAGCTCCTACAGCAGCTACCACAGGCTGAACAGACACAGAGATCTGAGAAGACAACATGCAGCAGCAGCTGATAGCATGGCTACCCTGCACCAGAGGCTGCAAGAGCAGTGTGCAGGGAGGCAGGTTCCAAGTATATGACTACAATAGCAACATACCTGACTGTCTATCCTGCTGTTGTTGGACACACACATCTGAGAGCTTGGATGCAGCTGCAGACAGGAAGGACAATGCTGCAGCAGTGCAGCCCCTGCAGTGTGCTAAGTGTGTGCCTACCAGCCTGGCTGGCACACCTGGAGAGCTGCACCTCACTGCTGAGATGGCTTAGCTGTGATGAAGAGAGACATATGATGGTGCTGAGGCACACAGTGACATTCTGTCCCTTCTTCCCCTGTTCACTTAAGAGGGGGAGTGTTAGAGCAGCTTGGTGGGTATGTGGCCTCCAGGCCAGAGCCAAACCACCACACAGACACACCACAAATCCAGGCCTTCTAGAGTTTAAGAATGAATTCTTGTGGCTCTCCCTGGTCTGCCTGGCAGGACACAACCAGCCTGGTTTTGCCTTGTGGAGCCTGTTCAGAGATGTTATTTCTTTATGGTACTCAGTATCACTTGCTACAGAATTCTCCTCATGCATTTGATGCAGTCTGTGCTTTCCCTTCTGCACTACTGGAGATATATTCCTTGTGTGGGCCATTCATCTGTGGTCTAATCCTGGCTGGTGGGAGCCATGGGCTGCAAGCACACATCCTGGTGGGAGCCATGGAGTGCAGCATAAGCAGCGAGGGGAGGGCTGTGGCACCCCTGTGTGGTGTGATCTGGGAGAAGGCAGAAGGCCTTTGTGCTGCATGTTTAGGCAGCATCATTTTGCAGGCACACTGGCTCTGGCTTGGCCTTTCTCACACAGCAGAGCCCAGCTGCAGGGACAGCCGTGCACAGCACTGCACTGCCCCTGCGTCGTGGCTTTACCGAGGACAGACGCTGCCCTCTCAGAAGATCACAGGTGTGAAACAGAGGACTGAGAAAGGACTCCAGCTGTAAATTCAGCTCTTCCATGGCTAGGCAAACGTTTCAACCACCAGACACATGGAGGAATCTGAAGAGCTCTTCCTTGTCTGAACTCAAAACTGTTTCACCCGTGCCTCAGAGCTATGAAGTTCCTCTGAGGTTTAGCTCCTAGGAGAAAGGCAGCGGAGCGGAGCCCATGAAGAACTCCCAGACCTCAGTGAGGGGGAGAGCCCAGACAGCTTTGGGTCTTGGGGTTGGGGTTTTTTGTGCTCTTGTAAATTATCCCTAGGCTGTTTCCAGCTCAGTAAACTGGCTGCTCTGAATATCATTCTAAACCCACATAATCCTCTCCCTGAACTGCAGAGAAAGCCCAGGAATTAACACACATTCACTCACTACAGCCCCAGCTGACCTGCCCGAGGTGGGAGGGCAAAGAGTCAGCTGAGCCACTGCTCCCAGCTTTCTCTCACGATGCTCCTAGGGGCTGCCAGGTAGCAATTTGCACTGTGCTTATCAAACTAACTAACCAAAAGCCAACAACTAAACCTAAAATGAACAAACCAACAAAGTGTCACTAAGGAAAACAAATCCATGATTGGAGTGATTTGAGGCTCTCACCTGCTTGATTTGTACCTCTGTGGAGTGGAGATGAGGCTCTGCAAGTCTGTATGCATGTACCCAGCCCACACCCTGATGAATCCATTTAATCCCTCACTGACTTACTGACGAAGCCAGAAACACCAGGTGGGCACAGGAAGAAGCTGCCAATGGACACAGTGAAAAACCATACAGTACTAAGTCAGGAAGTGAATGCACATACTGCAAATTCCTGCTCTGCAGCATGGGGTAGCCAGTGACATAATTTTAATGAAATCCCAGGATCTGACTCTAGGACATGCAGAGAAATCTGGATCCCTGTATCTCCCCAAACCACAAACCAGAGCCATATGTCCCTGAAATTCACCGTATGGAAAAGATCCACCCTCTCAAAACGCCCAGCAAGAGCAACCAGACTCATCAAAGAGCTCTGATCATTGCTGTTATGAGGAACTGCAGATTTGCTTTTCTCAGGACACAGGGGGAAGAAGTTTACATTAAAACTGTTAAAAGATTACTCTGGGAAAAACAAAACAACCAAGGAGTGGTGGATATTTGTTAATACAACAAAACTAACGAGGTAAGGACTGAAAGGACAGCCTTTCCCTTCTGCAGATGAAGCTCTCTGTTTCTGAGGAGCAGTACTTGCTTGAGAGTTCCAGCAGGAGGGAAGCTTCCAGCCTCCGGACAGCCTCAGAGGCCCCACCGCCTGCCGTCTGCGCAGACAGGGCTGCACAGGGACCCAGAGGGGAGAGGAAGCCTTGCCCTGCTCCCAGCGTCTACACCTGGCTACCATCACAGAGCAGACTCTTGCTTGTCTGAAGCTAGAGCACTGCAGAGAAGGTGCCAAGAGATCTTGAGACAGGGACAGGCAAGGAAATAATAATCCATCTTCCTCTTTCTCTTGCCTTGAAACAAAAGGGAAGCTGCTCCTAAATGTAAGAAAGCTGTGTGGCTGTTCTGCTGCCAATGAAACAAGAGGGGTTTCACCTCTCAGGAGGTCTGCAGTGCCCTTTCCTGCAGCTCAGCTCAGCTCAGCTATCTCAACAACAACAACAAATGTGCTGTTTAAGGGACAAAGCAGTTCAGGCAAAAAGCCTATGTGGAGAGCTGGGAGTTCCTGCATAAAAGCCTTTACACGAGGACAAGGAGACTAATGGGCAAGCTGTGCCCTGGTGTGTGTGCACACAGGGAGGACTCAGACCTACAAGCTTCTTCACACACTGCTGCGCTTCTCTTCATCCAAGTGACTGCAGAACTGAGATGGCTACCAAGACCAAGTACAATTAGAGCCTGAGAAAGGTGAGCACAAAGCAAACACAGAGAAAGCTGCATACTGCCTGCCTTCCCAGGTGAGGAAGCAGAAGCAGCGGCACACCAGGAGTGGTCAATGTGGTACTTGACCAGCAAAGACCTCGTATGGAGAGTCGTCCCACGGTAAGATGACTGGGAGGAGGGCTGACAGTGAGAGGTGCCACCCAGCACACACGTGGGCCTGTCACTCAGCCTCCTCCAATCAGTACTTCATCCTGTTTGGGATCATACACCTCTGCCACCACTTTCTCCTCCCTTCCCTCACCCCAAGCCAGACAGTCCAGGCCAAAGGCCTGCATCCTATTCATCAGCACACATCTTCTAATCTCTGCATACAGGCTGCCTCAGCCTGCAGCCGTGGCCGATTCGTTAGTGCAGCTCACTGAATCCTTTATGGCTCCCTAATCCTGACTGCTATATATCCTACCACGGCCAGCTACCCACAGGGCCCCTGCAGCACGGAGCTGCAGCCGAGGGCAGCCTGCACGTTTCACAGGCCTGCCTGAAAAGAGCATCACCTTTGGAGCAGACCTGCAGCTCAGATGCCAGGAACCACCACGAGGTAGTGCCCTGGCACAGACAGGCTCCTTGCACCCACAGATTGCTGCACTCTTGTCACGTAGCTACGAGGAGCTGGAGCGGAGCCCCAGGCAGCACCCAGAGGTGAGGCTGTGCGGCAGTCCCGATTGCATCGAGGAACTCAGCGTCTGAGGCAGGTACAGGGTGAAAGCTTTCAATCTTTCCTTTCCAAATTTGGACTGTTCCAGGGATGTTCCTTCAGAGCCATGACAGAGTGGCCCTCCCTTGACATCTACTTACAAGTGCTTTACAGCAGTATTCAGTATCTGCCTCTCCCGGCTTGAGAGGACTTTCCCTGCCAAGCCACGGGAATTTTAAGAGTTGCCTCTGGCACTTTTCCCCGGGGTATTTCCACCTAAAAGACAATTCCATTCCTAACATCTTCAGCCATTCACCTTACCCCAGTCTCTGATGGCTGTCATTAGACACTACCATGAAATGAGATGTGAAGAATGCTGCTCAGGCACACGGTAACCAAATTCTCACATCCCTGCTCTGAAAGCATTTCCTCCTCTCTTGATAGGCATTAGGAACCTTGGCCTCCTCTGTTTTCATTCAGCATGAAGCACTCAACCAGTACAGCATGGCAAGTGAAATAAAAATGTACCAACCCCAGGGAAATGCCTGGAAGGAGGCAGTGCAAGTAGGCAGCAAGTACTTAGTCAGGCTCCTTCAAAGACATGGATGCATTTTACCAGACAGAGAATCACAGAGCCAAACACAGCCGAGGCTGGAAGGGACCTCTGGAGCCTGCCTCATCCAAACGCCCTGCTCAAAGCTACTCAGAACAAGTTGTGACTCTGAGGACGGAGACTCCACAAGCTCTTAGCTGCCTGCTCCAGTGGTCAGTCACTCTCCCAGGTTTCTGTTTCCCCTTACATTTAAAACTGCAGTCCTGTATTTCAGTTTGTAATTGCCTCTTGTTTCTCTGCAAGAAAGGACAGGCAAAGGCTGCTGGTGAAGCATCATCTGCCAGCCAGATTCCAGCAGCTGCATTCTGCTTCTAGTTAAACTGCAATAGGCCTGAACTAGTCACAGAGAGGGTCTGAAAAGAATTCACACCATGCCAGGAATTTCACACTCTCAACCAACACAAGGTTTTAAAGTTCTTTCTTAAAACACTAACCAGATCTGCTCCTCCAGCTACAAGCAGAAGGCAGCCCCTCTAGCTTACAGCTCATCTTCCAGCACCAAGTGAATTAGCTTTCCCTTTGCCAGTGCCAGCAACTCATCACAACAGTTTAACACCAGGTTGTCCACACACATTTGCCTCCTTTTCTGGCCTTGCTGAAGTTAGTCATAGCTCAACTGCTCTAAAAAGACAAAGCCATCAGCCCATGGTTGGCTTACAGCCAGCAAACCAAGCTTCACAACACAGCAGAGAGGCATCTTCAGATCTCAGAGCACAGAAGAGTTCATCAGAGCTTTACACTGCAACTTGTTCTGAAATCAGACACTGACTGAGAACTGCTGTGCCCAACATGTGGAGTGGAGACACAGGCCCGGAGCTGTGCCTGGACTGCCACCCCAGGGGGTGGCTGCTCTCTCTCCAGCCATGTGTGACCTATCTTGAAAACAGTGGTGAGCAGGAACAGCACAGCAGCAGAGCACTCAGGCTGGGACAGCTCTTCCAGGATCTGCTCAGGATCTCCTGGGCAGCATTTGCAGTGCATGGTGAATCCATGCTAAGCACAGCCCTGTCACCAGTACCACTCTGCAGTCCTGCTGCTGGGCTGAGGGGAGAGATGGCACAGCCTGGGGCAGCACTCACACTCCCAGTGTGGCACTGATCCACGCAGAAGTCACACAGCTTTGCTTTACCTCCAGGGAAGCTCATTTACCAAGCCCTTACTGAATCTGTACCAAGTATCATGGCTATATCCACAGCCTACAGGAAAGGCACTTAGGAGCCACAACCTCCTCCAGTTCTGTGTTTCTCTCTTCAACCACAAGAAACAAGCCCCAGACTGAAAATTAGGAAAAACTTCAGAGGCTTCTAGTATAAAAGTCTAGACAGCTGTGCAACAAAACCAAACTGGTGCTTGCTATGTCCTGTGATGAAATCCAAGTGAACCACACAGCTCAAAAATCAGCTTAAGCCTTTCAGCCCTGGCTCAAATCTCTTACTCCATAGCTATGAATTAATAGCAACACTCAGCTGAGTTCTCCAAAGCCATTGCCCCCATGTGTTGCTTTCTTCCCTTTCTCCCTTTGCAAGTATGAATTCAAAATGAGAACTCTGTATCACTGATTATGAATTCGGTGAGGGACCCCTGACAGTGAGGCACTAGATCCTGGAGTGCAGAGCAGCAGCAGTGTTTGATGAGTCAGGACCTGCAGCTCTGTACCAGGGTGGGCAAATCCTGCTCCCTGGCAGGGTTACATCTCTATCTGGGTGACTGACTGTCAAACCCTGAGGTGTAGCCCTTACCAAACCCCTCCTAGGGCTCAGGTAACTGCAGATTCTGAGAGGCAAAGCACTTTTAAGGTGCACTGAGGCTTCACACCTGCTCTAAGAATCACAGCCAAACTGCTTTGACGCACAACAGGGCTGGAAATGGGATAAGGGACAAAGCACAGCGTGAGAAACATTGCCTGGGCAGTGTTAGGGAGCCTGCTAATAGAGCTGGCAATAGCAAATAAACTCACCTTACCCAGGACACGCTGATCTCTCCTCTTCTAGTGCAGGCATGCTTACCTGAAGGCTCTCTTTGGATGCCTGCCTCAGGTGCACTCCCCAGGGCCTGTCACTGGACTGCCTTCAGCACACAGCAGTTTGTGTTCAGCACACTACAGCTGTGCTGACCGTGTCAGGGAGCTGCAGCCTCCCCACGCCTCAGGCATGGCCGCTCCAGGTCTTGGCATAACTAACTCTTGGGAGGAGTGCAGCTCTCTGCCATGCTGGGAGCGTGTTCTAGCTTGTAAGAGGCTCTGTGAGGTCTCCATTGGCCCACACAGAAAACTGGGCCCTCTGAGAGCAGAGGGGAGCACCCAGCTCAAGGCAAGAGAGCCTCTGTCCCTGGCCCAGGGCTTTCACTCTCCTCACACCCCCTCCAACATAAATTCTGTCTAATCCCTTCTGAGGGCTCTGGAGAATGGAGGTGACCCCTCCCCCCCAACCTATTTACTATCTTCTCAGTATCTAATGTGGCTCTCCCTCAAACCAAGCACAATTGCTCTGCTGGTTTTTCACTATGGAATCTACTTCTTTCTCCCCTTCCCTTGGCAGCAGGGCACACCTGGAGACCACATCCTCCCAAGAGTTCCCTCATCTATTCCCACCCACCCCCACACTGACCTAGGTATTTCCTAGGTCTGTAATCTGGGCATCTGCCCCTGGTTTGATGCTCTGCTCTGCACTAATGCCAAGCCCTTTTGCCCAGGCTTGCAGAGAGAAGTGGGCTTCTCACTGAGAGAAGCAAACCTGCAGAGAGCAGAAACCTGTCCCCATTTCCAAGCACCATGGGCTGCTGAGTCACACTTTTGGCAACCTGATAGGACTCAGGCCCTTCATGACCTGCTACAAGCCTGAGAAACCTTTCATCCAAACAGGTATTCTCCCCCTGTCTGAGCTGTTATTGCTGATCACAATTGCTGAACTGAACCAGAGAATCAACCAGGTTGGAAAAGACCTTCCAGATCACGCGGTCCAACCCAACACCATCTGAAACCACGGCACTGAGTGCCTCATCCAGTCTGGTTTTAAACACTTCCAGGGAGGGTGACTCCACCACCTCCCCAGGCAGCACATTCCAATGGCCAATCTCTCTGTCTGGGAAGAATTTCTTCCCCACACCCTGCCTAAAAACTGCATCCTCTTGATACCATTTGTAACCAGTCCCTACAGTTAGGATCTCGACACATCTGCCAGCTCATGCTGCTGAGAGTTAACAACCATGCTGCTTGCTTCAGTTTCCAGGGCAGAAAGGAACATTTGGAATACAGCTGAGCCAAGCACAAAGCCCTGCACTTCACTGGCATTCTGACAGGGCACCACTGCTGTTCCTAGCCTGCTTGTGCAGATAGACTCTAGCTCAACGTTAGTTTATGCTCTCTATCCAGATGGACTCTGCTAGCCTCTCACAGGAAGAAGTCCTTTGTATCACTCCTATTTGCCTTGAGGAATCTCTGTGCTGTTGCACCCTGGCTCTTGCTTCAGTGTTTTCCAAAAACAAGCCCTGGGTTTGCCATCCCCAGCCCCTCTGCTTTTGGCTGTTGATATTTCTGCCATTTCTTCACCCAGTCAATGAATTCTGAGGCCTGTCAGATGGTGTGAGGCCCCCAGCCCGTGGCCAGCCTGTCACAGGATGTTTGAGTCCCGGCTGGAGGTGCCATGCCAGCGAGTCTGGGACAGGGAAGGGCAGCATTGCAGGCACCTTTTTTAGCAAAGACTGATGTGAAAACGAGCACACAAACAAAAACCCACCCCAAACACCAAACCCCAATCAAACAACAAACAAGCAAGCTTTGTCTTGAGCACGAGCACAAAGCGGGCTTCAGCGAGTGCTGGGCTGTGGCACAGGGAGTTTGCAACAGGACTTGCTCCCCTACACTTCACTTGCACATTCCAGCTGAGATGAGCCCCAGCCTCTCTAAGATGAGCTCCTTCTTTGTCTCCATACTTCTCACCTTAGTGTACCACCACCAGGCCTCTTCATGAGCTTATCCTAGCCTGCTGGAAATCCACAAGGGACTCCCAATCCTTCCTTTGTAATGGTATTGCCTTCACTTGTGACTTGTGAGTTTGGCAGGTGAGGGGGTGGGAGGGTTGCTGGGTTTTTAAAAAGCTTTCCTTTCAATCCTGACTCCCTGAGATCTTTGTTCCATTAGTTCTGAGTCTGCTTCTTGACATCCACCGTTCCCCTTTGGCTTCTTTGCTAAGCACTGTGAGCACCACGGCTTCACTGCCTCGTCAATCAAGCTGCCTTTCACTGACTGGTTTCTCACTCTTTCAGAGTACACCTGGAGAAACCTTCCAGCAAGTAGTTGTTTTGTCCCTGATGAGAAGAAAGCTAACAAAACACAGCCAGCACTGCCGGTGCTTGTTAAGGCTGCTCTGTTGTACCTTTCTCACAGGACACCTGGGGACACCCCACTGAATTCTAGACTGTTCTGCAACCTGCTTAAGAAGTGCTGCATCATTTATTCATCTCCTGTGACGGCCTGCTCATTCTGACTCCAGCTTACTTTCCCTTCAGACTTCAGCAGAGCATTCAGTAACTGCAGGCTCCTCTAAGTTTTCCATACCTATGCTTTTGTGTCCTCATTCTTTGGCCTCAAGTCTCATCTGAAAGAGTTGTGTGATGTATGAAAGTTTGCTGAAGAGTGCTGCAGGCTATTGTTTAACAGCAGGCCTGCAGTGCTGTGTCCAGCTCTGGAGCCCTCAGCACAGGAAGGACTTGGACCTGATGGAGAGGGTCCACAGGAGGCCACAAAGATGATTGAGGGGGCTGGAGCCCCTCTGCTACAAGGACAGGCTGAGGGAACTGGGGGTGTTCAGCCTGGAGAAGGCTCCAGGTTGACCTAATAGCAGCCTGAAGGGGCTCCAAGAAGGCTGCAGAGGGACTGATCCCAAAGGCCTGCAGGGACAGGAGCAGGGACAATGGTTTGAAATGAGAGCAGAGCAGATTGAGATTGGATGTGAGGAACAAGCTCTGCACCAGAAGGCTGCTGGAACACTGCAACAAGTTGCCCAGGGAGGGAGTTGAGACCTCATCCCTGGAGCTATTCAAGGTGAGGCTGGACAGGGCTCTGGGCAACCTGATCCAGTGGAGGATGTCCCTGCTGACTACAAGGGGTTGGACTGGGTGAGCTTTGGAGGTCCCTTCCAACCCAGCCCATTCTGTGATTCTGTGTGGAAATGGTTGTTTCATACCAGCCAAGCAGACATAACAAACCAGCCAAAGCCCTGCCAGCACAATGCAGCAGTGTTGATGAGCTGTGGCCATGGAGTTCCCCCCTCGGCTGCTCTGTTCTGCACCTGAGGGGCTTTGCTGCTTCTTCCCAGTCACTTCTGCTCACATCAGAAGGCTGAGCTCTCTAACTAAAGGCTGCTCCAATTGCACTGTGTCTCTGGGCTGCTTTCCAACACTCCCTAACTCCAGTCTACCAGAACAGCACTTGGAGATGTCCAGGCAGAACATCCTGACTTACCAGGGAAAATGCTTTGCTGCTGAAGAGGATGCAGGAATCACTTTGTCTGCTCTGATTTCTGTTTTCATACAGGATGCAGACATGAAGTCCTTACTGTGAAGTCCTCATTAATGCATTTATTTTCCAGAGGAACTGATGCTACCCTGGTACACTCCCACATGTGCTGGTTGCCTGTTTTCTGTGCTGTCACCATGGCTATGGTGCCATTAAATTCTGTTCAGAGGAGGTGGGCACAGCACAGCTAGGCCACAGAACAGCAGCTCTGCAAGGTAATGCCTGTGACTGTGCAGACTGCACCAATGGAGAGCAGGAAATGAGGAACAAATCACTGTAGAGCCTGAAGCAGATGGAGAACACTGCTACTTGGTGAAAAACTTTCCCTCTGCACCAGCAGCCCTTTAAACTCAGCTGTGTGTGCCTGCAGCCACAGGCTGGCACACTGCTGGCAGCCATGCCGACAGCCCTGACTCAGAAGGGAGAGGAATGGACTTAGATAAGAAGCACTTGTGCTGGGCAGGAGGCTGGGGAGAGGGCAGAGCATGCCTGGCCTGTCCTGATTCTGCATCACTTGGACACTGTAGAAGCAAATTTGGCTGCTTACAGTATCACAGTCTCACAGTCTCACAGTATCACTAAGGTTGGAAGAGACCCCAAGGATCATCAAGTCCAACCTGTCTCCACAGACCTCATGACCAGACCATGGCACCAAGTGCCACGTCCAATCCCCTCTTGAACACCTCCAGGGACGGTGACTCCACCACCTCCCTGGGCAGCACATCCCAATGACAAATGACTCGCTCAGTGAAGAACTTTCTCCTCACCTCGAGTCTAAACCTCCCCTGGCACAGCTTGAGACTGTGTCCTCTTGTTCTGGTGCTCGTTGCCTGGGAGAAGAGACCAACCCCCACCTGGCTACAACCTCCCTTCAGGTAGTTGTAGAGGGCAATGAGGTCACCTCTGATCCTTCTCTTCTCCAGGCTAAGCAACCCCAGCTCCCTCAGCCTCTCCTCACAGGGCTGTGCTCAAGGCCTCTCCCCAGCCTTGTTGCCCTTCTCTGGACACATTCAAGTGTTTCAATGTCCTTCTTAAACTGAGGGGCCCAGAACTGGACACAGTACTTAGGAATGTTCCAAGCTGCCTTTTGCACATGAGAGAAGTGCAGGTTTCCTGCACTCGGTGCACTGAGTGTGTGAAGAGGAGAGCTCTCTCTTCTCTCCGCTACTGTCCTGCACTGCAGTAGCAGATGCAAAGTAGGACCTGGCAACCACACCAGAAAACAACACACCCTCACCAGAAAACAACACATCCACAGCCATGCAGATGCCTAGCAGCCTTCAGATTGTGTGGGAAGCTGAATACCTTGGGAAAGTCACAGGAAGCCTGCACTCACCTAAGGAATGCTGAGGAAACAGCAACAAATACCCCAAGTGAAAAGTGCTAATAATGTAAGCAGTTTAAAAATCTAAATGGATGACTTTCCATTCCTTCCTTTTAGAACTGTGTTTCTCCACCAAAAGCTTAAGCTACATCTCTCCAGACTAACCCTGCAGCCAGGTACACTCCTCAGAGCTACCCAACTTAAGGAACAATAGTAAATCTTAGCAGTAAATCACCTTCCATATTTTGCATGCCTTTGGTATTGAATTTTGCATCTGCAGTTAGGGGGGGAAAGAGACAACTGCCTCGCTATTACTCAGCAGGATACAGATTCCTTTCTGTAAGTGGAATTCCAGACATTCCATCTGTTTCCCATAAAGCAGAACAGAGCTGGGCTTTGAGCAGGGCAGCGAGAGCGCAGCCAAACAGCGCGGCTAGGATCCCCGAGCGGCCGCTCCAGACAGCGCTCCCCACTTGGTGCAAAGGCCATGCAGGTGAAGCACTGCTTCAGCAGGGAGTGCTGCCCCCTCAGCAGCCTGGCCAGCGCAGAGGTGAGCCACACTTTGTACAGGCAGACGTACAAACCGCCTGCACGTGACAGACAGCCACCCAAGCGCACACCAAGGAACATCTCTCCCCTTCCCGCTGCCTTCTGCGCCACTTTCCCCGGCTGTTCGCTCCCGGCGCTGCAGCTACCTTGCAGTGTCTCATCTTCTCACCTGCTCAGACTTCAGCAGCTCATTTATGGTGTGTACAGAAGGGGCAGCCGGGCTCCAGGTGACTGTGCCACAAGCAGTGACTTGATGTGCAAACAGGAGCTTGGATGAGAGCTGCCTCTGTGTACAGTGCAGTGGTGTGACCAGGGCTTGAAGATCCAGCCCTGGTTTCTGTTGCCTGACTGGGCAAGGCAGCAGTCTGAGCAAGCACACACCTCTGTGTGCATCCCTCTGAAACACTCACAACCTTTTGCTGAATTCCTTGTAAAAGGTTTCTCCTAGTCATAGGCCACAGGAATGAACTCTGCTGTTTTTCTGTCACTTTCACCATTTCCAGCGATGCAGATCACAGGCCTGGTGCTGGGTACAGCCATGAGAAAAGGCCACCAGAAGTATTGCTTTGGATTCCCACAACAGGCTTTAGGATATTGATTTAAATAAGACAAACCCTTCAGATGTAAGTGAAGCCTTCTTTGCGTGGTTGGACAGGCCTGAGGTGTGCCCAGAGGAGCCAGCGAGCCCAGCCAGGTGCTTTGTCACCTCACAGGGAATGTCAGCTCAGCACTGAGACACCTGCGGACTCCATCTGCTGCGTTATGTGCAGTCACCTCCTGGATCAGGATGCTGGGAGCATCCAAACACACAGATACTGACCACAGGTTGTAAAGAGCTGTGATGTTTGTTCTGGAGAAGGAAAAGAGCTGAAGAGAGAAGTGAGAGAGAAGTGCTGTGCAGTGAGCGGATGCTGTGCCTCTCACAGATGACACCAAGGAAAACTCAGCCACATTGCTCTGAAGCAAAATACTCCAAATCCAATATCAGTTCCCAACTCTCCATCACCTTCACTGTGCATTCTGCTTGCCACACTGTGAAACCCCACCTACAGCAAGGCTTCTGGCTTCATGAAGACTGCTGTGCAGCTGGGTGTGAACCCCCTGCAGTCAGCACAAGGATGCCAACAGCCAGAGATGAGCCATTGCCCTTTCAGACCCCCGAGCCAAGTTGCTTCCTGCTTTGATAAACTGTAAGATAAGAGTAACCTATTTGTGCCTGCAGACACTGCTCTCCTTCGCAGGAAACAAGCCCAGCACACTTCTTACTACTTTGGGGGTTTTACATGAATAGTCTTGATAAATCTATCAGAATAAAAAGAGAGTTAGAGGAACTCAGCAGGAAAACTAATCCTAAGATCCTCTGCATAGTAACAGCTTTAGTAGTTTAGTGACCACTAGTCCCCTTCCCAACAAGCCCAGCAACCCACATCCCAGCTGTGACCAAATGAAGCTACACAACAGATACTCTGCTGAGCTCAGTACAGGTTGGTCATTGTGCTCTCCACTGTGCTGCTGTTTCAGCCTGTGTGCTGCATTTGGAATGCTTAGTTCTTTTCACTGCTGCTTTGCATGGCCACTGATCTTACTCACCTGCAAGCACTACAAGTGGCTTTTGACTGCTCAGGGCAGTTTATGTAAGAGAAGTCAGGCAGAATCAGAGAGCAATGAAGCTGTTGAAGGGTCTAGAGCACAAGTCTGGCTAGCAACAGCTGAGAGACCCCAGAGTTATTGAGCCTTGAGAAAAGGAGGCTCAGCAGAGACCTCATCACTCTCTGCAGCTACCTGCAAGGAGCAGTAGCAGGGTAGGGCTTGGTCTCTTCTCCCAAGCAACAAGTGGCAATGGCTTCACGTTGCACCAAGGGTAGCTTAGATTGGACATGAAGAAAAATTCCTTCTCCAAAAGGGTGATCAAGCAGCAGAACAGGCTGCCCAGCAGAGTGGCTGAGTCCCCATGCCTGGAGGTATTTAACAGAAAGATGTGGTGCTGAGGGACGTGGTTTAGTGTGAGCATGGCAGTGTGAGGTTAACAGCTGGGATGGAGGATCTTAAAGGCCTTTTCTGCCCCAAACTGTTCCATGAATGGATAAAGAAAACTTCCTTGGCCAAAGCATGGAAAAAGAACCTTGCTTGTTGTTTTGCTTTTGCTTTGGTTTTGGTTGTTTTTTAACTGGTTCCCATTTATTTCAGGACTCTGTTTGAGATACCTGTTCTGCTGAACTAAAATATTTGTGATGTTTAAATAAGTGTTTTGAACAACTGGCAGATTGCAGCTGCCTGCAGAAGGCCAGGTGCAAGGCCACTGTTTCTATTCATGGTGAAGCCCACTGCACTCAGACACAAACTGGAGGAAGCAGATAAACGTTTCAGGGAAGCTAATTCAGACTGCAATCTTCTTTTTCCCAGCTGATATTCTGCTCTTCCTCTGTCACAACGGTAACAAACCCCTAACAAATAACAAGGCTCTTGATTCTCCACCTTGAACACTTATGATGAGCTCCTCCTGAGCCCAGAAAGAACTCAGCTGATTGCACAGCTACCTGGCTTGCTTGTAATGACAATCATGAATCCATGCTCACAGCTAAAGGCAACTCCTGGTTTTCAAAAGAAGCAGCAATTCTAAGAGGCTGATTGACCAAGCTTGAACAAAGTGCAAGTGGCAGCAGAGCACCAGGCTGTCCTCCACCTCCTCCTCCCTGCCCCAAGAGATATCCAGGATGATCTTTCTTGAAAGTCTGTGCTACAGGTAATGTATTTCATTTGATTGCTTCAAGACTGAGGCAGGCAATAAATGCTGAAGGAAACAACTACACAAATGACGTTCCTTGAAACTATATGGGCCTGAGAATGAGAGAGTTGTAATTTTATCCAGGCAATAATACTCATCCTGTGCTCCAAACACAGAATAACAACAGCATTCTGCCCCAGTGAAGACAGCTCTCTGCTTTCCAGGCCTTCAGGAGGCACACTGGTACAAAGCAGGCTAGCAGACTTCTGCACATTCCTAGTGGTAGTCACGGACATGGATTGTGGCTTGGAACCTGCAGCTGACTTAGACTTTAGCAGGTCTCTGAAACACCTCCCCTGCTAGCTACAGAGCTGCATGAGTGGGGCTGTGACTCCTTTCAGACCTTTCAGGCCACCTGATGCACAAGCACCACCAGCACTGCCAGCACAGGGCTACAGCTACCTTAAACAGAACAGATCCCCCTTGCTGGCACTGTGCACTTGTTCACCTGGCATCAAGAGCTGTCACAGCATCAAATCATTCTTGTAACGATTGAAGCACCTGGAACAGGTGCAGTGTTTCAGTAGAATAAACCAGCTCATTCAGGACAAAAAGTCTTCATCAATTCTGGCAAAAATCAATACATGGACTTAAAAATCACCTGATGGAAGGAATCTCCTTCTCTCGATTGGTCTGACACCTGCCCAGCTCTCTGCAGCTACAGACAAAGCCTCTGGAGCAGAGCAACAGGCACAAGCCACTTTGCTTTCTGCAGGCAGGCATCCTGGGAAGGAGCTGGCAGTACTTGGAGCAGACTTACCCTCTCTTGACAAACAGAAACTCAAAGGGCTGAGAGAACAGCAGCTTTCAAAAGCCTGGTCTTGGTACTACAGCAATCCAGTCTGCTCTTGGTTTAATTGCTGTTTAATTATTTGCAGACTTCTTTTTTCTGTGCCAGTGTAACAGCAGTTCAAGCTGCAATGTGCCTGCTGGCTGCTTTGAGACAGTGCACACTGGATGGCTCTGCAAGGAGGAGCCAAAGCGAGCTCCAGAGCCAGACTGAACAGCCGGTTTAGGAAGCTTTTTCTCTTTCTTTCCCTTGCAATAACGAGTGACCAAAGGTTTCACCTTTTGCTTCGGAGCAGAAACTACCTACAGGTGTCAGCTGTTGCTGACAACAGCCCCCTGTGTAAATGACTGCAGCCCATCGCAGGGGGCATTCACTTCACACAGCTGTGTTAATGATTAATTAGACAGCACTTGCAATGCTGTCCAACAGACAATGTTTGGCCAGTCCAGCCAGAGCCACAGCTAAAACCTCTGCATTCCAACCTCTGCAAACCTCTGCAGCTTGCTACAGCATAAAGCCCACAAGAACGGGCATTTTCCAGCCTTGCTGCCCTGCTCTCTTGTTTAACCTGCTGCTAAAGACACGATCAGCTCCGTTGTACTGAAGAGCTCAAAGTCATTCCCACGTTTACATTGTAGAGTTTGTTTCTTTTTGTCTGCAGCACGTTTGACTCCACGTAGGAGGAAGGCAATAGTTTTGGTTTTTGTAGTGAAAAATGACCTGGTGAGCTCTAAAGATGTACAGAGAGATTACCACACACCTTGCCTCTAGCTGTTGTTGAAACACAACGAGGTTCATTGCATATCTGCAGGGCACTCTGGCATCTTGTACCAAAAGCGGCTACCAACACTTCTTAGTTTAACCTAAAGCTCAAGCAGTGCCTTTGCACATCACCTGCCACACAGCAGGAAGCAAAGAGAAGCACTGCAAATAGTACCAAAGAGAGTACAAACAACCTGAGAGGCAGCAGGGAGGCAACAGCAACAGCCAAAGCTGTCAAGAGGACTTTCCAGTGATCCAGTCCCTGGAGTTACTCTAAAGGGATCTAAGCAGTGTCCTGGATACCTGCATCCAATGCTCAGTGCCATGTGGAGCAAGGGTTCACCTGCACCGACAGCTGGTTTGGGTGAGGAGAGACCAGTGAAAGCAGGGAACTGACAGCACTCCAGAAGGAAGGAGGTGGTGGGATGCAGCTTTCCCACACGCAGCAGGGAGTGAGCCAACGCTCCAACACAGTTTTTGCCCATCAAATGCTATCTCCCATGGCTTTTTAGGCGTGGGTTTGGTTTTTTCCTCCTCCACAGGATTACAGGGAGGTCAACTGTGAAAGTACAAGTGAGATTTAGCCTAATAATTTTCTACCTGGCAAAACTCCAGATAATAAGTCAAGTAGTATAATATAATTAGTACCTTGGAGTTGTTTTGTTACAGTATTGCCTGTGAAACAAGCTCAGCAGTGCATCAAACTTTAACACATCTCTAATGGTTAACCAAGGCCTTCCCTTCCCATACGCTCAGCATCAATTCATTGTCTTTGTCCACTCCTAGTTGTGCTCTCAGATGCTTTCTGGGCAAATACTTTCACAAAGGTCTTACCAGATCCAAGCACGGATGCTGAACTAAGGTCTCGGTAGCAAAACCAGGTAGTAACTTCAGAAGCCAATTTTCAACACCCTCTGCCCAGGCAGCTCTCTGTGGTCACTCACAGGTTACAGCATGCCTCAACTTATCTAATCTCCAAGAAAATGCAAATACAAAAGAGCCCTAACAAAAGCAACTGCACAGCAGAACTGCCAGCAGTGCACAGAGCAGAGGCACATCCGGGAAAGAATTAAAGAGTTCATCAAGTTTCTGCTCTCCCCAGCAAGAACTTACAAAAATGAGAAAAAGACAGGATCCTCCAGGACAGAAAAAGCCTCTTAGTGTCATGAACCACCTGTCTGGGAGATTGGAGGTGCCTCCTCTAGTTTAACTCTACCAAAGCGTGCTGGAGATGCTCACACAAGCAGCACCCCAACGTGTCTCCTACTGCAGAAAGCAGCTATTCAGAGAAAAGTTTCTTCTTTATGTGGTACCTTTGTTTGGAAAGGTGATTGAAGTGCTGCAGGAAATCACCCAAACCGCAGCCAGAAAAAATGCCTCAAGCACTGTGGATCCTTAGAGAAACGAAAGGGGAAACCAGCAACAATAAACCCCAACATACAGCTGGCAGAAAACAAGAAGTACCTGAGGCGAAAGAGGAGTTGGAACAGCAGTGACAGAATCAGCTGAGCTGGAACTGCTTCTGGCATCAGTCATTATTTCTGCTACAGTCAAACACAATGCTGATATTCAAAGACTAAAATCCTCTCCCTTCAGTTCTGGCTCACTGTTTACACTGCCAGCTCCACATCAAGAATGTTAAAGGAAACCTGAGTGCTCTGCTTGACAGAAATGGCCAAAGCGGGGAAAATGAGGTTCATTCCAAAACACCTGGAGAACTGAGCAAAGAGGAACTCTCATCTGAGTCTGCTTTGACTATAACAAAGATACCATCTGTAATGGCTAAAGCTTCAAACAACAGCTTGCAACTCGTCCCTCAGAGATGGAAAGCAGCACAAGAACCCCAATCCTTCAGCCCATCTTTCTAAAAGATCCGAAGCTCTCTCTGCCGAGTCAGTTCATACAGGGAGAGAACAGTCTAACCAGTCAGAAGGCAGTTAACCGTGGGCTCACACTGAGGGCAGGAGTTTCTGCTCCAGCTCCTCCCAGGGCACCACCTTTGGAAGAATTTCAATCAAAAGACTGCAGCCACATCATCGCCTCTCACCAGCTCAGCCCGCCGCTGGCCACGCTGCTTTGTGCACACTACCCACTCAGGACATGGCCACTTCTCTAAAAGGCTTTGACTTCTGCAATTCAGTACCAAACCCAACAATTTAAGATGACACAGTAAAGGATTGTTCTTTTGAGGCTTTTGTGCTTCCAGCACAATTTCTGTGATTCAAACCCGCATCCGTGGCTCACTTCAGCCTTACGCTCTTTGCCCAGTGGCGACACAGGCAGCTCCTCACCACAGCTGGTTTAGCACTGTCAGCTGAGGGATCTGCATTTGGACTCTCCATCTTAAAATGCCCAAGGCTTCCTAAATGAGCAGAATTACCCAAATTAGATAAAGAAATACCCCAACCCAGCCAGCCAAAGGAGGCAAACCCGGTCGCTGCAGCTCATGGCCCTAGGCTTGCCACAGCACTTTCATCCCATAAAAGCCAAAGTAAAGCCTGTTAGATCTCAAAGAGAAGTGCACAGCTCCCACTTCGAGCACTAGTTACAACTCATTAAAGTAAGGACACACATAATTTGGAGCATTAGAATGTATGCTGCAATATAATTAGCAGTGGCTCTGAATCAAACCTGGATGGATTAAGCTAATTCCTGGAACGCTCTTAAGGAGAGTAGCTTGTGGGGAAAGAATGATCCTTCTGTTTGCACAGCAACTAAACAGCTTCAATTTACTTCTAAAATCGCCCGGACTAGAGATAAAGGCCCAAGCACGCCAGAATGCGGCCCTCGAAATACACCAGCCCGAACGGTGCCCGTCCGCCGGCGCGGGGCTGGCAGCCTGGTGGCTGGCAGCCTGGTGACAGGCAGCCTGGTGACAGGCAGCAGGGAGGAGGCTGCCCCCAGCCTCGGCAGCGCTTCATTGACATGGTAATGAGCACGGCAGGGCCAGAGAGGAGAGCATCTGCCAGGACCGGAGGCCCGGAATAATGCAAGTGACATGCGCTGGGACACCGCCGGAGTGCTGACTAAGAACCTTCTTTTCTCTGCCCTGGGAGCTCCCAAACGGCACGGCTGTTATTGCTGGCAGGGAGCTGCAGCGGCCTTGCAGTGACAGCAATTATGTAACACGGGCACAAAACAAAAGAGCCTCCCAGCGCTTCACAAGGCCTCCAGCTCCCCCAGCTCCACGGCTCTGCCGGCTGGATTTTCTGGTCTGGTAGCTCCAGCCGACCTGCAGAACGCTGGAGCGTGCAAAGCACAAAGGCGCCGGCGATGGCTGGGAGCAACTGGCTCCTCTCCCTGCCAGATCTACTTAATGAGGAGGGCAGCATGCATAAGCATGGGGGTCAATTAAAAGATTTACTCCCTCACTTCCCTCTGTAGCTAAATGCTCTCGTGAGCCCCTGGTATTAAAACGAGCAAGACACAGGTTTTACTTCTCCTACTAAGAGAAGCCTCCTATTGAGCAACACTTGCAGGAGCAAACCCCACAGCTACCGAGCCCAGTTCCTCCAGCGTGCACCGACAGAACCAACGCCTCCTGACTGAGCTTCTGCTCGTTTGAAGGAGAGTAAGAACAAGTCATTCACAGAGGCAATCCCAGTTTGCAGCAGACCTTCCTGCTGCTATTATCAGTTCAGTTCCCAATACCATGCTTCATGTTTTCAGCTTTAACATAATGCACCTGCAGTTTCTAAGGTCAGTGGTAAAGCTTCAGAAAGCAGCTGGGACCATTCTGTTACAAAGGTTTAAAGTCCAAACTGTCAGATAAGGAAGGGAAAGATTTAAAGGTCATTTCTGTATTAGAATGTCTACTAAAGGATGACTTGACAAGGCACAAATCTTGCCTCCTGCTCCTCCAGTCAAACCTATCTGAGAGGTGTATCCATTCACACAGAAGCAAAGCCTCACCGTCACCATGTTCAGAAACTAAGCAGCCACAGGCAGGCAGCTGGCAGTGAGACAGAGAACAACCCAAAGTCATCCAGCCCAGAATGTCAAACACCAAGAACTCAGTTTTCTTACAATTTACAACTGGAAAGATGTTTGCCTGCATAATGGTTGTCAGCATGAGATCTTCACACACAGCCTACTTCTCTCCATTCTGTACTCCTGATCTACTTACAGCTTACACACCATGTTTATCATTCACAAGGAGTTTGATTAAGACATCCATCATTATTATTTCTAATCACACAATGGGTTGGGTTGGAAGAGACCTCCAAAGCTCACCCAGTCCAACCCCCTGCAGTCAGCTGGGACATCCTCCACTGGATCAGGTTGCTCACAGCCTTGTCCAGCCTGACCTTGGATAGCTCCAGACACGGAGACCCAACCACCTCCCTGGGCAGCCTGTTGCAGTGTTCCAGCAGCCTCCTGGTGCAGAACTTGTTCCTCACATCCAATCTCAATCTGCTCTGCTCTCATTTCAAACCACTGTCCCTGCTCCTGTCCCTGCAGGCCTTTGGGAACAGTCCCTCTGCAGCCTTCCTGCAGGATCCCTTCAGGTGCTGGCAGGCTGCTGTTAGGTCTGCCTGGAGCCTTCTCCTCTCCAGGCTGAACACCCCCAGCTCCCTCAGCCTGTCCTCGTAGCAGAGCTGCTCCAACCCCCTGAGCATTTTCCTGGCCCTCACCTGGAGCTGCTCCATCAGGTCCAGGTCCTTCCTGTGCTGAGGGCTCCAGAGCTGGATGCAGTGCTCCAGGTGAGGTCTCACAGAGCAGAGCAGAGGGGCAGGATCCTCTCTCTCCATCTCTGGCCACCCTGCTTTGGATGCAGCCCAGGCTGCCCTTGCCCTTGGTGCTGTCCAGCCTCCCCCCCAGCAGCACCCCCAAGGCCTCTCTTCACTAATCAGTTCACAATCTCCACATTCTATGCCAGACTTACTTTTGCCATGTGTTGAATTCACATTCAAGTTAATTGTTCTGGTAAGTTCAAGTTCAAGACAGGCCTGTGTAAGAAAGCACCCTGAAGCCATTGCCACAGTGCACTTGCAACTGCTCTTACACATAGGCCACAAGGCTTGCTTGGTGTGCAGGACCAAAAAGGTCTCTGTTCTGCTGCTGCTATTTTACACTAAAATCTCCCCTGGAAGTCACTTTCCTCATCACTGCTTTCTAGCTTTGTCCTTAAAGGGTCTAGCAGCCACTTGTCAGTGCTTACACTGCATTTTATTTCCCCAACCCGTTATGTGTAATGGAAACTCAGCACTAGCAGTTGGATGTAGCTCTGGTTATTCCCCAGCTGCACAGGCATCCCTGTGAAGTACAAGCTAAATCCCAAAGCTTGTGAAATCTGCTGCAGTTCGATGCAAACCTTTCTCTCCTAACACAGGAGTCTTGGGGAAACTTGTCAACAAAAAGAGCAGTAACTGCAGGAGTCTGCACTGCAAGAGCTCCTTCAATAAGAAGAAGCTGGGAAAGTAAATCTGTGTGGCTTCAACAAGAAGGGCACAGCCCAGCAGACTGCTCCCTGCACAGAGAGCTTCCAGCACTCCTCAGTAAGCTGCTATTACACTGAAGCCAATAGCAGAGGACAGGCACAAAATGTTTGTTTTCTGTAGAATGAAGACCCCTGCTGAGAGACACCACTTTTCCTTGAGGTTTCTTTGAAGGAAAGCTTTGATTTACAGACAGAGAAGCAGCTGGGAAGCAAAAGGGTCTGCCCCAGCCACATGTTGATGTGTGCATCAGCACTCCACCACTTCCAATCTTTTTGTCCAAGGAACATCCCAGAAAACAAAGCCATTCATCACCTGTAGAGTAAAATACCTCCGAGCAACAGGTGGTGGTAGTGTTCAGGTCCCAGCACAGGGCAATCAGGCTGCAGCAGACACTAGGAAAGGCCAAGCTATGAACAATGAGTAGACCCCACCACAATGACCACAGGAAGAAAGCAGAGGTGCTCTTCAAGAAAATGGAATGGCAGAGGGCACTGCAAGGGAGATGCCCACTATGGAGGTGTGAACTGACTGGGGGGGCTGGGAGGGAGAGGCAAAAAGCAGCCTGTGGAGATACAGTGCAAGTGCTGCTGAAGGACTTCTCTGGAAGCAATGCAAATAAAACTGTGGCTGCCTCCTGCCTCGGGGTGTTCAGGGCGGGGCTGGATGAGGCCTTGAGCAGCTGAGTCTAGCTGAGAGCTGTCCCTGGGCATGGTGGGGAGGTTGGAGCAGGTGAGCTCTGAGCTTCCTTCTAGCCTGAGCCATTCCAGGATTGTGTGATTCCATTCTCTCCTAAACATCATTGGCAGAGCAGAAAAGTAAATATCAAGGTATAGAAAAAGGCATTTAGAATACACAGAATGCATAGAATAGACCAGGTTGGAAGAGACCTTCAAGATCATCGTGTCCAGCCCATCAACCAATCCAACACCACCCAAACAACTAACCCACGGCACCAAGCACCCCAGCAAGTCTCCTCCTGAACACCTCCAGTGATGGCGACTCCACCACCTCCCCAGGCAGCCCATTCCAATGTGCAATCACTCTCTCTGGATAGAACTTCTTCCTAACATCCAGCCTGAACCTCCCCTGGCGCAGCCTGAGACTGACAAAGTCCTGACAGTCGCTTCAGTCTTCCAATGTTCTGTTTCAGGTCCTACCTGATGAGATGACACTGAAGGTGACACACCACTGAGCACAGCTCTGTAAGGAGGACTCCAAAAGCAAACACTTGTAGGCACTGCCCACTACCATGCAGCAGGGCAGGGCAGGGCAGTGGACACTTCCCAGCAAGCAGAGCAGTGCCACAAGGAAGAGGAGACTGGATAAGGGGAAACCAAACCCAAACCAAATCAGACAACAGGAGCAAAAAGCCAGCCTCCAGCCCTGCTTCTGTCAGCAGCAGAGGACTGTGCTAGAGGCCATGCCTCTTAGGTACACAGTCAGCTGGTGTGAGGACAATTAGAGCTACACAAGGACACACCCAGAAAGTGGCTTCTGAGTCCCAGACTACCTCCCCTTTTTATGAGGGGAGATCCTGATGCCAATCACAGAGGCAGGTCTGAGTAGAAACTGCTTCACCACAGCCCTGAAACTCACCTGCCAGTACTCACACAGGAATCTCTCCGTGTGTTCTGCATCAGAGAGTCAAGGCTGCACAAGCAGTGCTCAGTGTCATTCACTTTCCTCCAAGAGAGCATCCTGGCCATTACTGGGCTAGAGAAACACTGTCCTTCCCACTTATGCTGCCTGGGGGCTGAATTTGGTGTCATTTACCATCAGCAGAGGCGATGCCCTTCCTCCTCCCAAACCTAGGGAAACATTCTGTAGCACTTAGGTCAGCTCCTGGCTGAAGGAAAATGGAAACAGAGCTACTGAGGTGAAACTGTTGAGGCTGAAAAAAATGGAGGAGTACTCTCAGACAGATGCTTCCTAGGTGGTGTTTCTGAAGGGAAACAGGAGCAATCTTGACCAGGAGTGGCAAGAGGCTTTGTACCTGGGGCTGTTGGGTGTCCTGGCATCCTCAGAGCATGTCCAGCAGAGCCAGACAAAGGAATGCTTGGTCTGGGACCCATGCATGAGATAGGCCACGAGATGCCCAGCTCTGCCAAGCTGGCAACCAGTAGGAGCACTCAGAGCAGAGTGCTAGGGATCTACCTGGCTTCCCAGCTGAAGTGTGTATGCCTCCAGCTCTTCAGATTCCAGTGAGAAGAAGTGTTTTAAGTGAAAAGGACACCCCAGCTTCCTAGGTGGATTCTGACACAGGCCTGCACTGTGCAGCACAGCTAGAAGTCTAATTAGATTACTTAGATCAATCAGACAAAACTCTAAGAGCTTTTCCCAGGCCAGCTTGGCTTGGCTCTGCAAACAGGATTGGAGTGTTTCTGAAGAGAGAGTTATTGACTCCATACTAGGAGTGCAGCTGCTGCCACCTGAGCAAACTGCTTCCAGAAGCTAGAAAGGCACCAGGAATACTTCGACTTTTCAAGTCAGCTTTGTCACATGCCTCTGATTCTCAGATTTGTCACGACATGCCATCAGTTTGTCATGATACATTAATGTAACACCCATCTTATCTATACATTTAGTAGAATCTGCATGCCAGAAATAACTCCCTTCTCCAATACCAGAACTTCACCTTGTCCTCTTCTTCCCTTTAGAGGGGAAGAAAGGAATTATCCTAGAAGTCAGGAATCAATTCTTCTCCTTTTCTGGAAGGTGTCTAACATGGGCTGAGCATGAGGTGCACTGAATTCATTCAGCTTCATAGAATCATAGAACGATTCAGGCTGGAAAAGAGCCCTGAGAGCATCAGGTCCAGCCATGAACCCTACTCTGCCAAGGTCACCACCAAACCACGTTGCTGAGCTCCACATCTAAATGACCTTTGAACACCTCCAGGGATGAGGACTCCACCACCTCAGCCTGTTCCAGTGCCTGACCACTCTTGCAGTGAAAAAGTTCTTCCTTATGTCCAGCCTGAACCTCCCCTGGTGCAGCCTGAGGCTGTTGCCTCTTGTCCCACACTGATGACCTGTGAGAAGAGACCAGCAGCAGCCTCTCTCTGTTGTCCTTTCAGGTGGCTGCAGAGGGTGATCAGAGCTCATCATGGACACAGCTGCAACAACATCAAACACAACAAAGAGTCTCCTCATCATCCTGATGCAGATAAACCATGAAGTGGCTTGCAAGGCTTTCTCCAGCGCTAAATAATATGAAACTTAATCCTGAGGTTTCCCTCCCCACATCTACATCCAGAAGATCAGTATCATTCCTTCTGGAGTAAGCTCCTCTTCTGCCCCATCCACACCAAGTGCCACTTTCCTGCCCAGTTCAGCTCTTAGATCACAGAATTTGTGTATTCCCAGGTTATTTCATCTTCAGACAGACCTCAGTAATTAACAACTGCATGTTGTGTTTGGCCACCAAATTGCACAAACTTGTGGCAAACATAAATGCTGGAGGTATGTGGGCATCTGGTGGTGAATTTCAACTTGAGACAGGACAAACTAGACCGAGCTCCTGCTTTGAAAGTGGGGTTGGAAAGTGGGCAGCAGTATCTGACATGCTAAGAGGCAATGCTCTTGACCCATGTGTGTGCACACAACTCTCCAATATGCATTGGACATGTTTTTGAATGTGGGTATTCACTCAACCCCCAGGCAGGCAGCCGTGCCTCGCTTTGGCAGGAAGGAGTCCCCACTGGGAACAGACACAGGCAGCAGAGGGGCAGCTGCCTTACTGTGCCTGGGAGGGCTCTTCAAGCCCCTGCCATGCAGAAAGCCAGCAGAGCACCAAGGAGCTCCTGCAGCAGCACAAACAGCCAAGCAGCAGAAGCCTCAGCTGAAGAACAAGTACATGAATGATTCCCTTCTGTGTCAGATTCTTTGCATCAATGCTCAGCAACACGCACGGGGCAGCTGAAGCAGCAGCTGACAATGCAATTCACAGACCAAAGATAAGCTCAATGGTTTCCAGGAAACTGAAAGATGGAAGAATGTGGAGAGAGGCAGCCATGGTTTCAGATGAAGAGCAAGGGAACTAAGGTCAAACTAAAACCCAAAAGAAATGCAGCCAGGAGCCCAGACCACAGTGCAGATACATTTCAGCTGGACTGCCACTTCACAATGCAGTTCAACAATGCACACAATGCATTCTCTGCTGTATTAACTCACTGCCACAACTTTTTTCCAAATAAAAGAGGAACTGGGATTCAGAAGCCCTTAGCTTCATTACTTCAAGCACAATGCTTAGCAGACTGTCTGGAGTTTATATTGATTGTAAAAGACATTAAACTCTTTGCCTTGTTTTATGTGCCTACTGCCAGACTTAGGCTGAAACCACGAAGTCACACAGCACACATCAGGTAACAGTGCAGTGGAAGAACCCATAAATGACAACATTCCAGAAGCCAGCATCCAAATAGGCAGCTCTAGAAATATGATGACTGTATTCCTTCCCTTCTAAAAGAAGGTCAAAATAAAGCTACCATTCTACAAATGTGTTTGAGCAACTCACTCTACACTAGTGGAAGAATTCTACCATACACACACACATGTTGTTGAAGTTCCCCTTGTAACGACTCTAAGTGATTCCCTAACTTGCAGCTGAACTCTCCTAGGAAGCAACAACAAAGAAGTGAGACACTAAGAAAAGGTTTTATTGGCAGGCTTTTTTTACCACTGCATTTGCAAACCACCAAAGCCCAGTGGAACCACGCTGCAGAAAGCACTGCTGCCAGATCCCCCCGCTGCTGCCAGATCCCCCCGCTGCTGCCAGATCCCCCCGCTGCTCCCAGCACTGCACTCATCCCCCAGTTTTACAGGGGCTCAGGGGAGAGTCAAGGCGGAATCAACGTGACTTTTAATAGACAATCTAATCAGCTAAGCTAGGAAGACGACTGACTGTTCGAAGCTGCACAGCTGGCGCCGTGCCCGACACGAGAGGCAGTGCCTGACAGCCACCGCCAGCGGCACGCCCGGAGCCGTGCCCGGAGCCGTGCCCGGAGCCGTGCCCGGAGCCGTGCCCGGGACCCTTCCTCCCGCCGCACGCAGCCGAGAGCGCCACCTGCCGCAGGCCCAGGGTAATGCCCAGCGCCGGGAACTGCCCGCGGCAGTGCGCTCAGCCCAGCTCTGGCACACAGCTTCCTGCCCAGAGCAGTCTAGCTGCTAACACCGCGCCGATGGCCACCACACGGCTCTGGCGTACAAACAAGGTGCCCAGTGCACTCTGCGTGGGGACACCTGAGTGTGAGGTTTTCCCACACCTGGTAAGAACAATTTCAGTCGGTTCTGTATGGTGCGGCCGTGCTGCTCTCTCCCATCAGTGTGTCCAGTGCCACACTCCTGGAGTCATGGAAGACAATGGCAGGGACCAGGAGGAAGAACTGTCCATCATTAGTGAAGATCAGGTTGGTGATCACCTGAAGAACCTGAAAGTGTCCAAGTCCATGGGACCCCACGGGATACACCCAGAGGTACTGAGAGAACTGGCAGAGGAGGTTGCTAAACCCCTCTCTAGTCTATTCCAAAAGTCCTGGCAGTGTGGGGCAGTCCCCACAGACTGGAACAGGGGATTACTCCCTCAAAAAGGGTAAGCAGGAGGAACCAGGGAACTGCAGGCCAGGCAGTCTCACCTCTGTGCCCAGAGCAGATCCTCCTGGAGGCACTACTGACTCAGAAGAATAGTGAAGAGGTGATTGGGAACAGTCAGCTTCACCAAGGGCAAATCCTGCCTGACCAACCTGGTGGCCTTCCCTGAACAGGTGACAACATCAACAGCTGAGGGGCAGCAACTGCTGTCGTTTGCCTGGGCCTGAGCACAGCCTGCGGCACTGTCCCACACCACAGCCTGGTCCCCAGGCTGCTGACACAGGGGTGTGATGGGTGACCCCTAGATGGATACAGAACTGGCTTGATGGCTGCACCCAGAGAGTGGCTGTCCATGGGTCCATGGCCCAGGGGAGGCCAGGGACAAGCAGAGTCCCTCAGGGATCAGTCCTGGGAACAGGCTTGTTCAACACCTTTGTGGGTGCCATGGACAGTGGCACTGAGTGCAGCCTCAGCAGGGTTGCTGATGGCACCAAGCTGTGTGGGGCAGCAGACAGCTGGAGGGAAGGGATCCATCCAGAGGGACCTGGACAGGCTGGAGAGGTGGACACAAGCCATCCTCATGAGGTTCAGCAAGACCAAGGGCTGGGTGGAGGCAATCCCAGGCACAAATCCAGGCTGGGCAGGGACTGGCTGGAAAGCAGCCCTGAGGAGAGAGACTTGGGGGTGCTGAGGGAGGAGAAGCTCAACAGGAGCTCTCAGGGTGCACTTGCAGCCCAGAGAGCCAAGCAGAGCCTGGGCTGCAGCAAGAGAAGTGTGGCCAGCAGGGCCAGGGAGGGGATTCTCCCCCTCTGCTCAGCTCTGGGGAGACCCCACCTGGAGTACTGCCTCCAGTTCTGGAGCCTCTATTACAAGAGGGATCTGAAGGTGCTGGAAGGTGTCCAGAGAAGGGCCAGGAGGATGAGCAGAGGTCTGGAGCTGCTCTGCTGTGAGGACAGACTGAGGGAGTTGGGGCTGTTCAGTCTGGAGAAGAGAAGGCTCTGAGGTGACCTCATTGTGGCCTTGCAGTATCTGAAGGGGGCTCCAAGAAGGCTGGGGAGGGACTGCTCAGGATCTCAGGCAGTGCTAGGACTGGGGGGAATGGAATGAAGCTGGAGGTGAGAAGGAAGTTCTTCCCCATGAGAGTGGTGAAGCCCTGGAATGGGTTGTCCAGGGAGGTGGTTGAGGCCCCAGCCCTGGAGGTGTTTAAGCCCAGGCTGGATGAGGCTCTGGCCAGGCTGATCTAGTGTGGGGTGTCCCTGCCCATGGCAGGGGGGTTGGAACTAGATGATCCTTGTGGTCCCTTCCAACCCTGACTGACTCTATGATCTTCTCCAGTAGCAACTGTATTTTCCAGAAGGGAGAGCAGAAGTAGCAAGGCCACATGACTGCCAAAAGCAGCATCTGCTTTTGATGGCCACAAAGGGTACATTTTCTATGTGTTTGCCTTTACTGCTGGAAGGAAAAACCTTCCTTCATTTGGTGTTGAAGACTTCTTTATGCACAGTGGCAACCAAAGTGTCTCTCAGAGGACCTAATACACAAGTATTGCACATCCACATGCTATGATCTCCCAGCCATGCTGCAGAGCAGTAACTGCTGTGGAGATGCCCTGTAGAGGCCTTCCCAGGTGCTGTGCAGCAGGCAGCAGCAGCACTGGCCATGAGTCACAGTGGAGCAGAGTTCAGGCCCTGCCAGGTGCCACTGGAGCTACAAACACCCCAGCTGCAGGGCAAGGTGTGCTGTGCTGCATAGCTCTGCACGCCGTGCAGCACCAAGCAGCGCTGCCAGAGCCCAGGCAAGCCTTGGAGCTGGCCCACTGATATATAAAGCATCTGAGTGAGTCAGCAGCCTGCTGCAGACTCTCCTACGGTTCCCAGACACTTCCTCAGATTGTGTTTGCCTCGCCAGCAAGGTCAGCAGTGACCAAATCTGATGCAAAGGTCAATGAGTGGGAAATAGGACCATGCACAGACTTAGTTTGCCCATTAACCTATTCACTATACTGAAGTCCCACAGAATTCCCCCAGCTATTTGCCTCCCATCTCTGCAGTGTCTGACACAGGAAAGCAGAGTGTTAAACTGAAGGCCTGCTGTGGCACTGGGGAGAGCTGAGAGCTAAAGGCAGCCTTAGTGCAGTGACACCCGAGCGAACAGCCCTCGCTGCGGTCGCTGTCTCCAGCGTCTGAGGCCTTTGTTCCCAGACTCCATAGGTAGGTGCAATTCATTACCTGCTGTGCCCATTAGCCTTTTGGGTTGGGTTTGCTCTTTCTCCAGACCAAAGACTGGACTGCATGCAGTTGTATTCAAATGAGCTTTAAACCTGCTGGCTGTCTAACCACAGGGAGTGTGCAGTCCCAGCCCTGGCAGCACACACCAGACGGGGGCTGCACGGGAGATCTTCCACTGCAGTTATGCTGCTAGCTGCAGCACAAAGCTTTGGCCCCGCTGGAGATGGCTGGCTGAGGGTGATACAAGATAACCAGAACAGTGTCCTGGCTCTGATTACTGCCAAAGAAAGCTCGCTGCTGAATCAAGATCTCCACAAGCCAAAGGCAGGCTAGCTGGGTTTCTGGCCTGACACAGCCCTGTCCTGTGGGAATGACCTTATGGCCGCAGGAAAACCACCAGGAGCAGCTCCACGCGAGAGACACATTCTGCCACACACAGCCAGGGCAAATTGTTAGCAATGCATCAGGGGAAATACTGAAGAGAGAGCACTACCTGGGAAAGGCATGAAAGTCTTCATCCTTTTCCTTTCAGAGGCAAAAGATCAGCAGACAGGGGAGGAGGGGTGTGAGGAGCACTCCAGTCCGACCCGCTCAAAGCAGCATCCGCTGTGAGCTCAGCTCAAGTGCCTCAAGGCCTTGCCAAGCCGGGTGCAGGGCTGAAGCCCTGCGGGGCAGCGAGCTTCCTCTCCAGGGACTGCAGCTGCAGACCGATTGCTTTCAGGCGGTTTTGCTGGTCACGTTGCTCCTTATGGTCTCGCAGAACCTTTTCACCTGGAGCTGCCTCTGGGCCTCTCTTTGCATGAGCCAAGGACCCCTGGCAAAAGGAAGAGCGGGCAGAACTGAAACACGTCCTGGTCCGACAGCAGAGCCAGACTGTGCTCAGCAAGGGGCGAGTGCCACATGTGGCAAACACATCGCTCTCCTCGGGCACACTTCAACACAAAAGCTGAGCACCAGCCTGGACTTATTTCAGTCAAAGAATAATTCCCTTTGCATTTCAAGAGGAATTCCTTAGTCTCCAAAGCCAACCCTCTGATGCTTAAATTCTACTTCAACAGTAAAAACATACTGGCAATCAGGGAGACTGAATGAGGGGTTCAGAGCTTGCTCCTGATGAGAGAATCACAGAATCACCCAGGCTGGAAAGGACCTTCAAGATCATCCAGTCCAGCCTACCACCCAGCACCATCTGATCAACTAAACCATGGCACCAAGGGCCTCATCCAGGCTCTTCCTAAACACTTCAGGGATGGTGCCTCCACCACCTCCCTGGGCAGCACATTGCCATGGCCAGTCTCTGTCTGTGAAGAATTTCTTCCTCACATCCAGCCTAAACTGCAAAATTGTTTTAGAATCACAGAACTGTCAGGGCTGGAAGGGACCTCAAGGCTCAGCCAGCTCCAACCCCCTGCCATGGCCAGGGACACCTCACACTGCAGCAGGCTGCTCACAGCCACATCCAGCCTGGCTGCAAACACCTCCAGGCAGGAGGCTTCCACCACCTCCCTGGGCAGCCTGTGCCAGGCTCTCACCACCCCCATGGGGAACAACTTCTTCCTCACAGCCAATCTGAATCTCCCCATTTCTAGTTCTGCTCCATCCCCCCCAGTCCTATCCCTCCCTGACACCCTCAAAGTCCCTCACCTGCCCCATTTTCCCCCTTTTCCCCCTCAAACCCAGGGCACCTGGGCTCTGCTGGAGTCTCCTCCTACCCCAGCTGTGGCCACTTGGCCCTCCCCACCCACTCCCCTATTTAATCCCCCCAGGAAGGGCAGCAGCCCCAAGCTGAGCCCATCTGGGCTGAGGATCCTCCTCTCCTCCCTGGTGAGTGCCCCTGCTGCACACTGGGTGCTGGTGGTGGTGACTCCAAAGGCCGGGGGGCCTGCTGGCCCCCCGGTTGTTAGGGCCAACATTGATGACTGCTCCAGTCCCCTCCACGGGTGCTGGCTGGGGCTGCTGCCTGGGGCTGAGCTCCTCTGGGTGCTGTCTTGGCTGGTGAGGGTCTTGCCCCTGGCTCTGGGCTGGCTGCAGGAGTGGTGGAGATGGAGCAGGAGCTGTTCAGGCAGAGGATGTGATGCTAACTACAGTGCTGGGACCTGGAGGCCCCTGGGGTCTGCTCTCCTCATTCCATAAATCTCTGCTCTTGTGCCTCACTTACAGACCATTTCTCCCCCCTCACTGCCTCCCTTCAGAAACAAGGAAGGTAAGGAGGACAAAAGCAATAAAGCAGATCTAGAGAAGGCATTCACTTATCAATCATCTCTGACCAGGAAGCCTTCAGGGAGGGGGCAGGCTGGAAAGTAAGAATCACTTCTTCTGAATCACAAGACAAATGTCATAAAGAACAGGCAGGACAAGACTGCATCTCCTCCACTGTTATGTTTCATGGTGATAAATGCAGAGGGGGGAAAAAGTTCAAGCTGGCTTGGAAATCTCAGTCACACCTCTGTGCAGAAGGAATCCCTGAGACAGGGACATTGTGACAAGTGAATCCCTATCCTTCATACAGAACTAACCAGGTTGGAAAAGACCTTCAAGATTGAGGCCAACCTATCCCCCAGCACCATCTAATCAACTAACCCATGGCACTGAGTGCCTCATCCAGGCTCTTTTTATCCAGGGATGGTGACTCCACCACCTCCCTGGGCAGCACATTCCAATGGCCAATCTCTCTCTCTGTGAAGAACTTCTTCCTAACATCCAGCCTGACCCTCCTCTGGCACAGCTTGAGACTGTGTCCTCTCATTCTGTCAGTGTTGCCTGGGAGAAGAGACCAACCCCCACCTGGTTACAACCAGGCACTCCACCTCATCATCCTTGATTTCTAGTTCCATGCTGTCTAGAGCCTCCCTGATGTACAGGGCCACCCCTCCCCCCTTCTCCCTGGCCTGTCTCTCCTGAAGAGCCTGCAGCCATCAATTACAGTGCTCCAGCCATGGGAGTTGTCCCACCATGTCTCTGTGATGGCAACTACATCCTAACTCTCCTGCTGCAACGAGGCTTCCAGCTCCTCTTGTTTGTTACCCATGCTGTGTGCATTAGTGTCCAGGCACTTCAGCTGGGCTGCTGGTTTCACCCCTGGCTCCAGCTTACCACCCCCAGACAAACATTAACCGAGGGTAGCAACACTTAGATCATGAACAACATCTCACTGTCAGTGTTTCAAATGCTGCACAGCATTTTAGCACTTGTAGGCAGTGGAAGCCCAACTGAGATGAATAAAGATCTAAAAATCCTAGAAGACTGAAAGCAAACTGCTCAGGTATGGTACACAAGAGAGAAGAACTCAGGAGCAGCCAAAGCTGTAACAATCCTAATGCAAACCAGAAACACCCAGTATTGCAAACAGCTAAAGTTATCTGCTCCACTCCCTTTTCTCCAAACCTCTCTGAAGCAGCAAAATGCCACTCACTGGAAGGCACCAGTGCCACACAGTCTCCTGGGGCCACACAGCTGGCTGGCAGGTCAGCAGCCTGCTTCTGAGCATGGCTCCTGCCAAAACCATCTGGTTTGGAGAAGTGCAGCCCCAGAGCACAGGCTGTCAAGGTTCATGAACTTTCAGAACCTGTTCTCATTTGGAGCATTTCTTCAGCTCTAAACTGTTAACTATAGTTTGCTGCCATAACTGAAACCCTGGATGTTCTTCTGGCAAAAGAAACCAAATCAGGTATGAAAGCACTCTGCAGGTAACACACAGCAGTAACTCTCAGCCAAGCAGAGAGATACTACTCTTCCTTTAAACATCACCCCTGTTTCCTCTTCTTGGCAGGCAGTTTTCCAGCTTCCCAAGCTGGTAGCTGTACTCATCATGCAGTGTCTTGCACTGCATATGCTGCATCCAGCCACTTTCCTTAGCAGTGACTTGCCTGAAGCCTGGCTCCCAATGCTGCCATTAGAGAGCCTGTCCTCTGCTGAGAGAAGCAGCAATGAGGGCACCTACAGGCTTTAGAGTCAGCTGGGAAGGCAGCTGGAAAGCCACACTTCCATAGCTGCACAGTGGGAGGATTTGCTTTTGCTCTTTGGTTTGTGTGGAATGAACAAGGGTTAGAAGCCAGACAGTCCTTGAATTCTGTCCCACTGGAGGCAGTGACACAGGACTGCTGTAACCCAAGAGTTCACTCCCACAAGAGCACATACTTGAGAACAAACAGCAGGTGCCACAGAAGACTGCCCAAAGCACAGCCACAGAGCCATGCTGTAGTTGCATTTCCACATCACAACACACACTCAGACAGCTGCAGCTCGAGCTGTGCTCTGCAAAGTACCTGATAAAGGTGGCTGGGAAAAAGGCCAGGGGGACCCCCACCCGACAGCAGCACTTGCAGCTTTCTCTCTATCTCCTTCAGCTGATGAAACTCCATTGGGTCAGGTGTGTACCCTTCTCCTGATGCCAGCCAGCCACAGCCACTCTCCTGTGGAAAGACAGGAAACAGGTAATCCTTAGTCCCAAAGGAAAGGGTTTTAAAGGCAGCCCCACAGGTGTGGTTAGTTCTCAAACAAATCCTGCCTCAGGATCATCACAGGATGTTAGGGGCTGGAAGGGACCTCTGGAGATCATTGAGTCCAACCCCCGAAATACAACAATAAAATGCAAGTTTTCAACCAGCTCAGCATAAAGCTGAGCTCTGCTAGACACTGATGTCCCTAGGACACTCAAAGGCAGACACAGACACAGCAACTAGAGGCATACCTTTCTCCTGTGTAAATATAGAATCAGTAAGGTTGGAAGAGCCAAGCAGCAGCTTAAAGGGACGTGCAAACAGAGATGTAGCTCTTTTTAGAAAGCAGAGGCATCTCCATGCACTGCTCAAAGCTAACTAAACACTGAAGTGTGTGAACCTAAACAGTCTGCTGCTCTGATTTCCCTGTTTCTAGACAAGCACAAAGCCTGTGTCCTCAGCCACTCTCAAGCACTGCAACAAAATCGCTTTGCCCCCATGCCAGCTGGCCAGAGAGCCAGCAGGCAGCTCCCAACTTCCCCACTCATTCTTCTGAAGGGTAAACAACTCCCTCACTCAAATGCCCAAGAGAAGCCCCTGGGGTAGCTAACTCTGCATCTCACTGCACAGCCTCTTAGCCAAGTTAGTCAGACCTTTAAAACACTCTCATGCCATGCTTAGGACTGGTGGATCTATGCTGTGCCTATCACAACTCCTTCCATGGCTGCAGACCCTTGTGTTGTGGTTTCTGTAGTCATTCAGCTCATCCCAGCTCCCCTTTGAAGCAACAATTGCTTGTCATGGTCTGGCTGGTGCACTGATCTTGCTGTCCAGTGCTGCTGAGCAAATATCACTTTCTGATGCCACTGACAGGAAAATCAGTTGAGGAGTGTTGTGCTCCTTTGTGAGGTAGTGCAGAAGACAGGGGTGAAGGGGAAAGAGCCTGGCAGGCATAATCCACCAGTCCTAAGGCAGAAACCAGAAAGAACATGCTATAAGCTCAGGTTTGTAATGCTGCTGTTGAAATGGAGAAGCACAGCCCACAGACATGGCACTAGGACTGTCTTCAACACTACCCTAAATCACAGCTGCTGTGCCTTGCATCCCAGCACTCCCTGGCTGCACACTTCCTCTGGACACACCATCCTACAGCCCCAGGGAAGCCAGGCTGGCACTGGATCACATGCCTGTCCCCACCACAAGCACAGGCCAGGTACCACCTCAGAAGGACAGGGAGGATGTGACTGTGTTGCTGCTTGCTTTTCTTTTGCTGACAGAAAAGGGCCAGCACCTTGCCCTAGGACTTCAACATCTGCCTTGCAAGGGGCTCCTGTCCATCATTCTTTTGCAGCTTCCAGGTTAGTCCTCTGGCTATTCCAGCAGCCAAATGCACACCAGAGGAGGAAATATCAGCTTTCAATTGCAATACCACTGCTGTGAGGTCATCCCTGGCTCATCTCCTTTACCCTAAAGAACATTTGTTGCAGAAAGAAAAACAAAAAGCATACCCCTCGGACCTGCCATAAATCACCTCCACACTGCACAAAAGTCAGCTGTTTTGTGAGACAAAATCGGCTCCTCTGGTGCTTCCTCCTAGCAGTGTGATGGCACAGCTCCTAAGCCTGACCTGGCTCCAGGAGAGACACTCAGAATGTCTCTAGAAGATTGCTGGCTCTGTGGAAGCATCTGTTCAGGTGGGACTGTGGCCATCCCATGTGCTGCTACACTTGTGCCACGCCAGCCACTCCCTGGCAGACACCCAAGAGCACAGTGCAAGTGCACAGAACTACTCTAGAGCAGTCTGTGCTCCTTAGCTACAGCTCAGTGTCTAACCCCCTGCTCTCAGCACCCAAACTACTCCAGCAGTCAATGTACTTCAGGCTTAAATGGACTCACACATTCCCTTTTGTATTTTCAAGATAAACCTTGCTTGGAAAATAGACTTCTCTCCTGTCCCTGTTTGCTGAGCATTAACTCAGGACAATGCTTTTGTAACAGCACAGGCAGTGCTTGTCACTGTGCAACACCTGAACCAGATTACACCCCTGCAGCTTTGGCAATTAGATTAGCATGGCTATGGACTTCCAGAATATTCTAAATGCTCATCAAACAGTTTCAAAAGGGTTTGGCTGTCTGACACATTGAGTGGTGTGAGTCAGCTGAAGTTATCTGGTCCACATGAGACTGTACAGAGGAATTCATGCAGCACAGCCAGCTCTGCCTTGCTTGATAAGCTCCACGGCATGACTTGAGCCAGTGGAGCTGCAGCAGCCTTTTGGAAGCCAGAATGAAATAAGATGAAAGTGGCCCTCAGCTGGACAGTTACCTGGACCAGCCTGAAGCAGTGATTACTCATTAGCTGATAACTTCCTCATGGCCTGGGTTAGAAAGCAGCCACAGGAAATGCTTCACCCATAACCCAGTTCAAATGTGGGACAGGAAGAATCTGTCTCCAGACTAGACAGGTTTAAGTCACTGAGTATTAGCCTTTCTTTTATCCCACTTCAGCCTTTGTTTAGGGAGATGATCCAGTACAGACCAGACTGGCCCACAAGTTGCTGCTCCCATTCTTGTCCATTCTATCAAGATGTCCTGTGCCATGACCCATTTAATCTGACAGCAGCAGTGACATCCCTGTGGAGGAATGCCCACACCAATGACAGGTGCCCAGTACCAACACTGGACACGTTTGTCCACTGCCCTGATGCTTGGACTCTGGTGCCAAAGCAGGTAGGAACTGTGAGGCACCATTGGCATCAGCTGCTCTGCATAAATGCCTCTATGTTTCCTGAAGGCTTCCTCTACCCCTCTCTAACTTTAAAGTTCTGCTGTTTTTCTGAGGCCAGGCATGTCTGAGTGTGAGCACAATGAAGAAAGAGGCCCATGGCAATTTGTCCTTGGAGACACAGCCAGCTGGGTCTGACCAGCTTTTCTCTGCTTCATGGTAGGATTAAAACCAATTCAAGCTTTGAGTGATCACAGAAGTAAGCCAAACACAGCAGGGCAGTACAAACTAAAGCTGCCATACCTCAAGACCTTGCAGTTCAGTGCCCTCTTCTGTATCTCTCAATAGTTCAGTTAGCCTTTTCCTTTCATCCTCAAGCAGAACAACCTGGTTTCCTGAATCCTTTGCCAGCTGAAATGTTTACAGAAAGAAAAATAAACACATTTTAGCACTCCATCAGCTCAAGCAAAGCTTTTAAACTCTTTTAAACCATCCAAACCTTGCTTATTGCCATAGCACAAAGTATCACCCTGACACAAGTCTCTGGCAGCCTCCATATTATGAACTGATCATCTTTTGCCAGGCTTTGACCCAGAGGGGTGTGGACAATTGCATAGGATGAAAACATCATTACAGCCACTGGGTCACCACAGGAGCAAACCAAAAAGCAGAGAAAACCCCAACCACCACCACCACCATCTTCTGTAAACAGGGGCCCCAGCCAGGCTGCACACAAAACCCCAGCAGACCCCAGCAAACTGCAACACTTATCTAAGCTTAAGAATATCTTCCTTTAACTTCACATTCAAAGAAAGCTTTATGCAGTCTTTGCCCTCCAAACAAGCCATGTCCAGGCACTAACAGAACAATTCCATTTCCAGTTCTTTGGAGCCAGTCCACAGAAGCAGTATTATCCCCACCAGTAAGAGCATTAGAGGGCTCTTACTCTGCCATGAGCACACTTTGTAACAGCCAGCTTTTCTTCATTTATGCCTAATTAACTCCTAATGCTATGTGATAAAAGACTGTCCCCACAAGTACTTCAATGTTAACTAAGCAAAGTATGTCCCCAAATGTTCACGATTTCATGCTGTAATGCTTACCTCAGTGTCCTTTAGGATGAAGTCCTGGTTCGTTTTACTTTTACTCTGTGCTTTTTCTGCTTCCTGAAGGAATTCATCTTTTTCTAACTCACCTGGGTGATCTGAAGCTTGAGGAAGGAGAGTTGCTAAATGATGATCATTCCTTTTCTGACTCCAGGAGAGCACTAAGGGTGCACATTTCACAGGCTGGGTTCATTGTTACAGAAACAAAGTTGCCCTATGTAAAACATAACTACTGCCCAAATCTAAGGTAACTGTCAAGCTTTTGTTACAAGAGATCATTCCACGCTGCCAAAATCCTTTGGGGTTGCTCTCCTCAGCAGTGTCGGAGCTGGTGGCATTCCCTGGAAGCCTATGGCTCCTCATCAACACAAACCAGACAGTCACTGCTCTGGAAACCACACAGCCCTCTGGAGACAGGCCACATGCTTTTCCAGCTCAGCCAGCTGGAGAGCAGATGATATAGCTGATATCAAACTACACAAATGTTTGTTTAAAGACAGAACCCTTGGCAGAGCTGTGCAGCCCTTCACCAGCAGTGTTCAACAGCATCGCCCTGCCGTGCTCTTCAGCAGCCGCTCTCTCCCCAGCACACACACCCAGGCAGAGACCTGCTCCAGTCTGACAACAGCAACTCCTTTAGAGAATTCCTTTTATGACATTAAGTAGCAAGCCTCAGCCTACACAACCATCTAGGTCTCAAACTGCCTCAAAGGTAGGCCTGGTTCTTTTTGCTCCGCTGGAAAGTACAGAAGTGAAAATGAGTGAGCAGTGTGCCTGCAGAGGTTAACTGTTGAACGTGGTAGGGAACAGCAGATAGGCTCTGGAGGCCTACAGGAAAGGAGCAGATTGAATAGCAGACTCCCAAAGACATGGAATAGATTCCATGCATCCTTTTACACACTATGGACCCAAACAAAGTGGTGTTCTGCCCTATCAGACTTAGGCTCAAAGTGCAGCACACCTCAAAGGGCTGAGCTGCTGGATCTGCCCAAGAAACTCCTGTGACAATTCAGATGGACAGCTGTTTCCTGAGAGCTTCCCAAACTGCCTTTAGCATCACCAGGCAACATCTCTGCTCTGTTCAAGAACTGGGACAGAAGAGAAGCTGTCAATCAGTGATGCAAAACACACCAGCACCAACATAGCACGCAACACCTATGAAACACTGCTTTTGAGAGACATCTTTTTCTAAGTGTAGAATGAGCATTCTGAGAAGAAGCAACCCTAGAGAAGACCCCAGAATGTTCCAGTACAGAAGGGACAGCCCTGGATCCCTGGGACGAGAAATGCACTGGCCATTGCCACAGCTAAGTGAAAGAGAGCCTGCAACTCAGAGTACCTGGCACTGATGCCCCAGTGATCAGGGCTGGGCCCCAGCCTGTTCAATATCTTCATTGATGCTCTGGATGAGGGGATGGAGTCCATCATCAGTAAATTTGTGGATGACACCAAGCTGGGAGCAGGATTTGATCTGTTAGAGGGTAGGAGAGCTCTGCAGAGGGACCTTGCCAGGCTGGGCAGATGGGCAGAGGCCAACAGGACAGCATTCAACAACTCCAAGTGCCGGGTGCTGCACTTTGGCCACAGCAACCCCATGCAGTGCTACAGGCTGGGGTCAGAGTGGCTGAGAGCAGCCAGGCAGAGAAGGACCTGGGGGTGCTGGTTGATAGTAGGCTGAACATGAGCCTGCAGTGTGCCTAGGTGGCCAAGAAGACCAATGGCATCCTGGCCTGCATCAGGAACAGTGTGGCCAGCAGGAGCAGGGAGGTCATTCTGCCCCTGTACTCAGCACTGGTTAGGCCACACCTTGAGTCCTGTGTCCAGTTCTGGGCCCCTCAATTTAAAAAGGACATTGAGACACTTGAAGGTGTCCAGAGAAGGGCAATGAGGCTGGGGAGGGGTCTGGAGCACAGCCCTGTGAGGAGAGGCTGAGGGAGCTGGGGTTGCTTAGCCTGGAGAAGAGGAGGCTCAGGGGAGACCTTCTTGCTGTCTACAACTCCCTGAAGGGAGGTTGTAGCCAGGAGGAGTTCTCCCAGGCAACCAGCACCAGAACAAGAGGACACAGAGAGTAATTAGCCATTGGGATGTGCTGCCTAGGGAGGTGGTGGAGTCACCATCCCTGGAGGTGTTCAAGAGGGGACTGGATGTGGCACTGGAGCCATGGTTTAGTAGTCATGAGGTGTTGGGTGACAGGTTGGACTTGATGGTCTTTGAGGTCTTTTCCAACCTTGTTGATTCTATGATTCTGTGATTCTATGTTTTGGTTGATGTGGCACAAGGGTTTGTTACAAACCTTGATGAGATTGCTGAAGCCACATTCTGAAGCCAATGTACACATTCCTTTTCACAAGCTCCTCTTGCTCAGAGCCTGCCTTCAAAGCAACTACACCAATAAAACTTAGCAGTTCAGAAACCGTCCCCAAAGCCTCCCACAGAGCTTGCACACAAGCTGTAAGTGATCTGTTTCCTGTGTTCCCAAACCAGGAGAATGTGGAACATCTCCTAAGAGTGCAAGCAACAGCAGCTCCCACCTGTGCTCAGAAGTCAGTGCTGCCCTGAGCACTGGCATTAAAGCTGCCAGGGACGTTCCAGCACCACTCAGGATTTGGGAAGGTGGAAGCTACAGGTCAGGCTTCATTTCAAGGGAGGAATGAAGACAGAGAATAGGGAGTCAGAGACACCTAAAGGACAGCACTGCTCCAGCCCAGTGACATTTAATGACATGGCGTTAAGGTCACACAGTGCTGGACTGAGACAAGTGGGACATGCAGTCATGCTCTAAACAGCACAGAGGTTCTGTTGCCATCCACACTTCAGCCCTAAGGAATATCCATCTGTTATGTCCTTGTCATCTCCACCAGTCACCAGGAAGGCAGATTCCTCCTGCTTACATAGGATGGTAGATGACAAAGAGATGAACAACTGCAGCTGATAGCAAGGGCAGCTGAAGCTATTCTTACATCACAGCACATGTGAGGAGTTACTCAACCATGCAAACCTCAATGTCAAATAGGGAAGGACCAGAGGCACAAAAGCACAATCCCATTTATGTTGGAGTGTTGGGCACACTACAGCCATCTGAAAGCTCTACTCAGTGCCTGTAAACCAGTGATGTCTAAAGGAGTCAGCAGAGGTGCTGGATTGGCACAGGAAGTGCTTGATCCATACAAGCAAGGCAGCCTTTACTGTGATCAGCATAGCAAATCACAACATCAGCTGCCTGAAGATTCAGCTTTGTCACAACATCCATACAGTTTCTCCTGAAACCAAACCAAATACAGCACAGTTGAAGCTGCAGCTAGCTCCTTGAAAACAAGCCTGCTACTGAGGGCTACAGCAGCAGCCCATGTGCAAAGCACCTCCATGAGGAGCCAGGGATGCACTGCACCATGCATGGCTCGCCCCTGGGCACTGAAACAACAGCAATTAGGACCACGAACGGGAGAGTTTTCTTAGCATGTAGAACACAGCACTGCAAACAAGTCACAAGATAAATTATCCTCTTTTGCCACTTGTCAAAACAAAAAAGCACTGTGGCCACTGCACAAAGCAGCCCTGGCTGCATTGGCCTGGCCACGAAGGCCAAGGCTTCCCTCCCCACTGGCCCTGCTGGTTCACCACACCCAGAGACACAAAGCACACAGCCCCTCGAACTTACCTTGGTTATGCTTATGGCTGTCATCATCCCCTGGGCTGACTGGGGTGTGAAATACTGACCTACACACTTCATCTTCTTCAGCATGGGAGGCCTCTGCAAGGAATTGTTTGGGTCAGATTGATTTATGTTCAAAGGAGCTCTGGTTTGAGGTGTCTCATACTGTAAGGTCTCGCAAGAAAGCCAAAGACAAGTACTCAGCTGAATGCCATCACCAGCAGATTCCTCAAGGGCCTGTGGAAAGCTGCCAGGTGTGTCTCAGCACTAATGATGGCTGTGCTGCTGCTTTTATCCACTGCTGCACACACAGGACAAGTAAGTACAGTCTAGAAGGTACAGCCCAAGGCCCAAGTTCAAAAGCCTCTGCAGACACCATGTGCAAGCCAGCTAGAACTCTCAATACAGTCTCCAGGCTCTCACAGCTGGTGTCTGCCTGTGCCTGGATTATCAGGCTTCCCAGCTGCTTAGGTCCAGGGTATAGTCTAGAAAAAACATGCTGAAAGGTTCCAGCATGCAGCTTGTGCCACTGGAAGAGAAAACTTTGGTCATGGTACTGACATTTATCAGTGGGAAGTGCAAGGTAGAGCAGGAACAAGCAGCCTGTGCACTTCACACCTACAGACAAGGACCTGCAGTGCCAAGAACCACACAGAGCACACATGAAAAGTTTCCCACCAAGAGCAAAACAACCAACATGCTCTGGCAGCGAGCTCAGCTCAGAGGATGACTTTGTTACACACAGCACAGGGGCATTCAGTTAAGGCCATTCACTCCTGATCTGCATTTCTGCTGGGAGTGTCTGTATGAGAAGCTGGCACACACAAGTTATTAAGGATGATGCACGCAGACCATGTGTTTGATTTCACTGCCATCTTAAAAGCTGCAATTCACTAGCAATCCTGTATAGTATGTTTGTATAGCTCTTTGTCAAATTAAAGCTCTGGAAAGCCAAACAGCTGAAGTGCATTCCATTTCAGGGGCAGCTAGGGAAGCAGCAGGGACCTGGCAAGGCACCAGCGTGTCACGGAAAAGCCAAGGCAAAGACCGAGCTGGAGGGAGATTGTAAATCCAAACTCTGCAGAGCTTTGCCTCTGCAGCAGCCCAGAGCCCACACGATGCACAGGGGCTCTGCAGCACACAGCTGTCTCGGGAGCACCAGGAGCACGGACTCACAAGCCCGGGCGCTCGCTTCCCTGCCGGTTTTTTGCTGTACCCTGACATCTGCTGGAGGCTTTTCGGATCTCACCGGCACGAAATGCTGGGCTCTGCCTCACAACTCCCAACTCGAGCACAGCAAAGATACCTGGCAGCAATGCCGCCGTTACCATGCGGCAGCCTCCAACGCTCCAGCCGAGACTTTTGCTCAGCAGTAAGCACACAGACCTCAAGTCCCTCTTCTCTCCCCAGCAATAAAGCAGCCAGGATGCACCACAGCTCTGTTTCCTTGCCACAAGGTGCACAGCTGAGGGACAGGATGCAGAATGTGCACACAGCTGACACAGACCCAAGGACTCCAGCACCACGGCAGAACATTCCAACAGCAGCTTTTTGAAAACCCCTCTCAAGCAGTTTTGCCCTGGTCCAGACTTGAGAAAATCAGTCAGGTTTTGTGCCCCCTCCCTCCCAATGAAGAGGGTGTGAGCAGAATGTCCAGAGTTTGTTCAGTACCTCCCTCAGTAAGAGTCCAGCCACAGCAAGAAAAAGGACATTTTAAAACACCCAGTATTTTCTTTTTCCAGGTCCTTGCCAGCATGCACATCTGTGTGTTCTTGAGGAACACTGCCAGTCCTTCAGGAAGGGCTTCAGACACTTGCTTCAGGAGCCAGCAGAATTGTGTCCTGACTCAGCAACCAAGGCTGAGCCAACACAGAGAGCAGCATTTGTGAGGGGACATCAGAGGTATTCACTGCAGTCTTGAAGAGTCCCAGAACCTTCCCAGAACCTCTTTTGTTTGGGCCCAGCTCCCTCCTTGGCTTCTCACAGAGTACTGTATGGAAATTCTTGTGTGCAGCGAGGCCCACCCATAGCAAATGATTTCTGTTAGAGCCAACCAGTCCTTAACTCAGGAGAGCAGCATCTGCATACAAGGAGACCCAGGGGTTTCTTGACAGCAGGTGCTGCTCAGGGGATGCAAAATGGGCCAGGGTGTCTTAGAAAGAAACCACCCAAATAAAGCAGTGAAGGGAAAAAAACCACAAAAAACCCAGATACAACTTAAAGGTTGTGTGCAGTTTTGGCCCTTGGGATGTGCTGCCCAGGGAGGTGGTGGAGTCACCATCACTGGAGGTGTTTAGGAAGAGCCTGGATGGGGTGCTTGGTGCCATGCTTTAGTTGATTAGATGGTGCTGGGTGACAGGTTGGACTTGAGGATCTGAAAGGTCTTTTCCAACCTGGTCTGATCTATTCTTTCTTGTCATGGACCACATTTCTCTCCTTAATATTTGTTCCCTTGTCCTTCAGTACTTATTTATCTACCTTCCATGGAGCAGTAGAATTTGGTGGCTAAATGCTGCTTCAGCTGAAGTGAGTTTTACTGGGAGGGTAAAATGCAAACGTTTGTTCCTAGCAGTGTGCTCATTTCCCCTGTGGATGTGTTTTGTCTTCATTGTCATGTGATGAAACTCAGAGCTCCTGGTCCTTCCTTCCTGAGCATAGTCTGCTATCACCCTGTGCCATGCCTTCAGTTCCTAACACTGCCACCTAGGCTACATTTTCTTCCCCAGAATCCTCAGGAAGAAAGCCAGTAGAAAACCTAAGCTGAACCTGAAACATCACACCTCTCCCTTACAGCCAGTCACACTCTGTTATTTGCTGAGCCCTTTCATTCATTCTTTCTCACCTTCAGAATCCTAAATGCTTTTGGAAGTGGACTGAATGTACAATCAGTAAAAAATGTGGTGTCAACGACCCATCCTTTCTTCTGGAGCATGTTCTAAGACCTGGGCTGCACACCCTCCTGTACTGACTTCCAACACACAACCAGCATCAGCATTTGGTTCCAGTCTCTTGGTGTTTCTGTTGACAGTTCCTAAAAAGACTCAGCCCTGTCACATTGTGAGCTGCTCACCATGACTCTGCTGCTGCTTCCTTCTCACTCTCTCCCACAGCCACGTGAAAATTTTCTCCCAAGTACATGTGTGGCAGCCCCACATTCCCACAGCTCCTAAGTAACACTTTCAAGCCTGGAATTTTTCAGCTCCCTGCTCCCCCTGCACCAAGGACTGCAGCCTGGTGAACTCTCTATCACCAGTAACAGCACATCAGCACCTTCATCATTTTCTTTACCAAAGCAGTTCTGCATTCCTTGCTTATTACCAAGATGCTCCAAAATGGTGAATACATCAGAGTTTTTCAGCAGGTTTCTACTCTTCCCCTGTACCTGCTATCACTAACTTATCGGTGTCATCACTTGTGCACCCCTTCTGCAATCATCTGTTTGCCATCAACTGGAAGCATGCAAGCTTTACTCAGGCTGGATCTCTACCCTTCCAGAGCAGCCAGTGCTTTGAGAAAAAGCAGATTCCATCAACAAAATTCATCCTAAAGAACATCTACATTTGTGAGAATGCAGACATCAGCTCAGCTCAGTTTCAAACATGCCCTTGACCTACTTTTACAGGCTGCTACTATTGTTTATTACTATTCTTTGGATGCTTTTTATTTTCTTTTACAGAAAATGATGACTCTTCATCAAAACCCAGGATAATTATCACAGGGTTTTACTTCTCTTTCTTACTTACCAGCTGTATCCTGCCACGATGAGCTCAAAGCTAAGAACAGTTTTGTGTTCTCCATCTCCTCATGGCCTCCAGTGCTTCTGAGGGACTGCTCCAGAGGAACAAAGCACAAATGCACAGACAGAAGTGCTGATTTACTTTGAAGTAAATACTTTAGAATAGAATAGAATAGACCAGACCAGCTTGGAAGAGCCCTTCAAGATCATCGAGTCCAACCTATTATCCAACACCACCTAATCAACTAAACCATGGCACCAAGCACCCTACCAAGTCTCCAAGTTTTACAGCACAACACATTGTCTGCTTCCCAGTTCTTATCTAAAACATTTCTTGTCCTTACTGCTTTGTTCTCTTCTTGAGGCTAGCTGAACATCTGCAGTTACAGTAAAGGTGTGGTGGAACTTCAGAGTCTCTGCCATATGTTGTCTCTAACATGGAGACACATCTCACAGGACAAAGAAGTTGGGTAATGCTTCCGTGGCTCTGGATCCAAATGCACGGCCATGGGGTTTGTGTATGTGTATCCAAGAGAACTGTGCAGCACTTAGAGGAAACACTCATGTTTTAAAGCTTAAAGCAGCATTTCAGTGATAGAGACCAGGAGAGGAACAATGTGCAGGACTTTGCTGTACCACTCTTATGCTTTCTTCAGGAGGCAACTCGAATTTCTTCACTGGTGGACAGCACTGAAGTAAGACGAGCCTTAGAATGGTGACCCCAGAGCAGAACAAACAGTTGTAGGTCTGGGTTCACAGACATGACCTCTTGTCCTACCTTCTCACATCTGCAGGCAGTGATCTCAAGCACAGGACTGTGCTAGGAAACCCCACTTGGGCAGCTGGGTAGTTGGCTGCTGGTGAGAGAAACTTTTAAGCACCACAGCCTTCTTTCAAAGTCTGCCTAGGCAATAGATACTAAGACTCATTCAGAGTTACTGTTTAAGATCCATTTCTTCACTTGAACCAGCCAAGTGTGAGTTATTTAAACTCCCTGTCTGTGCAGTGCATAAACTCTGTGGGACAGCACTCAAGGCAGACTGTTAGCAAAAGAAGAAGAACATTCTCCAACCTGAAGTTCTTCCCAGAGCTTTGCTCTCATCTCTTTGCCTTGCTTTTTAATTGCTCTCTCCTTCAGATGTTTTTTTGCCAGTATTGTGTCAAGTTTATTCATTCTCCTTATAGCTGCTTGAATCAGAGGATCTGCATCTGTCTCTCCAGAATATTCCAGGCTGGAAGAGTTTGCTGTAGAACAGTTTTTAAAGTTACTGTTAGCTTAAAGCATTTCAGCTTACAAAGGCAGTACAAATAACAACCACAGACCAGAGTGCAATTATTATCAGGCACAGATGGCATCTTAATTTCCCAAAGCCCTTGGAACAGAACCCTGACTCAAACGCTGAGCTGCAGCAATGTGATGCAGGGGGTGGAGGAGGAAGAGCCCCAGCACTCTGAACAAGTGATGTGATTCAGATTTATAATGGAAGAGTCTGCACAGCAAAAATCACAGACAGGCTTGAAAATCAGAGCCATTTCTTCAACCAGCTTTGGAGTGTCACTCACTGGAATGAGTAGCTCTGGGGTGAAGGGAGACTCTGCACTATCTCTGCTTCTAGATGTTACAGAGGTGTCCATCTTGTGCCAGCCAGAACAGATTCTGGTACTGGTTCTAGACAAATGTTGTTCTGAAAACAGACATGGGGAGGTATGATGGAGAGTGTCATTACTGAACTGAACAGATGTCTCTATTGTCTTTTCTCCCTAAACATACAGATTATGATTTCTGATCACTTTTAGCTTTCCCCCTTCTTGTAGTACCCTTGTGCTCTGCCCTCTTTGATGGTCAAACTTAGCAGAGGAAACACTGTCCCTAGCCCACAGACTTCCATGTTTGGAGTCCTGTAATGCCTGTTCCTTTTCTAAGCTTTACACAACCACTGGCCCCAAGCATTCACTGCTATATCCTGGTCAACTTCATGCCACGGAAAGACATGAGTGACACAACAAAGGGAGAACTGTAAGAATCTAACTGAACTCCAGGGGAGCCCCAGGGACAGAACATTAAATACAGCACACTTATTTTGGTTGGCTTGAACCCACTACGTGGTCCTGAACCCCAAACTAGTGAGTGAAGCTTTGAGTTGAGCTCTCTCCAATTTCTGTTCTGAAGAGACCAGTGTTATGTCAGATAGCAGCACTGCTGCCCTAGGTACAGTCACAGGTGCTGCTACATACATTTCTAAACCTTGGCCACTATGATGCAAATAAAGAAAGTGATCATCCCTTTATAAAATAATCTGGAAATAAAGAACTCACCCAGCACTTCTCAGCCACCACCATCCACAGACATTTTCACTTTGAGGATTTCTTTGGAACTGTGTAACACACACACAAGAACACTGCAGCCCCAGACTCTCCATAAGCATTCACAGGATAACCCCAAAGTTCTATGGCACAGCTCACATTCTACCACATGCAAAATCACCCCTGCCCCTGCATGTCACCCCTGCAAAGTCACCCCTGCCCCTGCATGTCACCCCTGCAAAGTCACCCCTGCCCCTGCATGTCACCCCTGCCCCTGCAAAGTCACCCCTGCCCCTGCATGTCACCCCTGCAAAGTCACCCCTGCCCCTGCAAAGTCGCCCCTGCCCCTGCATGTCACCCCTGCAAAGTCACCCCTGCCCCTGCATGTCACCCCTGCAAAGTCACCCCTGCCCCTGCAAAGTCACCCCTGCCCCTGCATGTCACCCCTGCCCCTGCAAAGTCACCCCTGCCCCTGCATGTCACCCCTGCCCCTGCAAAGTCATACCTGCTCCTGCACTGCTCAGGTCTCCTTGGGGAAGCTCACACAGTTCAGAAGTCTGTGTTTCAGTGTTGTCATCTCCAGAATCTGAATTGGAAATACACCCTGGAAAACACAAGGAAAAGCCTTTCACCACACAATAGATGGGAAATAACCTTTTAAAGATACTGTTGGACAGCTAGCAATAAAGAGACCAAACCAGATTGTTGTCAGGGATCACTACAGAGCCTCTGCAGGGGATTATCATTTAAGATAGGTACCAGTAGACTGGGACTTAGATAAAAGCAGGAGCAGGAGTTGAATTTCCTCTGATCCCAATTCAGTCATGCAATCTTAGCTGAACTTGAAGGAGGTATCCAAACTTCCTGCTCCACGTACTGGCCCCTGTTCCCCTGTGTTTAAATGGCAAGAAGCTCAAGCAAGTTAATTGATCACCATTTCCAGAACACCAGAAGAATGCCAGCTGAGCACTCTCTCAGTCAAACCAGATCCTGTGTGTTTCAAGGGCTGTCAGTACCAGCACTGCTCACCTGCTCAGTACTGTCACTTACAAATACATCTTAGCCTTTCATAAATACTATGACCAGCATCAGTTCCCATGTGTTGGCTGGAGGCCCATTACCAGGCTTCCTAAGAGATGCTCATGGGCTCTGGGAAGTCTGAGCCCTTACTGCAAACATTGCAGCATGGCTCCAAGGAACAGCTGCAGCCAGTTTCTCCTGACCCTTTAGACACCAGCAGGGTGCAGGTCACAGCTCAGATGCCACCAGACAAATGCTGTAGTGGTAACACATTTCTTTCAAAGATGGAATTAAACTAGTGAAGAGAACTGAAAGTATGAATTCTGACAGCTCCTCCTCTTCTGGAATGTTACCTGTTTGCACCCTCTTTTGCCTTCACCCCTGGAATGCCACCCAAACTATACAAACACCTTTGGCCTCGCCACAACACAGGAAGGCTTCAGTCACTGGCACCTGACAGCTCGCTGGGGCTGAGGGCACGCTTCTGAAGAGAGAAGGCCGTGCTCTCCACTGTGGCTTGCTGCTCCGCTCTCCCTTCCTGGGGATCAGCCTGCATTCTGTCGTCACCTTTGCTTCCTTCTGCACAGCAGCCTTCCAAAACGCCTCTCTGGTGACCACCAGCCAAGCTGGCAGGTGAAGCAAACTCTGAAATGCAAAGTAATTACTACCATGAAACAGGTGAGGAAAAGACCAGCACAATAACCAGACACTGCCACAGGGGCTACCGACGACTGTGTGCAAGACAGCAGAGGACCACCTGGGGATGTGATTCAGAGCTGTGTTTCCAGCTGTCACAGTGATTCTCAAGCTTCTCATTCCACAGGCTGCCAGGCTAGGAAGCGATTCCAAAGGCTGGTGTCACTGTTGCTGCAGCAGAGGGCAGACAGTTAGGAGCCTGTGTGTGCAGCAGCTGGCAGTGTGGGTGCTGTGCTGCAGGCAGCACCCCGATCTCCTGCCCGAACTCTACAGGGGTTTCTATAAAAAAGAACTGACCACTTCAGCAAAGCCTCTGGGGATGGTCTCATTCCACAATACAGCTGGGCTAATCTAAGTCAGTCAGTCCACATTCCCAAGCCCCAGTTCCTGCATCCCAACCACCACATCACACATCCCACTCCCAAAGCTGAGTTCATCCCTCATCTCTGAGGACGGCTGACCGCCTGCTCCTGATGGGCGTTGTGGGAGCCCTGGAGCTGGCAGACTGCTTGGAATACTATGACAGGTTCTTTTTTATTTACACTTGATTCAAACACATCTTGAACCCTGCAGTGAAAAATGCAACTTGTGAGGATTGTGCAAATGCTCTCTTCTAACAAGCAACACAATTTTCTTCCAAATGAAAAGCAGCAATGGGATGGAATTGAAATGGTGCACAGAGTGGCTCATGCCTCACCAGCCTGCAGCTGTGTACCTGCACAGTGCTGCCAGCATGCCAAGCAGGTTTCCTAAGAGAGCTTATTTAATACTCTGATTAAATACAAGGAGGAAGACAATGGGGTTCCAAGCTGTAGTGCCAAGGAGCTCTTTTTGTGTCCAATACAGATGCAAATAAATACACTTAAACATCACTTCATGGGTGCATAAGGAGCAGCCCACACTGGTCAGTTCATACACAGCCCCCCTAGCATACCTCTATGAAGATAAAAGGAGCAGAATCCTATTTCTTTGCCATTCTACTAAGAAAAATCAGGGCCAAGTTTTCTAACCCACTGAAGGTGCCCAGAATAACCTTTGGTGAGCAAAGCCCTGGTGTTAACTACTCCACAGCATTTAATGTGCAGCTAAGATAAGCTTCTAAGCTCGATGCAGGCCTTGACATTTGATCCAAGCTCCCTCTCGTAACATCCGTTGTGACCCAAAATTGGGGGGTAAAACCCAAACCAAACCTCAACCTTTCAAGCTACCAGTTTGGCATCAAAGCAACACAACCCCAGGCATGCTTCAGCTACAAACCAATTTAGAATACATAGAATACATAGAATACACAGAATAAACCAGGTTGGAAGAGACCTTCAAGATCACCGCGTCCAACCCATCAACCAATCCAACACCGCCCAAACAACTAACCCACGGCACCAAGCACCCCAGCAAGTCTCCTCCTGAACACCTCCAGTGATGGCGACTCCACCACCTCCCCAGGCAGCCCATTCCAATGTGCAATCACTCTTTCTGTGTAGAACTTCTTCCTAACATCCAACCTAAACCTCCCCTGGCACAGCCTGAGACTGTGTCCTCTTGTTCTGGTACTGGCTGCCTGGGAGAAGAGACCAACATCCGTCTGTCTACAACCTCCCTTCAGGTAGTTGTAGAGAGTAATAAGGTCACCCCTGAGTCTCCTCTTCTCCAGGCTAAGCAACCCCAGCTCCCTCAGCCTCTCCTCACAGGGCTGTGTTCCAAACCCCTCACCAACTTTGTTGCCCTTCTCTGGACTCGTTCCAGCAAGTCAACCTCCTTCCTAACCTGAGGGGCCCAGAACTGGACACAGGACTCAAGGTGCAGCCTAACCAGTGCAGTGTACAGGGGCAGAATGACCTCCCTGCTCCTGCTGGCCACACTGTTCCTGATGCAGGCCAGGATGCCATTGGCCCTCTTAGCTGCCTGGGCACACTGCAGGCTCATGTTCAGCCTACCATCAACCAGCACCCCCAGGTCCCTCTCAGCCTGACTGCTCTCCAGCCACTCCGACCCCAGCCTGTAGCTCTGCATGGGGTTGCTGTGGCCAATGTGCAGAACCTGGCACTTGGATGTGTTCAATCTCCTGCCCTTGGACTCTGCCCATCTGCCCAGCCTGTCGAGGTCCCTCTGCAGAGCCTCTCTACCCTCCAGCAGATCAACTCCTGCCCCCAGCTTGGTGTTGTCAGCAAATTTACTGATGATGGACTCGATGCCCTCGTCCAGATCATCAATAAAGATGTTAAAGAGCATGGGGCCCAGCACTGATCCCTGGGGCACACCACTGGTGCCTGGCTGCCAGCTGGCTGTGGCACCATTCACCACCACTCTCTGGGCTCAGCCTCCAGCCAGTTCCTAACCCATCGCAGTGTGCTCCCATCCAAGCCAGGGGCTGACAGCTTGGCCAGGAGTTTGCTGTGGGGGATGGTGTCAAAGGCCTTGCTGAGGTCCAGGTAGACTACATCCACAGCCTGCCCCACATCCACCAGGCAGTCACCTGGGCATAGAAGGAGATCAGGTTGGTCAGGCAGGACCTGCCCTTCCTAAACCCATGCTGGCTGGGCCTGATCCCTTGGCCATCCTGTAAGTGCTGTGTGAATGCACTCAGGATTTCAAACTCTTTCTAGCAGTTCAGTGTGGGGAGGTCTTCCCAGCACGGCCCAGCTTGCCCCTCCAGCAGCCACCCATGAATGTACTTACAAATGTCCATCACCAAGCCACTCAAAGCATCCCAGAGTGCTTGCTGTCCCGGAAACTTTGGATGGCTTGGATCTTCAAAGTAATCAGACAGCAACCAAAGCGTCTCGGCCCTGCCCTTTGGTGTTGGATTGGTTTCCTCTCTTTTTAAAACCATGGGGCTGGCACAATTACCATCAACAAAAGAATGAGAGCCTTTCGAATATATGAAAGAAAGCAGCCAAAACCTTTTTCCATTGGGGCGCTCTAAACGAGGGGAGGTCCCAAATCCAGCCCCAGTCCCAGTTCAGTGCTGAGTTTACCCCACACATGTCCAGGGCTGTCTGAACCCACAGGATCCGGGCGCCTGCACTGGTGAGGCTCAGGGGCCCAGGGGAACTCTCCCTTCCAGTACGAGACACCACTGCCCGGCGGGCAGGCCCAGCACGGGCGAGTGAGCAGGAGAAGGTTCTTCTGGGGCCCATCTCCAGGCCGCTGCCGCCGGCGGCTGTGCATCGTCTCCAGGGCACTCTAAGAGCCTCTTCTGCTTTCCCGGGGCGGGTGGCGAAGCAACCCCGAACCACCCACAGTGACATAAACCAGGGGCTCCGGGACAAAACCCCAAACGCACAACCATCTCACGGGGGGTGCCACAGGCAGGCGGGGAGCCCTGAGGGGCAGACCTGACGGGATCGCTGCGGCGGCGCTGCGGCTCCGACAGCCCCGCCGGAGACAGGGGTCGAGCACGGCCCTCCGGCGGCAGGGACCCTCACGGCCGCCCCGTCGCTATCGCGGGAGGCAGGCAGGCGGCAGGCAGGCAGGAGGCAGGAGGCAGGCAGGCAGGCGGCAGGCAGGCGGCAGGCAGGCGGCAGGCAGGCAGCAGGCAGCAGGCGGGCGGCAGCAGCGCGGCCGGCGGCGCCGCCGTTCCCACGGCGACCAGCGGGCGGAACTCTCGCGGTAACTGAGGCTTCCCGCCCGCCACCGGCGCGCGCCGTGCGGAGCGGCTGCGGGCTCCGCGCGGCGCTGCGAGCGTGGCCGAGCTGCCTCTCGCTCGCAGTCTGAGCCGGCAGCCAGCCCCGCCGCCCAACCTTGAACTCAACGCCGTTACACCTTGTCCCCGGGCGCCATGGCCACAGGTTTCTTGAACACCTCCGGGGATGGTGACTCCAGCGCCTCCCAGGGCAGCCTGGCACAATTTCAAGCCATTTCCTCTCCTATCCCCTGAGACTCGGGGAGGAGAGACCAAGCCCTGCCTGACTGCAGCCTCCTTCCAGGGAGCTGTAGGATATGAGGTTGCATTTCTGCGTTCTGATTAACTGCGGACAGCTACCGTCCAGTGCACCTTCCCTTGGCCCCTGTGCGTGTTAAAACCATCTTCACACTGGCAGCAAAAAATCGTCAAGAAAAAATGTGAAGAAACAAGTGCACCTTGTTCAAAGCACAGTCCTGACTCGGTTCTGCCGAAATCTCTTGTCAGGAGGATGTCTTTGCAGGAGAGTGTTTAGTGGTTTTTATAGTGTATGCCGAGAAGAAACTTCCACAGGTGGCTAGTGCAGCAAGGATGCGGTGTGGCAGAGCTGAAGCCAGGCTTCTGAGCCAGCTGTACCTAACCGTCCCAAGCATGCTGAGCTCCGGGCATGTCAAAGTTCTAACACAGCCCCTGGATTGCTAATGCCATACCACGGTGGTGTTTGCAGTCTCCAGTTGATGAGCAGAAAATCCTTGGAGATGAGGAGTGGGAAATTCTTTGAAAACAATTCCTGAGCTGAAGGAGACAACAGAGCTGATAAGGAGATGCCCGATTTAAGGATGAGGAACTCCCCTTATCACCGCTGGCTGGAAAGCAGGAAGGGGCAGATGCACCTTGAAGAAGGGAAGATCAAACAGGAGCTGGGACTGTCTGTGAACTCCTTCTGCCATCCTTAGATAGATAACCTTTGTATAGATAGGAAGCACTGGGCCTGTCTGTGCAATATCAACACACCTATGGCATTTAGATTGATAACTTTTGGCATATAAGCCTGTACTGAAACCTCTGTTGGTACACAGGCTTTGGGAAAGATCCCCATGTCCTGCACTGCAGGGGCTGGGAGGTCATTCTGCCCCTGTACACTGCACTGGTTAGGCCACACCTTGAGTCCTGTGTCCAGTTCTGGGCTCCTCAGGTTAGGAAAGATGTTGAGCTGCTGGAAGCTGTCCAGAGAAGGGCAACAAAGCTGGGGAGGGGCTTGGAACACAGCCCTAAGAGGAGAGGCTGAGGGAGCTGGGGTTGCTTAGCCTGGAGAAGAGGAGGCTCAGGGGAGACCTTCTTGCTCTCTACAACTACCTGAAGGGAGGTTGTAGTGAGGCAGAGGTTGGTCTCTTCTCCCAGGTAACCAGTACCAGAACAAGAGGACACAGTCTCAGGCTGCGTCAGGGGAGGTTTAGGCTGGAGGTTAGGAGGAAGTTTTACACAGAGAGAGTGATTGCCCACTGGAATGGGCTGCCCAGGGAGGTGGTGGAGTTGCTGTCATTGGAGGTGTTCAGGAGGAGACTTGATGGGGTGCTTGGTGCCATGGGTTAGTTGTTTGGGTGGTGTTGGATTGGTTGATGGGTTGGACGTGATGATCTTGAAGGTCTCTTCCAACCTGGTTTATTCTGTTCTATTCTATGTATGGTTTAGTTGATTAGGTGGTGTTGGATGATAGGTTGGACAAGATGATCTCAAAGGTCTCTTCCAACCTGGATTATTCTATTCTATTCTAAAAGCATAACAGGCGGAACTGAGCTTCTCGTCCTGCTCTACATCACGGTGCCTTCCAGATGGGGAAAATCGCAATTTGAAGCAAAAATAGAATGTTTACATCCCCAAACTGAGAAGGCAGTAGAAGGGACAGCACAGTTCAGTGCTGAGCTAAAGTCTGGCTTTTGCTGTATTAGATTAGCCACAGTGAGGTATGGAAAGCAGCTGGGTACAACTGCCCCCAGTTTATTTCTTTATAGAATGTATGCTAAACACCCAGCAGCTTACCTGACTGCAGACTGCCCACAGCCTCAAAAGAGACCATGGAAGGAGAGTATCCAGCTCTGCATTTGGCCACAAACACTTAAAACTCCTTGGAAAGAATAGAATAGAATAGAATAGAATAGAATAGAATAGAATAGAATAGAATAGAATAGAATAGAACAGAACAGAACAGAACAGAACAGAACAGAACAAACCATCCAACACCATCTAATCAACTAAACCATGTGTCCTCTTGTTCTGGTGCTGGGTGCCTGGGAGAAGAGACCAACCCCCTCCTGGCTACAACCTCCCTTCAGGGAGTTGTAGAGAGCAAGGTCTCCCCTGAGCTTCCTCTTCTCCAGGCTAAGCAACCCCAGCTCCCTCAGCCTCTCCTCACAGGGCTGTGTTCCAAGCTCCTCACCAACTTTGTTGCCCTTCTCTGGACTCGTTCCAGCAAGTCAACCTCCTTCCTAAACTGAGGGGCCCAGAACTGGACACAGGACTCAAGGTGTGGCCTAACCAGTGCAGTGTACAGGGGCAGAATGACCTCCCTGCTCCTGCTGGCCACACTGTTCCTGATGCAGGCCAGGATGCCATTGGCCCTCTTAGCTGCCTGGGCACACTGCAGGCTCATGTTCAGCCTATCATCGACCAGCACCCCCAGGTCCCTCTCTGCCTGGCTGCTCTCAGCCACTCTGACCCCAGCCTGTAGCTCTGCATGGGGTTGTTGTGGCCAATGTGCAGAACCCGGCACTTGGATGTGTTCAATCTCCTGCCCTTGGACTCTGCCCATCTGTCCAGCCTGGCAAGGTCCCTCTGCATAGCCCCTCTAAGCAGCACTGGAACAGGCTGCTCACTGCTGCTTGTCCATTACAGAATCAGGGGAGGTTTGCAGTGAACCTCTACACCTGAGAGTTAACAAGAATGGCTTAGCAGAGAGATCCCAAAGTGCAGTTGAACCTATTGAGTGCTGTGTGTACTAGAAGCACCAGAGAGGGAAAGCAGAGTTTGACAGAGATATCTCAAACCCTTCCATGGGGCTGTCCCTAGCCAGGAGACTGATCTTTGTAAAGACCACTAAATGTCATAGCCTCAGAGCTGCTCTCACAGGTGGCAGCTGCAGTTACTTCCAGTGAAGTCCGCACCAGAGAAGCACAGGAGCTTTGCCTTTGTGGGAATGGCTGTCTGGATCCATGGGAAACCAGAAACTTCTCTGAAGAATGGCTTTTTAGAAGATGGTTACTGGGAGAAAGCTCACAGCTAGGAAGGGCACAGCAGGCAGAGCACTCCAGGCTGTGCTTCTCATCCTCAAGGATAGGCTACAGCACGATCAACACGTTCAGAGCAGTTACCATAGGAACAGAGTTACCTTCTCCTCCCCGAGCCAATCAAGAAGAAACACCACATCATCAGGGAGCTTTTCCCCATTCCTAATGCCTGCCTCCATAGCCCTCTGCTCAACAGCATTGTAACAGCAGCAAGTAAAACAGGCTGGAGGGGAAGGCTTTTGTGTAAAGCTTGTATTTGGTTTTGTTACCTTTAATATTCTTCTCTGTGCCCACCTGAAGTGGCTTTGCCACAGGCAACAGTTTTAGGGTAGACTGTGCAGAAAAAAACAGCTGTTTTTCACCAGATTAATTCCTCTAAATGTTAGTGGAATAAACATAGCCTTTTCTTGCAAGGGACAAATAAGTTAGGTATTAATATCTTTTGACTGGGGGAGGCAAGACCCCAGCAATTTTTGGCTATATCCCAACTTTTCCAGCAACCCTGAGTTGAGATGAGTTGTGCAGTGTGCTCCAGCAGCAGAGTAATCTGACAGCTGAGGAAAGGCAGGACTGAAATGCTAAGTCCAGAGCAAATGGTAGCACTTCCACTACGTTTAATAAGGCCAGGATTTCATTCCATAACTTGCATCAGGAAAGGTCCTGCCTCGACAAGATCTGGATTGTTGAACCCAGAGAAAGCCATCAGGAAAATCTGCCTGGGGGTGCTCTTCACCCATGGCTGGTTTAGCAGCTTAGAAACAGGCCTGGAACAGAGCTTCTGTGGAGCTGGTTCCTGCAGGTCCCTCCCTGTTCTCCCAGGAAGGAGTCAGCTTGCTCCTGAGTGCACACAGCCAGGGCTGTCTGTGAGCTGTGGTTTGGTTTGCCCAGATGCCCTCGAATCAGCAGTCAGTGCAGGCACTACAGGAGACATCACTACAGCTGGGCTGGAAACCCTGCTAATGGCCTCCTTGGGCACAGAGGAGGTCACAGTTGCAATAAGCAGCAGTCTTTGGAAGAGATGAGAGTGTTGCAAGTTTGGAAGCAATGACTTCAGACAGCTCTTTGGGGTGAGCCCTGTATGGTCACCAAACAAACCACAACCTAATGCCATTGATTATCTCACACAAACTCCTGTGCAGGCTGCAGCAATCACACCCTAACTTCTGCCAAACCAGATCAGCAGGCAAGGGCTTTACTTGTTCAATGTTTGCCTTCTCTATCAGGTCAGACAGTGCAGGGTCTGGTGACATGGGAAAAGCAGCTACCCGAGTCCTGCAGACTCACCACCTGCAGAGGTTGGCTGTGGGACTGCAACCAGCTGCTACTGCTCTGCACCTGCAGTCTGACTTCCCTCTCCATTCTTCAAGCCCACTGATCCAGGAACATCTTCCCAGGAAGCAGGGAGCAGAGCAGAAGAAAGCTCTGGAGAAATCTAGCCATCATCTGCAGCTGTGTTTTTAAAAGCAGAAAAGGACAAAACTGAGAGCAAGTTTGCCTTCCTCAGAGGAGCTCAGAGCCCAGCAACTGTTACCCACATTGATCACAGCACCTTTGACCAAGGCCTTTATACAGGGGCTCCAAGTATTAAATGGAACCAAACTCCTGCTTTGCCTTTGGGGTGTTCAGAGGGTTTTAATGGCACCTGTTCTCTGGAGGCCCAGCCATTACATTTGGCAATGCCAAAAAGCAGCCTGCTATGGCACTGCTCTGCCTCTGCCACAGAAGGAACCCCTCTCCCTGGAATGTTTCCTCTGATGGCAGGAAGCTACCTTTGCTTTCTCCTGGCTGTACCTAGGGAGCAGAGCAGCTGGGGTTCCCATCACCCATCCAGGCCCACTGAAGATTGCTCCTCACTGCCAAGCTGACAAGTTTGTGAGCTAGCAAGAAGAGAAGTGCAGTGCAGCCAAAGAGGAACTGGAGAAACACAGCATTTACACAGGAATGTATAAACCTTTAATTAAAACATCTGCTTTTAATGCCTTGTAGAAATCCACCACCCAAAGCTACTGGAAGCTGCTGACTTTCTTCAGACACAGCAAAGGAAGAAGAGGTACATCTCAAAATCCTGCCAAGTCCTTCTCACTTTGAGCACTAACAGGTTGGATTTAGTAAGTTACTATGAACTTGGCAAGATTCTTCCCCTTGCCCTTCTGAAAGTCTGCTTTAAAGAAAACTGCTTTCATAAACAGGCAGCAAGGAGAGATGGAGGTTCAGCATGCACCAAAGGACTGAAGTACAGGAGAACCACAGGGGCTACACAGGTGCTACTGGGCTGTGCTTCCTAACTACCCACAGAGATAACAGTGACTGCAGATAAGGAAGAAGGAAAGACCACTTGCAACTGAGCAAGGATTCAAAGGGCAGGGTTACAGCAGGCCAGCAGACTGGCCTGAAGCTCACAGTGGGAAGCAGGCAGAATGGCTGTGCTGATGTGGGGGCAAGCTGCAGCACACCTCAGCTCTCACAGAGGGGCTGCTGTGCTGACACCAGGGATGGTCTGACTCAGTCACTCAGCAATTAGGCACCAGGTTGGACAGCCTCATGTCTACTCTTTGAGACAAGTGCAGCAGGTTGCTTGGCATCTGTATCTGTGAAGGCAGAAGGAGAACTTCCCTACCCCTGAGAGCAGTGAGCCAGGGCACGAACAGACCTTGCCTACTGGGCTCCGTCTCCAGCCTCCTGGCTCGGCAGCTCCATACAAGGCTGCCAGCACTTCTGAGCCCCTTCTGTCACCAGCTCTCCCGTGGGAGAGCAGCAGGGTGCTGCAGCAGATAGGTTTGCCCATTGGTCACACACATAATACACCTCTCACCCTGCTGGGATCCCTGCACATGCCCTTTACCACAGGACCACAGGCTTCTGCTCCTGCCCCGGCACACATATCCTTGTTTCCCGGAGTCAGGATTTGTCCTGTGTGGGTTCCAATCCAGCTTGCAGTTAAAACTATAGGAATAGCTGGTTGTGGGGTTCTCAGCAAGGCTCTCAGGTCTGACACACTTTGGGTATCCCTGGCTCTGCTGAAGTTTTAAGCCAAATAGTGGGTTTGGTTTTTTAGAAAGTAGCTGTTTGGCAGATTCTGGGAACTGGCTGAAGCAAGAAGCCCAGCAAGGGTCACTTTTAACACTCAGCTGAGAAAAGGGCTGGGAATAGATGTACTTAAGAGTCACCTTCCTTCCTTCAGGGCTGTGCAGAACCTTGCTGTGCCTGCTTACAGCTCTGCACAACCTTGCTGTGCCTGCTTACAGCTTACTCATTCTGCACCTGTCTTCTGCTCCCTCCAGCCTTTCCTCCCCAGGACTTGGACAGCCAGGCCATTTGAACACAAGGGGAGGATTCCACCAAGGTGACCGCTGCAGTTCCACAGGAACTCCACAGGAAGTGTGCCTGAAGCCAGAGGAGCTTTGGGAAGCCCAGCCAGTCAGGTACCACTGCGGGGCTTTCCCAGGGAAATCAGAACCAGCACCACCTGCTGCACACAAGAATAAGGAGCACTTGTATTTACCATTCCTTTCTCTTTGTCTCAGTTCCATTTGGCACCAAAACCAATCAGCCTGGAACAAATCTCAGCATAACAAAGATCCATGGGATCACACAGAGAGCAGAAGGTGACCCTCCTCTGTCACTGCCATCTCCTGCTCTTACTAAGAGTCCACTTTGGGAAAGATGCTGACTTTATTGCTCCTGCTGATTTTCCTCTCTGCTTTGCCCCTGGGCTGTGTTGTCTGGATCAGCTCCTCGGGGGTGTTCCCCAGAGGAGGCAGGAGTCGCTTCTTACTGTTTCTGTTTTCTGAAAGCCACTGTGGAGGCAGCTCAAAGGGTCCAAACCCAAACTGCATGGAGTATTTGTCATGTACTGCCTCGGCATCTGTGGGCACAGCTGGTGCCACCTGAGCAGCAGAGTCCGAGGCCGTCTGTGCCATCAATCTGTGAGCCGAAGTCTCTCTGCCCTCGGAGCCGCCGGCAGGAGCTTCCTTCGGTGGGAAGTCACCAGAGCCCACGGATCTGGTCTCGTTCTCCTCGTCCTCCGTGGGCTTGAAGATCTGCTGCTGCCCGATGTGGAACATCTCCAGCAGCTGGCTGCCCGAGCGCAGGCTGGGCTCCAGGCCCCCGTCGGCAGCGCCCCCAGCGCCGACGGCGTTCCTGCGGCTGTACCTGCGGTGCAGCTGCAGCACCGTCCCCAGCAGGCACCTCCGCACCGATCTGTTCACCGTCAGGAAGAGCAGGGGGTTGGCCAGCAGGGACACCTTGGGCAGCCAGATGGCCGTGAGCAGCAGGGAGCCCGAGACGCGCGGCGCGGCGAGCACGGAGCGGTAGACCAGCAGGGCGGCGTAGGGCACGCTGCAGAAGACGAAGACGACCACCATGGAGAGCAGCATGGCCTGGAGCTCGGCCTCCCGCTGCGAGGCGTAGGGGATGGAGATGGTGTTCTGGGGGGTCCTCAGGGCGGCGATGATCACCTTCTTCTTCTGGCTGGCGCTCAGCGCCCTGCGGATGAGGATGGTGAAGAGGAACACCACAGCCACCGGCACGATCACGGTGGTGATGTTGTAGGCGACGACGTAGATCAGGTGCCCCAGGGAGTAGCTCCAGGGTTCGGAGCAGGTGGACATGGCATAAATGTCAGACACGTTGGTCACGGCGAGCGCTGGGATGCTGGCCACTACTGCGTGGGCCCAGATGTAGATGACCAGGTCTCGGGATTTGGCATCAGATATTTTCCTCTCCAGGGGGTACAGAACAGAGTAGTACCTGTCAAAAAACCCACAGGTTACCAGGGATCCGAGGAGAGGGGGAAGCCTGCAACGAGCACAGTGCTGTCGAGGAGCCTCTCGGCAGCTTGCTGAGCACCCTGGCCCACATCCCTCGCTGGGCTGCCAGCTGCTTGCTTGTGAGAGAAAAGGGCCGTGCCTGTGCAGGTCTAACAGCACAAGGACTACCGGGTGCTGTGCCGAGCAAGCCTCTCGCTAGCTGAGGCTGCATCCCTTTGGTAGATGTGGTTGAACATCGCTGTGAAGATTCCAGCATTCACCTGCAAACTGCACAGCACACGCACCACCTGCCAGCGGCCACGGCGGAGTCACAGCTGAGCCACACTGGGAGGCAGCCACGGTGCATGTGCACAGCTGCTTGCAGGAGGCTTTTGCTCCGGACATTTGCAGGAAGCCGCTGGCCGCAAGCGCCAGGAGCCCACCTACTGCAGGTGCAATGGGGCTTTGCTGTGCGCAAGCTCAGGCTGGCAAGACCCTGAGCAGAGCAAACACTGACCACTCTCTGTGCACCAGAAGAAGTCAGGTGCACCTCTGACACACACTCAGACTTCAGGAGTACCTCAGGCACTCACAAGGCTGTTAGCTGCCTGTGGGAATTCCTCTCTTTGTCCCTTTTTATCGCAGAATCCTCCTGAGCTACCCCAGCTGCTTAGCCCTGGTGTGTGTGTGGGGGGAAGGACCCAAGAGAGAGCTGACTCACTCCACAGCTCACCCCTTCTCATGAAGGCCAGCTCCAGTTTCTGTCACATGTCACCAGGAGAGCATGGCCAAAGCCAGACAACAGTAGGCACCAGGAGCAGAAGAGGATCTGTTCCTTTGCCCAGAATGGGGTCTGTGTCTTACCCTGCCTGGCAGGGCACGTGGCTTGGGGGAAGGGCTCGTGTGAGTTCACTGACCCACAGCCCTGGGTGGGAGAGGCATCTCCCCCTGGCTCCCTCTATCCCAGCTTCTCCACTTCCCCCACCCCAGCTCTGTGGGGTGTGGAGGGGCTTTAAATGTACTGCCACACACATACAGGTGGCTACATACACACTCATCTGTTTGCAACCAAATGTGATACTGATGCAGCACCTGCCTCAGGCACAGGCAAGGAATATCAGCTTCCACAGTTCAAAACATGCACCTTGTCTAGAGCCGGAGACTGTCTGCTTCCAAGTGCCATCAATGAGCAAGAGTTGTTAACAGGAAGAAAGAAAAAGCAGAAGCTTCTCTGAGGGTGGATCTACAGGCTCCAAGTCCTCTATAAATGCCCCCAGGTGCCAGAGTACACTCAACACTACACATTGCCAACCTCACAGGGAAGAATACCCTAGTACATTCCAGAGAGAAGCCACAGATCTCAAGCAAAGCACTGGAACAAGAGCAAGACCAATGTGGAAGGGAGAAAAGGGATTCAGAGGGAGAAAGAAGAAACAGGCATCAAGGAATGTGGTAGTCCTGCTCTCTTACCTGTCAAGAGCAATGGCTGGAAAACTAAGGATGGTCACTGAGCAGAAGACTTTGTGCAGGAACTTGGCGATTCTGCAGAAGAGCATGGTATAGATCCACCAGCAGCAGTGTGGACTGGCACTGAGAGCGATGTCAAAAGGCACACAGACCAGGCTGGCACAGATCCCCGAGCAGGCCAGGTTCCTAATGAACCTGTTTGTGACAGACTTCAGCAATGACGTCCTGCACGTTGACCACAGCACCATGATGTTACCTGCAGCAGAGACAGGAAGGATAAACAGAGCAAAACCAAACCCAACAACCAAGCACCCCCCAAGCCCAACAGCAATCCTTGGAACAGATGTGAGTGTTCCCTGGCCCTGCAAATCCAAGCACTTGTGTGGGGTTTACCAGCAGCCACTGCTTTGAGCCAGCACACACTGCTGAGTAGTAACGGCTGCGACCCAGCTGACTGCAAGCAAGCCCCCCAGCTATCTCTTCCCAGCTCCCAGTGATGAATCAGTTGGGGAATTTCAGAGGCATATCCAGGCAGTGGGATTAGATGATGGTTTGACTCCTGCATTAAATGATCCATCCTGAGTATTCAAATAAACTGCAAGAGTGCTACCAGGAGAAAAACCAACACCTTAATAGACTGTGCAATAGCAAAGATGAACTCAGTGTCTTATGAACTCGGTATTAGTGTCTTATGAACTCAGTATTAAAAGTCTTATGAACTCAGTATTAGAGTCTCACCTCAAATGTCACCCAACACCTGCAGTTCTCAAAGCTTTTGCCACTCTAGGTGCAGGAGATGCAGACGTGCACTCTGTGAGCGCAGCCAGGCTGCCTTGCCTCTTGGTGTGCTCAGTGCAGGGCTCCTGTGTGAGCTGCTCAGCAGCAGTAACTGCAGGGCAATCTTGAGCAGTGTCATCTGAGTAAATGTAACTCTCCTTTCCTTTATCCCTCCTGGCTGTACTGTGCAGAACCACCACAGCAGACCTTCCACCATAAAAACACTGCTTGGCAAGACAACTCCACCTTCTCTCCTGCAGCTGGACAGCAGGCAGAGTTCAGCCTCCTGCCTGCAAGGAAAGTCAGGCTGCGCTTTCTGCAGACCGCACCAACCACCACATGCCGCTGCTGCCAGTAACCAGAGCTCTTCTCCAGCCAAGGGCAAGTGCTTTAGGAAGCAGTCAGACCTGTCAGTGCCTTTGTAGAGCACATACAATAAAAGAAAGCAGCATCTTAGGCTGCTGAGACACGAAAAAGCAGCTGCAGCCCCCCGCTCTTCTCCCTGCTGACACTACCATTCCTCAGCTTGATTTTTCCCCTTACCAACACCACCCCCACCAAGCTTTTATCTGCTGAGTCTTCCTGTGGCTGCTCACACAAAAGGCCAGCAAGAGCACACTCTTGGCCAAGGTGTGGACAGGTGGCAAGGGCAAAGCCACACCAGCAAGTCAGGCTTAGCCTCTTGACACAACAAGGCACTGCTTCAGCAGGAGTCACTTCCAAACTGGCCTCACCAAGGCACCATTTAGGTCTGCAGAGGTTTGGTGTCATTTGGAATTCCATGTTCTGTCTGTGGTGCCATGTGTCTTGCAAATTCCCTTGGAGCAGCTGACACAATATTGAGTTGTGCATTCACCACCTGCTGTGCTGCAGAGAATGGAATCATCACCCTGTTTTGGCAGGCGCCTGACAACCTGTTCCACAGGCAGTACTCAATCAGCTGATTTAAAGCTTCCCAAGCTGCTCAGAGGTGTTCAGTCAGTCAAGCCAGTTGCTTTCAGGAAGATCTTAAACCCTTCAGTTATTAAAGAAGTACTTCCCAGGTGGCTATAATCTGTTATGGCAGTGCCCTGGAGCAGGGGGCAAGTTGGGGTACTTTTGGTTTATTTTTGTGTATTTCAATCTTCATCTAGTTTGAATTGCACTGACTTTATAACCTGACTTTGACAGCAAGTTTCCCCTCCATCAGAGTGAACATAAATGAAGACTGGGAACCCAGAAAAGATCAGAGGTGTTTTCATTTATAGTCCAGGAGCTGCTAGAGAACCCAGGAGCTATCTTTTGGGGACCAGCTCTCTGATGACTTTCTACAAGTCATGCCACATTGTCAGTTATACATCAGAGAGGCACAGGGAAATGGCACTAGCTCTGGTGATGACTGATCCCAAATGGAAATGGAAAACACAAAGCATTAAAGAAACCCAAGATGGATTCTGAGATGCATCTCCTTAGCAAGGCCAAGAGGTCGTCGATGATCCAGCCAGGACTGATGACTCCAAATGCAGAGAGACTTGCAAGGGCCCAGAACCAACTGAAGTAAAGGGAACCAGATCCAGGTAATCACACTGAAGAAATACTTCTGTTGGTTTTTTCTTGACCTTGAGAATAAGAAAAGTGTTTAAAATTCCAGGTCTGGGCACCCTTTTCCAGCAAGAGAGTTCTGAAGGTAAACCAGGCTGTAAGACTGCCTCACATCCACCCCAAGGCACTCCTCATGCAGGAGCAGTGGTGTTCCAAGCAGCCAGGGGAGTGCCCTGCTGCAGAGGGAAGGGGAGGTGGCCTTTTGCACTCCTCTCTTTCCCTGGTGTTAGAAATGCAGTCAGCCACTCCTGTTTGGCCTCCACAAACTGCTAGGCACAGAGAAGCTCTGCACTGAAACCTGATGCTGCCACGATTCTGCCATCTGATTCCTTGCACTGGTATGGGCTTAGGACACCAACTCCCCATCAGCCAGCCCTGTGCAGCACACAGTGTCCCACCCGTGTTCTGCTGCCAGGTGCAGCTGAGGCACAGGATGTTTAGGTCTGTAAGCATGTTCAGAGCTGACTTCATGGGGATTTTCCAATACACAATAAATTGATACACAGCTGGAACCATGTAAGCTCAGAGCTCCCACAGCAAATCAGTCAGAAGCTGCTCCTGTGTCAAGGGTGAAAGAGTTCATTTAGCATTTCAAGCTTTACTGGTAAATTATGCAAATAGAGAGAAGTAACTGACAGCTACCATGGGTGGATAAATGTTTCATAGAGCACCCTGTGCATGCACAAGAGCAAACCCATCAATGCAATGCTAATGAGCTGCATCTGCATTAATCACCGCTGTTCAATAGCCCAGCTCCAGCTCCTGGCCTGGCAGTACAGAGCACCAGGCACTGCCAGTATGGCAGGGGGTTCCTCATTTTCAATGGTTAACCCAAACAGTGCAATGGTTATTTCCTATCTAACTTGCAACATGCCTGGGTTTGCTTTTAAAACCCAGAGAAGCAGCTCTCTCCCAGGCCAGGCCCTTGGCCAGGGATTTGTGCCACATGGCTCATTGCAGTATTCATGGCAGCCATGCAGCTGCAGCTTCTGCAACAGTCTGGAACCAGAGAGGTGCTGGTGGCTCACAGACAGCTCCCTTACAGAGAGCAGTGGAAGGCACTATTCACAGGGCTGTGTTTTTAATGTGACCTGATCGTAATACTCTGCCAAGAAAATGGAAGTGAAACAGAACTTGCATAATGCCATGCACAGAGAGAACTGTGGGATGAGCCAAAGGACTAGATCCAGCCCTTGGAAATGAGCAGATTGAATTGGGAAGCAGTTTTGTATGTCCTTTTCTTGGTCATTCCACTGATCCCAAGCTGCCTGATTTACTTTTTAGTTGTAAAATAGTTCATAACTCACTTTCCTTTGCCAGACATGCAAGGAGACTGACATTCTAAACAAACCTACTTGGAAAAGTTCTGGGGGTGCTGAAGGCCAGGCTGGATGAGGCCTTGAGCAGCTGAGTCTAGCTGAGAGGTGTCCCTGGGCATGGTGGGGAGGTTGGGGCAGATGAGCTCTGAGCTCCCTTCCAGCCTGAGCTAGGATTCTATGAAAACCAAAATGCAAACCTGAGCACTGAAGCCACTTTTCATCCTTCAGCAGGCCACTGTCACTGCCTTTGGCTGTCTCAGTCCCAGTGTAGGTGGCCACCTTACTGCCTCCTCAGCTCTGCTCAGCCAGTGAGGCAGGCAGTGCAGGGAAGCAGGACTTGCAGGTCACCTCCAGTTCTTCCTATCACAGACAGCTGAGCAAAGAGGAGACACAGTTTGCCTCCATTTCTTCAACCCTTTCATCAAACTAGTAAGAGCAAAGCCCCTTACAAAAGAGGGGTCCAGTTTTTTCCTCTGAAATGCAAAAGGGGGAAACAGAGGAAGAAAGGCAGAGCCTGCCCCATGTGCACAACACACAGCCCAAGGTGAAGCCCAGCTTTAGCCTCCCTGAGGCTCAGAGCAGAGACTGATCTGCACTGCCCTGATCCCCATTTCAAATGGGGATCTCTTCTCCCAGGCAACCAGTACCAGAACAAGAGGACACAGTCTCAGGCTGCGCCAGGGGAGGTTTAGGCTGGAGGTTAGGAGGAAGTTTTACACAGAGAGAGTGATTGCCCACTGGAATGGGCTGCCTGAGGAGATGGTGGGGTCGCCGTCGCTGGGGGTGTTCAGGGCGAGGCTTGACAGGATGCTTGGTGCCATGGGTTTAGTTGATTAGGTGGTGTTGGACGATAGGTTGGACACAATGATCTTGAAGGTCTCTTCCAACCTGGTTTATTCTATTCTATTTTATTCTAAATTCCCTCCACCACAGAGCCCAGCGCAAGCTGGCAGCAGACCCCTCTTGGGCTGAGAGCTCCTGCCCCCACCAGCCTCTCCTAGGGCGGCGTGGTCAGTGAGCACCACCTCTGCTCAGCCTACCGGCGGACGCAGGAGGCAGCAGCTGCTCGCATTTCCTGCTCCCTTCCAACGCCACACCGGCATGAACACCCAGAATGCAATTATCAGATCCATGCTGCTCTGAAACGCAGCAACTGAAATGCAGTGCAACTGGCACTAAAACGACTCCCTTGCCTCTAACTTCTGTTTAGTGCTTGTACCAATTTCATGTTGCTGGGAAACAGACCCCAGGCTGAAGAAATGCTTCCTCCTCTTCAGCCAAGCTTCCATAATCTTCAGGTGAGTTTTTTGTTTCTAAGAATTCTTTCCAGCACTTAAAAGCATGCAGATGTACACAGCCTGCTGCCACGCTGTCTTTGTGGGCTACAATACACATTAGTGGCTCCTTTTTTTTTCTCTGAATGTATCCTCTCTGCCAAGTGTTGTGTTTGTGAACATTAATTCACTAATTAACCTCCCATTTCTGCCCTATTGAATTGTTCGTGGTTGGTTGGCTGTTTGAAACTCCCTTTTCAATGCCTATTACCAAAGCTATGTTGGACAGTCATGAACATTTCATGCTCCATAGCTGAGGGGTTTGCCACTTTTCAGAGGACACAATAGAACAAAATCCCATCTGAAGGCACCGTTTCAGTACAACAACCCACAAGAACCACAGTTCTGCACAGCCATGAGAGGCAGCGATGACAGGGGAGGCAAGATCTCATTTTAACCCAACAGCAAGAGCTAGCGGGGAAGAGGATCTTGCAGGCAGGAGACAGACCTCTCCTGGACATGAGAGCTGTTCAGGACTCCTGGATCTGTGTTACCATTCACAAGAGCTCTTTTTCATCCGGGTTAGCACAAAACTGGGAGGACATTTGTTGCACTTACTGAAATGCAAAACAAAACTCAAAGCAGTATTCACGTTTGTCTGCTCCAAGACCTCCGAAGCTAAGCTCTGTGCCTCTAGGGCTGCTGCCACAGAGCCAAACATTGCACTGCACAGCTCTCCTGCTCACTCAGGTGCAGTAACAGTGCCTAGCTATTTTCAGAGGCACTTCCCAGCACTATCTGCCTAAGCCCCTTCACTCATGCTCCTTTGAACTTCATTTTCTCCTTCTGGATTATCACTACACTTGCTGCACACTGCTGCACAGCCTGCAGGTGGAGCGGCTGGAGGTGATTGCCTTGGTTTGCTGTTTAGTACCAGTGCCTGGATGGTCTGGAGTCCTCTGTTCTGCTGTTTGTGGACAAAACTGATTCACACTTCTGTGATCTTTAGCAGAATATGCACAGGGGAACAGAAACCAATCAAATATGCTTGGGAAATTCTCCTGTTCCTTTCTCTGCACCATTCAAAATCAAATCCTGCCCTACTGCCCAGGCCAAGGGAGACTGAGATCTAATCAAGCTAACTCACCTGAATTCAGAATGAGACACTGGAAACAAACTCACCTAGGACAAGCTCTTTTGGATGCTGAAGAAGCTGAACATTCACAAAGGCACAGGGCTGTTTTCTAAAGAACACCCTGTCCTTTAGCCCATAGAAGAGCAGGCAGTGTTCTAACACCTCCAGCCAGACCAACACTGCTTTCTTAGAAGCATTAGGCTGCCCCAAACGTCATTAAAGCTTGAGACCAAGTGAAGTTTCCCACAGCTTCACTGCGCTGTACAGCACTTCCCAGCGTGTTTTCTGGGAATGCTGCTGCAGCACAGGTCTGTCCCTGGGTACCCTCTGCTGACTGCTAACACTGCCAATACCTGGGACTGCTTTCACAGCCTGCTCTCTTACAAGCTGCTCTGGCAGTGCTCACCAGGCCAAAAAGAACATCCTCCAAAGGATCTCTGACTGCACTCAGGAGATTTAGCAGCAAAAGAGTTAAAAGGATCCTGCTGGCTGCTGTCTTCTGCACAGACCAAAGTCCTTTGCTGTAGCTCAGCTCTACATCCACAGCCAGGTTTCAGTCTCTATTCCAGTTCTTTACAGGCTTTGCAACTGTCAAGAGTTTAAAAGGGCAAGGAATGGTTGGGGTTTGGGGTTTTTTGCATGCTCCTGTGATGCTCTGAGCTTATTAATCAATCTTTTGGGAACCCCTGAGCAGCAGCAAATTGTTCCAAAGACTCCCCAAGTGGTGTCAGAATTATTGCACAGAGGGGCAGAATCCAATTAATCAGAGCCACAGAAAGCACTCAACAGCCAGAGGGATTTTCTAATTAAGGCTCTCCAAATCCACTGTGAACCACTTCACAGATGAAAACTTATCTGAGAAGCAACCCAGCTGAGGCCAAACTGAAGTGGGCTTTTAAAAGTGTGTGTGGTTTGTTCTCTTAAAAGCAGAAGTACAATAGAATGTCATTCCCGGACTCCTCAGAGGAACGGCCTTGCCTCTGTCGAGGAGGAGAGGCCAGGAAGTGGAGTCTGGAGCTGAGGTCAGGTTGTTCCCTAAGTAGCCACCTTACCTTTGGAAGTGACTTATGCCCAGTTTTGCAAGAGCTGGCGATGAGTCTGATGGGAGAGCCCCCAAGCCTGATACTCAGAGACTGTGAACAGCTTCCCAGGGCAGCCAGGCAGAACTCACTGGGAATTCCTGGCATGTCTGGCTCTATGGATGTATGTGCACATCACAACCATTTCTCCTCTACTGTTACCCTCACACACTCTTTGCTACCTTCATTTACTGCTTCTTTTGCTACCTTCATTTACTGCTTCCTTTGCTGCCTTCATTTACTGCTGCCTTTGCCTTTTGGCATTTAGAAATCTATGCTGTAGCTCTCCAGATGGCTTCAGAGTAACTCAGGTATTGCGAAGGCTTCCAAATGCTGGGGAAGCACAATTCCAAAGACCAGCCCATAATGCAAAACAGTCAAACTCATCTCAAGTTTAAAGCTTCACTAAAGTCATTAAGCCAGGGAAGAAGAAAAGACCCCAGTACATTAGATCAGGACACAGCTAAGGAAACCAGCCTAGGAACAAGAGGCGTTCTAGGCATGAGGTAAATTGTCATGGCAGTCTGGGCTTGGCTGAGGCTGGCCACAGCCTAGAAAGAAAGACCAGAAATAGGTTCAGAAGCTTTATGGTGTCTGAGCACTTTCCATCCATCGCCCAAAGGCTTAAACACACGCAAAATGATTCCTGGAGGCCACAGCTGGTGGCAAACATGGATTTCAGAGTTACTTTAGAGCATTACAACAATGAAGGAGAGACAGTGAGAGAAAAGAGGAATTCTGCCAGATGGTGAGGGGAGAGAGAAGCAAGCAGGTCTGGAGACAAATGTCCTCCCACTGGTGTGCTGGCCACTGCTGCAGGTGGTGACGGTGAAGATGAGGAGGCCAATGATGCTTTGCCCTAGTAAGAACAGTCCTTTCCATCGGGACCCTCTCAGATGCCCTGTTCCCCACAAGCACTTCCAGCACCCCAGGCACTGCTTGGAGCAGCCTTCATCAGGTGCTGGAGCTGCAGATTGTCATTGCCAGGCTTTGGGTGCCTGTGATCAGCAGGTGTCTGGCAGACACTGAAAGAGCTGTGTCCTGCTTTGATACTCACCCAGTCCTGCCCTCACTCCAGTGTTACACTAAGCTCAAGGGTACCACAACCAGATTCTCAGGGCCACAAAGTTGCCTGCTTTCTGAAGACAGCAGAAGGAACGGACAGAGACTTACCAACACCTCACCAGTGATGCTAAGATCCACGCAGCTGTAACATTACTAACGGGATCCTCTGCATGGTCTTAGAAGAAGACAAACCCCTTACTAGCAGTGTGCTCAGAGAGCAGAGGCTGGAAGGCTCTGATTGCCCTTCCCAGACACTGCCACACGGAATGTCTCTGGGTTAGATCCTGTCACACACAAACGTCTCTGTCCGCGTGAGCTGCGTTCACAGTCACAAAGCAATCACTAACCCCTGGCACAGTCCCTGAGACAGCTGCTTGCTCACATCTGTCCACATTAGGCTCTAAAGAAATGACTGGAGGGACAGAAGCCAAAGAGTACTTCAGTGGTTTGCAGCTCCTTTCTAACTTGAAGTGCAGTTGTACTTTCTTAACTGCTTAAAACAATCAAAACAAGTCTCCAGAGACTGGTGCCACGCCAGGCAGTATCAGCCTCTGCCAGCTGCAGGGCTGTTTTAGTATCTCCTTCAACCAGATGCTTTTGTTCTGTTTTAAAACAGCCCAACAAAAGGATGTCTGTGCTGTGCTACTACAGAGGCTGGGTGCAGCCAGACAAGTTTCAGGCTGCTGCCAGTTTATTGCTTTTTCTCAAACCAAATTGCAGACAAAGAACACTGAACTTGGCCAGATCTAGCATTAGGGATCTGTACTAGGTGGAAAGAAGGATAATAGACAAAATGTTGTGTAAGTGAAGTAAAGGAACATTCTGTAAGCCACTCCTGAGTGCTGCAGCTCTTTCTCTAAGCACTACAGCAACTCTGCTGCCCTGTACAGGGTGTTCCTTGCAGTGTTCCCTTTGCAGCAGTGTTTGGGCAAAGCAGGCAAATTAAGAACTGAATCTTGTACAACATTTTCTGGTGGGGGGCTGGTGGCAGGGGAGGTGGCTCCTGGAAGAAGCTTCCAGAAGCTCCCCCAGTTCCAATTCAGACCTGCTTCTGGCCAAGGCTGAGCCAATCAGCAGCTCTGCAGTAACATATTTAGGAGGGGCAAACGTGTTGGGTGAGAGCTTTATTCTGCAGAGGAGTGGGACTTAGCAGAGACAGCCAAGTGGACAGCCAGGTCGGTGAGGAAGGAAGGAGGAAGGCACACCACAGCAGCCCTTCCCCTTCCTCCCCGTGGTGAGATGGCAAGGCTGAGCTCTTCCTGCCCTGAGCAGAATCCCATCTGCAGGCCCTGGAGGACCCCATGGTGGAGCAGGGGGCTGATCCCAAAGAAGTCTGTGAGTGGGGGAAGCCCCTGCTGCAGCAGTCCCTCTGAGAAATGATGCAGTTCTGCCATGAGAAACAGAGACAGGAGCAAGGTAAGGGCAAGCCAAGTGCCACAAGGCATGCAGAGATACAAGAGGGCACACAAGAAGCAGCATCACTTCATATTTTATCAGTCTTCTGGAAGAGAGGAATTCTTGCAAGAACTGCTTTGACAGAATTCATTTCTTCCTCATCTCCAGTCTCCATCTCCATTGTCTCTCGTTCTGTCACTCCCAGCCCTTGGATAAAGCCCCTCCCCAGCTCTCCTGGAGCCCCTTCAGGTGCTGGAAGGCTGCTCCAGAGCCTTCTCCCAGGCTGAATTGCCCCAACTCTTACAGGCTGTCCCCACACGGAAGGTGCTGCAGGTGATGGGCCAGGGGGGGGTGCAAGGAAGGGATACAAAGAAGTAGAGCCAGAAAACAAAACATTATCTTGATCATGTGGGAGCTTTTCCTTCAATATATGCAGGTTGAGTATATAGCCCACTTTCTGCCTTTCTCTGCCAAACACTTGACACTGATGCTCCTACTAGTACAAGGACAATCTACCGCATGATCTCTGAGCCTTGCCATACCCAAGCTACTGCTGGTGCTCTCTGCACTTGCAAGGGGCTGCCTTGTGTGCCAGCTGCTCTGGCACTGATGCACACACGTGGCTCCTGGAGATGTGTGCTCAGCCCTGCTGTGGTTGGACCTGAGGACAAAGGGCTGCAGAAGGCTGGCTTCTGTCAGCAGCAGCACATTGACATTTACCAGCATCTTCTCTGGGGATGGTTGGTACAAGAGCATATGGTTTCCTACAGATTGGGGAAACTCCAAATAAATGGCAAACTTACTTATTCCAACATCATGCCAATAAAAATTAACTGTCCAACATGAACAGAAAAGAAAAACAACCTCATCCAGGTGCTCGTGATCTGCAGAACTCACACCATCCCTCCTGCCCCTCTGCTCTGCCCTGCTGAGACCTCACCTGCAATATTGCATCCAGCTCTGGGCTCCCCAGCTCAGGAGGGACAGGGATCTGCTGGAGAGAGGCCAAGGGAGGGCTGCAAGGCTGCTGAAGGGACTGCAGCACTGCCTGGGGAGGAGAGGCTGAGAGCCCTGGGGCTGTTCAGTCTGGAGCGGAGAAGGCTGAGAGGGATCTGATCAATGTCTATCAATGGCTGAGGGCTGGGGGTCAGGAGGGAGGGGACAGGCTCTGCTCAGCTGCACCCTGGGATAGGACAAGGGGCAATGGATGGAAACTGCTGCACAGGAGGTTCCACCTCAACAGGAGGAGGAACTTCTTCATTGTGAGGGTCCCAGAGCCCTGGAGCACTGAGAGGGATCTGATCAATGTCTATCAATGGCTGAGGGCTGGGGGTCAGGAGGGAGGGGACAGGCTCTGCTCAGCTGCACCCTGGGATAGGACAAGGGGCAATGGATGGAAACTGCTGCACAGGAGGTTCCACCTCAACAGGAGGAGGAACTTCTTCATTGTGAGGGTCCCAGAGGCCAGGAGCAGGCTGCCCAGAGAGGTTGTGGAGTCTCCTTCTCTGGAGCCTCTCTAGCCCCATCTGGATGTGTTCTGTGTGACCTGTGCTGGATTCTATGCTCCTGCTCTGGCAGGGGGCTGGACTCAAAAGATCTCCAGGGCTCCCTTCCAACCCCTGACATCTTGTGATCCCAGGTTCTCCCTAAGGGCTTGGGTCTATTCATGGCTGCAGCACCAACTCCCTGCCCAGAACGTGCAATCCAAACCCCTGCTGTAGCTAAACTTTCACTGACACAGCCAGGCAGCAGCTGTGCCTCGAGCAGATGTGACTCACCATGGCACCCAGCCACTCACTTAAACAGCTCTGCTTCGTGACTGTCACTGCAGTGCTCACACGGGGACAGTAAAGGGACCACGATCGATCATTTTCACCCTACACAGGGATCAGTTTAACAACCTCGACACACACAAAGCTCAAACCCACTGCTCACCCAGCAGCTCACCAACTTAACCCCAGCAGCCAGCCCCCTCCCCCCCAGCTCCCTAGCGCAGTGTCCCCTGCACTTCAGACACCAGCTGTTGCCCCTCACACATCTGCAGACCAAATTGTTGTTTTCCCAGCGCCTCTCCTTTAAAACTCGGTGGTGCTGCTCGGCAGCCCCTCAGCCAAAGCCAGGCAAGGAGCCTCTCCTGCGGCAAGACCAGAGGTCTCCATAGCAACGGGGACCGCGGAGGCTCACACGAGCCCTCTTCACCCACTCCCCAAACTCAGCTTTCCTTCTGAAAGAGCTGCTCAGCAGTTCAGCTGAGAAGGCACCAAGAGCACAAACACCTGCTGCAGAGAGGCTTCATCGAGGGTGCACCCTCACACTGCCACCCCAGCCGCAGGCTTCGCCTTGCACTTCAGTTTCAGTCCCTCTTTGCTTGCCGAACTTTCAGTATCAGCTCATCAGCAACAAAGTTCCTCTGTGCAAAGGGCCTGGTCTGGAACATTTCCTCTAAACCAATCCCAGCTTTTCTAAGAGTGACACCAGCAGGAACCAGACGTCATCCTTCCCATCCCCGGGCCTCTCCTTGCTGCTCCCCCTGGGAAGGTTCTGCCCTCGGTGGGGGCAGGGCTACAAATCCTCACCAGAGCTCATGCTAATGTGTTCCTTGTCCTTTTGACTTTCTGTCACCTTGCCAAAGCTCAGAAGTAATACTCCCTCCTTCTCCTGTCAAAGGTTTGGTTGCCCTGATGAAGTAATAAGTAGTCTCTGCAGGCTGATTAATTCTAACAGGAAGAGAAAACTATCCCTTGTAGAGCAATATTGCCCTATTCCCACGTTCACTGCAATCCTGGTCTCAGGAATCTTCTTTGATAGAAAGGAAGCTACCAAAGAGTACTCACTGTGGCAAGGAGCCCTGTGTCACCCCCACTCAAAAGAAAGCAGCTTTGGTTCACCACTCTCTAGTTGTCACCTATTGGGAAGTCACTGTCCACCTGGATTCTTTTCCAAGCTAGTGACAGCCACTGGAGTGCCAGCAGCAACTCCACATTCTTCTGACTCAAACAGCTACTCTTTTCTCACAGCTACTCTGTTCAACTACTCTATTTTCATAAACTGTTGAATCAGGGTTGAATAGCAGCCAAGAACATGAGAGCTTCTTCCTGTCTGCATTCTACAGGAGGGGGTGGAGAGAAGAGATTATCTCGATTAAAAAGCACTAGCAACCTCAGGTTACAAATTTCAATTAACTCCCACAAAACCCCACAACCAACCAGCCTATAAACTCTGCCTTACCCCCTGGCCTCAGACTGAAAGGTCTGAACTCCCTGTTCCCTCTGACTGTCCGTGTACAGTGAGAACCCCACCGGCACTGGTGGCCTCCCCTCTTTGCAGCCTGGCTGCTCTGAAACATGCTGCACTCAATCCTCACAGCAGGCCCTCTATGTTAGAAGCCCAAACTGCCTGAGATATGCCCCCAAAACCATCAGAGTGAGACCACTGCATGAGCTCCATCTCTCTGTATGGTCTGCACGAGGAGAGAACAAACAAGAGAAAATCTGTTTACACAGGACACAGAAGGGGGGAAATGGGAAACAGAAAACAAAAGCCAGGAAACACTTTGCTAGGGTAAAATGAGAGAATTGCAGTGCTGAATGAAAGAAGCCAGGTCTCTGCTGTCTTTCCCTTAGGGTCCTCTGTGCAGATCTGTCTGCACAGCCAGAGGCAGCTCCCCACCCAGCAGTCACTATGGCAGAAGCCAGCAGCCTCACTGCTCTGGCCCACTGAGCTCAGGCAGTCATTTAAATGAGTCCTCTCTTCACAGCAGCCGGCAACAGGATCTGAGTTCCCCTTGAAAAGCTGCTGAAGTTCCCAGTCCCTGCAGCTGCCTTCTGGGAACAAACCCTCCCCGCAGATGGCAGAGATGCAGACAGCCCAGCACAGTGAGACAGTCACAGCTCGGGCAACAATCTTCCTCTTATTTAAAGATGAAAATAAATCAAACATCCTAGGCAGAACTTGAGTGGTGCCCAAAGAGGAGCAGCTCCAGGAACACATGTAACACGGTGCTGTTGCTGGAAGCTGGTATCCCTGATGGCCCTCTCCGACCCTGGCAACGGATAGCAGGGGAACACTTGTGGGCAGCCTCAGAAGAACGACCGAAACAAGAACCGAGCAACAGAAAAATCTGCCTAAAAACCTCATGGCCTCCATCTTCAAAGCTTTAGTAATGTGACAAGACAGAGGCTCCACAGCTAAATTCTCTCCTACCCTTCCTTCTATCAACCTCACACGAGCAGCCCCATCCCTTCCACTGCACCCACTGGAATTAAAGACCCTAGTCAGTATCGCTCACAGCTGCAAATCATCATCCACTTCCACCAGTGATCCTGCCCTCATCACCTCAGCCACATCCTTTTGATGCCAGGGAGAGGGAATTGGTCTGAAAGCTCAGATGAGACAAAACAAAGCAGCTCCTCTGGCTCCTACAGGCAGAGTACAGTGGGAACCAGAGAGGCAGATCTGTGCAGGATTAGTGAAAGCAAAGCAGTCAGTCTCAGAGCAAGTCTCTACCATCCTGCTTCTTCCCCTGGTGTCTTCTACACCCTTTCAAAACAAGCTAGGACACTCACATCTCCTGACAGCTTCCACCCCACAGGGTGAAGCCAGCCACAGGGAATGAACACTGACAGCAAGAGGTCCTCCTCAGGTCACGCTGCTCCCTCTGCATCCTTCCGGTGGCCAGGAAAATATGCCAGCTCTCCCCCTCACATCCTTAGCTCTCCCTCCTGTGTAAGGCAATGAAAGCAGCTGCATCACACACAGACCTCCAGCAGCTTAGCTTTCCTTTTACTAAGCCAGTTAGGGCAACCAAGGGCCCAAACCCAGTGGTTCATATGACACCTGACAAGCAGCCTCATTGCTTTGGCTGCTCCTCCCCTGCACGATCTCTTCCTGGAAGCAATCCCTGTAATGGTACTGTACCTGCAGAGGCTGCTGAGTGCAGCACCCCTGAGCCCACAGCAAGACACCCCTCTACACAGGCACTTGGCACTGCAGAGCTCCCCAGGCACTCACTCTTGATTTCAGGGGTACCCAGTACAAGTGTGGACCCAAAGAGAGGTACGAGAGGCACAGGTCTGCTCCTAGCTCTGCTGATGCTCAGCACACTGACAGCTGTGACATGTTCCACGTTCCCTGATCCAAGCACAGCTCAAACACTGGGGGCAGGTGTTTGCACTGGTTTCCTCCAGCCCTGCCCTGAGTTGGTAACTCAGAGGCTAGGAAATGCCAGTATTAGGAGAGCTGCCACTACTGGTCCTGGAGCTGCACAGGAAGACAGCCTGAACACAACCTCCCAGCCTCAGATTTCCCTGGTATCCCACTGTGTGCCTTTGGTAATGGAGTTCACCAACACAGGCTGAGCATTATAGCTCCCCAGATGAATTCTGCCGTTTTCATGCACCCAACTAAGCATCACAGGCAGAAATGGCTTGCAAGTCTTGAAGGTCATAGAATCACAGAATTGTCAGGGTTGGAAGGGTCCTCAAGGATCAGCCAGTTCCAACCCCCCTGCCATGGGCAGGGACACCTCACACCACAGCAGGTTGCTCACAGCCACCTCCAGCCTGGCTGCAAACACCTCCAGACAGGAGGCTGCCACCACCTCCCTGGGCAACCTGTGCCAGGCTCTCACCACCCTCATGGGGAAAACTTCTTCCTAACATCCAATCTGAATCTACCCACTTCTGGTTTTGTTCCATCCCCCCCAGTCCTATCACTCCCTGACACCCCAGAAAGTCCTTTCCCAGCCTTCTTGTAGCCCCCTTCAGATACTGGAAGGCCACAAGAAGGTCTCCTTGGAGCCTTCTCCTCTCCAGACTTTACAACCCCAACTCCCTCAGTCTGTCCTCACATCAGAGCAGCTCCAGCCCTCTGCTCCTCCTCGTGGCCCTTCTCTGGACACCTTCCAGCATGTCCAGATCCTTCCTGTAATAGGGACACTGCAAATCTTTCCTTTATAGAGGCAAACTGAGCTGCTACTCAGGATAACTAAACTGACCAAATTCCTTCCTCTGGTGCCTCCTGTCTTGTGTGGAAACCTCGTGTGGCTACAGCCAAAGGAGTGCACAGGAAGCTGCACTAGCTGGGTCAAAGCAGAGAGCTGCAGATCTACCCCATCCTCCTGCTCAGTTCTTGCACATCGAAATCACAGGCAGCCTGCTAAGCAAGCACTTCCACAGCAGCCATGCAAGAGCAACAGCAGGACCCACAGTGCCATGAGCAGCTATTGAACACTGCAGCACTTCAGCACCTCCCAGCTTCATAAACTTATGACCAACTTATCTGAAGAACTCCACCTCTGCCTGCCCTAAGCTGTACCTGATTTTTAGACTCCGAATAGGTTTGGTCATTCTAAACATGGAATGATCTGGTTCCTTACAGAATCAGGAGTTTTGAACAACAAATATTCCATAACCCCTTTTAAAGACAGAAGTTCTAGAATCCAGTACCACTGCTGTTGCTACCTAAAAGAAGCAGAATGTATTGTGAAGGAACCATAAAGAACAGCGTGCCTGTGTCTTGCCCTCAGCAGGTACCATGACACACTCCCCACAGCACTGTCCTTTCACAACACATTGAAAACCAACAGAGTTCTCTTCTGCTGTTGTAAGTCCCCCGCAGGTCTCCAATAAACAGGAGGAGAACAGCGGGCATCTCTCTCACAACTATCACATCACATCCTTCTGCACAGCAGGAACCCAAATTAAATCTACAGTCCTAACTCTGATTCTGCCCTCCTGCAGGACTGGGCCTCTCTGTGCTGTGGAGTGCTGCTTGTGTTAGGCACCCCCCACTCAGCATCAGGACTGAGGCGTGTGCGTACGCCTGCTCCCTTTCAAGCTGGAACCAGAAACTCCTTCCCCCATTTAAAAAGGCAGTGCTACTCTATCCAGCAGCAAAGAGCCCTGGCACAGTGTGGGCTGTGCAGACTGCACACCTGCCCAGAGCAGGCAGATCTGCTCTGAGGAAGGTGTCTCCCATCTCAGGCTGCAGGGGAAGAAAAGGCCTAATTCCCTTTGAACGGCTTCCCCTCTGCAAAGGGGAACCAAAGGCTCACTGGACCAAGGAACAGCTCTAAGGACCATGGCAGAGAACAAATTCTGAGGAAAGCAACCAAAAGAGCATTTGTGCAAGTGTAAGTGTGAGGCAGACGTCAAGTTGTCCTTCCCTGCTGATGCAGACAGTGTGCAGCACGTGCACAAGCAGAAGTTCTGGCACTGATGAGGCACCAAAAGCTGCTGAGGATCTGGGCTTCAGCTTCTTTGTAGCTGTGCTTCCATTCCTCAAGGAGGGAATAGCACTACCTTGGTGGGGTGACAGGGGAAGGCGTTTTCAAAGCCTCTCAAGTTTTCAGCTGCGTATTCAGTATGGCAGCATGTGTCACAGATGTTCTTAACACAGTGCTAGGGGACAGCAGGGAGACTGGCAATTAAGACAGCTTCAGAGAGAGTGGTTACAATTGGTTTCCATCACTGTAAAGTCACAAGGCCTGCTGCTACCTCTCCTAATTGGGCTCCTGTATTTTCATACTTTAAAGCACACGTTTCCTCTCCTGCACTGCTCTTTGACAGGCACGGACCAGTTACTGATCTGGAAGCTTCATCAGCCTCCCAGCCATCCATCCGCAGATAGCCCCCCTTGTCCCAGCTCCAGACACCTTCACAGAACCCACCTCTTGAAAGCAAACTGCAGAAGTGCCAGACCGTGACTTGGAGCAGCCTGGCACAAGGTGTGGCTGTGGTACCTTTTGGTGGGTGGCTTTTAAACACCCCCAGCTGCTGAAGGCGTGGTTGCACGGCAGTGTGGGTTTCCTCCTGCAAATGAAACTGGAGGATCCACACTCATGGAAATAAGTTTGGACATGTGACTCCAAGGTATGGCCTTTAAGGCCCAAAACCCCAAAGAGAAAGACCTAAAAATCTGGTTTCATCTAGTCTCGTTAGTTTCAGGACATTGTCTGCTGGCTGTCAATTTGTACCAGGCACTATCCAACATAGGGCAAAAGACCTGACTTCCCCACACTACCTAGGTACTAAATATGGGGGGGGAGCATGAAGCGTGAGGATTACTCACACTGGATATAGAAGTAATGAAAGCTAAAACACTCTTGATTACAGTGAAACCCAGCAAGCATATCACTCACCGAGCTCAGAGCTCAGCGCTGCTCCAAGACTATACTTAGCAACTTCTTCAAATTATTTCAGTGGTATTAAATATTACCAAGGAGAAGTCAGTATTAGAATAATGATCCTGATGGCAGAAATAGATTTTAGCATTACTCAAGATCAGGAAAAACAACAATTAATCCTTGGCAGCAAGACCCAGCACCCAGCAGCAAAGTCCTGGAGGCTTTCTCAGTCAAGCCTTGCGTGCACAGCCTCATCGCTGCAAACAGCCAGCCGGGAAGGATTCAGGTAGCAGTGGCAATTCACTGACAGCCAGCTTCCTGACCTCCCAGTTCTGACCCGACTCACCAAAAGGCTTCCTTGGTGTTTTGTGTGGGGCAGGAGACGCACGTGTGTCCCTAACAAAACACACCACAGGCACTTAGGAAGCAGGCATACACACGTTTGCAAAGTTGTGTGCCAAGAGATTGCTAATTTGCTGCCAGGTATCTAAAGTGCAGGATTCCTTCCTTAAGGGTGACAAGAAGATTGCCCATGGTCACACGTATTGACACCAAAAAGTACATCCAAAGGATTCATTTAAAGTCTGCAGGACACAGAATTACTGCAGCATGAGCCAGAAACGCAGTAAACTTGGGTTCCAACACCCCATGCCCTTTTCTGTGGTAAGAGAACAGATCTCACTGCAGCTGTAAACAAGGCTGGCATCAACCCCTGTTTATTGTTGCCTATTTCAGTTCCGACAGCCAAGTTTACTCATACATACACACACATAATGTACATAATGTACCAGTGCTCATCTGTGATGCACAGCACTTTATAGAAACACCTTTCACACACCGAGAACCCACAAGGGACTTGAAATCATACACCCCAGCACCTAAAAAGCAAACCCAAGAGTCGCTAAGGCAGCAAGCGACGCTGGGTACCGCGGGGTCTGCAGACCCTGACCACACCGATCGACAAACCACGCCAAGAACCGCCCGCGGCCACACTCACGTACCCAGCAGGGAGCCTACGAAGATGACAACCTGCACGGTGGTGGTGAAGTGCCGGTAGGTCTGCTCCTCGCCGTGCTCCTCGCCCTGCGCCGCGCCAGCCCCGCTGCCGTTCCCGCCCTGCCACACCAGCGGCCCCGCCGAGGCGTTCCTCATGCCTAGCGCTCTGCCCACAGCCTGGTACGGGCCCTGCTCGCTGCCGTTCCTCGGCAGCCAGCTTCTGTCGTAGCCCATGGCGAGGTTCCTGCCTTCCTCGCTCCACCGCTCCACAGGTTAATGACTGAATGGGGTCCGCAGGCAAAAAGGCCCTTCCGAGCAGAATAAAGCTCTGGCGCCCGGAGGCATCTCCACCACGTTTCTGTGTCCTGGAAAAGGGGGTGGCTTTTCACGTTTCTCCCTTGTAAATCATGACAGCCAGTAAAGCAAAGCTGCAAACAAAGCAGGCTCCTCCTCGCCGCTCGCTGTGCCATGTATTGCTGCACAGCACCACGGCGTTTCCTTAGCGTGTCTGACTGCCGCGGCCGTGACCGGGGAGCTGACAGCCCGCACGGCGCCTGCCTCCCGCCCCCGCCGGCTCCCCTCGCCCCCACTCCCCGCACATCCGAAACGCCTCGGGGAAGCTGCCGGACCACCGGCAGTGTGCCCCCGCCCCGCTCGCAGCCTTGGCCGGGATGCGTTCCTGTGTGATCTGGTCTAGGTGACCCTGCTCTGGCAGGGGGTTGGACTGGATGAGTTTTCCAGGTCCCTTCCGGCCCTTAACATTGTGTGATTCTGTGGCGTTAGCTTCTCTCCCAGCCCCGAGAGAGCGAAGTCATCTCTACGCCCGCGGCACCGCTCCCGGCGTCCTGTCCTCTCCGGCTGCTCCTGCGGGCAGACGTGGCTCGCCCCGCGCCCCTCCTTGCTCTGCGCGGCACCGGCCGCCAGGCAGAGCCTCACACAGCCTCCAGGGCAGTGCCCGGCTGCTCAGCGCCTGCCGCCGCGCTGCTCGGGGAAAACCAGTTCGGGTTTGGATGCCAAGGAGAGGGGTACTCGAACCGCCAAGGAACCACAAAGCCTCCGGCTGCTCCTGCGTGATCCGCCCTGAGCGCGCCCCGCGCCAGGCGCTGCTGGCGGTGGCCCCCTGCTCGTACGGGTGCCAGCATCCCGGCCCGGCCGCCGAGCTGCCGCGCTCCGCCGCCACCCGCGGCCGGTCGGGAGAGGGCGCTGCCGCGCTCCTGCCTCCGCCGCGCTCCCGCGGGCCGCCGCCATCTTTCCGGGGAGCGCTGGGGGCCGGCGCCGGCGGGGGCCGGCGGCCCGTGGGCGGTCACCGCGCCGCGGTTCCCCGGCGGCGCACAGGCGCCGGCTGGGAGGCGAAGTGCCTGAGCCGGTGTGTGCAGACAGGTGCACGGCAGGAGACAGCGCTGACTTCAGCTGCACGTACCGACATTATGAGTTGAACCCAGCATGGGTGTCGGGAAAACTCTGACATGTGTCTGGGTGTAATTGTGAAAAAAGTGTGCATCCGTATAGTGAGTGCACCTTTGCCCTTGGTGTGGCCTGGATTGAGAGCGGCTAGTCCAACGATTGGGGGAAAAACGGTTTTTCAACCCCTGCACAGCACATCTGGGAGAGCCTGCTGGAAGAGAGCGGCCTTCGAGGACAGCCCCTGCACAGCACATCTGGGAGTGCCTGCTGGAAGAGAGCTGCCTTCGAGGACAGCCCCTGCACAGCACATCTGGGAGAGCCTGCTGGAAGAGAGCTGCCTTCGAGGGCAGCCCCTGCACAGCACATCTGGGAGTGCCTGCTGGAAGAGAGCTGCCTTCGAGGGCAGCCCCTGCACAGCACATCTGGGAGAGCCTGCTGGAAGAGAGCTGCCTTCGAGGACAGCCCCTGCACAGCACATCTGGGAGAGCCTGCTGGAAGAGAGCTGCCTTCGAGGGCAGCCCCTGCACAGCACATCTGGGAGTGCCTGCTGGAAGAGAGCTGCCTTCGAGGGCAGCCCCTGCACAGCACATCTGGGAGAGCCTGCTGGAAGAGAGCTGCCTTCGAGGACAGCCCCTGCACAGCACATCTGGGAGAGCCTGCTGGAAGAGAGCTGCCTTCGAGGACAGCCCCTGCACAGCACATCTGGGAGTGCCTGCTGGAAGAGAGCTGCCTTCGAGGGCAGCCCCTGCACAGCACATCTGGGAGAGCCTGCTGGAAGAGAGCTGCCTTCGAGGACAGCCCCTGCACAGCACATCTGGGAGTGCCTGCTGGAAGAGAGCTGCCTTCGAGGGCAGCCCCTGCACAGCACATCTGGGAGAGCCTGCTGGAAGAGAGCTGCCTTCGAGGACAGCCCCTGCACAGCACATCTGGGAGTGCCTGCTGGAAGAGAGCTGCCTTCGAGGACAGCCCCTGCACAGCACATCTGGGAGAGCCTGCTGGAAGAGAGCTGCCTTCGAGGACAGCCCCTGCACAGCACATCTGGGAGAGCCTGCTGGAAGAGAGCTGCCTTCGAGGACAGCCCCTGCACAGCACATCTGGGAGAGCCTGCTGGAAGAGAGCTGCCTTCGAGGGCAGCCCCTGCACAGCACATCTGGGAGTGCCTGCTGGAAGAGAGCTGCCTTCGAGGGCAGCCCCTGCACAGCAAGGTTGCTGCATCCTCAACAGCACAAAACTCCCTTCTGGGGTCTCTGTCCTGTGCACCCGGATGATGCTGGAGCAAGCTGGGTGCAGTGTCATGGGTTCAAAGACGTTTGCCAGACACAGGGAAATGGGGACTGCCACCACCCTGTGCCACCACAGCCTGCTCAGCACCTTGCTGTGCTTGAGTCCTGACCTTTGTAGCCTCCTCTCACTCCTCTGGGAATACAAATCTCCAGCTCACTCTCCCTGCCTCTTTGCTGGTAATTCATTTCTCTTCCCCAGCCCGACAGCCAGTTCCAGCCTTTCCCCACCTTCCCCAGACAATGGTCAGCAGCTTTCACCATGCTTTGTCCCCATCTTTGTTTCCTGGGGACTCCTGAACCGGCTTCTTCCTCCCTGGGTCCCCCATGGTTCCAGTGGCCGTTTTGGCCAGTGCCTGTGACCACACTCTGACCTGTTGGCTTGCAGCCACTCACACATCATCCCCTTCCTGCAGCTCGTCCTCCAGCATCCTCCTCTCTATTCTGCACTTCACCTCTGGCGCCCTGGCTGCCCTCTGGATGCACAGGGGCGAGTGAAAGCACTCTCCCACAGAGACATTTGAATGGCTACAATTAACTTTCAGCGTTGTGGGATGTGAGAGCTTTGCATTTAGGAAGGGAAGCTTCTGCCCAGATGCACATGTCTGGAGCGGGTGTCCTCTAAAGTGTTCTTCCCTGTACTCTAGGAAATCCAGTCTGGAGCATGTGAGTATTTTTGTTTTCTTCCCTCAAATAATACAATTTGGGTTTCTTTATGCACGAGGCTAGCTAGCAAAGCCATGGGCCTGCAAGAGGTTGTCTCTTCCCCCTCACCCATCAAATGTCCTGCTTCTGCTGGGGTACCACACTTGTTGAACCAAATTCTCAGGATGCTTTTGTGATGATGTTATTTTTCTCTGCCTTTCTTCTTGGAAACAGTGAATCATTGTACAAAGAATTTAAAGAATTAAAATGAAATAGCCTGACACAGACATCTGGTCCAGAGCATTTTATCCCAACTGGTTATAATTTTGACAAGTCACCAAGTCAGGAGCAGTCAGGCAGCTTTTAACAATGCAGTGCCCTGACCCACTCACCACTAAGCAGTGTAACAGGAGAGGCTTCCCATGTGCTGGACTGGTGCCCCACATGAGTACCGGGGAAGTGTAAGCCCTTAAATTATGATTAATAAAAATTACTGCAGTTTCTTGACTACTTACTGCACAGTCTCTTGAAATTGGCTTCTTGTTGTGTGGTTGTGTGGGAGAGAAGATGAATTTGTGACCTGGAAAGCTGTGTTTCTAGTCTTCACCAGAGGCTGTTTACACAAAGCAGTGGATGGGCATGCCCAGCTGCACCAGAGGGCCAAATACAGCAGCTAGTTCTTAGAAGGTGCAAGAAACTCTAGAGAAGAACTAGAGTGCCCTAGGGCACACTTGGCTGTACAAAAGGAGATCTCTGTTCTTGTTAGATAAAGAAGATGAGACAGAAAAATGGCCCCACTGAAGGCACAGTCCAGGCATCCCCAGATGCCTGAGGAACAGAGAACAGCATCAGAATAGTGATACAGTTAAAGCTTTGGGTTTGATTAGATTCCAGTGACATTATGAAGCTACCAGTTACTAAGTTGTAACGTCAGCTGGGACGGCAAGAATTTAAACTGAAAGTGCTGTCTGCTTTCCATTTCAGGGCAAACGGAGGGCTGTGGAAACCATTCGGCAGAGAAAGTCCCTCCTTAAGTGGCCTGTTTGCAACAAAGTCTCTACTCGAAGGTTAGAAAGTTAAAGTGAAGATCAAAACTCCACGGATACAAACCTTGTAAGTAAAACAAAGAGAAGCATCAGAAGATGTTTCATGAAATTAAAGAAAAAATAAAAATGGAATCTATCATACTGCTGCTGTAGAGACTGAAAATAATCCAAGTGTGGCTCTGAAACAGGTTTTCAACTGAGATGAGGGAGTTTGATCTTTAGGGGAAGGTAAGAACGGGCATCCTGCTATGAACACGAGTAGAGCTAAGGCAGAAGGAAAACTCCAGGATTCAGTTAATTCTGTTTCCTGCATCTGCTACCAAGTGAGACCACCCCGGTGTGGTGTCTGGGTGTGTGGCAGCCAGCTTTGCCTTTGCCTGGGGATTACACAGCTAACAGATAATCTTCTATGTATGAATTTACTTGGGGAGGAGGGTTGTTAAGTTCTCAAAACTTGAAAGGCTACGTCACTTTGTGGCTATCCTTCTGGTCAGCAGTTCCCACCTGAAGTGACTGGATAAAGGCACATTTGCTCCCCTAACAACCCCCAGCTCCCTCTGTCTGCAAGTCCCAGGCAAAGACTAAGGCCGCCTGGGTTCAACCTCTTAGCAATTACTGGTGGAAAGGTTTTTAGTTTCTGCATAATCTTGTATCCTGCCCTAGCTCTACATCCTGAAATCCATTCTGGATTTTGTGGGTTCCCCCACGCCTTTGCCAGTCTTTCTCGAGGCCTCTAAAAAAAATGCACCCAGCAGCTACTGGCATTTGGATCTTTCATGGCTTAGTGGTGGGCTCGGCTGTGCTAAGTTGACAGCCGGGCTCGATGATCTTAGAGGTCTTTTCCAACCGGAACGATTCTGTGACCCCTACGGGTTCCTTCCAGCCGAGGTGTTCCATGAGTGCATGAGGCACAACCCCTCTGGGGCTGCGCAGCTTGCAGGAGGAGGCATTTGGGACGCAAGAGGCCGGGGCCAGGAGTCCCGAGCAGGGCGGGATGCAGCGCCGGGCGGGATGCAGCGCCGGGCGGGATGCAGCGCCGGGCGGGATGCAGCGCCGGGCGGGATGCAGCGCCGGGCGGGATGCAGCGCCGGGCAGCGCACCGCTGGCAGAGCCGCAGAAAGGCCGCCAGGAGCCGTTCTCTTCACGGCCCATGCGACCCGGGGCTAAAGCGCCGCCAGCCGCCTGCCCCGGCCCTACCCGCGGCCACCATCCGCTAGCGGCGGCGCCGGCTCCTCCTGTGCCGTCACGGAGGCGGGGCCGGGGCCGGGGCCGGGGCCGCTTGGCAGGGTGGCAGCGCGGCAGTGCCGCCCGCCATGGCTGCCGCCCGCCCCCGGGGCAGCTGACATGGCCCGGGCCGGCGGCGCCCGGCAGCTGCCGGCGGAGGCAGCCGCGGAGCCGGCGGAGAGCTACCAGATGCGGCAGGAGAACGAGCTCCAGGTGCTGGAGTCCATCTACGGGCAGGACTTCCAGGATCTGCGGCAGAACCAGGCCTGGAAGGTAGCGAGCGGGACCCCGCGGCTGCGTGCGGGAAGCCAGTTGGGCTCCGCTCCGGCCGGGGGCTGCCCCTCGTCGGGCCCCTCGGGGCGTGGCGGCCTTGTAGCTGCTGCCTGAGCGCTCCCTGCTCGCCTTAAGCGCCAGGGAGGCAGCGTCGCTCGTTGCCCTTCCCTCGGGTGGGCGGGAGCGGCAGGAGGCACAGCGCATCCCTGGCCCCTGCGGGCCGGGCTGCTGGCGGTGGGGTCGCGCTCGGCGCTCTGTCGCAGGGCTCCGGTCCTTGTGTTTCTGGACGGGCACTGTTTTCACGCCGTCCCCCCCGGGCGGCTAATTTCGTCCTCTAGATCCACGCGTTCGCACCGGGATTAACGCTGTGCCTAGAGTTTGCATTTTAATTGCCGGCTTGGTTTTCATAATTGCCTCGTAAGTCACCTGCCTAGCCGCGTACCGCCTCATTAATTCACCTCATCGCTGTACACCTTGCTGATCCTCGCGTGTTCTGGGCTGCGGTTTACTCAGCTGTGGCTGCTTCCGTGATAATACTTGCACCTTTCATTTTTGTAGTTTGTTTGGTTTTAATTACAACTAATTAATGCTCAGGTCCAGTGCTCACTACACTTTTCCATTTCTCTTTTGTACCCACAATGTCTAATTGATGACTTTTCCAGCTGCATCCGTGGCACTGTTTTCCCGTACCTGGAGGTGCTGATCATTCTTTTCGGTTCCCCAAGTCCACGGCTGTTGGTGTTTCTTCTTACACTCTTTTGTCTTTAGTTTCTACAAAATAAATCATAGCCCCTGCTAACTTTATTCTGCAGAAAACCCGAACTTGGAATTCTTGCAGCCACCTAGAAACTTTGTTTTTCCATGGTACTTGAGGTAAACTCTGTTAGTTAGTTGCTGGATTTTCAGAAGTGTTGTAGGCCGCACTCCCTTAAATTTCTGCCTGGTGGGCCCTCGACTTAACCTGTTCTCTTCCCTGCTGGAAGGAAAAAGGGAACATTGAGGGCGTCTGCTAAGCTGTTTCTGTATTTGCTGTCCCATATGGTCTTTATTTCCCTGTTTGTCCTGTTACTAAGGTTTGGGTGGTTGTTTAATTTCCTAATCGACAGAGTTAGGATGTTCATGTGGTCCTGTTTTAGTGGGTACTGATTTGGAGCAGACACTCGGAGCCCACTGGGGTGGAGAATGGCAGTGCTTGTTAAAGTTCTTCTTGGTGCCAAACTCACAAATACAACTACAGAAAAATCAGTGCCCATTTGTTTGGCCACACCCTGTGCATACAGCTATGATGTGAGAAGTCTATTGTCCTGTCAGGAGGCATTGGTTGGTGTTTGTTAGTGATCTGAAACAAACAGGAAAGAAACAAGATTGCTGCTGTGATGAAGGCTTCAATTTGTGACCTTCCATAAATAACCTGTGTGACATTTATTTAGCTTTTTCCTACTTCTGGCCCACAGTAAGCAGAATGCAAGGGGTTGAGAAGCTCCTTTCTGCTCAGTCTCTGTCATCTGTCTAGGAGCTGTACCAACACTTAGGTGAGGAGGTTCTAAACCACCCTGGCTCAGTTGTGATGATCAGCCAGCCAGTTCACTCCCATTCAGCAGTGCCAGTGCACTCACAGATGGGTTTGAGTCTGGGTGGCCTAACCTGAATTCAGCCGTACTGCAGGCTGTGAGAGTTGTGTGCTTTCATTAAAACCCAACCCCGCTCTGAAACCTAAAGTTCTGGGTTCCGTTGCAGGTACGGCAGCCTCCGGAAATGACTTTGGTTCTGCGTCCTCAGGGACTGACTGGAGATCATGAAGTGTATGCCAGGGTGGATCTGTGGGTCAAGTGTCCACACACTTACCCTGACACGTGAGTGAGCACTGACGTGCAGCCTTTCTTCCCTGAACATTTGTCTGGTGCCCATAGTGAGATGGAAAGCTGGAAAACATGCAGCTGCATTCACCGCTATTACTTTTGCTTTCTGCATCTCAGCATTTGCTCACCTGTGGTATGTCAGAATAGCTGACTGCAGAATCGGGCACCTGGCTGGTTGTGGTCTTCGGTGCAGTGCAGAGTAATAGAGGTGCATTTGTCAGTGCAAGACTTCAGCCCCACTTTGTAGCTTGAAATGACATAAACACAGGTCCCTGCTAGCATCTGAGGGCCCTTTGGAAACTTTTTCAGCTCAGGGCATGCTGAGAGAGGGACTGGAGTTTCTCTTCTAAAGCAGTCTGCTGCCTTACTTGTATCTGCTGTTCCTGCTCTCTGCTGGATTAGCCTTTTGGAGGAGTTCTCCATAGAGAATGTAAGAAGAACAGCAGGTGATCAACTCACCCCCAGCACTTTGGATTGGCATTCTGGGCTCTATTCATCGTTCATGCAGTCCTGGTGCCACTGCTTGTGCTCAAAGCATCACTCCCTTCAGCCCATCCACACCCTTAGCTGTGGCATGAGTGGTGCCCAGGGGCAGTGGTGTTCCTTACCAAGTCACCGTTCAGTTAGAGCCTGGAACATGGGGCTTAACAGCCACTCTTTCTATTATTTATTTAGGCTAGCATAGCTGCAGACATTTTACTTCTTAGTTTTAAACCTTTCCAGTGTAGCTCTTAATTATTTATTGCATACCTCTCAGGTTTGTGTAACCAGTGCAGTGGTGCTGAACAGTTTCAAACACCTAACTGTTATGCTATGAGTATTTTTAAGAGATTGGTATGTAAATTACTGCCTAAGAGCTGAATTGTGGGAGCCTGCAGGGTTCCTTTGTTAGTTCTTCTGTTTGGTATAACTAACCAGGCAGAAAAGCCGGTGGTAGGGAATATGGAGCAGTGCAGCTGGCTCTGTTCTGTGGTGTGTGTATACTGTTCATGTGCTGCTTATTTGAGCATTGGCTAATTGCCACTATGAGCTCCTTTCCTTTCCCACCCACCATTTTTACCAACATTCAGTTGCTTTTTACACTCAATATGCCTAATGAGGAGGTTTTGTTCTGTTGCTGTCCCCCAGTGTCCCTGAAATACAGCTCAGGAATTCCAAAGGCTTGTCGAATGAGAAAATCAATGAGTTAAAGTCCAGACTAGCTGAACTAGCAAAGCAGCGCTGCGGAGAGGTAAGAGCTTCTTGGGTCCTTGAGACATACACTGTGAGCTTCAGTCCCTGTGATGAGTGGGGTAATACAGTGAGACACGGGACATGGAAGTGCAAGCTGCAGAGCTGCTGAGAAAGGAGAGACTTTCAGTCTTTCTGAAGGATGCTTCCAACCCGTGCGAGTCCGGAACATGCACGGACTTAGAACAGAGCGTGTGTGTAAATGGTGCCAGCTGGAGCCCTGCTTGGATGCAGAGCTCACGGCTCATGCTGTCTCACAGCACGGAGAGCAAGGCTGATGCTGAGGCTGAGAGGTCTCTGCACTTTGCATCTTCGTTTAGATACGGTCAGTGGCTGGAGCAGTTCAATCCAACAGCGATTCCCTGGGGAGTGTTTCACTGTCATCTTGTGCCTCTCGTACTGAAGCGAAGGGCAGGAGACCTCAGCCAGAACACTGAGCTCCACAGCTGACTCTGTGTCTGTAGGGCAGCCCCTCCATGCCACTCTGCCTTTTTTCTGCTGTGTTTAGGAGCAGTGATGTTCTGCCCAAGTGGGGTAAGAAGAGAGCGGTGGGGAAGTGTGTCAAGCTGAGATCTTGTCTCTGCTTTAAGCTGTGGTAGACTCTCCCTGAAAAGTAACCAAATCAGCAGTCACAGTGCTGCCATATTGCTCTTTTGAGTGTCATTTTGCTGCGCCATCTACTTGTCCTTTGAATGTCATTCATGTCTATTTTCTTTCAGGTGATGATATTTGAACTTGCTGACCATGTACAGTCATTTCTCAGTGAGCACAACAAGCCACCTCCCAAGTCTTTCCACGAAGAAATGCTGAAAAACCATCAAAAAGAACGAGAAAGGCTGGCTGAGGAGGAGCTGCGGAGAGCACAGGAGGTCAGGAGAAGAGAAGAGCAGGAGGTGAGGGAAACTGTGGTGTGCATAACCCTGTATTCTTGCAACACCAGCAATCATGGCTGTGTAACCCATCCTGCATAGCAGGGACTTGCAGTCTGCATGAGCTCCTCTGTGGCCACTGTATGAGCAGTGTGCTGCTGCAGCTGGCACTAGGCCTTGCTGAAAAATCTGCATCACAGCTGCCTTGGCTTTGGCTTTTTTACCCAAGGTAAGATCAGCAGTTGCACCGCAGGTGCTGTTGCATTTCTAACAGTGCTGAAATCTGTTTCAGCAACGAGAAATCCTTAATGAGATTCAGAGAAGGGAAGAAGAGAAAAGAGAAGAAAGGAAAAAGAAGGAGATTGCCAAGCAGGTATTCTTTCTAAGCGTGTGTGCAGTAGCTCCATGCCAGTGCTGCAGCAGATGCTTATAAAACATTGAAGACTGAATTGTCTTGAACAGCTTTTCTCATCCAGTACTTCTAATAGATGTAGGTTAAAATAGGGTCTTATTTCTGGAGTGTAACCAGCTCCAAGGGAAGACAGTTTAATGCATGGGCACCTTAAGTGTCTTGGGGGGGGGATATTTTCAAACAACCATAGCAGAAGTTCTGCTTTCATTGTAAACCATTTACACTCTTGTCCATGGACAGCGCTGGAGTGCACTTTCTGAATCCCCACCCTTCCTCCTGGCCTCACCTCTGTGTCTTATGACACCCCATGTCTTCTGTGGTGTGGGTGACTCTGAAGAGTAACAGACAAGTACTTTGATAGCTTGGGGACAGGAGCAGTTTCTGTACTTACTTGGTGGTTTTCCTGACCAACAGGAACGTTTGGAAATAGCTGCCTTGACAAGTCAAGAACATTCCCAGAGGAGAGAGACTGCAGGGCACAGAGCTGCTTCCAGCTTAAATGGGAGCTGTGCGGAGCAGGGAGCGAGCAATAAGCACCGGCCAAATTCAGCTGGACGTTCAAAGTAAGGTTGTCTGGTGGCATGGACAACTCTTTTGCTTATTTCCCCCTAACATTAGATTTCAAAGTTAAATCTGAAGGCAGGAGACTAAAGTGTCATGTTGCTCAGCCCTTTGTTTTGGTCTCCACCCCCTTTTGCTTTTCCTCTTTATTTGGCATGCTTCAACTAATTCCTTTGCTATGGATAACCTGAAGTCCCCAGTTCAGCTTGGCCTTCAGCTGAAATCAGAAAATCTTTGGCAGTCATTGGAAGGTCCATTCAGGGCTTCCTTGGTTGCTTCAAAGGATGCTGGCAAGTACAGAAAGAAATTCTTTTAAAAGAAGCTTATGAAGGTTTTGGAATAGCACAATAAATGACAGCTTCCATTGCTCTCCAGACTTGCTGGCAAGATACCCCTGTTGGAGAACTGGATAATGTCGGCTGCCATTAGGGCAGAGCAGCTTTCTGAGGGGACAATGGTGATGCTCTGTCTGTAGGGATGAGCAAAGGGTGTGCACTTCTCTGAGGGCTCTGCTGCCAGATTTGTGTTTATGAAGCCTGAAACTTTGGCTGGAGGGACAATGAACTTCAGAAGGCTTTTAGAATCTAGAAGAACCTCCCTTGTACAATACATGTTCGAGCTCAAGAGGCCAGTTGTTGTCTTGGTGTGCTCTGCTTTAGACCGCACTCAGGAGAAGTTCCCTTTGGCATCTCCTTTCTGTGTTGCTCTTTTGTTACTGGTTTGGCTTTGGCTTTGTTTCTTTTCCAAATAAAGCCAATATTTTGAAAGAGCTTTTACATGACCCTCTACAGACTCCTATGGTCTCTGTATGTGATTGCATCTGTTTGGAGGATATTCTTGCACTGCTGATGTTTCTGTTCATTTGATTGTAAGAAATAGTGGAGGTTGCTCTGGGTTAGTGGTCATGAGTTCTTTCAGGCTCAGTGCAGCTCCATGATGCACTTGAGAAGAAACACCCTGGTCAGACTTGCTTGGAAAGGTTTTGTAAAGCTTCCCTGCCCTTGGAGGAGTTTAGAGTAGTAAGGGAGGCAAACAGGGAGCTCATTTTAAGTTAGGAAAATGAATGAAGCTGAAGCTAGAATGCACTTCCAGAACTGCACACATTTGCTTCCTGTGCTGTTCTGAAAGAGATGCAAATCCTACTCAGGGCTTTTTCAGAGCTGTGGTATTTTTACTTCTTTTTCTTTCCCACTCCCAACTCGGAGTGCAGAAGTTCTAAGGTTTGGTTTCAGCTCCTGGCTTTGAATGCAGACTCCATGTCACATGCTCTTGCTGCTGGATTTCTGACCAGACACAAACACCTGGCACTGGCTCAGGGTCTTTGACATGAAGGGATATTCACTAGAGGCAGAGGTCTCTTACAGCATGGGTGTCTGTAGGGACTAGGGAGTGCAGCAATGCAGGCTGTGTGTGTTGGAGCGGAATGTTGTCTTCCCACTGCAGGCGAGAACGGCAGCTTTCCACAGGCAGTAACAAGGAGGCCCCAGGGAACCATCAGGTTTTGAACTTCAGCACCGCTGGTGCTGGACTCCTCACTGTCCATAAAGGAAAGTGCCTGGGTAAGCAACATTGCAGCTGCAGCTCGGAACACTGGGGGTTGGATGGGGCTTTTGTGGGAGTTGGGTGGCTTGTTTTAGAAGAAGAGCTTAAACCACAGGTGCAAGCAGCAAGGGTGGAGAGAATATTGTGGCTGGTGAAATGTCACAGAGTGGGGGAGAGCCATGGGAAAGGTTACTTTGCATTTTCTTAGGACTATTATGACTAAAAATTTGCTTCTCCAGACACAGTTGCAGAACTGAATAGCCATACAGAAACTCCACCTTCTCAACACATTGTGTTCCCTACACAACTAAAATAATACCCAAACCAATTTGCACTTAGATGTAAGTAGCTGGTCAGATCCACAAGGCTACCAAGCAAGAAGTCCTCTAGCTCTCAGCCATGTGGAAGCAGGGATAAGCACAGGCTTAGAAATGCACACGTGCTCTGCTTCCACTGCTGCTGGTAGCCATGGCACAAAAGCAGTGATTTTAGCAACAGCAGAAATACAAGGACAGGAGGTTTCAGTGCTGAGAGGCGTTCTCCATGAGGTCTGTATGAAGAGGCCATCAAATGCCTTTGTGGTTTTCAGCACAGCAGTTCCTCAGTGACAGGGTGAGCAGCCTGAAAGTCTCTGGAGCAAAGAAAAATGATTTTGCAGCTTGAGGAGGAACAATTACACTACTGTGGGTGAAGCTCAGCATCTGCTCAGCAGGAGGAGTGTGCATTTAAGAGCTGAAATGATTTAAAAAGCAGCAGTTTTTGCCAATGTGCTTGCTGTTGCATTCTTTTGGCTCCTGCTGCACAGCATTCAGTCTCACCACACCTGGTATCTTCATACTTACATGGCTCAACTGAAGCAGGTCTGTGTGTTTCTGAAGTTCTAGAAGGCAGCCTTACTGGTGTTTGTTTAGCCTTTGCAGGAGCTCTTGGCAAGTCCTTCAGCCAAAGAAGCCCTGTCCCTCTTCTCTGCCTTTGTGTGCAGGCAAGGATGAACAGCTTGGTAAATCAGTCTACAATGCCTTGGAAATTCGCAGTGGAGACTTTGTTCTGATATATGAGTGGGTTCTGCACTGGCAAAAGAAGATGGGAAGGTGCCTTACAACACATGAAATAGAAAAGATTGAGAAGTGTAAGAAGCAGGTAATGCCTGTATTGTGTAAGGTTTAATAAAGGTTAGATGAGGTCCAGTGCTTTGTTTGAGGCTGCTGCTTGATGTTCAGCTTGGGAAGGTGGTGATGAGCTTGAAAGTGCTGCTGTTCAAGGTGGCTGCAGCACAAAAGACGGTGTGGATAGTGGGTACTGAGGAGATCATCTGCAATGATGTCAGTGCAAGAAAATAGATTTGTGGGAGTGCATAACCAAAACCCCAACAAGCCCTGGGGGGACAGAGGGAGCCAGGCTTCCCTGGCAGGGTGTCCTTAGCCCCTGGGTACAGCGCTGCCCTTCCAGAAGAGGACAGGGTGTCCCCTGCAGGGAACCCCTCTGCAGGGGTTGTGCTGGGCACTGACATAGTGCATGTCACCTTGTGTTTCTCTGACAGCTTCAGGGTGCAGAGACAGAGTTCAGCTCCCTGACCAAGCTGAGCCACCCCAACATAGTGCACTACAAAAGCCTGACCCTTCAGGAGCGGGAGGAGTCCATCGTGGTGCACATGCTGGTGGAGCACGTCGGTGGCTGCAGCCTTGCTACCTACTTGGAGAAGGAGACTCCAGTCCCAGTGGAGCAGCTGCGCCATTATGCCACCCAGATCCTGTCAGCTCTCGACTACCTGCACAGCAATTCGGTGGTGCACAAGGTCCTTGGTGCTGCCAGCGTGCTGGTGGATGCTGAAGGCCACCTCAAGGTGACAGACTACAGCATCTCCAAGCGCCTGGCTGACATCTGCAAGGCAGACGTGTTTGAGCAGCCCAAGGTGCGCTTCAGTGAGGACCTGCTGCCCAGCAAGCCTGGCAAGAAGGGAGACGTCTGGAGCCTGGGGCTGCTGCTGCTGGCGCTCAGCCAGGGCCAGGCGGCCAAGGGATACCCGGTTGCTGTCCCTGCCAGTTTGCCTGCTGACTTCCAGGATTTCCTGGAGAAGTACGTTGGGTGCATTCCTGTTGCTTTTTCTCTTGGCTCTTTAAGCATTCCTTTCTAAAGACTTGAAGGGCTCTGTGAGAGAGCAGCTAAGCCCCCCTGTGGCACCAGTCGCCAGAGAAGAGATGATTGCTCCCTCCCAGCCCGGGCTGCTGCTCTGGGGCTTGGGGGGACAGCTGCGGTGCTCTTCTCTCTGCCCTGCCACCAACTTTGTGTGTCACTGTGGCTAAGTCACTTTGTGCTTCTGATTCCATCTGAATGATCAAGGTGATAATTTCTTAAATATGAGGAGACAGTTCTGAGCCTTTTGGCCTGATGTGGAGTAGATGCTTAAGCAGTTCTCATCTTGGTTTGCTGACAGATGTGTTTGCTTGGAGGACAAGGCAAGATGGACTCCTCAGCAGCTGTTACAGCACAGCTTTGTGAACATTGCACAGATGAAAATCCCTGTGGCTGAGGAAAATCTGGATGGTAAGAGGCTTTGTTCTTTCCACCTCCTGCTGATTGAGCAGCCTACATGCCTGCAGTAACAGAAGAACGGGGCTGTGCTAGAGCCTCACAAGTCTGCATGAGTGTTCTAGGTTAGCAGTGGCCTTTAGCTTCTGTATCCCTGACTAGCTGGGCTGGACTCCCTGTGCTTTCAGCAGCAGAGGAAGCCAATGGTTTAATTGAACCCACAAATGCACCCACCCCCTGCATGGTGTAAATGGCACCCTTCACTTTGTCCTTGGGACATGCTATTCCAGTGAGACTTCTTCCCTCCTGTGGTTCTTGTCAGAGTCAGTTTCTTTGTGCAGCACAATTGGTATTGGTACTTCAGAGCTGTGCTGGGGCGTGTGCTGGTACCAGAGCCTGCCACCACACCTCTGTGCTTTAGCTTTTAGTTGCACTTGAAGGTACTTTGGTTTATATCTTCCCTGCTGATGATGTGACAGTCCCCTGTGCCTTGTCTCCAAGCTCACATGCTCCCAGTGGTGGTAACTTTGTTGTCCTGGTTGCAGACTCGGCAGGCATGGATTGCATTGAGACTGTGGTGCCCAGTGGTCAGGTCCCTGGCGCTTCCTTCTGCTCAGAAACACAGCGGCAGTTTTCCCGCTACTACAACGAGTTTGAAGAGCTGCAGCTGCTTGGCAAGGGGGCTTTTGGAGCAGTCATCAAGGTATGATCAGGGGCTTGGAGCACCTCTGCTGTGAGGATGGGCTGAGGGAGCTGGGGTTCTTCAGTCCGGAGAAGAGGAGGCTCCAGGGAGACCTGATAGCAGCCTGCCAGTACCTACAAGGGGCCATAGGAAGGATGGGGAGAGACTGTTTACGAAAGCCTGCAGGGACAGGACCAGGGGCAATGACTTCAAGCTAGAGAAGGGCAGGTTTAGATTGGATATCTGGAGGAAGCTCTTCACTATGAGGGTGGTGGAACACTGGAACAGGTTGTCCAGGCAGGTGGTTGAGGCCCCTTTCCCTAGCGATATTCCAGGTAAGACTCAATGAGGCCCCGGGCAGCCTTGTCTAGTTGGGGATGTCCCTGCTGACTGCAGGGACCTCTGGAGGTTCCTTCCCCTCCCTGGACCGTTCTGTGATTTTAAGGGATAAAGTGGTTTCCCCTGTGGGAGCCTTGCTGGGGATGTGTTTTTCTCTGCGGTGTTCGCACGGTGTGGCGCTGCGCCTGCGCCGCGGGGTTCATCCGCAGCGGGCAGCCTGATGAGTTGGACGGGAGGTTGCTGGGAGTCTGGGCAGCAGGCTTGTGTTCGCAGGGTAGGAGTGTGCCAGGGGGAGGGAAGCAGCCACTCTCCCCGGTAAGGCCGTGCCCAGCCTCTGGCGTGCGCCCCGCAGGTGCGGAACAAGCTGGACGGCTGCTACTACGCGGTGAAGCGCGTCCGCCTCAGCCCCGCCAGCAAGCAGTTCCGCAGGATCAAGGGGGAGGTGACGCTGCTGTCCCGCCTCAACCACGAGAACATCGTCAGGTACTACAACGCCTGGATAGAGAGGCACCAGAGCCCCGTGCCCGCGCCGCCGGCCTCCGAGGCGGCCGAGGAGAGGAGAGCGGCCGCCAGGGCCGGGCTGCTCGGCCTGGCCACCCAGCAGCTGGAGCCCGACGTGCCGCCCCCGGCCCTCACCAGCTCCGTGGAGTGGAGCACCTCCTGTGAGCGCTCCTCCAGCGGCAAGTTCAGTGGAGCTGCCCAGGAGTCCAGTGACGAGGAGGAGGATGGGGACGGGGTGTTCTCACAGTCCTTTCTGTAAGTGCTGGCTTCTGTAAGTCACTTGCTTCTGTCCCCTGGGTCAAACACTGTTTGCCAGCGGTCAGCCAGGGGCAGAATGCATGGCTAAGAACTGTCAGTGTACAAGGGAAAACTGGGTTTAGGCTTCTGGAGGTTTCTTACCATTCCTGTCAGGGCTGGACTGTCCTCTCTAGCCTTGAGCAGAGTTTTTACTGAACAGTGACAGAAACATGACTCTTACTTGTCTGTTCCTTTTACTAACTCATTCCTTACCTGCCTGCAGGGTGGGGTTTGGTTTAAGCAAGTAAGTAAACTCAGCTCAGTTTTAGTACACGCAGACATTGTTCCTGGTGCAGACCCACATCTGCCCTCCGAGAGCCTGGGCTGTCACTGCAAGCGTGGCTTTCCTGGGTTTGGGTTGCTTTGTTTTGTGGAAGGCACATGGAAGGGCTTCAACAGAAGCTGAGATTTCCTTCTTCTTGTGCAAATAGCTTCTGGGTTTCCTAGTAAATAGCTCTTGGTACCCCAAACTTGTGGTGTTTCTTGCTTTCCCTTTCTCGTTTTTCAAACAGGCCAACCACAGATTCTGACAGCGAAATCGTTTTTGACAACGAGGATGAGAACAGCAAAGCTCCCTCTCCAGTGAGTATGTGATGCTAAAGTTGGTGAGGAGGAGTCACAGGTGGTAGAATAGCCTTTCACAAGCAGGGAGGTGTGTTGGGAAGACTGGTTTCACTTCTGGGTACAAAGTTATGTTCTGCCAGAGTAAGTGTTGTGCCATCCCCAACTGCATGCCACAGAAACCAGCCTGATGCTGCTAATCAGAGTCTGTGGGTTGGACCCCCTGATCTCTGGGGGTCCCTTCTAACCTCTAGTGTCCTGTGCTCCTGTTTCCCATGGTGGTCACTGGGCTGAATGTGAGTGGCATTTAGTGGTCCTGCACCTGCTTGGTGCAAGCTTCAGTGTTAGTGTGCAGGTGGCCTGCCAGCCCCAGGGACTGACAGCTGAGATGCTGTGCTTGTAGACTCCAATGGATTTGCTCATGCTGGCTGCTTTCTGAAAGTGAGGACTACATACTGCTGGCAGTCAGAAAGGGGTGGGAAGGCAGAGGGATGTGTAAGGGTTTATCTGACTTCAGGGTTTGTATCCCAGCACTTGCTGTGAGCAGCTGGTGCAGAGCATCACCGGAAGGCTAACCTGCTGTTTGCTGCAGCATCCTTGTCAGTCCTGGTGGCCTGTGAAAGGCTCTCTCCTGCCTCTCTCTTGGAGTGTACACTGGCATGAACACCCTTTCAATACACAACAGTATGGCAGTGCAGCCTTGACTACACTGCATCCCAAGTGGTGAGGGGGGTGGAGGTTGCATCCCATCTGGTAAGTTCTGTGTAGTTTTCTTCCAGGGAATTGGCTTTGGTTTGCTGGGGTTTTGTTAGAATTGGTGCACACTGTTTCACCCAGACCTCATGGAATTTTTTTTCTCCAGTGTCTCATGCTGGAAAAATCTTACTTGTTCTTCACTTTGAAAGTGAGAGTTGGCTCACACCTCTTATTTGTAGTGGATTCAGAAGCAGTGGCATTACAAAAGTGTCAGTGTATTATTTCACTGTTACAGTAGCCACAGAACATGAGTTAGCATCATAGAATCACAGAATCAGTCAGGGTTGGAAGGGACCACAAGGATCATCCAGTTCCAACCCCCCTGCCATGTGCAGGGACACCCCACACTAGATCAGCCTGGCCAGAGCCTCATCCAGCCTGGGCTTAAACACCTCCAGGGACAGGGCCCCAACCACCTCCCTGGACAACCCATCCCAGGGCTTCACCACTCTCATGGGGAAGAACTTCCTCCTCACCTCCAGCCTGAATCTCCCCACCTCCAGCTTCATTCCATTCCCCCCAGTCCTAGCACTACCTGAGATCCTGAGCAGTCCCTCCCCAGCCTTCTTGTAGCCCCCTGCAGATCCTGCAAGGCCACAATGAGGTCATCTCAGAGCCTTCTCTTCTCCAGACTGAACAGCCCCAACTCCCTCAGTCTGTCCTCACAGCAGAGCAGCTCCAGCCCTCTGCTCATCCTCCTGGCCCTGCTCTGGACACCTTCCAGCACCTTCAGATCCCTCTTTTAATAGAGGCTCCAGAACTGGAGGCAGTACTCCAGGTGGGGTCTCCCCAGAGCTGAGCAGAGGGGCAGAATCCCCTCCCTGGCCCTGCTGGCCACACTTCTCTTGCTGCAGCCCAGGCCCTGCTTGGCTCTCTGGGCTGCAAGTGCACCCTGAGAGCTCCTGTTGAGCTTCTCCTCCCCCAGCACCCCCAAGCCTCTCTCCTCAGGGCTGCTTTCCAGCCAGTCCCTACCCAGCCTGCAGTTGTGCCTGGGATTGCCTGGTTCTTCCTTCTTACCCTTTTTGAAGATGGGAATAAGGTTTCCCCTGTTCCAGTCTGTGGGGACTGCCCCACACTGCCAGGACTTTTGGAATAGACTAGAGAGGGGTTTAGCAACCTCCTCTGCCAGTTCTCTCAGTACCTCTGGGTGTATCCCGTGGGGTCCCATGGACTTGGACACTTTCAGGTTCCTCAGGTGATCACGAAGCAGATCTTCACTTACGATGGGCAGTTCTTCCTCCCCGTCCCTGCCATTGTCTTCCATGACTCAGGAGTGTGGCTGGAGGCCCTGGCAGTGAAGCCTGAGGTAAAGAAGTCCTTGAGAACCTCAGCCTTTTCCACGTCCCTTGTGACCATGTCACCAGTTTCCTTTCTGAGGGGGCCCACACCTCCCCTAGGCTTCTTCTTGCCATTCATATACCTGTAGAAGTTCTTAGTGTTCCCTTTAACCTCCCTGGCTAGATTCAATTCAAACTCTGCTTTAGCTTTCCTACCCAGGTCTCTTGCTGCTTGGGCAGCTTCCTTATATCCCCCCTTCTCTAGCTGTCCTTCCCTCCACTGCCTGTAGAGCTTCCTTTTAAGTGACAGTGTGTCCAGCAGCTCCTTGCTCATCCAGGCAGGCCTCCTAGCATTCTTTCCTGCTTTTCTCTTTGTTGGTATACATTGCTCCTGGACACAGAGGAGGTGGTCCTTGAATACTGACCAGCTGTCCTGGGTCCCTCTTCCCTCCAGGGCTTTGTCCCATGACACTTTGGCTGTCAGATCCCTGCGGCAATCAAAGTCTGCACGCCTAAAGTCTGGGGTTGTGAGCTGAGAATACTTCCTCCTGATTGCCCTGAGGAGATTAAATGCAACTGCTTCAAGGTCACTGCAGCCCAGGCTGTCTCTGAGCCTCACATTGGTTACCAGCCCTTCCCTGTTGGTGAGAATAAGGTCCAGCATAGCACCTTTTCTTGTTGGTTCCTCTACCATTTGGAGGAGGAAGTTCTCTTCTATGCAGTCCAGGAACATCCTGGGCTGCTGGTGCCTTGCTGTGTTGTCCCTCCAGCAGATGCCAGGGTGGTTGAAATCATCCACGAGGACCAGGGCTTGTGACCTGGAAGCTGCTTCTATTTGCCTGTGGAGGGCCTCATCTGCTTGGTTCTGCTGGTCAGGTGGCCTATAGGAGACCCCCACAGTAATATCTCCTTCCCCTGTCTTGCCTTTGATTTTAACCCATACACTCTCAAGCAGCTCATCATCCCTCCCCAGGTGGAGCTCCACTGATTCCAGCTGGTTATTGACATACAGGGCAACACCTCCTCCTCTCCTTCCCTGCCTATCCTTCCTAAAGAGCTTATACCCGTCTATCCCTACATTCCAGTCATGGGAATCATCCCACCAAGTGTCAGTAACAACCACTATGTTATGGCACCCCAGCACCACAGTGCCTTTAGCTCATCCTGTTTGCTGCCCAGGCTGTGTGCATTCGCATAGAAGCACTTCAGCTGGGCTGGCCCTGTCCTCCTCTGGTGCCAGTTCCCCTTGGTTTCCAGAGTGTCCTGGTGCATCATTCGTGGCTTGCCTCAGGGCAGCAAGCTGAGGACCCTCACCAGCTCTCCATCCCTCTGCCTCTGGTGAGCTGCCCCTCTGTTTGTCACAGGCCAGCAGAAGTCTATTAACCCCTTCCCCCTTCAAATCTAGTTTAAAGCCCTATCAATGAGCCCTGCCAATTCCTGCCCCAGGATCCTTTTCCCCCTCTGGGACAAGTGTGTCCCATAAGTTGTTTTCAGCTCTGGTGCCTTGTAAACCAAGCCATGATTGTAGAACCCAAAGGCCTGTCGATGGCACCAGCCCTGGAGCCATGACTTGACCTGTTGGCTCTTCCTCAGTGTTCCCTCATCCATCGCTGACGTTCTCATCAGTAAAAGATAGTATGCATAAACCCAACCTTCCTCTGGTTTATGTGGTGTTGCTTTTGTTGTGCTAAAGGATGAAGAAGACAACGAGAAGAGCAGCCATGGAGGAGAGGACAGGACAGCAGTCATCCAGACAGTGCACTACCTGTACATCCAGGTACCAGCCTGCTTGTGTTTGCAGAGAAGGCAGCTCTGGGTATTTGGGCCTGCAGAGGGTATTGGCTGCCTTGCTTGAGAACAGTAAAGGTCTTTAGAGAATGCACAGGAGGCTCAGGTCAGTGTTGATGTGTTTTCTGAAGGGCTTGGCTGGTGGAGGTGACCAGGCAGCACACGTGGCTGCTTGTGCCTTCCAAGGCTCTGCATCTGTGCCTGCAGAGAGCAAAGTTCTGTAGCACTGTGGTTTGCAGTGCGATTGCTCATTGCTTGTGTGCAAGTAAAAGCTGGCAGCTTCTGACCTAGTCTTACAGCACCCCAGCCAGCCAGCCTTTGGAGCCCATGGCTTCCAAAGAGGTGTTTTGCCTCGTGCCTGTTACTTGTTCAGAGTAACCATCCCACCCCCTAATGCTGTAGCTGGTGTCCCTGAGCTTGCTTGTGGCACTCGTGCCCAGCATGTTCTGGGTTCTCTCCCAGAGGGGAGGCTGCATTTCACAGCTGTGAGGACTTTTCCCTGCTCTTCAAAGGCTTCACTACTGACAACATCTTCGTGTTAGGAGTAGTCATCTCTCCTAGCTGAGTGCTGTGTCATTGTGTCACACACTTCTTGCCAGAGCTCATCTGGAGGGAAGATACAAGTAGATACAACAAGCTTGTTCACAGGTGCTTTGTATATTCATAGTATAAGCACTTAAAACACCAAGCAAAATAAAGTCAGAGACTGTTTCAAGTTTGGCTTAAACACACTTTAAGCCAAAGTGTTTAAGCCAAACCACCAACCACCGTGGCTTGGTGGTTTCAGTCTGCTTTAGCACTGCTGGGGAAGTGCTGCCCTGCAAGGCAGAACATGGGCGAGGACCCAGGAGCGAATGTGTGGAAAACTCCAGCCAGCTGAATGTTCTGGTGTTGCTAGCTCCTGAGCCCTGTGTGGCAGGCCCAGGCACTCCAGTGCACACAGGTAGAGGTTTCTGATGGTCTCTTGTCGTGACCAAGCTGCTGTCTCTCCTTCTGTCCCCTCCACACACATGGATGAAGATGGAGTACTGTGAGAAGAGCACGCTGAGGGACACCATTGACCAGGGGCTGTGTGAGGACACCAGTCGGCTCTGGAGGCTTTTCAGAGAGATCTTGGATGGCTTAGCTTACATCCACGAGAAGGTGGGTAGGTGGCACACTGGGACCTGTCCATAACAGGCACAGTCATGCCTTTTCTTCTGCAGGGGACTCCTCAGATTCTGTCCATCTGGGGGCATTTTTAGTAAGATTCATTCTTTGCCCCTTCTGTTATTAATCAGCTCCGTGGGGTTAGAATATTTTATTCATGGTCATCATGAACTACTTCAGATTTTTCCCTGTATCACAAAAATGTGACCACCTTTAAAAACTCAATAGCACTGAGAACTGTTTTAGCTTCTGGGCTACACATGTGGTCTTCCAAATTAATTACCAGTGAGCGCCTGCAGTAGGGCTGCCACGGTGATGAAGTACCCACCACGATTTTCCAGTCTGGTTTAAAGAGCTTTGTTTTGGATTGCATTGATTGTTTCATGTTCTCTTCTCTCCTGCTGTAACAGGGAATGATCCACAGAGACCTGAAGCCTGTGAACATTTTTTTAGATTCAGGAGATCATGTCAAGATTGGTGATTTTGGTCTAGCTACAGATCATCCAGCAAATGCAGTGAGTACAGCTGGAAGTGAATGAAGGAAAGCCTGAATGTGGTGTTGAAAGAACATGAAAGACAAAAGTGAAACACAAACGTGGTGCTCCTTGGGCTTCATGTGGTGAATGCCATCAGCTTTATAGTTTCTAAGCTTCTGGACTTCAACCAAAGCAGCCAGAAACACCAACAGAAGCCTTTCAAGGCTTTTTCTGTTTTCCCCATTTCAGGTGGTCTCTAAACAAGAGGAAAATCACTCAGATAGTTCTGCTGTGTCTGACCCATCAGGTTAGTTTACACAGTAGCTTGTTCTGCATTGTTTTCAGCAAACACTTCTGCACTCTTGTATACTGTGTGCAAATTCCATTCACTCTCTGAAGAGAAAGCCTTTGTCACTGGGGGCCAGCCCCACCACCCCACCCCACTTTGGGGTAGGTCTCTTACCTAGCATCTGACAGCTTTGGCTGTTAGCTGAAAGGCAGTCGGCTGCCACTGCCAGCCTTCTGCCCCAGCTCGCTGCTGCTCTCAGGGGCAGGTGTGCAGAGATCCTCCGTGTCTGTTCCACCCCCACTTCTGGTCTCTTGCTTCCACAGGACAATTTCAAGACTTGAGGGATTTTGGTTGGTTGGGTTTTTGACAACTCTGACAGGCTGCATGTTGGTGTTTTGAGTACCAAGTGTGCCATGAGTGTAACGGAAGTGGCATTGGGTTGTGTAGTTTGGGTACTGGCCTACAGCTCTGTACAGCAACAGATCAGTTCAGCTGCTGTAGACAGACACAGGTGCTTGTGGTGGTAAAACCTCACTCTCTGTTCTGGTAAAAGCTCCCTGTTTGGTAAACTGTTGTTGGCTGGGTCTCTCAATCAGGACAGCATTCCACATGAGTTGTTTCCCTGCCTTTGCTACTGCATTTCTCACCCAGTTCCTTGAACCTAGCCCTGTGCCCTTTGCCATGCAGGTAACTTGACAGGGATGGTTGGCACCGCGCTCTATGTCAGCCCAGAGGTCCAAGGAAGCACCAAGTCTACCTACAATCAGGTATGCCTGGAGAGGACTTGATGCCAAGGTAGTATGAGATCTAAGGTACCATGGCCAAGTTAGGTCATTCCTGCCTAACAAAGGTGAGTTCAAGGTGGAGCAGGGTGTGGTGGGACTGCTGTAGGAAGCAAGGGAGTGAGAAATACTCCCTTTGAGAGGACATCAAGAGTAGAAGGATGTGGGCAAATGTCTGCCTGTGCTGTGGCCATGACTAGGTGCAAGTGACTTCAGACTGCTGGTAATCTGGAGGACCTTTATAAATGAGTAGGCTAGAAGCCTTGCAGCCTCAGTTAAGGGGGAATGTCATCATCAGAGTATGCATTGCTCTCCTGGGCTCCTAGGCTGTGATTCTGGGAGGTGGGGTGCACGTTCCCACCAGGCAATGCTCTTTGTATGCCAAGACAAGGGTGTTTCCAAAGTGGGAGTCCTTTATGTCCTGGCAGTGCTGTGGTGGCACTGACTTGCAGCAGCTCTTAGAGGATTGTGATCGTTTTTAAAAAGCAACAGCAAAACAAAGCCACACCAAGCTCCTCCCCTCTCTCCAGCTGTGGTGTGCTGTGACATCCATCCAAGATGTTTTCTTTCCCTTCTGGCATCTCCTGCAGAGCCTCCACAGGTGTTAGATTGAAGTTTCAATGTTTTTTCCCCGTAGAAAGTGGACCTGTTCAGCCTGGGAATCATATTCTTTGAAATGTCTTACCACCCCATGAGCACTGCATCAGAAAGGATCTTTGTTCTTGGTCAGCTCAGACTGGTGAGTACACAGACAGCAACTGCAGCAGCAGCAAATAGTCCAAGAGAGGCAAAAGGATGCAAACATAGCAGAAATGTTTCCACAGGGAGTGCTTAAAATAGAAGTGTTTGTAAAATAGGTAATGAAAAGTGAAGAATAAAACTGGAGCTGGTCCTGCCATGCCCTGATGCACTGTGGGCTCCCACATGGGGTTGCCATCAATTAGTGTTCTGCCTGTGAAATTAATTCCTAGGGTGCAGAACACCCCCAGTGTAACGATCCAGCAAAGACATCCTGGCCCTGGCACACCCAAGGGTTAGCCCCCATGGGTGTCCCTCAGGAGCCTTGCTTGTGGTTCTGGGTGGTACCCAGAGGAGCATTCCAGTGCCTCCCCTTTCAGCTCTGGGAACTGCATTTGTCACCTGGGGGTTGCTGTTTGCTTGTTTGGGTTCTTTTCCCCACTGCAGTAAAAATGCTGAGTTTCTCAGCCCCCAGTTCTGCAGATTTCAACACTCTCAGCAAGCTCTGCTGGCTGTCACAGTGCAAATGTGTTTTTGTCTTTCTAGCCCACCACTGTCTTTCCTAAAGACTTTGATGAAGTCAAGCATGCCAAGCAGGTAATTTTGAAGACATTTCCAACAGTCTGCCCTGTCACAAACCCATTGATTAGCATTTTCCCACTGAATTCTGAATTAGTAATCTCTGACAAATTCTGATGCCATGATCTGATCTGGTGGCATCAAATCCATGTAAGGAAAAAAGATCTCAACACAATGGACAGAGCTGGGATGGAAATAGACTCCCCCCCAGAGCACAGGCAGAGAAATGCAGAGTTCACTCCCATGTATGGAGCTCTGAGGGAAGGTTCAGCCTGTCAGGGCTCTGACACATGGCAGCTCTGTTGTTTGACTCTTAAACCTCTGTGGGGAATCTCAGAACAGAAACAGGTGTGCAGGCTGAGTCTGAGCAGAGCTGCCAGGAGCTGCTCTGGGTGCCTCCATGGCAAAGACATGAAGTGAGAAGCAGCAGCGTCAGCTTCTCTGCTCACCCAGATAACTTTGTCCTGGTGCTGTTGGGCTCTCTTGCTGACTGTTAGCTTCCTGGCTGCTGCCTCTGAAGCAGCAGGCTGCCTCTCACTGGCACCAGAGAAATGCTCCCATCCTGTGCAGTGCAATAAACATGGCAGGAGGGCTCCCCCCTAGCTAACACCTGTAACTCTCATGTCTTTGTATTGCTCACTTGGTTCTGCCTTCTCTTAACTTTGGTGATAGAGACAGCAGAGCCAGCCTAACCTAGAACAGCTGAGCCAGCCTAACCTAGGACAGCAGAGCCAGCAGAGCCAGCCTAACCTAGGACAGCAAAGGGCACTGGCTATTATGGTGTCCCAGGAGGCACATTTGTGGTACTGTTTGTGTTCAGATAGTAACAACCCAATCAAAGGTCTGTGGAGCTTAGTAAGCAGAGAATATCAGCTGCAGAGGTTCAGCTGCCCTGCAGAGTCTCACCATGTTTTTAAGCTAGAAGTTAGTTGTAAGCACTGCTGCTGAAGAAGATCTTTCTGCACTGTGAACCTTTGCTTGGATTTGTAGAGAACAGTTATTACCTGGCTCCTGAACCACGACCCTGCAGCACGACCCACAGCTGTGGAGCTGTTAAAAAGTGAACATCTTCCACCCCCACAAATGGAGGAGTCTGAGCTCCATGAGGTGCTGCACCACACCTTGGCAAACGTGGATGGCAAGGCCTACAGGACCATGATGAGTCAGATCTTTTCCCAGCGTATCTCTCCAGCTATAGACTACACCTATGACAGTGATATGCTGAAGGTTTGTCGGTGTTAGGGGATGTCTGGGGATGAGATTTCCTGTGTTGGAGTTGAAAAAACGTTCCTGCAGGTAAACTGGCATGTTTGAGAGAGCTGCATTGTGTCTTCAGGGTAATCTTCATGTTAGCTCCCACTTAGGGCTGCAGCCTGTACCTGGTGTTCTTGAATAGCCACACTGCCCCTGGAACCTTAGGTTCACTCTTCAGTGGAGGAGCCAGCAGTGTTTGATTACAGCAGCCAAAGCTTTAAGGGTATGTCCAGGTGATTGCTGCTTTCACTCTGGAGCTCTGCCAAGCATCTGATTGCCAGCAGTGTTGTCTCTGACTGCTTCCTCCCCTTTCTAATGGTGCCAGTCAAAGTCATCCCTCTTGGTTCCTCACCCTTCTCAGAATCACAGAAACATTCAGTTTAGAAGAGACCTTCAGGATCACCCAGCCCAACCCAGAGCCCTACTCTGCAAGGCTCACCCCTAAACCACAGCCCCAAGCACCACATCCAAACCACCTTGAAACACAGCCAGGCTTGGGGACTCTACCACCTCCCTGGGCAGCACATTCCAAGCCCTGACCACTCTTGCCCTCACAAAATGTTTACTGCTGTCCAGTCTAAACCTGCCCAGGGGCAGCTTGAGGCCATTCCCTCTTGTTCTGTCACTAATTCCCTGTGAGAAGAGACCAGCAGCAGCCTCTCCACAACCTCCTTTCAGGTAGCTGTAGACAGCAGTGAGGTCTCCCTCAGCCTCCTCTTCTCCACACTAACCATCCCCAGCTCCTTCAGCTGCTCTCCATCAGATTTATTCCCCAGGCCCTTCCCATCTTCCTTGCCCTGCTCTGCCCTGGCTCCAGCACCTCCACATCTCTCTTGGATTGAGGTGCCCCAAACTGGACTCAATACTCCAGCTGTGGCTTCCCCAGAGCTGAGTCCCAGGGGACAATCCCCTCCCTGCTCCTCTGGACACAGCATTGCTGAGCCCAGCCAGGAAGCCTGGCCTGGGTGCCCTCTGTGACTGAAGGAGTGTGAGGTGCCTCAGTGCAGGAGCTGCAGCCCCCTAGAGCTGTGGCTGTCTGCACGGTGTGAGCACTGCCGTGGTCACAGAGGGCTGTAGCAGAATGCTTATTGCCTGTGCTGCACAGTGTCCATGGCATGTGAATTATATTTGTGCTTCTTGTTTGTGATGGTTCCAGGGTAGTTTTTCTGTCTGGGCAGCCAAGATACAGCAGCATGTTTGTGAGATTGTCAGCCGGATATTTAAGAGACACGGTGGGTGTGCTTCCAAAAGTCATTCTTCTGTTGCTGGGCAGAGTGTGGGGGGGTCACTGCTGGCACAGGAGGCAGAAGGGATGCCCCCATGTTTGCATAGCACTGGGACTTTCACATTGCTTAGTGCTGGCACTTTGGCATCCCAGTAACAGCCATTGCACTTAAACTGCAGGTTTAGATTGTCTGCAGTGAAAATCTTAACTGTATCATCAGATGGGTGGATGTGGGGGGGTCTGCTGAGTCTGGATGAACCTGTAGGGGTAGGGAGTGTTCTGTGAAAGCGAGATCTGATGTAAGGGAAAGGCCAAGCTCCATGGGCACAGCAGCCTCCCTGAAGAGAGCCCAGTCCCATTCTGGCTGGAAGTGAGAAGTTGCATGCTGGTGCTTCCAGAGTCACTGCTCCTAGCAGTGCTTCGCTGATCAGGAGCTTCCTGGGCCTGGGCTGCTGTCATGTAGGCCTTGATGGTTTTGCTCTCCAGGGCTCTCTCCAGTCAGAGGAACAGTGACTGCTTCAAATTAGCTTTTAAAAGAGGAAGGAAATGTGTGCACACTTTGTCACATTTGGAGTGCTGCAAGCCCTGTGAATTTCTAGGTGTTCATTGTGCCAGTCTGAGTGGTGCTAGTTTGTGTTACGTTGGTTTGTGTTATGGTACACTATGGTATGTTACACCATTTCGTAGCTACTGCTCTATATTATAAGAGAAAGTGGAGATTTCCTAATGTAATCTGATGAAGGATGATCAGGGTTTGGCAGTACAAAAGAAAGAGAAACAGAAATGCCAAGTCAAGTAAGGAGAAGTTCTCCTGCCCCCGTGTAAAGTCTGACAGCCTTTGGGAAGTGTTTGTCAGCATTTTAGAGACTGTTTTCTTTCTTCTGGGAAAAAAGGCAGCATTTGGCTATCTGTTTTTTCCCATTGGATTGTACCTGCTGTCCAGAGCAGTTAGAAGCATTCCCTCCTGTCTGGGGGTGCTTTCCTAATGCAAATGTTTATGTGAGATGTGAGTGAAGCTGCCCTGAGAGCTGCCTGAGACGCAGCGGAGCTTGAGACAGCCAGGTGTTTCTCAGTGCTCAGAGCTGGTACTGTGAATACAGCAGAGACTGGATTCATGCAGAAGATTTCAGGACAGAAAGGGTGGCCACGAGGCTTCAGAGTGAGCCTTGAACACCTCTAGTATGTTTTTGAGACATAGGATGCACCATGTCTGAACAACATCTGTTCTCTGTGGAAGTGCCTGCAGACCACGGCAGTGCTGCTGGTGTATCTGTGGAGTCACTCTGCTTTGTGTGCAGCCTGTTGTGAGAGGTGGGCTTTAAAGAGGGGGAGCAAGCTGAGGGTTGTGCTGGGGCTGTGGAACTGCCAGCTTCCATCTGTTTCTCTGTGGGCTGCCTGCTGAGGCCAGGAAGTGTGCCAGGTAGAACATCAAAGCTTGGTTGATGGCTTTCTCTAAAGGGTGGGAGAGGAAAGTTTGTGGAGGACACCTGGAATGATGTCATTTTTAAAGGGTATTGGCTGAGATGATCATGCCCTGCAAGGTTGGCATGAGCTTGTAGAAAGCAGATGCTGCTCCCAGCAAAGGAGATAACAATGCTGTGTTGGTTTGTGCAGGAGCCATCAAGCTGCACACCCCACTGCTGATGCCCAGGAACAAGAAACTCTATGAACACAACGAGGTCTCCTACTTCATGGATCACAGTGGGATGCTGGTGATGCTTCCTTATGACCTCAGAGTGAGTGGCACAGCTCTGCAGGCAGGGCTGGGCTCCAGGGCTGCTCTGATCTTTGTGGGCCCCTTTGGTTCACCAGTTTGGGCTGAAGCTGTACATCTCTCATTGTTCTTGTATTCCACGGTGCTCTGCTGATGTGGGCAGCTGGAGCCCTGGTGACAGAGGGAACAAACTGACTTGTGTTTGCTTTTTCATTTGCCTTTTCATTTTCCTCCCCCTCCCCACTTCATTTTTTTAAACATAGGTGGAAAAAATGCCCTATTACAAATGTGATAGAAGTCACTGCTGGTCCCATCCCTCTCTTGTGTGTATGTCTTTATAGAGCATGTGGGTAACAGGCTGTCCAGTTTTGTGTTCCTCAGGCAGCTGTTGTCCACGATCATTCTGCTCCTGAGAGGCATTTGCACAGTTCAGATCTGACTGTCTGGGCTCCCTCCATCACTAATGCCCAATCATATGCAATGCTTCCTGATTGCCTTGCCCTTCATTTAACACCTCCATGCTTCAGGTTCTACTTTTTGATTGTTGGTGGTTAAAGAGCCTGACTTCTATTTCCCTAATTGGAGGTCAGTTTGACTCACCCTTCCTTTGCATTTCTAATGCCAAGCTGTACAGGATGATTCACACTGAAGGGTTTGTGCAGGATCTTCAGAGCTGACCTTTCTGTTGGAATTCCTTGGCTTGGGAAATGTGCTCACCACAGATGTATGAACAAATGCATCTTTATACCTTTATGGAAGCAGCAAATCACCTGCTTGTCCGTTGTGGTGTGCTCGTAGTCGGTTCAGGGGCGTTTGGCATCGGGGCATTAGGAACTGTCCCTCTTGGTGGTGGGCTGTGTGTGTTCATGACTTGCAGCAGGGGTGCCAGGTTAATCTGACTTTGTTGTGGCTGTGTTGCACATGCACTGAGGCACAAAGGTTGCTGCAGAGCAGTGGTTCACCTGCAGGTCCAGAGCCCATCAGGCTGAACAGTTAGCTTCAGCAATGTCTCTTATCCATTTCAGATTCCTTTTGCAAGATTCGTAGCTAGAAATAACATCTCCAACTTGAAAAGGTAAGGGACAGAGATGATGTTTTGCACACCTGCTTCATGAGAGTGGCCCCTGAAGATGCCAGTTTGTTCTCCAATGTTTCCTTCAGGTACTGCATAGAGCGAGTGTTCAGACCTCGGAAGCTAGACCGCTGCCATCCCAAAGAGCTCCTGGAGTGTGCATTTGACATCATTACCTCGACTGGAAACAGCTTCCTGCCTGTAGCAGAAACAATTTATGCCATTTCAGAGATCATTCAGGAGTTTTCAGTGCTACAGGCAGGTTCTCTAATCATGCCCTTTGCTCTTTTCCATCCTGAAACTTTAATCTAAGTAAACCTTCCGTGTAGTGTGTTTAAAAAGGGAGGCTCCTGTAAGCTGGAGAAGGGCAGCACTGTGCATGTTGGTTGACAGCTGCAGAACAGCTGTATTCTATGAAGAATGAATCTCTTAATGTACTGAAAAATGAGTTCTAGTATGTGGGGTTATTATCTCATATCTTTATCTCATATCTTTATTTAAAGCTGTTTTTTTCCGGCACTCCGCCCCTAGCCCCTACTGATATGTGAAGGTCTTTGCATACGTTGAAATTCATCAGCTTTTTGCAACCCATTTCTCCAGTCTGCTGAACTCCCTTTGATTGGCAGCATATTGACCATTCCCTCTCCATTAGGAGTTACCTGTGACCTTGCTGAAATTACACTCTGTTTTGACACACAGTTTAATAATGAAGATATGAAAATGCATTGACCTTTTGGGAATGTCATTCATAACTAACTGCCAGACACACTGTGACCTTGTTTTTCCAGGCACTAGTGGTGTGCCCCAGGGATCAGTGCTGGGCCCCATGCTCTTCAACATCTTTATTGATGATCTGGATGAGGGCATCGAGTCCATCATCAGTAAATTTGCAGATGACACCAAGCTGGGCGCAGGAGTTGATCTGCTGGAGGGCAGAGAGGCTCTGCAGAGGGACCTCGACAGGCTGGGCAGATGGGCAGAGTCCAAGGGCATGAGATTGAACACATCCAAGTGCCAGGTTCTGCACATTGGCCACAACAACCCCATGCAGAGCTACAGGCTGGGGTCAGAGTGGCTGAGAGCAGCCAGGCAGAGAGGGACCTGGGGGTGCTGGTCGACGGTAGGCTGAACATGAGCCTGCAGTGTGCCCAGGCAGCTAAGAGGGCCAATGGCATCCTGGCCTGCATCAGGAACAGTGTGGCCAGCAGGAGCAGGGAGGTCATTCTGCCCCTGTACACTGCACTGGTTAGGCCACACCTGGAGTCCTGTGTCCAGTTCTGGGCCCCTCAGTTTAGGAAGGAGGTTGACTTGCTGGAACGAGTCCAGAGAAGAGCAACAAAGTTGGTGAGGGGTTTGGAACACAGCCCTACGAGGAGAGGCTGAGGGAGCTGGGGTTGCTTAGCCTGGAGAAGAGGAGACTCAGGGGTGACCTTATTGCTCTCTACAACTACCTGAAGGGAGGTTGTAGACAGACGGATGTTGGTCTCTTCTCCCAGGCAAGCAGTACCAGAACAAGAGGACACAGTCTCAGGCTGCGCCAGGGGAGGTTCAGGCTGGATGTTAGGAAGAAGTTCTATACAGCAAGAGTGATTGCCCATTGGAATGGGCTGCCTGGGGAGGTGGTGGAGTCGCCATCACTGGAGGTGTTCAGGAGGAGACTTGCTGGGGTGCTTGGTGCCGTGGGTTAGTTGTTTGGGTGGTGTTGGATTGGTTGATGGGTTGGACGCGATGATCTTGAAGGTCTCTTCCAACCTGGTTTATTCTATGTATTCTATGTATTCTAACACTGCCATTTAAACAGAGCTGGCTGCTGGGCAAGCTTCAAGGGAAGCACAGGTTTGTGTGCAAAGGAAATGTTAATTGAATCCCTACAGTGACATGGAAATGACATCTGCTCCAGCAAGGGTTATTGCAGAGGGGGACAGGCCTGGCCAGTCTAGTAACGGATGAAAGGTCAGGTGGTGGAAGGAGAGATGTGGAGTTAGCTTTGAGCTATTGTTAAAGGGTTAGGAATTTTTTTATCTTTAGCAAAATGGGAAGCCAGTAAAACCTTTTTCATTTTGTTCCCCCCCCCCCCCCCTTTTTTCTGTACCCTTTTTCAGGAAAGGAATTACAGTATTTATTTGAACCACACTGCCATACTGAAAGCCATACTTCTGCACTGTGGAATACCAGAGGATAAGCTCAATCAAGTCTACATCATTCTGTATGATGCTGTGGTAAGATATTTAGTTATTGGTCTGATCTCTGTAATCATCACTGTAGAGCATCCTGTCCTGTGGAGCTACCTCAGGAGTGAGTAACAGCTCACGGCCAGCACGAGCAGGAGTACCCTCGTGGTACAGAAAAATGCTGCCTGTCTTTGGGCTGTACAGTTAATTCCTTCTGGGATGTTATGAGTTCTAAATGTGCATTTAGGAGAGAATTATTCCCCTGGATGATTAGAACTGGCAAGTCACTCAGTAAGAACTTTAGCATGTGTGCTCTTTGCTGCCTGAGAAGCAGAGGAGCTGTGTGAAATTCATGTGAATCACACAGGTAGTGTTTCAGTCCCTTCAAAATGCCTTCTTGATGTATTTCCATTTTATTCTTTCTGTTGGTTATTCATTTACACAAACAGTTTGGCATCCCTGCAGAAGAGCTTTGGGGCAGAGTTGAGATTTTTGTGCTTGTAGTTGTTCTTGCAACCAAGCTCAATGTGACCTTGCTACAGGATGGGTGGAAAGTTTGGGTTTGTTCTTTTGCAGTATTGCTGAAGTCTGTAAGAGCAAAGGTTACTGAGGTGTGCTGGCAAGCTGTGTTTTCCTTCTTCCCAGCAGCAGTCATTTGTTTACTGCTGTTTGTTACTTGTTGAACACATTTGGGTCTATTTCTCTTGCAGACTGAAAAGCTGACTAGAAGAGAAGTAGAAGCCAAATTCTGCAATCTCTCTCTTGCATCAAACAGTGTAAGTAATTCCCATGCAGTGTGAATTGCCCTGTAACTTGTCATATGCCAGGAATATTTTACCTCCTCTGCAGTTTCATCAACCAGAATAAGGAAAATAAACTGTTCCATCTGCTGTTCGAAGCAGCTCCATCTCCTGGAGTGGTCTGGGTGTGTTCTCTGCTCTCTCTGGAAGGCAGCATTGCAACTGTCCAAGTTTCTTCTTTGAAATGTGCTTTTCAGACTGTGGAGACAAAGGGTGAATGGAACAGTGTACAGTGGTGTCTAGTGAAGCAGACTGAGAAAAGCTGAAACCAAACTGTCAGCAAGTGTTGATGGAAGTGTAGAAGGAGCTGAGATTCTCTCCTGGACACCTGGATGAGACTTGTCCATTCCTTTTCCTGAAGGCACTGGGCAAAACCAGGCTGCTAGGCAAATCAAGCCAAAAAAGGCAGCTAGTTTACTCCCAGCAGATAAAAAACTGTTTCATTTCCTCAGGTGTGAGCTGAGCTGAGTGCTGGCAGTAGTGTGTTGCTAATTTGATTCTTGTGGTGTAGCTTTCTCGCCTGTACAGGTTCATTGAGCAGAAGGGAGAGGCCAGCAATGTGTTCCCATTCTTAAACTCCATGATCAAACAAAAGCCAGGTGTCACTCAGCTGCTGAAGCATGGCATGAAGGATTTGGAGGAGATCATCCATCTCTTAAAGCAACTTGGAATCAAGCTCCAGGTTTGTAAAATACCCTGCTAATAAATTAATGGATTTTGTAGGCTGCTGGGCCTTGGAACTCGACAGAAAGCAATGCAATGAGGTTTCAGAATCTTAAAAGCACATCAAAGTGTCTTTTGCTAGCCAGTAATAATGCTGGCAGTGACTTGTGGCAGTTGTGGGTTTTAAAAGGCATTTCAGAAGAAGGCCTCTTCTGGTCAGAAGTCTCTGACTGCATTTCTGTCTAGTAACACACAGGCTTGATTGGATTTTCCAGCCAAGCTTGGAGGCATTGCCTAAAGGTTTTTGGTTTTCTGAAGCAAACTATGAATATTTTAAAAACACAGACAGCTGATTCCTAGTAAAGGCCTCCCCTTCTCCATCCACCCTGAGGCTTGCTGTTTGAGTTTTGTGCTCTAGGTCTCTGGGATGCTTTAAGATTAGAGCAGCATTTCCACAGCTGTGTGTTGAGCTGTCTGGGGATGAACACTGTTTTGGTGTGGCTTCCCTACTTGGGGCATACTTCCCTATGGAGAGCAGTCCCTACTGCTCATAGGAAATGAATTCTGTCAGCTGGTGGTGGTGGTAAAGGTCCTGCACACATTCATCTGCCTTTGGCAGGTCTCCATCAACCTGGGGCTGGTGTACAAGATCCAGCAGCACAACGGCATCATCTTCCAGTTCATCGCCTACATCAAGCGGAGGCAGAGAACTGTGCCCGAGATCCTGGCAGCAGGAGGCAGATACGATCACCTGGTACGTGAGCAGCTCTCTTCTCATGAATCAGCTGTTTGAAAGGACAAACATTGCTGGGCTTTGCAGTGCTGCCTGTTTGGGTCTTGCACTTGGCTTTGTCTCTTCAGATTCCGCAGTTCAGGGGGCCACAGGCGGTCGGACCGGTGCCTTCGGCTGTCGGAGTCAGCATAGCTATAGACAAAATCACTGCGGCTGTTTCCGGTGGGGAGGACTCCGTAAGTCTCTTTTGCTGGGAGCTGGGGGGAAGTTATCTGTCTGGTTGTTCGGTGACTGTGTTGCAGCCACAGCTGGGCAAAAAGATCAGATGTTCAGATGTGTTCCAAACTAATGCTGTGCTGAAGCAGCCAGCAAACATCAGGAGGAGCTCTTCTGTGTTTCTCCAGACAGAATTATTTAGGAGTAAAGCAAGAATTAGGGGAAGAGATGCTTCTCAGGTGCTTGCAGCTTTATGTTTCTAAATGGGACATTTTCCTCAGCCCTGAGGATTGTTTCAGTTGGAGGCTACAGCTGTAGACTTTTAGCCAGTAGGTGTTACTTTGCCCCTGCCACCTCTCCCTTTAGCAAAGTATGGAGGGTGGAGATGGAAGTAAACTTGAGAGGCTGGACTGCTTTGTGGAGTGCCCCACAACTGCACCTGGCTGGGCAGTGTGGCTGTTAGGAACTTCCCAAGAACAGCTTCACCTTGCTGAGCAGGCTGAGAAGAAGGGAACGGCACAGGCCAAGGTGGTGCAGATGCTTTTTGCCTAAGACTCCATTTCAGTGACTTTGAACAGTCTTGGGCAGGTCCTGGCTCTAAAAGGAGGTGGATCTCACCCCTTCTTTTCAGCCTGATGTCTTTTGAAAAAGGTTAGTGTATTTATCCTCTCTGGTACTCTAACTGCCACCTTGGGGGGAGAAGGAGGTCTTGTGGCTAATGTTGTCCCCTTTGGTTTTCCCTGTGCTTCAGGTTTCTGTCAGCTCGTGTGACCTCCTGGTTGTAAGTGCTGGCCAGCTCTCAATGGGTAGAGCTATCAATATTGTTCAGAAGCTCTGGACTGCAGGAATTCCAGCTGAGATCATGTATGACTGGTCCCAGGTAGCGTTTCTATCTCCATGTGTTAACTGTATTGTTCTCTGAGGTCAGTGCAGCCCGAGATGCTTTCTCGATTGTTTTGAGCTTTCTGTTAAGACTCCTAAAGCTGAGCCTGCAGGGTGCTGTTCAGATGCAAGTGTTCAGAAAGGCTCACTGACCTTGCAGCATTCTTCTTTTCTACCTCCCAGGGTATTTGGAAGCGTGGTGGAGGATCTTAATGTGTTCCTCGGAGCACAGAGGAGTTAAGCCTATTGAAATCAAGGGTCAAAGTCACATAGTGAGGTTGACATAAGGCCAGATAGTTCCAGTTAAGTGCAGTGAGGATGTTTCAAAGCAGGAGCTTATTTTGTACCAGTCAAGGCAATCAATTTTCCTCTTGCTGAGAGATGCAAGTAGGATCTCTGAATGATTGAGTTAACCCTTAGTAAAGGACATGTCTGGCGCAGCTGGTCCTTCTCTGTGGGCAGTGGGACTGCGGGGGCCTGGGCATTCCCTCTGGCTAGTGCAGACTTAGACAGGTTGTGGGTGTTAAGAGTCATTAGATGCATAAATAGAGGCATGAAGAAGCTTCACCTCCTGGGCTTGTTAATAAAGCCAAGAGAGGAATCTCTTAGAAGCTTTTACACTCAGTGAGCTACTTCATACCAAGTTGTTTTAAGTGAGGACAGGAGGCTTTGATGACTCAAGTGGCCGTTTCATAACCTGTCCGGCTTCTGTTTCGTTCCCCTTCCTGTTCCTGTTTCAGTCCCAGGAAGAGCTGCAGGAATATTGCAGATGCTCTGGGATTACCTATGTGGCTCTTGTGTCAGATAAGGAAGGGAGCCACGTGAAGGTGAGTGTGGAACCAGAGGATACTCGATGGTGCTGGAGGTTTATAATCTAGTGTCCTACTTTCGTTCCGTTTTCCAGAAGGGTTTCAGTGGGTGGAATTCAGGTGCATGCAGCTCATAGGGTCATAGGAGCTTAGGGGTTGGAAGGGACCTTCGAAGATCATCAAGTCCAACCCCAGTTCCAGCTGCTAAGCAGTGGAAAGTTCTTCTGAAGAAGCCTGTGTTTTACCCTTCCATAACTGGGCAGTCACTCACAGACCTCCTTTCCCCTTGGAAGTCCCAAAGTTGGTGCAAACATGGCTTGACTTTGAGCGATTGGTGTCAGTATGTGGAAAGAGGTTTCTGCTGTCCCTCATTTCTTTAACTCTACAAAATTCATTTGCAGTCTCTGATCTTAGCAGCAGGCAGCTTTCCATGCTACCAGACTGACACAACTAAAACACCCCTCTAAAAACCCCAGGTGGCTGCAGCAGCAGAGCCTGAACCACTCTCCTCATCTCTAAGGCTGGGCTGGAAAGGCTGGGCTGTGTCCCACACCACAGGAGTGACCACCTGCACTGCTGTGCAGCCTCTGTTCATGGTACCTTTTGAGAAGTTAGAGTTGTTGATTCTGGGTGATTAGGAAGAAGGTGACTGTTCTTTGACTAAAGATCCTCTCTCTGACTGAAAGCAGTGAGTGTTTGATAGCACCTGCCCTGGCCGTGCCGCCTCGCTGCTGTGCACTGCTCAGCTGGGTCTACCTTGCTGCCTGCTGCCCATGCCAGGGTCACAGAGTGGGCAGAGGCACTGCAAGCCCTGTCTGAACAAGCACTGGTGATGACATGTGGCAGAGCAGTGCCTTCCACCACAGCTTTCTGTTTATTGAAGCAACACCAAGAGAAAGTTAATGGTGCTGCTGCAAATCAATCCCTTCCCAGTGAAGCTGGGGCAGATCCTTTAGGCTCTGAATATTTGCCCAGCTCTTGCAACCCGTGGGCAGGCCTCATCCTAGCAGGCCCTCTCAGCACACTTGCTTCTGGGTGTGCTTTCTAGCTCTTGTTAACATGGGATTTGCACCTCTGAAACACTCTGTTAAAAATTAATCACACCTTGCCTACAAGTAGCCAAGTTAGTTTAAGCTCTGGCAATGCAGAGGAAATTAGTTGGTTGATTAAAAATAAAAATCTAGTCAAAGCTCTAATTGGCAGCAATTGATGAGCAATGATGCCAGCTCCCTCCCTTTAATGGCTTCTCCTCTAAGGGGTGAATAATCCAGCTGGGCTTACATTTGTTCATGCCTGTTCATGTGCCATTTTGACTCAGCCAGCTTAAGAACCACTGAACTGTACCACAGGTGAAGTCCTTTGAGAAAGACAGACAGACAGAGAAAAGGATTCTAGAGTCTGACTTAGTGGAACATCTGATCCAGAAACTGAAAACCAAGATCTGTGATGAAAGATGCAGCAGGTAAGGGGCATCATGCACCTGCCACGTGAGAAGGGACTGCATGCTTGCTTTGATGGAGCAGGTTTAAGATGTGCTCAGTTAAACCTTGGTTTCGTAAAGAGCTTTGCCAAATCCCTTCTGAGGGGAAAAGAAGCAACAGGCTGGGGTTTAGAATTGTATTGAGATGAAGCAAGAGGCTGACTTCCCCAGCTGCTACATTCAGACATTAAAAGGTGCAGTGCTTGTCTTGCTCAAGGGCCACTAGAGCACCAGCATGGTGTGGACAGCAGAACTGCTGCATGTGCCCCTCGCTGAGCAGGAGGCCATCCCCCTGTGTGCTGTGTGGTTAGAGAGTCAAAGCAGCAGATCCCTTTCCCTCTGAGGTAGTGTTGGGAGGGCTGGAATGGAGGTCTGGCTGTAGCACACCTGTATGCTGTGGGTGGAGGCACCAGCTGGCAAAGAACAGAGTGCACAGCACCATCCATCATCCTGCCTTTGCTGAAGTCACCAACGGGAGGTGGCAGGGAAACCACAGGGGGCTGCGGGCACAGCTGTGTGCACCAGCAGTGTAGCTGTCAGTCACATCCAGCCCTGTGGAATGACAGAGTCCTGCACACATCTGAATCCACTGCTGTGTCTGGATGTACTGGCAGCAGGGATAGACGTGGCCTGGGCACACCAGCAAGGGTTCCTAACCAGAAAGGGAATCAGTAAGCTGGGAAGTGCTTCACCCAAGCAGTCTCTCAGGTGCTTGGTGCCTCCTGCCGCCCACCTCTGCACTCTCCCTTCCTTGGCCTCACCCACTCCTAGCATTTAACTCTGCAACTAACCTGGTTCTCATGTGTTTTGTGACAGATCTACAGGATCTAACAGAGGCTGTGAAAGAAAATTGCTCTTTCTAAGTTACCTTATTTGTAGCTCTTGAGAACAGACTCTAGACCAGCCCCTGTTTGGTAATGCTGACATGCAGTGACTGTGCTAACCCTGGCAGAGTGCTTGGTAATGAGTCCTGGATGTGGAAAGCAAAGGGATCCAAAGCAACTCTTGAAAGCTTCTCTGAATGTGTGATCTTAAGTATATCACTTTGTGCTTTAGTGTTACCTGTGAGGAATTGGTGACTAAATGAATGATTTGCAGATGCAGATATTTTGTATTCACAGAAATTGCTCCTGGGTCTGATTTTGTCCTGTGATTTTGTCTGATTTCAGTCTGCTCTGCAGCTGTGTGCTGGAGCTGGCCTTCAATTCCTGTATCTGTGGGAATGAAATGAGTGTGTTTGATAAGCTGGAACCCTGTCTTGCTGCAGTATTTCTTCATCACTGTAAATTCATTTTCCTGTCTCTATTTTCAGAGAAACTTCAGATAACCTGTCAGTACCAAATCAAAAGGGATCATTTACTAATATTTCAGGTATTTAGTCTCTACCTCCAGAACATAAAAAACATTTCTCTTTCTTCTTAAAAACCATTGTATAAGAAATATTGCTGGAACACAGTTAAAGGTCAGGATTAAAATGTCCTCTAGCAGTGCCTCTAGTCAGAGGCACTTCTGCCTCACCTCCTGCTGCTCCAGGTGACCTAAAGCTAATGTTTTCCTCCAGACTACCAAAAGAGGTGCTCAGAGCAACAAACAGAGTACTGCCCATACAAGCAGTCACTGATGCAGTGATTCAGGAGTGGAGAGAAGCCCAAACCCATGGCATTCCTAGCTGAGGAGAAGCTGGGTGGCATCTGCTTGAACAAGGAGATGGCTTGGGGTGGGGATTCTCTGATTCTGTGATTGCTACAGTGGAGACCCCTGCACTCTGGCCTGCTGTTCTTCAGTGAAAAGACCTTTGCATTCTGCTCCCTCCTCAGTCTGATCAAGGGAGTTTGGGTGTAGATAACAATAGTCACTACTTGTGTGGCTCAAGCTGGCACTGTTAATGCTTTGCTTAGGCACCAAGGCAGTGTGCAGGGCTTGCTTTGAAAGAAACACTTTGGTCCCCCCCTTGGCATAGGGCTGAGGGAGAGGTGGCCGTGCTCAGCTGTCACCCTGACTTTTAGTTGTGTGTGTGAGTAGCAGAAGTGGCAGTTTGGATTGCCACTCAGATGCCAGTTACTGTTAGCTGGGGGCTGTTTGTTTTGTCACTGGCTCTGCTGTGGGACTGAGCATTAAATAGCTGCCTGGTTCTTGTCAGATTTTTCTTTTTGGTGTTAGCTGTGCCACCTTTCTTTGTAAAATTCTGTGAGCCATTGGGAACCTTTCCTGAGTTCTAGTGAACAGACACAAACCCCCAAATTTCTTAGTCTTGCCTACCAGTTGTTCAGAATCCTAAGGGAGCCGTGGAGGATTTCCCTGCGCGTTTCCCTCCGTGCCTGGCTGGCTGTGGGGGGTTCAGCAGAGCCCTGCGTTGTACAGATGCCAGCTCACTGCTCTCTGTGAATTTTCTGTTCTTGCTGCTTCTCGTCTAAAGGAAGTGCATCAGCTAAGTCTGTCCCTGTCTCTGCATTTCAGGTGTGTTTGAACCCCATGGAACTCTGGTGGTGCCTAATGTTAGTGTGATAGCTCCGGAGAAGTTGTCTGCCAGCGCCCGGCGGCGTCAGGAGATCCAGGTACACCAAATACCTGTCAGGAAGTGACCCCTGGAAGTTAAGGAATGGTAGAGTTCACATCTTCACTGTCACCCAACACACAAATGTGCTCTGTTGGTTCTTTATCCATAACCAGACTGTGAGAAACTGGTGAAGGCCAAGACAACCTTTTGAGTATTCTGGATCTTGGCAGTTGCGCTGCTGTAGCTCAGCCATCATTGTACACAGGCAGCAGAGATCTTGTGCTGGCAGGAGCCAGGCTTCTGGAATTGTCCTTTTTAATAGATGCTGAAGGGTGTTAAAGGTGCAAGTTCAGCACACTTGGATTGGTAGTAAGTTTCCAAGAGGTACTCCATGTACATAGTTCATTATGTTGGCTCAGACTGAAGGTGTAAGAAGACATTGCAGATCTTTCACAGAGCCTGGGCTGCAAGGTGGTGTTACAGCAATGCAGGAAGGATTCTGTGGGGCTGAGGGCAGATCAGAGTTTGCTCATTGGGATTAGTGCCTTCAACTTACTTGGAATAGATGGTAAAGCTGAACTGCAGTCTTAGCCCCTTTTCAAGCCAAGCTGGGATGCACAAGAGGAAAGCCACCCTATAAAGAGTTCTCAGAAGCCAAATAAAGAAGGGCATTTAATTCTCTGAGCTTTGAGCCACACGGGCCTGCTGTTAGCAGCTTCTTGATAGATAAAAGCATCTTTCCAAGGTACCAAAGACAGAGTAGTGCAAGGCTGAAACTTCCTGTGTGAAGTGCTACTGCTGCTGGATCACAGCTTGCTCTGGAAGTGCTGGGAGATGTGACCCTTGCTTTTGGGCTGGATTTCAAATCAGTAGTCTTCTTCCCGCTGGAGATGACTCCCTGTCTCCAGTGCCAGGCTCTGCTGTTCCTCTGACTTCAGCAAAGCAGAGGCAGTCTGTGCTGGCACTGTGACCTGCACTGCCCTCTGCTTCACTGCAGCACTAGAGCTAGTGAGGCTCTGCCATGGCTGCCAGAGGGGCACAGCCCCAGGCTCCTTCCCATCTGCTCCTCAGGGATTACAGTGGAATGGTTACTGAAAATGGGAATTTTACTTTCAATGTGATGTAGTTCTACCCTTGTGTTGGAGGCAGCCTCTTCAGTTACCAGCTGTGAGCCAGAGGTGTTCCACCCTGCTGCACAGAGCCACATGTTTTACTTTTGCCCTTCTTTTGTGGCCAGGTGCAAACAAGACTGCAGACATTCCTGTCTGGGCTGCAGCAGAGAACCAGTGAGATCGAGGTCTTAGCAGTAAGTATTTGCCACAAGCCTGAACTGATTGCAAGTTCTGAGCTGGGCTGGAGCATGCAGTTGCTGTCTGATGCCAAGTGAAGCAAGTTTGGTTAAAGGAGCCCCCTGGCACGTTCCTTCTGTAGCTGAATGCTGTGTGTTGGGCAGGGGCATGGAGCAGAATTGCAGCAGTTGGCTGTAGATGCTGCAGCTGTACTTGTACTGACTGCTGGGAGAGGTTTGATAACTGGCTCCTGCTAGATTTGCTCTTGCATTTAAAGCAGCACAGCTTTTGTTTGTCCATGGCCTATAGCCTTCACTGTGTCACAAAAGACTACAGGGAACATGCTGCCTGCTTGCCTGTGCCTCTGGAACTTTCCCTGATGCCATCTGTCACCAACACTTTGTTTCAGACACCTCAAACCCTGGCCAGTTCCCAGCCCTGTCAGCACAGGTGCTGCTTTGCACACCTGCCTGCCTTCACTGCAGCCAGTGCCTAGCTGGTGGAGTGCTCAGAGCACTGCTTTGCAGTCATTTCTTGGTGATGTCTTTGCAGGTTGATCTCCCCAAAGCAGCGGTGATGCACTTCCTGTCCTTAGAGGTGAGCAACTGAGTACTGCCATTCAGACTCTTGACACTGCAGGATAAAGGCTGCTCCTGATGGAGTGTGAGGGAAAATGGCCTTCTTGGAGATCTTTTCCTTAATGGAGTCTGAGTTAGGTTTTAAAACCTACTCCTGCCCAAGAAGTTTGACTGAGGCTGGAAGAATCTTGTCAAATGCTGAAGTTAAGCAGGACACCACGAGGGAGTCCTAAGCCACAGCTGTTTTTAACCCCAAGAATAGTTAAGTGAAATTAGACTTGATGCTCATTTTTAGAAACAAGTGAGCATTGAGGACAGGTTCAACAAAAGTGTTTCCTGAGGTTGTTAACGAAGGAGGGCCTAAAATCCAGAGGCAGTTGTCTTGGGGACAGAATCTGAGATGCGAAGGCAGGATAAAAAGGGGATGTGTGGCATTGACACCTTTAACAACTCAGAGTGCTCCATGAGGAAGAGCCAGCAAAGGCAAAGCTTCCTCCCATGAAAGCAGAAGTTAGGAAGTCAGAAGCTCTTACTAGAGAGATGGCTGCCTCCCTACCCCCAACAGAAAGCAAACTCATCCTGCCTGGAAGTGGATTCTGTGCTCTCGTACCTTTCATCTGCTGCTCTCAAGCAGTGCTTCTTTGGTAACCAGCCCCCACTTGAGAGTACTTTCAGCATACTCAGGCCATCCAGGGTGCCCAAATCATGTAAATAAGGTAGCAGCTTTCTACCTCAAAAAGCTAAAGTACCAATGCCCACCATCAGCTTGCACCATTCATCTTTGACCACCCTTACACCACAGCTCTCTTGTTCTGTCCAGCATCACAAAACTGCTGGAGGCCTTTCCACTTCTTCTGTCTTCTCATTGCTAAGCTGTGACAGCAACTGGGCACTCAGCTCCTGAGAAATGTGCTTAAAAATCAAAACTTCAAAATGAAGTTGCAGATGTTGTTTGTGTGGCTTTTGTTTGAAGGGTGTTTAGTGAAGGAGCACTGAAATGAGAGTGCTCAGAAGCTGACTGCTGCTGGGGGAAGTGGTTCTATGGCAGGGATGGAAGCTGTGTCACAGCTCCTTGGCAATTGTTTTCCTCAGCTCGAAGGAGACAGACAAGCCTTTGATGCTACTGTGAGACAGCTGATGTCACAATGGCCAAAGCAGAGGTGTTCCTACTTGCAAGCGATCTGTGATGAGATCTACACCATCAAGATGGAAAGGAGGTACACATCTGTCGGGCTCTTCACGTGCAGAGAGCAGCGCCAGCGCTTCTGCACTCCCTCTGTCCTGAGGCAGCTGCTCCTCACTTGCTCTCCCCTTCCCCCTCCTTGAGCTCAAAACACTCAGCCAGTGTGCAGAGTTCCTTGAGTGCTATGGGAAGAGTCTACTCATCTAGGCCTCACTTGTGGCAGTCAGTTCTTGGCCATGAGAATGCCTCATCTCTACCAGGCTTTGCAGGAACTCCCAAAACATACTGCTGCTGCTCTTTGCTGCTCTGGTCAGAGATGAGTGGCAAACAACTCCATCCACTCGGGCATGCTGGGTTCCTGCTGCACAGTGACCCTCTGTCCTCACAGCAGAGACTCACCTTCTGAAGCTCCTGAGCCCATCATCCTGCTCTGAAGGAATACAATGGGGATGTGGCACAGCTGGCAGCCTGCCCAGCTCTAAGCATGCACAATGTGCTCTGCCAACACATAAAGACTGCTCCTGATTTCTAAGCATAAGAAACACTTGGGTTCAGCTTGTCCCCTTGTGGATTCTGTCAAGGAGGGAACGGTCTGGGCACATCTGCTGGGCATTTAGGCACTGCTCTGGGCTTCATGGAGAATGTTTTCTTAAACCTATGTTGAAGCTACCACTTTAAATAGAAGTGGACTTGAATGGCTTGTTCTTAGCAAAGCTGAAGCCGTTTGGGTGCATCTCTAATGCTCACTAAGTCAATTAGGCATCAAATGAGGCTTTCATTTGGCCAGTGACCACAGGCCAGCACCGGTCCATGCTGCGGGCTGTGAACACAGCACGGTCCCTGGCCAAGGCTTCCCTTCCCATTTTAGTGCCTGCACAGGGAGCACTGCTTCAGGCCACTGACAAGGTAAGTGGAGAGGAAGCCAAGCTTGCTGCTGCTGTGCCTCTGCTGTGGTGCACTGCTGACTCTTTGTCCTTCCCTCTGCAGGGTTCCCGCACTCATCCTGTACAGCTACCGTGACGAGTACAAGGTCCTGGTCTAGTGCCTGAGGCATCTCCCCTGGGTGCCTCCTCCAAGTGTTCATCAAAAGCTAATGATGCAAGGCAGGCAACTGCTGCCTCTTGACATGCCCAGGTTGAGTTTCATGTGCAATACAAACTGCACATGGCTGTCCAAAAGCAGAGAGATGTTTTATAGGCAAGGAAGGAGCGAGGCTGCCTGCAGCTCTGCAGGGTCAGGTAATGCCTCTCCTGTGACAGAGGGCAGCAGCTGGGCAGCTGCCAGACCTGTCCCAGTGTCAGCAAGCCTTTGATGTCAACCTGCAGCAGCAGTGAGAGGAGAAACTTGGTTGCAGAGCTAGAGGCTGGATTATCTTCAGCTCTACCCAACTGGTTTACACTTTTCTGCAGAAGGGTTTTTATTTAATAAAGGGTTTGGCTACGGAGCCTGCTGGAGGTGTCTGCTACAAAGGTCTAGCGCAGGCTCCTTGTGCTGTGCGGGGAGTTGCTTTGCTGGGTTGGTTTGTTCGGGGGTTTTAAGCTACTGTTTCAGTTTCTCTCTGAAAGGCAGCAGCTTTCCATCCCAGCTGCAGGCCTGCCTGCCTCTCTGCCTGGCCTGCCTGTGCATGCTGATCAAGCAGCAGCCTTCTGGGAGGTGACACAAGACCTGATACAGGAAAAACTGTCTCAGACCTAAACCTGAACAACCACCTGCATGACCAAAGTACAGAGCTAGTTTATTTCTCATGGGGTGTCAGATGAAGCCTGAAGTCATGGTACTGATGGGAATCTTCTCAATGCTTAACTGTACCACAGCCCCATCAGAAGTGAAGCTGAGCAAAGCTCAGTCCCAGCAGCCACAGTCACCTGTGCACAGCCATCATGCCACACTAAACTGCACAACAGTTCAGGATTTCTGCTGTTTACCCTCCCCACCTGGCACCTCCTGGTTAAAGAGGTGACCCCCACAGCACTGCCTTTAGCACTGCAGCTTCACTGCATTGATCCCTGCTTCCTCTGCCCTCTGCTTGTGGTGGAGGACAAAGCTCAACTATGTAAAGAAACTTTAAAGGCAAACTATAGAACTGGTGGAAGTGTGAAAGCTGTAATGGAAACACAGCAGGTGGCAGCAGGGGAGTCAGTGCTAAGGGCAGAGGCAGGCACCCCATCCCCAGCAGCTCAGCAAGACAAGCCACAGCCCAGTCCATTTCTCGTTGTGTTTAATAGGAACAGGTCACCCTTTACATCTGCTCAGGGCAAAGAGCTGTTTCAGATGTGCAGTATGGGGAGATTGATCCCTAAGGCTGAAGCTCAGCTGACAGGAGCAGCTGTAAGCCCTGTCTGAAGGGAACAGTGTCCAGAGCCCTGCCCTCCCCCCACCCTGAACCAGGGTCAGCAGGGAGTGAGGGTACAGCTGCCTGGCTCTGCACTGCACGATGGAGGCAGGGCCCTCAGAAGATGACAGAAACAGGAAAGCTCTTTTCCTGGTGAGGTTGGCACCCACTTTCCCTCCTGCTGCTGTGGTTTAGCTGTAAAACTGCACACCTGCCACACACCCCTGCTCCAGCTCTGCTTCACTCCAGGTAGGTGCATCTGGGTCATCCCTCAAACAGGTTTATGCTGCCCACTGGTACAACAGAAAGCAAGCAGCAGCCCCAGCACAAACCCAGCTGGCAGGCAGCTGTAAAGCAGGTTCAGTGAAATGCTCCTGCCACACAACAATCCACAGACAGCACCTTCTGCTCTCTTCAATCCTGACCAGAGCCCAGTGTCCTGCTGGAAGGAAAGACGAAGTGGAAACAAATAGAAATGGACTTTGCTTTGAGCGAGGGTCAAGTCTCTCACAGTGCCAGCAGGACACTGCTCCATCACTGTGTGGCTTTACTCTTCTTGTTTTTGCTTTTCTTATCTTTCTTCTTCAAGCCATCCATGTTTGCTCTCAGCAAATTTGAATATGCCTGAAAAACACAATTGGAAGCACTGTAAGAACACAAGTGACAGCACAGCAGAGGTCACAGCTCAGCTAGCACTGCTGGGGAGGCAGCTGCACTCTCCCAGCCAAGATGCTCATGCTCTTACACCCTGCACTGCAGGTGCTTGTGCAGAAGGTCACATACGACACAACAGGCTTGGGCTTTGGTTTTGGGGGGGGTTTGGTTTGGTTATTTCAGGCCTGCAGGCAGAGGGGCAGTGTGAGGTTAATCTGCAGGGCAGGTCAGCACCCAGCCAGCCTCTTGGCAGCTGTCCAGTGCTCCCTACTGACCACTCCCCAGGACCCACAGAAAAGGCAGACAGAAGGCAATACAAAACTTACCATCTGGAACTTATTTACTTCCTTTGAGCTCACCTGCAAAAACAACACTGGGGTTAAGCAAGAAAGCCCTGGCTGCAGACCAGGTTATCAGCACCTGCTCAGCCAGCGGTGTCCATGCAGCCTTTGTGGCAGCAGCTGGATCAGCTCAGTGGCTGTCCTGGCAGGCAGAGGACTCCACTGACTGAGGAAGCTGAGCACACTCCTGACCCGGTCACTGACAAAACCCTCTGGACTCCCTTGAGAGAGCCATAGAATGGTTTGGCTTGGAAGGGACCTTCAAGATCATCCAGTTCCAACCCCCTGCCGTGGGCAGGGACACCTCCCACCAGCCCAGCTTGCTCAAGGCCTCATCCAGCCTGGCCTTGAACACTCCCAGGGAGGAGGCATCCACAGCCTCCCTGGGCAGCCTGTTCCAGTGTCTCCCCACCCTCACTGTGAAGAATACCTCCCAAATCTGTCTGCAAATAGGAAGCAAGTGAAGAAACATTCTAAGGAAGGTTTAATTTACTTGTAGGACCCTAAAAACATGTTGCAGCCCAGATTCCCTCAAGTATTTCTCAACATTTGTCCTTGGGTTACATCACAGAGGAGACCTAAAGCCAGCTAAAGCCTCTCCCAGTCTCTTGTTCCAAGTGAACACCCATCAGGCTCTCAGCTTTTCACATGTCCTGAAACACAAATAGCTCTGTAAACCAGGGAAAAAAACAGGCATGCTCAGCAAGATCAAGCCTTGGAACTGTGAGCCTGCCCGTGGCCACCCTTTCTTGCCAGGAAACAAGGACTGCTTGCCTGCCATATCAGGAACAGTCGGTTCTTCCCTGGGTTGTAAGAACATTCATCAGTTCCATTGAGGAACTAGCTCTGTCACCTGAGGCTGGAGTGTAGGGGTGCAGGACCTCTCTTCTGCTTGGAACCACACCACTTGTCCTCACACTGCAGATTCCATACCTGTCTACATCTCCACAAGCAGTTTCCCCCTTCCCTCCAAACAATTTCACTTGATGCAAAGCAGCTGCTCCTGCTGCAGACAGACAGAATCCCTTCCACTGCCCTGCAGTACCACCCAAGCCAAATGCAGTTCCATCTGTAGGGGAATGCTTCAGCAGCCCATCCTCAGCTGTCTGTAGCTCTCGTGGAATTCATGGAAAGACAGATTTCACTTGCCATATGGGGCAGTAAATGAAAGCCAAGCAGAGCCACTTATCCTCCTCACCCAAAGCTGGCACTCACCACTGTGCTGATTTTCTTCTTCCCATCAGTCGCTCGTAGGAGACATTTGTTGTCTGCTGGCTCAAAGGTTTCTACGTGGCCTTTGCGTGGCACTGGCTTTGTTCTCCCATCGTCTGCATTGGAGCACAGAGAGCATTTATTCAGCACCACTGAACCACCCCTGCCTCCTGCTCACGAGCCTTGTGCAGCACCGCAGAGCTCAGGGCTGTCCGAGCTGACACTGCTGCCGCACCGCGCACAGACCCTTCCCCTGCAGCCCCAGCGTCTGGTCCACGAACTGCACCCCCAGGATGGGTGCAACCCCCTGCCCTGCCCTGCCAGCTGCTGCTTTAAATGCAGCCCTGCAGACTTGACTCCTCAAGCAGCCCCAGCTAGCCAGAAAACAGAAACGTCAACACAGAAGAGCAACCCTGGGAGTCTCCTTTGACAGACATCAAGGGAGTCACAACTACTGTTTAATGATAAACTCCTAACACTTCCTACAGGCCGAACTACAGACTCTTCAAGGCTCTCAGCACTGCAGCTCAGAGGAGCGATTTCTCCACACAACCCCTCTGTTTTTCAGATGTTCTGAATTACAACTGCATCTTTTAAACGCGTGCTGACAGCTCTAAGGTCGGTTTAGAGGAACGTGCCTTTAATCCAGTAACAGACTGAAACTTACATTTCTTCAGCGTTATGAAAACGCTCCCCGAGGTTCTGCACTTCTGAAAGAGTCTGGTAAGCTCTGTCAGGAACTGCAAGAGAACAGAGAGCCCCAACCATGGCTGGAGACCACCACACGGGCTTTTATCTCTTCTCCCCGCGCTCCCCTCGCTGCCAGGGCAGCAGACGCCGTCTCGCTCCGCCGCCGCTCCTGCAGGCCCGGCTCTCCCACTTCCGCGGGCGGCAACACGCACCGCGGGAAGGGGATCGGCTCAGCCTCTCCGCCGTGAAGCCACAGGACAGGAAGCCCCGGCCAGGGACGGCCCGGCCCGAGGTTCTAACTCCGGAAAACGAGGCCTGAGGACCCGGACCCACCGCGGCCCCAGCGTTTCTGGCCTACCCTCCTCCCTCGCCCAAGCCACCGACACCACGATGCGCTTCGCTCCCTCCCCGCGCCGCTCCCCGGCCGCCGGGGCCGGGCCAGGGCTTGGGGGTCCCCGCTCCCGCCGCGGCCGGGGCCGCCCCACCTGCTCGCTCTCCAGCAGCACCATCCTGCACGGCCGGAAGCGCCGGGCGCGCGCACGCCACGCCACGCCGCGCGGGGCCCGCGCGAGAGGCCACGCCCCCGCTCGCGCCTCGGGAGCGCCACGTCGGCGCAGTGCGGTCGGTGGAGGCGGCGGGCGGCGGGCGGCGGGCGGCGGGCGGCGGGCGGCGGGCGGCGGGCACGGCCGGTGCGGGCCTGGCTCGTGCCGTGCGCCGCCCCCCTCCCCTTCTTGGCCTGCCCTGTGCCCTGCCCGAGGTGGCTGGGAAAGGCAAGCCCCGATGGTCTCTGCCGGCGCTGCCGCCGCCGCTCCGCGCCCTGCCCGTTGTTAAGCGTTTCGCGGCTCGCCGCTGCCGGTCGCGTTGCGGGGATTTGCCCGGCGAACGACTCGGGCACCGGCCTGGAGGAGCGGCACCGGGATTCCGGCCGCTCAAAGACGGCGGCAGGCCCGTGGCTGCCTGAGCCGGGCGTCCCCGCGGCCTCTATTGACCCGGGGCCGGATCGGTGGCGCCTGCGAGTCAGCCTCGGCGCTGCCGCGAGTGGCTGCGCTGGGCCTGCCGAGGAGCGGGGACGCTTCGCCGGGCAGGAATGGCAGGCGCGGGGGTTCATAGGCCAGCTTCGACTCCCTGCCGCCGTTTATCGGAGTGGCTGCCGCGGGCCGTGGTGCCTCCGTGTCCCCCGGCACGGCTGGCAGCTGCCACCGCAGCGCTGCGCCTGGCGCTCACTGACAGGGAGGTGCCGAAGGGCTCCCGGCGGTCCCGGCCGGCCGCAGGGGTGCAGAGGGAAGGGTGTGACTGAGGCTCGATGAGCAGCGCCCCGCGCTTCAGAAGCAGCTGAAAGGCAACCAGAGCCTGGTTCGGGGGGAGGATTTCAAGGTGCTGAGGGGCAGCGTCTGGCAAAGGGGAGTCTTGCATCAGGCCCACGTTAGCTGGTGTGGGATCACACAGAAGGAGCGCCCGGTGTAGTGCCTTTCCTTGTTTCTCACTAGGAAAATGGATTACTTTTACCTCCATGGGCCCCGGGAAAGTGAAGATCATGCCTTACAACTTCAAAGGGAAGAACTCGGGCAAGGCAGACAGGTGCTTGCGCCAGCAATGAACTCGCCTTGCTCATTCAACTCCGGGCTGCAGCACAGCCAGAGCAGCGATCCTTCCCTGCGCTGCCGCTCGCCGTGGGGATGCTGCTTCATCTGTCCCAGCACTGCCACAATCGGTTTGGTCACTCCCGCTGTCTCGAGTGCGATCGCGGTCGGCCCTTTGCAGACTGAGCGAGGGGCAGCAGAGGGTGCTGTGATTGCACACACAGCGGTGGAGCTGCCCGAGGAGGCAGGAAAGCACTGCCCCAGGAAAGGTCATCCCAGCGCGGGCCTGGCTTGCCGGTTTGTCGTCTCCATTGTGCTGGAGGTGCAGAGGGCCGACGCTGCCTTTCCCTAGCTGTGGATGGTGTTACCCTCCTGAGGGTTTTGCACCTCTGTCATTTGCAGTTGAGGGGGAAAGACTTTGGAAAAATAAATTTAATTTTCTCATAAAACCCAAAATGAGGAATTTATGTTCTCTAAATCTTCTGAAGATGGGTGTTCCAAGGGGACAGCAGCAGTGCTGTGACTGGAAGGAGTGACATGCCAGAGCCGCGTACAGCTGCAGAAAGCGATGGTCCCTGCCCCGAGAAACTTGCTGTCAGTGTCCACAGCCCCGCAGGCAGGCGGATGTAGGGAGTCATTGCTGACGCTTCCTTAACCCTGCCTGTTGCAGGAGGAGTGGTAACAAACCCCAAACTACAAGGCATTGCTTGGTTAGAAATGGAGTAGGGTGGCTCTGGAGGAGAAGAATGCATTATTGTGGCAATTTTTGTAGGCAACTTGTGAAAGAAGGGCAGAAATGGGAGAACTAAACCAGCACACTCCCATGGGGAAGCTCCCATGGTGCCGGACTCTGAGGCAGAAGTGCGTTTCCACGCATGCTTGCCAAAAGAAGGTGGTGGTCTTGCAGCTGACACACAGGGACTGCAGCTCTTACCTGGGCCCTGATTCTTGAAAGGAGGCTCGTGTGGCCTTCAACTGCTCTCCTAATTTCTGTACCACTGCTACCACTGCTCTTGTGTAATGGTGGGGAAGGAGCTGTGGTTATTCCTGTGCCTTTAGGCAAGGAAAAGCATTGCTGCCTGTGCAGGGAGCACCGTGGGGGCTTTTACCCCTTCTGCACACAAATCTCAACCCTCTCTTAGGAGTTACTTTTGTTGCTGGGGTGTGCCAGGGGGATGCTGTGGGCACAGTGGTGCCCACCGCTGTGCAGCTGAGGTACTGAGAGAAGTGTGCAGAGGTAGCAGACATCTACCCGTCTGGGACACTCCTTGCGGGAGCCTGTAACACAAAAGCTGCTGGTTCTGCGGTGTGCTGGAGGAAGGGACAAAGGGGAAACCCCTGGGAAGAACTCCAGAGTTGCACCAAGTTTACTTTTTTCCAAATCTGTTCTTTTATCAGCAATTTCTCTACAAATCTGGCTGTCTCAGTGCTGATAAAAGAAGTGGCTCTGCTGCATTGCTGAATTTATTTCCATAAGAAAGGAGTCTTGTTAATGTGTGTGTCTTAGCTTATCTTCCTCATCTAGAAGCTGTTTTTCAAGCCAGAATGTCACCATTTAATTGGAGGAGAAGCCTTCATCCCAACTTGCAAACAAGGTGAAAATGGAATATTTTTAACGACTCTTCTCCAAGAAATAGATGGAGCAGGGGAATGCTGACACTGCTTTACTCTTGCCAAAGGCTGCCAACACTGGGAGGGAATAAGCTGTTCAGCTGGCGAAAAAGTGCTGAACAAACACTGAAGGAGCTAAAGGGATACTCCCAATCATGATATATTCGCTTTTCACTCTGCCTCCTGCCCTGCTCTAATGCCTTTCCCCTCAGCCCCTGCCCTCAGAACGAAAATGTGGTGGGGGGAGGAGAAGGACAACAAAAGGAGGGGGGAAATTTCCAAAGTAAATCAACAAAACAGATTGGCTAAAACGGTAGCAAGAGGAATTGGTGGATCCCGAGAGCTGGCAGGGGCATTAATATTTTGTAACCTGATCTGCCATGTGACTAGAGCCAGGCAATAAAATTAAGTCTCCTACCAGCCCTCCTGTTTGCTCAGCTTTATTATATGGTGTCAGTAGAGAACTACTGCTGCCTTTTTTATTTTATTTTTGGCAAAAAAAGAGCAAATGAAGCCACCTGAATCATTAAATCCTGAAGGAAATCTGGCAGAGAACTGGGGGAGGTTGCTGCTGCACTTCCAAGTTTTCCTGGAAGCAATGCACGTACTGAAGAGAAATGGAGAAGGTGAAACCTTCTCCTCTCCTAAACGTGGTGGGAGGAGCAGGAAGCAGAAAAACACAATTATTAGAAGAAAATTAAATTCCTGCTCAGCCTTAGTAGAAGTTGGCAGAGCTCCGCTTGCGTTAGCTAGGAAAGGTTCCACCACACCACTGCGCTCCAGCGTGAGCACAGATCTCAGTGCAGGTCTGCGCACCGCGGCGCCCAGGGTGAGTCAATAGCAGGTAATGGCCAAGCTCACAGCTGGATCGTTCTGGCAAGTCCCTGTGCAGCACACCAAGTCAAAGCGTAGCGATGCAGAGGAGCGAGAGCAAACGCCGGCAGCAGCCTCCCCGCTCTGCCAGTCTGGCATTAGCGCTGCGAAAGCCGCGGTGCGCAGCACAGTGCCCGCCCGGCCCCGCCGCAGCCAGGATCAACGGGCAGAAGAGAAGCCTTCCCGAGCCAGCGGTTAACAGCGGCTGCTTGGGCAGACTCTGAGCCCTGGGAGAGCTACCAAAACATCCCTGTGCCAGAGAAGCAGAGATCACTTTTAACAGGAGGAGGAAGCTGATGCTTTCTTCTAGCGCTAGGTGGATTGCCAACGAAGAAATCAGCAGGTTGCATGGCTACAGGTGAAGATCAGTCCCAGGATCAGGTCTTAGCCTTCTTTCTAAATGGCCTTCATGAACAGAAAAGAAAGGGACAGTGATCAGAGAGCTAAGAGGGGCTCTGAATGTCTCACAGACCTAGACAGAGAATTTTAGAAGGAGCTTTGTGAGACCAGGATATGCCACCAGAAAGCTGCTGATCCCTGGGGAGAAGGCCAGCTTCCAAAGAGAAGCTCTCCACAAGGAGCAGGAGGTGTTCTCTCATGTCTTAGGAAGCAGAGTATGTACCCTGAGCTCTCTGCTAACCAGTTCAGTTCATCCCAGCCAATCCCTTCTGTTTCATTCAATATTATGCTTTATTTATACCAAGTGACTTCCAAAGATAGGTTAAGTGTAAGCTGGAGTCCAGCGGGTGCTGGCTTGCCTTGTGCAGCAGCAATGGTAATGGTTATTTATCTTTTGTGAGGAAGACCAGGAAATGGATATAAATACACCTGCTGCAACGCCACACATTACTGTTGTAGTGCAAACCAAAGCCTGTCTGGAGTGAGATGCAAAAGGATTCTCTGGTGGGAAAAGGCTTTATGGTTTTGAAGTACTGTCCAGATTTTAGAAAGCTTCTGTCAGGGAGGACAAGGGATGATGAAATACTGTACCAAGTGTCTTACATGTGCTCAGAATGGCTTGCTGACAAGCCCTCAGCTCACCAAAAGAGAGCAGCTCAGATGTAGAGTTGGTCACCTGTACCCCTGAGGTGTCTTCTGTGCTCTCTAGGGAAACCCTGAAGCACAGCTCACCCTGGGGACAGTGCAGCAGGGAGTGCCTGCCTGTAACAGGGGACAGCCGTGTAATGAATGCATGGATAATGCTGTATGCATAACACACTCTGGGAACAGTGACACCAAAGAGGGAACTCCTTTAACTCCCAGAGTATGAGGAAGTTTCTCAGGAGAGGCAGCAGTGTGTCACCTCGAGAGGCATCAGTGTGTCATCTCAAGAGGCAGCAGTGTGTCACCTCGGGCTTGCTGTTGAAGGACAGGGCAGGTCTCACAGATACCCATGGCCAGTGCAAAACACTGCCCTGAAACAGTCAGATAAGAAAAGAGACTGATGCAGTGTGGGCATCCTGTGTTTTGAAGGTACCTTTGTCCTGCTAGCTTTCAGCTGTGAGCAGAGCAGAGGGAAGTGCCAGAACAACCTGTTCTGAAGGTGCCATAACTGAGCTGCCCTGTCCCTTCTTGCTGCCACTCTCCTCCGGCAGCCTCTCTGGTTCCCCAGCAGTGGCTGCCTGCTGCTGCTGGCAAGAGACACCACCCTGAACACACCTTGTGACACAGAGACTGTGAGGCCAAGAACACTGACCTGTGGCAGGATGAGTCTTTCAAAGTCACTTAGCAATAGCATCAGGTCTGAGCCCAGATCAAGGTGACACTCATGGAAACAAACCAAAAGTATCAGGCCAGGCTCCCATCCTTACAACCCAGAGATGCCTACTGTGGCTTTATATTCTCCATGTCCAAACTTAGAGTCTCTTTGTAGTTATTCTTCATATTATCTGTTCCTTTTAAACCTAATGGATTTGCATTTTTCAGGGGTGTACTTCCAGTGTACACCCCAGATGCTTTTGGAGGGCTACTCACATGGCAGACCTTGGCCTGCCTTTGAACTAGGAGTAAGTTTTGCAAGGGGTTCAGGCCTGTGGGGGTTCTTTCCACTTTGGGCTCAAACAAGGGACTCAGAGGCAATCCCACTGCAAACCCACTGGCATCAGTACAGCCATAGTGGTGCACAGGAGGTCAGGCTTTGGGAGCTGTTAATGTAACTGTAGCTTTGGAGCTGTGAACTATAAACCACTAATTCATTGGGGTTAAAACTGCTGTTATCTTTAAACCAGTTTTGTGATATGGGCTTTCAGTGTGGTTTCAGTGGGTCTTGGTAAGTCACCTGTGAATTCCAGTGGTGCAGGATCAGCCCTGTACAGTCTGATGCACCTTCTGGGTGCTCAGGGAATTCTATTTCCCAAACCTCACAACTCCTCTCTCCAGCAGGCAGAGGGTACAGAGTCATCACTTCATTTGCTATGGCAGATTTCTAAGCAGACACAGAATGTCTGGGTAAGAGCTGTGCAAAGCTTCAGGGAGGTAATTAAGTTGGAGCTCAAGAGTAATGAGGTGACAGAGATTGGGTTGAGCATCATTTCTTTCACGTTGATGTGTCCTACTTTCAGAAGCACAGAAACATAGTGGTGAAAAATTTCCACCAGCCGTTCCCAGTGAGGTTACAGATGATTTTTTTTTTCTAAGTAAGTATTTAAGAGACAGAATGAAGAATATCACACCATGCTAAAAAAAATACACCACCACAAAACCAACAAAAACAACTCAATGGGAATTCTAGGTCAGTAGAATGTCACCAAGGAGGACAACATTGTCCTTGATATCAGAGAACACCAGGGAACATGTAATTAGAAAAGGAGCCACGAGGTCTTTGCTATGCTCCATTTGCAGCCTGCTCTCAGGGACAGAGATTCAAGCAGTGCATACTCTCTTGATAGCCTGGAGTGCTGCTGTCTGAGGAAGAACAGGGTCACCACCACCTCACCAGGGCTATTTCCTGCCTCTGCTGAGGCTGCCCAGCAAGGCGAGCCCTGGCTGGACTCCTGAGATTTGAGGATCACAACAAGCTGCAGTGCCTGTGAAACAATAGTTTCTTCACACCTCGAGTGAGGATGTCTGATACAGCAGCCAACAAAGAGACACAACAAAGGGACAATGAAGTTGGTCACCAGATGAGTGTGGTGACGGGGAGTGGCTTAGACATGATTGCTCTCGCTTCCAGAAGCCCTAATTTTGGAAAAACAGAGAGTTTTGATGGTTACCACCAGATATTTCCAGTATGACTCTCTCGTGAGAGCTGCCAAGCATCCTTGCTTGTTCAGGCTTTACTGGTATTCCTTGCTCTTCCCTAATGCTGCTCCAAATGTCCAGACACTTTCTAGGAACAGGGTGGTGTGGGGAGGCTGCTGTGTGCAGCCAGCAGCTGCCCAGGGCTCTCTGGGTCAGCGGCTGGAGGAAGCGGTTTCCTGTTTTGCTGGTGCTCAATGCCACTTAACAATAGGGGGAAAGAAAAAACTGCAGGATCTAAGCATAGCAAAACTGTTTGCTACATGAGCTGTCTGCCTGCTTCCTCCACCTACCCCAGCCACCCCCCTCCTCCTGCACCCACCCTGGCCAGGGGACAGCAGCAGAGAGGGGGCAGAGGCACCGGAGGCTGAGGCAGCGAGGGCTCGAGGGCATCTCTGCCACCTGAACAGCCTCGACCCCTTGGCTGCAGGTCTGAAACAGCAGGCTGAGCATCGCTAGTTTGTATCTTTCTTCCCAAGAGAGGGAAAATGAGATCCATGTGCAGCACTTCTGGAGTGTCAATGTCAGCAAGAGGCACTCATGGCTTCTTACAACACCTACAGCATCTTGTCTGTCCGAGGAGAAGGTTTTCAGCACCGTCCTGAGATAAGTGTTTCCGGCAGTGGTCAGTTCATTAGGTGGGAACAGCACTGGTGGAGATTCCTCACTCTGCCTTTCTGAATGATGTTCTTCTCCTCTAATGGTTTGCTTAGTGCCAAATCCTTAATCCACTCTTATCAGCTCACAAAGTGCACTTATGCGCCTACTCCTCTCCTACTGCCTACACGCCCAGGCAGCATCCCATGCTGCCATGCTGGAGTTTGGTTCTGGTGATCTCTGTCCATACCCAAATCCTACCTCACCTACTGCCCTTGTTTTTCAAAAGCACCTTCTGAGATCAGGAGTTGCAGGGGTAGCTCTGTGAAGCAGACTCAACTCACCGTTGTCACTCAACTGGAGTCACTCAGAAACAGGAGGCACAGGTACTCAAACTGTCATCTGAGTTTGTTGCCATTCCTGCCCCTTTATTTCTGCCTCCCCCTCTGTTTCTGAATACATGCAGTCTTCAAAAGCACAGAGAGCAGCAGACAGGAGCCCCGGGCAGACTGGAAGTCACAGGCTCTTTGTTAGAGCTTAGGCTGTGGAAATCCCAGGTGAGTCAGCCCTGCTTGCAGCAGCAGGTAACCCAGCCGCTAAGAGTCAGGCTCAGGAGCACTCAGTGCAACCCTGTCAAGGAAATTCTCAGAAGCAGTGGAGGTATTACAAATGCAGCTCCTTTGTTATTGCCTGTAGCCTTAAAAAGCTGTGCCAATCGATTCCTACAGCTCTTGAAGTTCAGGAGTGGCATTGCTTAAAGATAAGGCACTGGAGTTTTGCACTAGGCTTTAGGGAACAGCCTGCCAGAAACCTCCACAGCAAAGGACTTCTTTTGCATATAGTTTCTCCACCCCTCTCCTCTCCTGAAAATTCACCTAAGAATCCCACCTGTTGGCTTATGGTTTGGTTTTGTTTTCAGCCAAGTTGTGACAGGGTTCTAGTGGCAGTACAAAGTAGAACTTAAACCAGCAAGGGCATGGTGGAGTTTGGCAAAGAGCTTAGTCAGTGAGACACAGTAATGCAGGGCATCTATCTTGCTGAAAGCCAGCAGTGTTTTACCATCATGGGCACAAAGCAGGAGAGCTAGAGCTCCATTGAACTCCAGTGCAGGAAGAGTGCTTTAGGCCTTTATGCAGAACATCACAAATAAAGATGTGTTAAGGCCAAATGCTCCCAAGGATCCTAGGCTGAAACTGGCTTCATTGGCACCAAAGGTTTACCTGATGTTATTTTGCAGTCGAGGTATGATGTTCTCTCACCTTCAGCTTTCCTTCCATTGTTTTCCCAGTATCCTCACCCCAAGTGTCTCAGAGGGCAGCTGTCACACGTCTTTGTGTAGCCAGGCCTGCCATGTGCAGTCTGTGTGCTCTTCAGGGAGAGTGAGGAGCGGTGGCACCACACCAGCTCCGGTGTAGCAGTGGTGTCTTGAACATTGTGTTGTACTCAGTGCTGTTAGGACAAGTTAATTACCAGGTTAGAGGAAGATAATCAACATAGGAAACAACATCCTTATTCAGCAAGGCATTAAGTGCTATCTCAGGTGCCTGTTACTCCTGCTGGACCTGTTCTGCTGTTCCCAGTGCGTCACTGCCCTGACCACCCTCAGCATCAATCTTTCACTCCTCATTACACGCTCAGCTACGAGCTGCAGCACAGGCTCACTCTATCCTGGAACTGCAATATATAGCTGTGCTATAAAACATAGTATGTCTAGGGGTCAGACCCAGAAACAAATTAATTAATTGCACTTTCTCCACTTGCAGGCTAAGATAAGATTTTGGGTTTGCTGCTTTTCCGTAAAAGGCTCTGCTTTTGCCTGAAACCAGATGGCCTGCCGGAACAGGCAGCTTGTCAGCAAGAAACTCCTGCTGCAGAGGCGAGCAACAGGCAGTTTATCATCACAGGGCACCTGACTATCAGCATTATAAAGTTATCTTTTGGCAGAGAAGTCTTGGCAGCAAACAGCTTCTTCAGTCCAACCGAGATTAGCAGCTCTGCACCGGGCTGGTGCCCCAGTGGCAGGTCAGGCACAGCGCTGCTGGGGGACCCAGCCTCCCACCTCGGGCGTGCTCTTCCATTCTCCAAAGGCAGCCCTCCCGGCCCTTCAAAGGGCACCCGAACCGCAATGCTGCATGGCAGTCAGGTCACAGCAGTGGTCCAAGGGCAACAGCCAGAGAGGCCTGTGGAATGCCTGAGCACGGGGCTGGAGGGAGCAGGTACTGCAGGGGCTGAGAGGAGGGCTGCTGTGGTGGTGCAGTGGGGCTGGGTTACTGCCAGCCTCAGGCAAGCCTGTCTAAAACAATGGTTCCCTTCCCAGAGCTCTCACAGTTTAAGTGCCTTACATAAGCTAAGCGTGCTCCAAATCTCAGTGAAAGCTGCCATGCACTCAAAGCAAGCTGGGGAAGTCCCTCTCTGCAGAATGAAGGTCCCATCTCCCCGGGTAGAAGATGACATGTATCACTTTCTCTCCTTTTCTCCACTGTTTTGCTGCTGGTTGTAAGCCACAAAACAAACTCAGGATTTCAGGGAACATTCAATCTGCAGCTTGTTCTCAGCTGATCCTGTTGCAGGGAGCAAGTTCCTGGCTGATTCACGAGCAGTAAAAATAAACACAGTCTGGGAAAGGGAGGGAGGAGGGAGGGAGACTGGTGGGTATGGAGGAAAAAGTAGGAGCTACAGCAGCTGGTGTTTTCTTTGCTGGTTCTTTTCAGAGGATTTAGGCAGGTTGGAGATGTAAGTGATTAATGGAGAATGATAACTCCTCACCCCCCTCCTCCTGCTGGAAGGAACATGAGTCTTTATGCCTATCGCTGGTCTCTCAGCTTTAACCTTCCCAAGATTTACACCCTGCACCCACTGCGAGGGGCTGAGGGCTGACACACATCTGAGTGCATTAACTGCCTGCTCTGCAGCTCTGACCAGTGCTTCAGCCTGTCCTCAGCATTTGGAAGCACTGTGCTCAAAGCCCTGAGACTTCCCTGTGGGGCTGACCAGAGGGGAGAGGATGAATGGCCACACAAACTTGAGAGTGGCTTTTTTCTGTGCCTAGAGGAAAGGGCACAGCTACATGTTGCTAGACCCCAGTAAAACATTCCACAGTGACCTTCAAAGCCCATTGTCCACTCCACAGGTTTGTCCACTGCTTTGCCAAGTGCCCTGGGCTCTGCTAATGGCGATCCTGCCACCTTGTGCTGCCTGCTTGAGGACTCTGCTTGCCTCTTGCTTTTCTTGTGCTGGAGAAAAACCTCTGGCAGAAGCAGATGGGCAAAGGTGCACACAAAGCTTCTGCCACTGGTGAAAAGGGGTAGCAACAGAACTCACAGATGTTCTGTGACAGAACTTAAGGAATGAGGTTCCCACCAGGAGCTGCGTAAGACAGACATGAAGGTGGGTTTGTTATCATTTGTCTTAAGCAGGGTGATGGACACAGAGAGGTAATAATCATAACAAAGGGCTCATGAAGTTGAAGGGAGAGGCCTCTTCAACAGGGAGGATGAGTGGAATATCAGGAAAAAGCATGGTGACTGCAGGAATTCACAGCATAGAAGGGCATACAGCTAGGCAGCAGGAGCACCTAATGGGAAGACAGGGACATAGCGTTTGGAGGAACAGTGAAGGAAGAGCACAATGTAGTCACCACGTCAGGGGCAGTGAGACACCAGCATGACACAGCCAGGAAGAGCTAAGGGCACTCACAGGATGGATGAGATGTGGGTCTGAGACTGTGCCAGCCAGCATCAAAACATCACCCAGGGGAGCACACAGCACTTGTCACCCATCTGTACAAGAAGGGCAGCCCAGAACCACTATGAGCAGGGAAATGAAGAGTCCAGCTTGGAAGACCATAAAAGAAGCTGCTTTATATAGCAAGAAAACCACAAGAACAGGTGAGCAGGGGCAGGAACCTTTGTGACTGCCAGAGGAGAAAACAACAGGGAGGGAAATGCAATGAGACTAAAGCATGACTAACGCAAGGCTAGGTGCTATCAAATAGTGACATGGGTAACAAGCTCATGTGAAAAGTGTCAGCTGAATTTAGCAAGGGGAAATGGAGAGTGAGCCTAGGATGGAGCTTCACAAATTATTAAGTGTGTTATGATGTGGCAGGCCCAGGCAGACCCTTCCCATCTGAAGTCTTGGCATGGACTTCACAGATGCATTGGCATTAGAAGCAGCATTGGGTGATTTGATTTTTAACAGTCAGGACTAGACACTGTGAAGTACTGGGGGTAAGAACTAAAACCTGTCATAGCTTGGGCCCTGGCTGCAGTCCAGACCAAGGCTGAGTGTCGCTAAAGGAGAATTAGGGCTTTGTTACCTGGCTGTTGGCTGGTAGCTTCCCTGGAAAATGAGCTACTGTGCAGCTCCTCATGGGTGGGTTTCTGTGTCATGAAGTCACCACTACAACAGTAGCTGTAAGGAGTGCAGGCAATCTTCCTGGAGATACCAGCAATGCCTGGAAAGGGAAAGTGAGGCAGCCAGGAGCTGGGTGCAGTGCAGGGGAGGGTGGAAATCATGCAGCCATCAGCAGATGTCACCTGTCCAAGCAGAGACAATGACCCAGGCCTCCTTGACTGCCAGCTAAGCATTTGTTCATTTGGCTTCCCAACTGAGACCACAGGTCATGACCAGGCTGAAGGGCAGTGGCCTCTTACTGTCCTGCAGCTGGTGGTGTCTGCCGTGCTCTCCATGCTCACAGGTGCATCATCTGCACATGCTCCCCACTGCAGGAGCTTGGTGCAGGAGAGCAGGAGCTCCCTGTTCTCCAGGCAGACACATGGTGCTGGGCAGGGATGCCCCTCTTGAGTCCTCCCAGAGCACACTACCACCACCATGTCCTGCCTCCATGGCGTGTGCAGGGCTGGGAGGAGAGGAGGCCTGGTAAGGGCTGAGCTAGTCAGGAACACACTGGAGCTTCCTCCAGCTGAAGGAGCCAAGCCTGCCTTTTGTGCCAAGACAAGTGCTGGCACATCCCACAGCGAGAGAGGGGGAGTGCAGGGGAGATGGGGGAGCGGCGTGGAGAGGGAGACCAAGAGACACAACCAATTATCTTTCTTTTCTGCTGTGCTGGTCCTGTGAGATAGGGGAATGCATGCTGCACGTACACACTCCAGGTTGTTCAGGGGCTGTCTTTAGCTGCATCTCATATTTCCAGGGTCAAATGTTTATGCATTTTGTCTACAAGAGCAGAAACGTGTGTTCTTAGCAGGGAGTGACTGAGCACCAGGGAGCCAGAGGGCAGTGCATTAAAGCACAGGCAGGAGCCTTTGCCTCTGCTCTGAGGCTAGCTCAGCAGCATAGGCTTCGTGCCCCATCCTCACCAGAGCTGGTTTATCAGTCAGACCACAACACCTTGAGTGCTTTGCCTTCTTACTTCCCAACCAAACCACCCTGAACAACACCTGGGCAGACTTGTTTATTAGTTTGGTGCCAGGTTTGAGAATCCTTACATCTCTTGATATCTAAATGCTTTCCCCCACTCACTCTGCCCTCATCACTCGTTTAGCCCACAAGCAATTGCAAGCAGCTCACCACATACCTGTGCACCATGCTGGTAAGTGGAGCTGTAGCCATACTGTGAACCCTGTCTGGAAGGGCACTCTGCAGAGGCCTGGAACACCACTGACCTTACTGGCAATCTGCAAGGAGTTGTGTAGCTTTTCTGAATGTTTGGAAGGAGTAGCATGGTCAGATTTTTAATGCTGAGAGGAAGAGGGAAGATTGCTGCAGAGAGAGCTCTTAATTGCCTTTTAGAAATGAGAAATGCCAAGCACCATTTGGATGCACAGCACTATGAGAGTGTCAGAACAGGCCACTCAACACAGGGCATTGTCCAAACAGGTTTTTACCCAGCTCCTCTTCACCATTCCTACCTAGGCTGAGGGACAGGTCGCTGCTCCAAAACACAGTCATGGCTTGTGACTCATCTTTGTTGAGCAAGTTCTAGGCAACAAGGCAGGATTTGTTCTGCTAAAGCCAGAAGTGCCATTAACAGCCTACGGGGGAAATGAATAAACATTTCCCACAGAGTAAGCTAACTGCTGCTGGCTGGTGCTGCTTTAGATGCCACCCCAAGGTATGCAAAGACAACTCTGTTATTGTTTATTAACAGCCTAAATCAGAGCTGGTGGGGAGACGTTTCCCATAGCATGGCAAACCCTGCAGCCCTTCAGGCTGCTCAGACATTCTGCTGGGAGCAAGCAGACCCTACAGGCCCTGCCCATGCCAGTGCAGCTCTGCCTCCTCCTGACCCCCAAGTTGCCCAGTGCCATGCTCTTCTTTTCCATGCTGAGCCAGCCCAGGCTCTCTCCACTCAAGCTACAAGATGTGGAGTCTCTTTGTAGCTGTTCTTAAAATAGATTGAAGTGGTTTGTCCCAGCTTGGTCCCCAGGACCCTTCTGGGTAAGCCACCGCACACCACACAAACACAGGGCCCTGCCAAGTGTCCAGTTCAGCAGAGAGCGGGCTGAGGTATGGGCAGAAGGACAGAGGAGCTGCAAGGGCTGGCAGCATGAACTGGCAGCATGCTTGGCACCACGGGAGGCACCGAACAGGCACAGCCCGAGCCCCATGTGAAACCCTACCCCAGTGCCCTGGGTATTTGTGCAAGGCAGGCAGCTCCTGAGCGCAGTGCCAGGCTCTCCTCTGTGTTTACACAGTGCCTAGCACAGCAGAGTCCTCATCCAACCTGGAGCTCCTAAGTGCCACAGTAATGTAAATTAAATACCACCAATAATGTGCTTTCCCTCTGCACTCACCAGGTCGGGGCTGAGGGAAGGGCACTTGCTGCCCCTGTGGAAAGCCCGGGGCTTCACACCCTGCTGAGGCCACCCCTGGGCTAACTTCAGCTAGCCAGTTGCTGCCCGTCAGCTGAGCCAGGCTGCCTGTGCCTGACCTGCAGCTCTCTTCCTGAGAGGTGAGACGTGCCGGTCTATACCCAGGAGAACAGCTGAAGTCATTTGCCTTGTGCTTGCCCCAGCTAAAAGCACGTTTGTACAATTACCAGGGTCCAGCTAGCGCTGGGGTTTCTGCAAGCCACAGCAACTTGGCCGTGCCAGCGCCTGCAGGGCCTTTTTTCAGAGCACAGATAAAAAGGGAGTTGGTAGAGAAAAGCCTGCTGCAGACGTTTGCTGCGGTGGTTTGCCCTGGTACTCTGTAAGAGCGGTGGCGTGAGTTGCTGTCACAAAGTTTAGAGACAGTTTTAGAACTTCTAGCAAAGTGTTTCTGACTCCAAAGGAAAAACGTTTCAGCCACTCCCATCTATTCTTTACTCCAACATTATTAGCTGGCCCATTTCCCGTGAGCAGGTAATCCTCCAGATGTAGAGCTTGTAAGAGAGCTCACCTCCTGCTCTGAGGCTCTGGTACTGGACAAAAGCTCCTCGAGGCTGCGCTTCCCCTCTTCTCCTTACAGGGCCGAGGGGAGGACACACAATAATTAAACACACACACATCACTCAGTCTTTAGCAAGCCTTCACTGGAAAGCTGACAACAAATATCTGCCCACTCACTGAACTGGGCTGGCAGCTGCAAACCACTTCACAAACAACATCCCTGTCAGAGGGATGCAGTCAGATACATTGTCCCCCAGTAAGGCAGGGAATGAGATGTGCAAACCAAACGTGCAGCCTCAGACAACTGCACCCAGCAGATGTCTGCAGCTAACTGCTGGTGCGTGGGGGATATCATCTGAGAAGAGACCCCAGACACAGGATCAGCATTGTGCCTTTCAGCACTGTGAACTTCCAAATGGAGGAGCTTAGGAAGGGAAGCAAGATTGGGAATTCGCTTATTGATACCAGCTGCTTTGGAGGCAAATGCTGAGAAAGATGAGCAGTGCTAGGCTGAGACTTAAAAGTGCCTCTTTTGGTGGGATGGTGTGGGTAAGCTCTGTAGGTAAATGGGTCTCTTTCATATTGTAAAAGGATCCTCGGTGGGCTTTGCTCTGGGCCCCCTCCCCCAGCACTGTGAAATGAGAAATGCAGTGTTTTTAATGACTGGAGCAGGAGAGCTCTTGTTATTGCGGCAGCATCACCCCTCCAGGACACAGTTCAGTAGAAGTTTGTCATGAGGCTGAGCAGAAACGATGAATGCAGGTTTTATGAAGTTCATTCCCCAAATACAAAGGAACTGGGGGAAAAAAACCCACCACATTCATGGCTACAGGCTGCAAGAGCACACAGTTCACAGCCTGAGCTCTACATTGATCACTGTCAAGCTGCTGGGCTGCAGTGCACCTGCAAGCTCTCCCCCACTCCCTGAGCAGCAAGCCTTTACCTGCGCTCCCGCCTCCATTCACAGCATCTCCCCCTTACACATCACCTCCTTTCTCACCCCTCTTCTCTTCTAGCTGGGGGCATTCAGTGCTTTAATGTCCCTCCAGCCTAGATCTGAGGAGAACTAAATCAACCCTCTGCTCAGAGGCAAGTGGATATCCACCAGTCAATACCCACACACAGGCATTTCTTCACAGCCCAGCTGCCTTTGCCTCCCTCACCTTGGGTATTGCCTCATTTCCTGTTTGCATCCAGCAACCACCTCCTCTGCTTTAACCTTGTGCCATTATGCAGACTAGTATCAAACAGGTGGAAGAGGTAAACATTAAGAACCCCTCAACAGCCCAACATGTCCTTCCTCTCCTCAATGGGCACGATGGTCAGGAAATGGGTGCAGGTGTATAGGAAGGGCTGGAGTCTGTGCTGAAAACACAGGGGCAGGTAATGTTTACTGTGGGTAAGTGCTTCTGAATGGGTAAGCACCAACACAAAGTCACCCCCTGCACACTCTCACAGCAGCTGTCTCACACCCACAGAGCTCTCCCAAGAAAGGCTCCTGGGGCAGCCAGGCTGGTGCCAAGCGATGGCCCACAGCAGACACCAGCACAGGGCTGAAGCCTGGAAGGGGAAAGACCACACCAGCACCTCCCTGCCTGCAGCCCTGGCCTCTTCCCAGGGCACTTCTCTCTGTGGGGTTTTGAGGCTTGATTGCAGGAAGGAGGTGGCAGTGTGGGGGAACAGCAAACTCCCTCCTGCTGCTGTGGGTCCACATGCAAGCCAGCATGTGCCTACACCTCCTTGTGCCAATGTCTGCATGCACTGCTGCAGTCTGGCCAGTTGAGGCTCATGAACACATCAAATGCAGAGCTGCATGGCTTAGTTAGGCACTTGACTTAACAATATGGCTACCTGAGGCAGATGACTTGGTTTGTTCACAGCTATGTGATAACAACTGAAGGCACTCTTCCCCAGGAGGAGGGCAGGCAGGGCCTGGCAACCTCCTGAGTTGATCCCTTGGCCTAACTTGTTCACTCGAGTCTGGGAAACAGTATCCCTGAGCCCACTTCAGCAGCTTTGCTCAGGAAATCAGCAACATCGGCAGCTGTCAATAGCTCACTCCATTTACTACTCTCAGCTGCTCAGGAGGACACAGCAGAGCCTAAGCAGGGTAGGGTTACTGTGTGATAACAGCAGTTCTTAAGTCCAAGGGTATAATGAGGCTCTCCCCAGACAGTGACAAGCCTTGGGTTTCCTATAGAAATGGGCAATTGTGCCTGTTTGTGCCTGCTGTGTTGTGGGCTCTCCCCCTCTTCCCCTCCGCAGGTCTGGCTCCCCAGCCCGGTGGTGGTGGAGCTGAGCGGCTGTGGGCACTTGATGCTGATTAAATTCTGCTGACTGAGGAAGATGTCAAATTCTACCCAAAGCAGAGAGCCGCCAAGGAAAAGCTGCTTTTCTTTGCTTTTGACAGCTGGAGCCATGAATTTAAGCAGAGGTCTCACCTTCAGGCAAGTCAACAGCTGGGCAGGGAGCAGTCTGCCTTAAAGGGAGAGTGCCGTGTTTTCTGGAGCTCAGTACTGCAGCAGAGCCCTTCTCTGCTAGCCCAGCTGCAGCTGCTGTGCTGTTGTTGTAGTGTTTTGTACAATTCTTGGTTTGTTCTTTTACTAGAGAAGCACCAAGTAACAAACAAGAAAGAGGAAATGAAAACAGAGTCTGAATTCCCACCCTTGGTGCTTCTGGCTTTCCATCTCCCCTGCAGTGCGCACAAGGAACAGATGCAGCCCCTGTCTGCTGGGCGTTCCAGAGTCCTTTCCCTAACACCGTGCCCTGCATCATAGCTGCTACTGGTGCCCTGCCCATGCTCCCTGCTGAGCAGTATCAGGGGCTGTGAGACCTTTCCCTGCTCTTAAACCTGTCTGCATTAGAGCCATCCAAAGCCCTCACTGCTGAGGAGCTGCTCACTTGCCTTTGCAAGGGGCGAGCTGCAGGCGCAGTCGGTGGGTGGTGGTTGGGAGCTCCTACAGCATGATCTCTGCCATAACTAAATGCCCATCACTGCAGTTCCTGCTGGCACTGTCACCCAAAGGACTGAGGACCGAATGAAAACATAATTAGGCTTTGCTCCCACACTGTTCTTTCTGGGTCCAAAAGAGAAACTGCCAGTCCAGGATTTGCTCTACTGAATTTTCAGCCACATGGAGCAGAAAACAGGACCCTAAGGAGGTTCAGACCTCCTGTGGGGCAGGGACAGACACAGCTCTGATTGAAGTGCAGAGGGAAATACAGAGCAAACACAATGTCATGGCTACTGTCACAGCACATAACTGATGTGTGCTATCTTGGCAGATGCAGCTGGCCAACAGTGGTGAGCACTGGAGCCCTGCTATTGCCCTTTCCTACCCTTCTGCCCCCCATAAGGCCACAGCTGTTCAGAATACTCTGGCCACTAGACAAGAGGGTTGGGGGTACTCCCAACCTCCCAAGTTGCAAAGACAGCTTTAGGAAAGGATCTGAAAGGTGGTTGTAGCCAGGAAGGGGTTGGTCTCTTCTCTCTAGCAACCAGCACCAGAACAAGAGGACACAGTCTCAAGCTGCACCAGGGGAAGTTTAGGCTGGAGGTGAGGGAGAAAGTTCTTCACTGAGCGAGTCATTCGTCATTGGAATGTGCTGCCCAGGGAGGTGGTGGAGTCCCCATCCCTGGAGGGATTCAAGAGGGGATTGGATGTGGCACTTGGTGCCATGGTCTAGTCATGAGGTCTGTGGTGACAGGTTGGACTTGATGATCTTTGAGGTCTTTTCTAAGCTTGGTGATACTGTGATACTGTGAAATGAGTTGGATCAGAGGATAGTAGGTAACTGCTTCAATTGCCTCAGGTGGCAGGGGACACCCAGGGCTCCAAAGGCTGACTTCACACAGCAGCTGCTTAGTGCAGAATACAAAAGCAGTCCTGAGCAGGGCAAGGAAGCTGAGGCTCTGGCTAGCAAGTGACCTAGCCAGCGCCAGCAGGCATCATACCCACACGTCTGCTGTCTGGCACACTAAATTCAGTTCTCTTTCCCTTCCCTCCTGGAAGACTCAGAAATGGAGCAATGTCCCACACTCTCCTCTGATCATGGCAACACTTTCTAAGGAGGCAGGAAATGTGAATTTCAAGCTCTTCAAAAGGGAATTAAGTTCATCTGCCCATACTTTGGACATGAAATGAGAGCAGGACAGCACTTCCCTCGGTTGGGATGGAAGAGGTCCTAGTGGACATTACTGCGGTTTAGACTGTCACATTGTCCTGGGAAGCCTGTCACAGCTGCCAAAGCCTTGTCTGAAAATACAGGAGCATCATCATTACCACTGCTGCTTTGAGGGGAAAAAAACCCAAACTAGCAAGCATCATCAGTATCCCAACAGGGAAAAGGAGGGAAGGATGGAGGGAAGCAATGTTTTGTGTCTGGGACACCACTGACCTTCAGCATGGGGTAGAAGCTGCACTTCTCTGCCTCACAAACACTGGAGTGCTAGTAAGCATGTGTAGAAATGGGACTTCAAGAGTGCTCAAATAGGATGCTTTGCTGTTAAGCGTGGAAGCACCTATTGAAAGTAGGTATTTGCAGAGTTAAGCAGTAGCTAAGCTTATCACAGTTATAATTTAGGACATAGAAAGCGGAACTCCAGCCCTCCAGCCAGGCCCTAACCTTAATCCAGGACTCCTTTGGATTTAACCTGATCCATTCAAGCAATTCTTTCTAAAATGTTTCATCTTTGCTTGAGCTTCAGCAGTGGAAGCTATTGAAGTGACATGGTTCTGACTGTGTTGTCTGTCTTACCAAGCAGGCAAGAGGGCAAACAGAAAAAGACAATCTCATGAACGTCCTGACATGGAGGGCAGAGAAAGTTCCACGTCTGCCACCATTCCAACTAACCACTGCCACAAACCTCTGCTGGAACCTGTGCCAAATCTAAGCTTTCAAATGCTTTTAAGTGCAAAGGCAATTGGGAAACCTGCAGAAGTTGTATTTCAATTTGAATCGAAAGACAGAGGCTGATTTCTGCTCTGCTTGCAAGCAAGAAGGCACGGGAATCTGCTGCCAGACCTTGTTCTTTCTAGACTTGCTGCCTAGTTTTACAGCCTTCCACTGTGCAGGAGGGGCTCTCTAAGAGCAGAGACTTGGATTGCTGAGTATTTTTCTGAATCCCATTTGTAAATGCATCCCCCATCACCAGCTCAAACAGGGAGGATCCTGAGCACAGCTGAAACCAGATGAAGGCATGAAGTGAAAGCATCACCGTTTGTCGTGAGCATCGCAGCTAGAACTGGCAACTCTGTGATTTCAGGAAAGAAACTGAACCCTCAGCACAACCTGATGTTCCTGGTGCGAGGCACGCTGCTCTGTGGGTGCTGCAGTGCCACATGTCGTTACTGGGGTGCACTACCCTCAGCAGGGCTTACTGAAGCCTCGCTGTGTTTCAGCAGAACATCATCATCTGCTGCGGCAGCTTCAGCTCAGCCAACCCTGCTGGGCTCACAGGCATTAAGTGTAGTCAAAAAGGAAATCTACTGTGTCTGGATTTGCATCTCAGGGTTCTAGCAAAGCAGAGAGCTGGAAGGTATTTTACAGACATGTTTTGTGTGTTTTTCAAATGTAGCTTGTGTGTACATTCATGCTGGGGGCCTGATCCTCACTTTGGTCATTTCAGAGAAGGGAAACATGCCCTGCTCCCTTTGTAAAGAACCCTGCAGCCTCCACTTCAGACAACGATTGTCATTAAAGAACACACTGGGAGAACCAAAGCAGACAATTTTCTTCCAAAAAGAGAGAACTCTTCTAAAAATGTATGAACTAGGAATTATTCTTTTAATGCCCTGGGACCTCGTGGGCACAAAGAATGATCCTGCTCCAACTTTTTGTCAAGGAGAGACACAAATAATATAATTACCTTGTTAAAAAAAAAGAAAATTGGATTTGGCCTTGAAATCCTGAGGTAAATACACAGAATACACAGAATAAACCAGGTTGGAAGAGACCTTCAAGATCACCGCGTCCAACCCATCAACCAATCCAACACCACCCAAACAACTAACCCACGGCACCAAGCACCCCATCAAGTCTCCTCCTGAACACCTCCAGTGATGGCGACTCCACCACCTCCCCAGGCAGCCCATTCCAATGGGCAGTCACTCTCTCTGTATAGAACTTCTTCCTAACATCCAGCCTGAACCTCCCCTGGCGCAGCCATACCTTCCAGACACAAGGCTCTGACAGCAATGGAAGCTGTAGGATGACAGCATGTGCTGCCACACCGAAAATATGGCTCACGCTGTGCACAAACTCAGCTGAAAGTGCAAGGGAGCCCAGGACATTTAGCCTGCAGTCAGTTAGGCTGGGATCTGTTAAGCACAGTTGTGCATTTATCTGGATAGTAGCCTCCCACACAGGCTGCGTCCTGGAGCTGTGCTGAGATGATTCTACCCACGTGCAGGACCTCAGTGTCCCTATTACCAGGAAATAGTTAATAGTCTTTCCCACTGGGGCCCACATGCACCTGCACAGCTGTGGTGTGTGGTTTCTTCTTGCAGCTGCATCTGTGGGTCTGCTGCTGCCTGTGCAGAGGTTTTAAAGTGGAGAGTTGGTGAGGCTACCCTTCAGTGGCAATGCAGCCTCCAGGGCTGCCGAAGCACTGAAACCACCCTGAGTGAAGGAGCAGTCAGCACAGTGTGCTTCTCAGCTGTTAGTATTGTAACTCATCTTGCTCTGCAAAATCCAGCCACTTAATGATACACCCTCACAGTGTCATTCTGGAGCTGCTCTCTGGTATTATCTTGAGGTAAATGAAGCTGTGAGACTTTAACTGATTTTGCTAAGGCCACCAAAAGCAAGCCTGTGGCAGCACCAGATACATGATGCAGAACTTCCACAGCCCTGCAGTTTGGTTGCTCAGCCACTCTGCTGCTCACTTACTTTGCTATCCGAATTCCTGGAGCAAAAGCAGAACTATTTTTGTCCCAATGGCTAAAACTCATCGTTCAGAATATCAGCTCCTTCTCAGGAATGAGAAGATTATGTGGATCAGCAGTCAGAAGAGAGTTATCAGCTGGCCCTGGGCTCCAGGAACAGTGATTAGGATCATCTGTTGCTAACCACAGACGCATGCTCTGGAGCTGGAGTACTCAACTCTCCTCTGCATTTGAGATCTGCCTGGTGTGAGGGTGATATATGGGAGGGAAGAGATTGTGTTCTCTGCCTCTACAAGGTGATGTGATTTAGAGGAGCCAGGCAGTGGTTTTGCTCTCTTCCCGTCAGGCGATCCCCTGAAGGCTCCTACACCACTGCGGGATCACCAGAGCCAAGGGACTGCCTGCCCTCTGCACTCCAGCTCTGCGCCATTCCTTCCCCCAGCATGCTCCCCATGCCATGGTGGGAGAGCAACAGTTGGCACATGAGCCAAAGCTGCTGCCTTCAGCCTGATGGAGATTCTTCTCCTCCAGGCAACATTTTGAAGTCGAGGATGTCAGTGTCAACCTTTCTTCTAAGCGACTGTGTGCTGTTATCTTCAGGTTTACAGTGAGATTTCTAGGAAGAAGATGAGAGTGCATAGGTGACCCTGTCCTGCAGGACAGGCAGCAAATACAGCTCCACAAGGAAATAGGGCCTGCCTCCTTGGTGCAGGGCTGCACAGGCAGCTTTCACTTGGTGTTCACACACAAACCTGCTTGTCTCAAGCAGAAAGACTGCTGGGGTGGGAGATCATGTTAGTGCCAAGAGACCCTGGCCACCTTTTCTCTTTGTACCTTTGGGTGCAAAACCTCTCCCTGCCTGTTCTAACAGTAGCTGTATTTAGGTTAAAAACACAGAATGTCTCAGAATAAATCACTGAGGATTTTCTTTCTTTTGGAGGCTTGTCCCCTCCCCCTCTGCTTCTTGGTCTTTTATTTAACCTAAAATAAAAGTCTCCTGAATGTTTTTGTGAGTAGGAAAAGCTTTCCCCTCTGCTGCACAGTGACTGACCCTCACTTTATCTGCTTTAGAAGAATGAGAGTTTGAGGACAGACTCCTGGGAAACGTCTAACTGCTGCCATACACTAGGTCTTGATAAGAACCCCAAGGAGCTGATACACTCACACAAGCACATGGAACAGGTGGCCCCTGCTCCCAAACAACCTGCTCCCAGAGCGAATGAGGCCTTTCCTCACCGTATTCAGCTGCGATGTAGATGTTAAACCCTGCACAGGGTCTAACCCCAGCTCAGCAGCAGCTGCCCTTCCCCTGGCTGTGCCGCCTGGATGGCCGGGCCACAGTGCAGCAAGTTTAAGGCGGGGGAAGGAAAACTGGGGGACAAGGCTTCACAGTCTCCTGTGCTTTCCCACACCCAGCATTCAAACATTACAGCTTCACTTAAAGAAACGAAGGATTCACCTCTGAACTTCTCTTCTAGTACCTGGCCCCTCCAAGGAGAGCAGCTGCACTGTCAGGCTAACAGATATCCTGGGTATGTCCCTGGTGCACTTGTCGTAGCTTATGATCAGGATGCAACACCCTTGCAACTCTCCTGCATGTAAATACCCTCTGCAGGAGGCAAGAGAACCAGGGCTTTCTTCTCCCCTTTCTTCCTGCCTATTGGAGGCAGAAGGCAAACGCTGCAGCAGGAACATAAATGCTAGGGAATGTTTTGCCTCAGTGTGGAGGACCTGGATCTGTTGCTAGCCAGGCTGAATAGGAATTAAAACAAGGAGAATGACTCAACTCATGGTGGGAGACACCCAGCTTGGACAGCTAGCTTGAGGAGCCTCACAGCTGTGAGCGGTAAGGGACGAGCGATGCCTCCCTCTGCTCTGGTGGCACTCAATGGACACTTTTGTGAGACCTGAGGCTGAAGGTTCCTTGTTGGCTGGCTTGGCAGCTCCTCAGGCTTTTGCTGGGCTGAGGTTCCTCCTCTAGCAAGAAGCATCTTGCCCATTGCCTTGTGGGGAAAGCCTCAATGCCTGAAGGTTGTGCCTCATCCCAGGCCTCTGCTGAGCTCTGCCTAGCTCTGCCTGGAGGTGAGGTGCTGCAGCAGAACATCCTTCACCCCTTCACCGGCTTGCTCCCCAGCACCTCGGCAGGTGCCACTTTTATCTGTGCCCCATGCGTTTCGCATCTGATCTGAAGTCAAGGAAGCCCTCTGGCCGTACTGAAGAAAGTCATGCCAGTACCAGTACTACCAAATAAGGCAATGAAAGACATTGCCTAGTTTGCACAACCTTTTACTTTCCTCCCTAGAACTATTTTTAGTTAAACAATTTTCTGCCAAGAGAGCTGTGTCTGTGTCCAGAGCTGCCCTGGTCACTGGCGCTGTTACCAGGGATCCAGCTTTATGGCCCTCATAACTCGGGAGGGTGAAAGGTCGAGCTGTGGAGCCTTTGTGTCAGCTCCACATTTCTCTTTAAACACATGTGAGAGACAAAGCTCCCCTGAGACCCCCATGGAAACTGCCTCCGGGGGAGGGGAGAGGGTGAGAGAGCACTGGCCTGGCAGATAAAAGCAACATCAAAAGGAGCAGGGAGCAGCTGTCCATCTGGAGAAGCAAACTTCTTTTTTGCCTTTTTTCTTCTCCTAGGCGAAAGAGACAGTCTCAAAGGATAGGCTCAAAACGTTCTGCATGGAAGGAGGAAAAAAAACAGCCAACAACCAAGCCACGAGCAAGAGGGAGGGCAGAAAGCCCCCGCAGCAAACAGAAGGAGGTGCTGCTTGGCAAAACTCCCAGGCTGGAGCATTTAAATCACTTTTAGTGTCTCCAAATGCGAGTCGCTGCCTCTGTTTATAGAGTCACAGTGAGAGACCTGAAGAGAATACATTTCCCAAAGCAGCATCTGAGCTAGGGAACAAATCAAAGCTCACTCATCTGCTGCAAACCCCCTTCCCTCTGACCAGGCTTTTGTTCTTTTGCTGGGTTTGGTGTCAGCCTCCATCCCCACAGCCCGATGAGCAGAGCGCTGAGCATGTTTACAGCAGGGAGGGTTTCGCTGCGGAGCTTTCCAGTGCCTCCGACTGCCGGCAGTCATCTGTCCGCATGCAGCTGATTGCTGATCAGCACCCCAGGAAAGGTGCAATCCTGCCACCCTCCTAACTGACAAACTACATGGCTTTACCACTGCCTTTGCACACAACACAAGCTCTTCTCCCAGGCTGTAACTATCAAAATAGCTACTGAAGCACAACACATACCCATCCCAAAATCAAAAGAAAACTGTGGTCAAACTCAACAAATTCAGCAGCAAATCCCCTGTGACAGCCTGGGGTGTAAACGGGGCTGACAGGGCCACCTCCCACTCCTGCCCTAGGTCAAGGACCTCCTATCACATCTGCCTGCTTAAGAAGATGCTGACAATACATTTCACGTTCCCATATTTATTGAAAATACCTTGTCAAAACCAGGGAGTGATATAAAAATCAAGGAAGTCTAACTCTCCTTTTTCACCAGTCCAACTCTCTCACTCTTGTGAAACCCAGGGTTCGAAACTGAGTAGCCAGGATGCTGCCAGGCTGCAGCTGTTGAAGACTCTTCATTTCTTCAGTAACGAGGAGATGCTGCAAATGACCTGTAACAGGTTTATCTGTCCTGTGGGATTCCTAACCTGGAAATACCTGCTGGCTTCCCACAGGTCCAGCAACAGACCTTGTACTGAACAGACGAGGGATGAAGGATGGATGCAACAGCCCTGTGCTCTCACGAGCTGGACAGCACCCAGGGGTGATCCTGGCATCCGAGATCCAGTGCTGCAGCCTCATTCACAGTTATCCTGGGACGCTCAGCAGCGTCTCTCCGTGCCTGCCACAGCCTCCCACAGTGGCAGCCTCCCAGGGTGCTCCCAACAGCCTGTGGTGGCAGCCAGAGGGCAGCGTGCCGGAGTGTGCCTGGCACAGTCATTGCAGGCAGTGTTGCAGGCCTGACTAGCCGGGAGGAGCAGTGCAGGAGCCGTGGGCACCGCCCCTGGCATGGGGCTGAGCTGTTGTCCTAAGTGGTGCAGGGAGAGGGCAGCGCTCCCGCTCCATGCTGTTGGGAGTTGTCTCAACTGACTTCCACCAGGAGGCATCTGGGGCACCTCAGTGCACCTGGAGAGGATGGAGATCTGCACCTGCAGCATCATGGAGCCGTGGCACCCCCAGCTCAGACCTTTACCGTGCCAAGCGCAGAGCACCCGCGCCGCTGCCCTCCCGCCGCTCGGCTGCGGCGCTGAGGAAGGACCGAGGGCCGCTCCCCGCGGCACGTTCGGGGCCGGCGGATCGGCAGCTCCCGGAGCAGGCGAGGCCGAGGAGCTGGCGGGCGGCCAGGCGCCGTGGACTGCTGCCACTGCCGCTGCACCTCGCAGGGCCAGGCTGCCAGACACGTCCTGTGGCGTGACCGACCGTGGGCTGCCTCACACGCGAGAAGGGACTGGAGAGGGCTGCTCCGCACCGGGGGGCCTGCGCGGGGCCCCTAGCTGTCCTCACCCGGGGCTTACAGAGGCTGCTGGTGGGCTTCCTCCTGGCTACCGTCCAGAATTGGTGCCCAGAGTACTAGAGCTGACTTCAGCCCTTCCCCTCCCCTTCTTGCCGATGGGGACGCTCAGTGTTTACTCTCGTTTGTGTTTTGCAATCTGCTGCCAGCAGCATTCCCGGGGCGGAGACGTTCGCTGCCTGCTCCCCACCAGTGCAGAAGGCGTGCAGCCCAGGAGAGCCCAGCACCCTCCTCCCCGCCTCGGGGGGACACGGGCACGGGCGAGCCGCTGCCAGGGCTGGGTGCAGACAGACCTGAGGTGTGCCCACGGCTGCTGGTTGGTCCGAAAGTCTCCTACCTAAAAGCCAGGCTGCGTGCGAGTCGCCAGATGTCACACTGCTGCTTCCAGCCCCCCGCCCGGGCATGTCTCCAGTCCCAGCCTCCGCAGCGGGCATAAGCACAGAGCCTCTCCTTCCGAGCCGCTCTGGCACCCGATGCTGCTCACAGCCCCACAAACCCACCAGCTGGCTCCGATGGCCTGGGTGAAGAGCAGAGTGCTGTTTTGCTCGGGACTGGGCTATCTGCCATGAACCAGAGTCACACTGTGGTGAAGGCTGGCACAGCCCTTGCGTCCACACGGCCCATACATCCACACTGGCCCTTACCTCCTCTTTCTCTGCACAGGAGTATCTCCAGGGGGATCTTTTTGGATTTTGATCTTGCTTAAGCTCTATAGATTTCTCGTGGTTTTCTGCATATCTGGTTGGCCCATCAGGTCAAAAGCCCCTTGCCATGCTGCAGCGTGTCCCAGTCTCAGACAGGTGCCCAGGAGTCACCCCAGGCTGCCTGGGGCAGGCAGCACCCCCCAGCTCACACTGCTGGGCACAGGCGTGGGAAGTACACCTGAGGCACAGACCTACTGCATGTGTACTGCCCAGTAAACCTAAATACCAATTGGAAATGCAGAGAATAACTGTACAGGGCACGTGCAGCACAGCTGGGGACACCTCTGGGAAGCACCAGGCTGATTTCCACCATGCACTTACCGTGCATCTGTCTGCAAAACCTCCAACAGGAATATGGGAACCTAGAGGGGAGCTTGCTGCCTCTGTGTTACCCAGGCCTACCTGGCCTATTGTGAGTGCCTTCCCATCCACAGCAACAGGTCACATTAACAGGTTTGTACTTGCCTGATCTCTCTGGTTGCTCACAATTTTCTCCCAGCAGTGTCCAGAGTGGAAGTTTCTAACACTGCTCACTGTGGCCCTGGGCTCTGTTGCTCATGAGGTACACACCGTGCCAGGGCTACTCATCTGATTTCACCACCATCCCCCTGGCACAGGACTTGCACCCCACAGCTTCGATGGCTTAGATGGAATTATTCCAGACATAGCTGAACATAATCTTCATCAGAATCTGGCCTTTATTGTAACTGCATTTAGCCCTTGACTATGTTTCAAGTATGTTTCATCTTCTACAGACCTTTAAAGGCTCTCCTCTCTACTCACCACAGTAATGAGCACAGCCCAGGAGCTGCTCTGGGTGCAAGACCAGGTGTTTCTGATGGCTGGACCAAAGCTGAGACTGGAGAGCCACCCGACTGTGAACCTCACTCTTTTTAACAAGCTTTGTCTAAGCATGTAAAAACTTGTTTGCCAAAAAAACCCCAAAAAACCCACCTGAAAACATCCTTCCAGTGGTAAGGGTAAGGTTAATGTTAATTTGCTACAGAGAGTCCCACTAGACCATGTGCAGGCTCTGAAGAAAAGGCCCAGAGGAGCACACTGGACCAAGAGGAAAGCCTGAGAGTGTGCCAGAGCTCTTGTAAGAGTCCCTTTCTTGCTCTTTGCTCACCGGGCACCCTGTGTGCTCTGCAGACTGGAAAGCCCCCAGGGAAGGGCTGGTGGCCTGCCCCAGTGCAGGGGAAGTGGCGGTGCCAACACAGCACCCCTGGCCAGGCACGGGAGGCTGTCCCCAGGGCCTTGGGATGCCCCTTTCCTGACGCTTTGTTTAGCTTTGCTAAAGCCCTGCCTGCACTGAAGGGGTTACTGTCTCGTACAATACAACAGTGGAGCTGACTTGGCTGGAACAGACATTAACTTCCACAGTAAATCTGGCAGGAGCTGGTAATTACAGAAAAAGCAGCCAGGGGTCATGGCCAGCCAATGCTCTGGAGTAACAGAGCAGAAAATCAAAACAGAGGGGGAAGGGAAATCATATTCATCATAGTCTTAGGGCTGAGGTCGGGCTCCTCCAAACTATCAGGAGCCTGTCGTCAATTGTTATGTTTAGAAGGAGCCTCTGGAAGATGAGGTAATAATAATGTTAAACATTAACTTGTTAGTGCTCCTGCTGCACTGGAAATTCACCTCCACCCCAGCACAGCTGGGAAGGAGGAATGAAGCTCCCTGGAACGGCAGGGACACAGCTCACTAGCTGCACTCCTGCGTGTGTCCCGCTCCTGGCAGGTTCCTGGCACTAACACACAACCCAAAGTTTCCTGCTTCCTAGGTCCTGTGCCCTACCCGGGTCCTGCATCGATGCAGAGTGCAGGCAGCAGGACATGGGAGGTCTGCCTGCAGCACAGCCCCCGAGCTGGCATGGAGGGCACGCCAGCATCTCCTTGGTTCAGGGATGGAGCAGGAGCAAGTATCAAATGCATGCACAGCATTCTGAGAGAGCCTGGGGGAAGGAAAGCTGGGCATTGCTGCTGTCCTAGAGCTCCTCACAGCTCTGCTCTCCAGCCTCTCTCCCTGCAGCCCAAGTTACTTTAGTGACTGCCCTGTAGCTGTGCCTGTAAGCAGGCTAAAACTACCTGAGAGGCCTCTATGAAGGTGTGAGGTCGTGGCAGGATGGGAAGGGCTGTAAAATGCAGGGCAACTAACAGCTGAGACAGCTGCCTTGCCCTGGAGGAGCCAGCAGCACTCCAGTGTTTATCTGAGCTTCTCCTTGGGCTGTCACACAAACCATGCCGCTGTCCTGCTGGGAAACCCCATTTCTCCATACAGTTGCCTGGATTAAACATCCCACTGCAAAAACAGAGAGGGAAATGGGGCTTTAGCCCTGGCTGTGATGCAGCTTGGCACTCACCCTCCAATGGCTGCCTGGCCTCACCCAGCCCTTCTATCTGTGGGATCCAGTGGACAGAAAACATGGGTCAGCTGATGCAGGATGAGCTGGCCTCCAGAAAAGCCCTTGGCACAGGTTGTCCCCTGTGCTCTGTACACAGTGGGCTCTCTTGGGTGGCAGCCCTGTTCTGCTTCAAGGGACAAGCGCCTCACCAGCTGCTGCCGAGGGGCCAGAACAAGAGCACTTTTCTGGCAGGCTGGCATCCCAGCTCAGGCTGAGTGACCCTGGATAGGGCTGGAGGAGAGGTTTGTTTGCTCGTTCAATGACTAACGAGGTGGCCTCTGTCTGCCTTTCTGCATGCTGGGCAGTGCTCAGTGGAGCAGAGGTGCAGCAGGCGGCTGGCTGCCACTGTTAGATGTGGTGGGCTGCTGGCTGGCTCAGAGAAGAGAGGGCAGCAGCCACTGCTCAGAGCAGAAATGAATCTGGCAGCACCCCACTGTGTGTATCCAGATACAGTTCACCCTAAGCATACTGCACTGGTGCAGCAGTAACCTCCCAGGCAGTGCACAGAGGGCAGAGCAGACACCTGTAAGCAGAGACACCACAGCAAAGTGTAAGCCATGGCTTTTTCATGAGCTTGATGTCTTCTACCCACTCTGCTTTGCATTCTTAAAAACCTACCAAAACTGGGAAGAAAGGGCTTCTGGCCTCAGCTTCCTTTGCTCTGCTGGTAGCCACTGATGGCTCTACTGCACTCCCTGCAAGCCACCCTGCCTCAGCTTTTGCACTCCCTTTAGCCACACAGAGAAGTTTCAGTGGATGACTACACATGGGGGGAAGCCTTGGTAGCTGCCTGTCCCTGGATGCTGGGTAACCAGTGCATGTCTTTGCTTACAGCAGAGGTGAGTCAGCCAGGGAGACTCAGCTTAGGATGAGAAGCATGGGTGGAAGGTAGCCCTTGCACTGGTGGGCCAGGGTTGCAGCTGGGCAATAACCAAGCCATGCCCCCAGACATGTTTGTATTTCCAGGCTGCTCAGCAGGCTGAGGTACACACCTGGGGCTGGGCTTCTGGTTCCTTTTCCTTGTGTTTTACCTCAAATAAAAACCAGGAACTACGAAGTATGTGGTGTGTTTTTTCCCCAGGAGACTTCTAGCCCAGGTTTTGCAAGCTCAAAGCATTAACCTAAGTTTCAGATATTCACACAAGCTCTGGAGTGCTTCCCTCAACTGCACCCTGCTTGTATCCAGGTGCATGCCCTGCTATTCTTGGCCCAGGTGACCCCATGCATCTGCAGCCCAGGACCCATGGGTGTTCTGCCACCCAGGCTTGCAGGAGGCCAGCAGCAGTGGTGTGGGCAGGCAGCCTGAGAGGAGCCAGCACGCCAACTGCCCACGCAGCTATCCAGTGTCTAGGCACAGTGCCTCCCACACAGCATTAGCCAGGCACTGTTTGCTAGAATTAAATATCTCCAGGGTAAAAGGTCCAGGTCTGGACCTCTTTGAGGAGGGCCAAACCGAGTGCCACTTGAACTTTTCTAAACCACAAAACGTAAAGACATGCAGAAAAAAAGCCCAGGGATCTTCAGAAGATGTGGGAAGGATTCTGAGGCTGTTGTCTCTAACCTGTGTCATGATTCAGCATTTCTAAAGTAAATAATTTACAATAACAAAGGCAAGACACCAAGAGGTTTGTGTGGCATCGAGGTAAAGACAAATTTTGCAGCAGGAGGGAGATGAAAGGTAGATGATCACGAAAAGAGGACATCTTGATCCTCCCGCTGAGGACCGGCTGAGCCCTCCACCACAAACCCCAGCCTGAGTCAGTGTTTAATGAACCCAGCGCTGCCCGCAAAAACTCCGCTCCCAGCTCTGTTCTTCAGATAATAAAAACACTGCTGATATTTCATATTGACTTCATGGTCTTGAAGAAGAGCCACAAAATTGCACTTTGCTGTACAAACTCCTGCTGAAGAGTAGAAGTAAATCTAGAGGGTAACAAAGAGATCCTGGATGCACTGTTTGCTTAACCCCCTCCCAGACCTCTTCTTTCCCTCCCACACGAGCACCTAAACCCACTTGTGTGTGTTTGTTGGGAGTGATGAGGTCTGTTCTCAGGGCTGCAGGGGTTTACAGCATGATTCACAGAAAAGCAGAAGCCATCCTGCACTCTCCTCATGTTTGCCAGCTCTGCTGACACCGAGGAGGAGGATGCCAACAGGCTGAAGTCTCAGCAGACCTTTACAGAACTGGCTTGGTGTTTCCAGCCACATTTTACAGCTGGAGAAGCACGTTCAAAGGCAGGACCTCGACAGTACCAGTGTGCTTTTACAGAACTGAATCAGCTGCTCCAGACTTAGCAAGATGAGCCCTGGCATAGGCAGGTCTCCTTTCCTGGCAGCAGAATCCCCAAGTCAGCTGAAAGCCTCCCTGCCTACACCCAGCAGCACGAACGCTGCCCCTCCAGTGTCAGCACAAAGGGATGCCTGGGCTGGGGGAAAGCTTAAGTGATTTGCCCAGGACCCGTGCACAGGTTAGATAGAGTCAGAACCAGGAAAGGTAGCTAAATCTCTGGCTCCTAGCAGTTAAGGATGTGTGTAGACAATTGGGCTGGGAGCTTGTCATCACCTCTTATGAGGAAAGTGAAAGGGGGAGGCCTCTTGGAGAGCAGCAGTGCTTTTATTGCAGAGAGATATTACAGCAGATTGCACAGTGGAACATGTTCCAGAACCAGGAGGGAACTCAACCCGAAAGCTTTTGATTCTTTTAGCAGCTGGAAACGTGTCACAGCGGGATCCACTGCAGGTCCCAGTGCTGGAAAACAATGGAGATAAACGGGACAAGAAGGTTTTTCTCATCTAAACCCAGCACTTTTTCCTCCCCCTAACATTAAATTGTTTTCACACCAGGCCTGTCCCTGCCAGGAGGAGAAAGAGCGCGGCAGGCTGAGGGGTGAGGAGATGTGGCATGTGACATGAAGGTAGAATCCAGCAGTCGACTGAAGAGATGCTGATCTAAATTATACTGCACTTCACCGCCGTGTGACCCTTTTTCTTACCCTTTGACTGGGCTTTCCGAATGCTTCCGACAGTTTTCCACATTTGGACTGCAGTATTTCGGATACCTGCAACTGTAAAACTCGGTGCGGAACAGCCTGAGAGCTTGACTCCCTCACCTTGAACCTCCTTGGATGTGGTCAGGGCGTAGCCAGCCACTGATGTGTGAAAGCCAGCATTTGCTTGCTCACTCATTTGCTTTCAACCTCCACCCCCCATAGCCATTGAAATGTTGCTTTTGGCAAGAACTGGGGCACAGGGGAGGGACAATTACCACGAGCACTCATTGTTTGCAGAATGTTTTTCTTAATGCCTTAGAAAAAAAGAGAAAAGGGTCAGGTTGAAAGGTCAGCCGACCTCTTTGTTTTCTTTGGAATGAGAGATTCAAACCCTTCAGAAAATGTTTTATTAGCTCTTCTGAATTTCACTTTCCGCAGAAGTTTTCTGTCCAGGCAATATTTAGAGGCACCAGCAAGGAGTGCCCCTGCTTATCAAGAGAAGGTGATTTAAGGAGAACGAAATCTGCGCCCTGGCTAATGGAAAGCAATTCTTTGCTTCATGTGTTGTTATGAAAGACAAATCCACTTGCTCGCTGAGGAAGAAAGGGCTTGGGGAGCTGCTGTGGCTTCAGTTTTGTCTTAGCCCTGGTCAGCGTTAACTGGAAGACTCCTCTGTTGGAGCCAGCCATCAGCTACTCACAGCAGGAGCCTTTGCAGTCTCATGCAGAGATAACAACTGCTTGTAGGACAAGTCCATACAAGTGGCATTTCAGCACTTCATCCTCTGTGGAGCAGGGCTGGCTGGGGAGAGCACAGCAATGGCCTGGGAAGGTGATGTGGCATCAGACTGGCACTGAGGGCAGGGCATGTCTGCATGACCCCTTTCTCCCTGTGGAAAAACGCAGAAAATGAGATTCCTCTCCTTTGTGGAGGGCTTTCAAACCTGATGACAAAAGGCAGTATTCAGAGCTGGAAACTATTATTGTTTTTCTCCGGGGGCATTCAGCCCGGGCCAGGTTGGGGACTCAGCAGTAAATGAGGATGAGAAAGGTCATTCGCCATAGGGTATGTGTGACTGGAAAGACTGCTCTCCTTTTGGTGAAACCTGCTGCCCAGGCAATCCAGGTTGGGCCATGCATGGCAATGGCACCTAGACTGGTTTCTTCCTCTTTTCCATTTCCAGTGCTGCAGTCATTGAGAAATAAAAGCCATGGAGCAGGGATCTTCCTGCAGCTGGCCATCAGATTGGTGTGGGGAACCCTCAGAACCAGTCTCCTCCCCGTGTATGGGAGAGTGGTTCAGTACACAGCCTCAGTCCCTCAGCAGGCACCGCAGAAGATGGAGCTCTTCATTCAAACTTCCCTCCCCCCATACTCTACACACAGTGCCGAGCCCGCCTGAGGTTGCTCCCCTGGTTACAGCTCATTGTGGGGAGGTGAGCTGCAGACACAGGCATGCCAGAGCACGTCAGAGACCCCAGAAACTGGTCTAGATGAACCACCGGGAGAACACAGCTCAGCTCTGGGGAGCAGGACGGGTGTGTCAGCTGCCTGTCCACACCGGAGGTAGCGCAGCTGACAAACCTGCTCCCTGCTGCTGTGCTCATCCAGCGTGGCTGCTGCACCCCCAGCCCCCGAGGCCATGGTGCCTCTGGTCTGAGTGAGCTCAGGGGCTGGTGCCTCACAGCACAGGAAGCACAGGAGCCGTTTCTTTGGGTGTGGGAACAGGGGGGATCACTTCTCCCATTCCTCCACAGTCCCTTCCTATTTACACCTCCTCCATTAATGTGTCTGAGCGGTAACTCTTCCTTGAGTCCAGCCCAGGAAGAGGCTGCTCTAGCAACAGCACCCCACAGGTGTTAGCCACCTCCCGTTAGGCCTTTCCTTCCTCAGCAGGCCGCCTGCCTCTGAATCCAACGCCCAGCTCAGGAGGCAAGCCCAGAGAAAACTTTCTTTTTACAGAAGCAAACCTTGTTCCCTCACGCCCTGCTCCATGGCCTGGCGGTCCCCCTGGCAGTGCCACTCAAGGACAGCAGAGTCTCTGGGTGGTGTGAGGACAGGGGTGGTGCAGGCTCAACTGTAGTTTCACCAGCCATGCATTTTGGCTGGCACCTCGGTTTGGGATGGCAGCATGGTCCTGCAGAGTAACCCTGGGTGGCAAACCTGAGCAGTGTGGCTTTGGGACAGGCACCCTGATGGGGCAGAGCCCCTCCCCAGGCAGGGCAACCAGCACCCTGGCAGCACTGCCAACGCTCCCTGGCCCCCTCCCCAGGCAGGGCAACCAGCGCCCTGGCAGTGCCGCCAGCGCTCCCTCAGTTACCTAATCTCCAGCTGTGGGCTCCGCGCTGTGCCAAGGCTCCTTTGGCTCCGTCTAGCAATAATGGCTGCTGGAGCGCCGCCAGGGCGGGCTGCCAGCTGCAGTCACACTCTGCTGGTGCGAGAGGCAGAGTTTATTAATTCCTCGCCAGGGCCATTGTCTGGGACGCTGCCTGGCTGTTTATTTACTCCAGCCCGCTCTGTATTTACTCAGACAGGGAGCAGGGGACTTTGTTTAACTTCGCAAGCCCTTCTGCTGGGGCAGACATGTGACCTCCTGCAGAACTTCAGATAAATGTTCAGAGCTCGGCAAGGAGCTTTTTTTCTTTTTTTTGCAAGTGTGGCCTCAAATAACACCGGTAGCCAGTATTGACAAACTGTAGCAAAGCCTCATAAAGGAAAGGAAAACATAATAGAGGCTCCTTTCAAATACATTCGCCAGTGTTTTGAAGATAAAAGCAGAAAAACAAGTGTGGACCCTAGGCCTGAGGCCACGGGGCAGGGATCGGCAGCAAAGGGGAAGGGCTTAGCTCTGAGCAAGGGACAAGCCGAGACTTGCTGGTTGCCCTGAGGCCACCCGCCCCTTGCCCCTGACCCCCAGCAGCGCGCAGGGACTGCAGGTGGGCAGAGGCGTCAGCAGGGCACATGCGGCGTCAGCTCATGGCAGCACGCTGGCCGTGAGAGGAAGGGGCACACAAGGGGACTGCTTGTGAAGCCCAGGAGGGAGAGGCTTTTTCCCCCCAGGCAATGCCGCTGTGCTGGCATAACCCTCGGCATCAATATCCGTTGGAGTAAAAGTGTCTGCTGCTAATGCAGCTGAAGCTGGAGATTAAATGTTATGGTTGTGGGGTTGGTTTGTTTGTTTCTCAGCAATGAAACCTACTGAAGGAACTCCTGCCTTGTCCTAGCCCTCACCTTTGCACTGCGCTCAGCTGCACCTCCGTTTGTTGTGACACTGTGCCATAAACCGAATGCTTGCAATGCTCTTAGGAAAGAAGGAAAAAACCCCAAGCCACCTTCTTCCCTGTAACGACTGACACTCGCAGCTCTGGCCAGAGCACCTCGGGGGACAGAGAAAGGCCACTGCATGACTTTAATGCCACTGGCGTGTTGAGCGTGGCGGAGCTGTGCACACACACACCCCGGGCTGCCACGCACCTGTGTATTGCTTGAGACACCCCCGGAGCGCGGGGGAGCTCGGCACAGAGCACTGCGTGCTCTCGTCTGGCTTGCAGTAAGGCCGATCCTCGCTGCTATTGTAACATGCTTTTGTGTTTAATTTCCTGTGTTTGTAACTCCAGCCAACTTCCAGCGTTGCTTGTGTGAGTGTTTGTTTGGGTTTCTCTGAGGGCTTTTCTTTTGTTGGAAAGTGTGAGGATTTTAACATAGCTGTTAACACCACACTAAAAAGCCTGATGGTGTTTTCATTGGGGCAACTGCTAAAACGCCCTTCTGTTCACAGCGCGGGTGCCTCCTCCAGCATCTCCACACACTGGCACTGCCTCTGGCTCTGGATGCTGCACAGCCAGCCCCTGGGGCAGAGGGTCACAGGATCACAGGATGTCAGGGTTTGGAAAGGACCCAAAGAGATCATCAAGTCCAACCCCCCTGCCAGAGCAGGACCATACAATCTAGCTCAGGTCACACGGGAACACATCCAGACAGGCCTTGAAAGCCTCCAGAGAAGGAGACTCCACAACCTCTCTGGGCAGCCTGCTCCAGGGCTCTGGGTCACTTACAGTGAAGAAGTTCTTCCTCATGCTGAGGTGGAACTTCCTGTGCTGAAGCTTACATCCATTGCTCCTTGTCCTATCACAGGGAGCAGGTGAGAAGAGCCTGTCCCCTCCCTCCTGACCCCCAGCCCTCAGATATTTATAAATCTTTATTAAATCCCTTCTAAGTCTTCTCTTTTCCAGACTGAACAGCCCCAGGGCTCTCAGCCTCTCCTCCCCAGGCAGTGCTGCAGTCCCTTCAGCATCCTTGGAGCCCTCCCTTGGCCTCTCTCCAGCAGATCCCTGTCCCTCCTGAACTGGGGAGCCCAGAGCTGAATGCAATACTCCAGGTGAGGTCTTACCAGGGCAGAGCAGAGGGGGAGGAGAACCTTCCTGGATCTGCTGGACACACTCTTCTTAAAACACCCCAGGACCCCCTTGGCCTTCTTGGCCCCAGGGCACATTGCTGTCCCATGCAGAACTTGTTCTCCACCAGCACTCCCAGGTCCTTCCCCCTAGGGCTGCTCTCCAGCAGATCCCCTCCCAGCCTGTACTGGTGCAGTTTATTCTTCCTCCCCAGGTGCAGGATGTGCTCTCATCCTTGCTGAACCTCAGCAGGTTCCTCTGTGCCCAGCTCTCATGCTGTCCAAGTCTCGCTGGATGGCCACACAGCCTTCCTCTCTATCATCCAAGCCTCCCAGTTCAGTGTCATCAGCAAACTTGCTGAGCAGACACTCTGTTCCCTTATCAACATCATTGATGAAGATGTTGAACAGCACCAGACCCAGCACTGGGGGGTTGGTTCCAATGCCAGCCCCTGGGGCAGAGGGTCCAGCCAGCCCCTGGGGGAGGTTTGGCTCCCACTTGGCACAAATATGAGAAATTCGCCGGTTGCCAGGGCAGCAGCAAGCCCAGGCTGTGTCTGATGGAGCAGGCAGGTTTAGCTCCTGCAGCTCCAGAAGTATTCCTACCTCTGCTGTCCATGCCCCAGCTCTGCAGGCAGGTGAGCAGCACACACCGTACTGCTCAGCTCCTGCCACTCCTCCTGCATTCATTCACCGCGGCAGCTGGACGTGCCCAGCTGTCAGCCAGCTGCCAGCGCCCGCGGGCTCTGTGCTTGGCTCTCCGGCCTGACCAGTGCGGCATCGCTGAGCATCAGCAGGGGCACTGCCTCCTCCCCCAGCCTCGGGCCACCCCCAGCCTTCGCACAGGCTCTGTGCAGGGACAATGGACCTCACAGCATTGATAGCCCAGCCACGGGACGCCACGGGACGCCACGGGACACCACGGCTGCTGGGGGTGCGTTTTTGTGGCTGCCAGCTGGCCACCACAATGGCTTCTCTTTGGGTGGCACAGTCACCCTTCAGCCTGCTGCCAGCGGGGCTGTCTGTTCCCCGTGCTCCCTAGTGAGGGCTGCTGCTCCTGCCCATCCTCCTCCAGGAGCCAGAGCTGCCTCTCCAGACAGGCACTTGTTTGCGATGGAGTGTGAAGAGAAGAACAGAAGTGCCAGAGCACCTCCCGCGGGGCAGTGCCAGAGCAGTGAGGGGAGGTGAGGGGTGGATTTACATAGAATACATAGAATACACCAGGTTGGAAGAGACCTTCAAGATCACCACGTCCAACCCATCAACCAATCCAACACCACCCAAACAACTAACCCATGGCACCAAGCACCCCATCAAGTCTCCTCCTGAACACCTCCAGTGATGGCGACTCCACCACCTCCCCAGGCAGCCCATTCCAATGTGCAATCACTCTTTCTGTATAGAACTTCTTCCTAACATCCAGCCTGAACCTCCCCTGGTGCAGCCTGAGACTGTGTCCTCTTGTTCTGGTACTGGCCGCTTGGGAGAAGAGACCAACATCCGTCTGTCTACAACCTCCCTTCAGGTAGTTGTAGAGAGCAATAAGGTCACCCCTGAGTCTCCTCTTCTCCAGGCTAAGCAACCCCAGCTCCCTCAGCCTCTCCTCGTAGGGCTTGTGTTCCAAACCCCTCACCAACTTTGTTCTCTTCTCTGGACTCGTTCCAGCAAGTCAACCTCCTTCCTGTGTCTGCACAGAAGAGCACAGGCTGGCCCCCCACCGCCTTCCCTTTTCAGTGGGAAGCAGAAGCCTTTGTGATGGGAGGGGAGGCATGCAACAGAAGTTTGAGCCCCTCTGGTGCCCTGCCCTGCGCTGTGTGGAGCACATTATACTTACCAGCCTTTAAGTTGCCTTCTCCCAACACATCTAGAAGCAAAGGATCAGTTCTTGGGAGGTGGACACCTGGGCTGAGCAGAGCCCAGCCCTTCCCTGTCATACACCAACACTGCTCCTCCCAAGGGCTCAATCAGAGTGGCCTGGTGGGTTCAGAGAAGGGTCCCCCTGCCTCTATATTTTCTGTGGCAGGCTATTTCAGTCCAGGTCAGTGATCTCTCCATGCTTCCAGGACCTGGGGCTGGTACTCCCCAGTGGTTGGTGCGGGGTCGCATGCGAGCCCTGGAGGATGTGCAATCTTGTGTTGACCGTTGGACCTCATTTGTGTATTTCATTAGTTAATTTTTAAACGCTGACCTAGAGCTCTGGATCCATTTAAAAATAATCCAAATGATAAATAAACAGACTGCTTAGCATGGGCTTGGAACAATAAATCAGGAGAAAAACAATTAAACACAACAGAAAAAACTTGGTCTTGAGAGAAAGCAGACACTGAAGGAAGAAAAGGCACAGCGAGATGTATTCTAGAGGGAGCAGCAGAAGTATTGCAAGCCTGAAACAAAAAGAAAGAAGGTAAAGAAACTTCAGATGCTTCAGAAAAAAACAGAAGGATTGCATTCAGGCAATAAATAACACAGCATTAGCACAGACATCTCTGTTAGGATTAATTACAAGACATTCATCTTGATGCAAAATCAACCCCCTGAGCTGCTTCTAATATTGCCCTTCACTGCTTGTACCTGCTGAGCCCGGGTGTGACCAGCAGAGCCTCTACACCTGTCAATCACAGGAAAGCTCCCAGGCAGCTGAGCTTCATCCACTGCACTGGCTGTGGCTGGAGGGAGCCCAGGGGAGCCAGGGGAGGGGAGCAGGGGTCCTGCAGCCCTCCTGTGCAAGCAGCCCAGGCTGTTCGCTGCAGACAGGGGTGGGGAAAGCAAGGTGGCTTTTTGCATGGCCAGCTGATCTCTGTGACCTCCAAGCCTGGAGGCACAGCAGCGCTGTTCTGTTCTCACTTCAGGAATCACACTTAGCAGTGCCCTGGGCAGGAGCTGTTGTTGTCACTGTGGCCCATTCCTGGCCCTGAGATGTCACCTACAGAGTCTGCTCTTTCTGCTGCTGTCCCTGGGCACTAGCCAGCGGTTCTTTTGCCAGAAGATGCAAGAACTCTTCTGCAGTGATCTGCCCTGAGGAAAACTGCTGCTCTGCTGCCACTGGCAAGAGTTTGATTTATGGCCTTTCTTTCACATCTCTTCTTTCATTTAATGTTGGAAGCCAACGAACCATCCAGAGCCATGCAACTTTGCTTACTCGCTTTTGGACGCAGCAGTGTGGCAGTGAGTGCCCCTGATTAATGACACACCACATCTGAAAAATAAAGGCAGTGCTGAGATGGCCCAGCAGCAGAGGAGGGCCCCCCCAGCACTGAGGGGAGGGAGGGCACTGCCACCCCTCCCGAGACACAGTCCGTCACCGCAGACCTGCAGACACAAAGCCAGCTCCAGGCATTTGGCTATGCCAGCTGGGGCAGAAAGCACAGGACCTGCCTCACATCCCCAGTGGGACTGCCCCTTTCAGAGCATCCAGCAGGCACCCTGACAGCACAGGAAACTTGCTGCTGCTCTTGAGCAGGGGGTGCTTGGGGCACACTGCCACAGCAGACAGACCAGAAGGGGGCCTGGTGGGGGTATTGGGCCATAAGTCACCAGCTTCATGAATACTGTGATTTGAGTGGGCTGCAGCACTTTGTCTTCCTGCAGTCTTCCATCTCCAGCTGCACTACACTCCAAGGATGAGCAGCTCTAATGCATACTGCTCCAAAGCTCCAGGCTTGCATCAGGGAATGGTTTCAATCTTCACAGAGCACTGGGTACAGCACATGACATGCAGCCTTTCCTACCACCTGAAACCAAATAATCCTTCCCTTGATAGCACAAGATGCAAACCTCGGTGAGAGCAGTGGGCTTCACCGGCATCTGCCCACCTCGGCTCCTCTGCACTGGAGAACAAGCTCCAAGCTGGACACAGGAAGAAGGAGTGGGTCCAGAACCCTTTTCTAGCAGTACATAGCTTGTCCTCTGTTCCACAGAGCCTTTCTGTACAGTGATCCCATAGCTCCATGTGCTCTGGAGCATGTTCCTCCCTTCCTGACTCTTTTTCCTAACCTTCCTGCGTGGGCCAGTGGCCTCCCCTCTGCTCTCGGGGGTTTCCCTGATGTGCTGTGAAGGAGCAACTTGCTTTTCCCAGCTTTGGCTAAGCAAACTGACCTCCCAGGGTGCTTCCCCCTGCACAAAGGGCCCCTTCAGGGGAACACAGGCTGCTCTGCTTTGGATCACCCCCAAGAGGGACGTGGGGCAGTCAAGGCCAGCAAACAGAGGGGGTTCTCTGTATCCCCAGCACTCCACAAGACAATATGGCTCCCCTCCACCCACACTGTTGCAAGCATGGGAATTCCCAGTGGGACAAAGAGAGACACCCCCTGGTCTCCAGCTTCTTCATGCAGGATGGAAGTGGTGGTTTGGGGTTGAGAAGCAGCACCCCAACAGTGGGTAAAGGATTGCTATGAGCCAGATGACTTGCTCTGGGTGACAGGAGCAGACAGGTTGGGTTAGATGATCTCCAGAGCTCCCCTTTCCAAGCCCTGTGATTCTGTGGAGCTGTGGTGCCAAAGCTTCATGAAGTGTTCCAGCTGAAGTCCTTAGGACACTGGGATGAGTGGTGACTTAGCCCCCTGGGGATCCGTCCCGCACCAGGGCTGCGCTTTCCCTAGTGTTTGACCAACAAAGATGTGCTCCTGAGATGTCTGCAGTGGTGAGGCTACCAAAGCACCTGGCAGGCTGCAGGGCAGGGGGAAGGGACAAGCTCTGTGCAGAGTACATTTGTGGTGGCTGCCTCCTGGGATGCAGGGAGCTGCCTGTCCCGGCACAGCACAGCACCTCGGAGCACAGTGGCCCAAAGCAGGACTGGCAGTGATGTGCATCAAGGGCTGCTCTCCGTCATCTCCAGAGGGATAGCTGTGTCTAGCCAAACATCCCTGAGCCCTGCCAGACTGAGCATGTGAAACAGCTACACAGGCAGGCTTGGAGCAAGTGGTCTCAGACACCACAGGTATGCCTGGGCTGCAACCTGCAGACCCGAGCAAAGACCCTGTAGCTGTGCAAGAGCTCAGACTGCCTAGCTCGGCAGCTGATCATGTAGCACAGATTAGCTGCTCAAATATTTAGTTTTCTCAGGCCAGTTTTCCATCCTAGGCTAAGTCTTGCATCACTATGGGCAGACTGCTGGCTCTGGCAGACCCTGCCTAAACAAGCTGTATGCCAGCATCTTCCTGACACAGAAATGCCACTCAGCCTTTCACTTCCAGAGCAGTGACTGGAAGCTGGCACACCATGGGAACAAATACAGAGCAACCCCAAATCCTACCATGCCAACAAGCTGTGTTTTGTCCTCAGTGCACTCCATAAGAATTCTGGGTGAAGTTTAGTGAAGGGAAGCACAGGCAGGCTGCCTGTGCCATCCTTGGCCTGGCAGATGATGGCATGGCTCTGCCTCCACTGTGATGCATCTGGTGCCCTCCATGGCTGCTGCATGCATGGCCAGCACCTTGCCCACAGATGTCTGTGTAGGCTAAGGGGCTGTGGACCCAGCATCATCTAGCTGAATGAGTTGCCAGAGCAGCTCTTGCACAGGAACCAGGGTGTTGTGAGTGGCAAAGGCAGAGGCTGCAGCTCTGCAGGGGGAGAGCTGGTGAGGAAGAAATTGCTGCCTCAGCATTATAGATCAAATCAGAACAATAAGTAACTCCTGCACAGGGTTGAACTGGGGACGCCAAGAACCTGTAACACGACCATGTCTGGAAGCCAAAAGCCTCTGGAAGCTGTGAGCAAACAGGTCAGAGGGTTCAGTGACTCCATGTGTTACAGACCAACAACTGCACACTACGGAGAGAGGGGAAGCCAGGTACTGCTCCTTGCTGACAACCAACCAAGGCCCAACATGGCAGCACAAGCTGCTTCTTGGTGGGGATTCAACAGCAGCCTCTGAGCACCTGCTGTTGCTGTTGCTCTTCTGAGAGCAAAGGATCAGGGCTTACTCCTCTGCTCCTGCAGCTCCCCTTGCTGAGCATCCAGCTGCCTCAGTGCGCTCGCACAGGCAGCGAGAAGCAGCTATTTGCTGGGTCAGCTTGAGATCCCTGGCTTCTCTCTGAATCTCTCACTGGGCTCCTTCTATTCTCAAAGAGCCTTCTAAATAACATCTCCAGTTCCCAGCCAAGAGGGAATTACGCTGTCCAGGCAGCTGTGGTTTATTTGTGTCAAGGTGGGGGCACTAATGTGTATTTGGCCATTCGGAATCACAATTCTTTCAACGTCTTCTAAATCTCAGCTTCATCATTCCTGCAGAAATGGTGTCTGGTAACTATTCCAGCAGCTTAACCATTCACTTGCTGGACTTGGTTTCCTCTTTCCCTGACTTTGTGTGTGTTATTTTACTCCCTACAGGTTAGAGAGGAGCAGGCAGCCCCACCCAGGACGGCTGTGTCAAACGGTGTGGTGTCCCCGCAGCGAAGAGCTCCGGTGGCACAGGGCTGGGGCTGGCTCTTTGCAAAGCGATGTTTCTGCCCTGCTATCGTTTCTCCAACCAATATTTCCTTCTGTTCTCTGAATTTTCATTCCTTAAAGCTTTCCTTCGGTGGCCCTGCCAAGCTGTCTATATTTTCCTAAATTCTCATTTCCTCTGGCACACATCTCGTGCTCATGGTTACAGTAACTGAAAAAAAAAGACAGGAAAAAAAGGTTTTGCACTGAGCCCAATTTCCAGTCTGTAATCTTCGTGTTTGAGTACTGCTTTACCACCCTCTTTACTCTCCTGTTTCTGCTTGCTGCAAATGTACCTGCTAGGTTTGGAAACTATTAATTCACTTTGTTTCCAGAACTGTTCAAAAAGAGCTAAAGCAGCAGCATCTGGCACTTTATATACATTTCTGTTTGCTGTGCAAAGGCTTCATTTGTGCTTTGTTCTTGCTGGTTCCTCAGAGTGCTGCTTCTCTTCCCTCTTACGCCTCTCTCTGCTTTTCACAGCACCAGCACTGTTGCCTTGCTCTCTCTTGCTTTCCTCCTTCCCGGTGTAAGCTGGAGGGTGGGTGCATGTCTGCCTTATTCTGTCTCTTGCTTTCCCCCTTCCTGCTGTAAGCTGGAGGGTGGGTGCACAGCTCATCAACACTTCAGGCTGATTCCTGCAACAGATGCTGAGCCTGCTGCCCAAGTGCCTCAGCACAGTGCTGAGCAGGTATTCAATGTACCAGGTTAGACAGAAAGGTGTTCTGTGACTCATAGGGGTCTGGGGTACTTGAGTCTTCCCTGCTTATGCAAGAAGTGGCAGAAAAACAGAATTAGGGACAAAGCCATCAAAGCAGCACTCCTGCCCATGGAGCATTAACACCAGGAGTGAGCTAAATGATCAAAGATTTGATTTGTAACAGTACTAGTAGCAGCAATTTCCCCCACAATGCTTTCTGCATTGTTCTGAATCTTCGCAATACTCTGAAGAAATCAGTATTTTCCATCATTCTCTACAGAGATAAAGTGAGTCACCAAGCTGCTGTTGCCCAGCCTTACAAAACAACAAGATCATGCTTTGTGCTTTGAGTGCTGCATGTGCTTACCATGACTACAGCCCTCAGCAGGGTAAAGATACACTGAGGTACAGGGGAGGCACAGGCAGGGGCACTCCCTGTGCCCGTGCTGGTGGCACAGCTGGGAAGGATTTTGGCATCTAGATCCCTCAGGCCTCACAGAGGACCTGTGCTGTCTTGACTGAAGTAATCTACAGACAGGACCTGTAGCAGAAGACTTTGCTTGTACCAGTCTCTTTCAGCATGCAGGGAAAAGCAGTGGCAAGAGGATGTTATTTTCTTGGGAAAAGTAAGAGGAGGAACATAACAACCCCAGCTGAAGCAAACCAAGATTACCTGGGACAGAGCTGACAGCAGAGAAGGACACCCTTCAAGGGGAGCAGGGAGAAAGGAGGAAAAACAGGAGATCAGATTTTTTACACCTCATCTAAAATCACAACTTTCCCCCTCCTTTAAAGATTAAAGAAGTCTGGTATCCACCACACATTTCCTTCAGACAAGCTTTCCACCCCTGGTGCTGTCCTGTGAGGTGAAAAAGCGGAAGACTGCAGGGTGCCCAAGCCAGTGTGAGACCCTTGCTGCTGCTGAAGCAAGGTGCAAGGACACTCATGTGCTCCTGGTGTCTTCTAGATGTGCATCACAGCTTGTTCTGGCAACTGAAACTTCAGAGCTGCTGGCTCTCAGCTGCTGTGTTCTCACTCCTGCTCGGGGCTTGTTCACCTTCTGCCAGAAGGCTGTTTCTGTTATGAAAGTCTTTCCCCACCAGCCATCTCATGTATGATCAAGGAATATCAGGTCCAAAAGGCAGAGGTAAATCAGACTGTTCTACCTAAAAGCAAAGGACATTTGCTTTTGTCTGTTTCAGTATCTCCTGCTCTGGTGATGGTGGAGCTGATTCTGTTTTCAATTTTATGTGTGCTTAGCACCTCGCTGACTTGAACTGCTGCAGAGAGGAGGTGCAAAGCTCCCAGCCAAAGCATCTCCTTTTGGAGACCAAGCAGAAAATCCCTCTAGGGTTGAGTTAGAGAAAGGTGGTAAAGCATAAAGAGAAGGCAAAGATGGCCAGCAGAGACCCTCGGGGTGAATCCTCCTTGGCTTACCAGCCCACACCACCAAGCTATGCTCTGATGAAATTGGTTCCTTTATGGTCCCTTTGAATGTTTCTGAGTCAAACATCCTTGAGCCCTTTTCCCCTAACCTGCTGCTTTTTCTGTATCTACTCCATGCACCACAAAGCAGCACCAAAGTCCTAGCATGGGGACTGGTGAGGGCACTTGCAAGCAGGTGTGGGGAGATGCCAGCAGGGGCTGAGGAGCACTCCTCTGGTCAGACACGCTTTGGTGGCTGTTGTGGGAAGAGCTGTGGTGACTGGGCAGAGCTCTTCCTGAGAGCAGGCTTCTGGTGTAGGCAGAGAACGTGATGGGGAGGGAAAGCTTCCGATAACTCTACAGGAACTTGGCGTCCGTGCACCTCTCTCTCTGGATAAAGCCCTGGCAGCCATGGGTCTGCTTAAATGAAGCCAGGGATTTCTGGAGAGATGGGGAACATGTGAAGGGCACAGGGACTAACAAGCAGAAAGCCTGATGGCAGGGCAGGGAGGAACAAGAGTGATAGAGAACACTGCTGGCAGGCAGGGCAAAGCCCTCTTCATCATCACACCAGGGTGTCTCTGTGCTGCCCTCATGGGCCCAGCTCAAAGCTCGGAGCCTTTCTGTGCCAAGCTCCCTTCCCCTCACTGGTGACTGCTGTTGCATGGCATGTGCCCAGCACTCAGGTGCTGCTGGAGGCAGAGAAAGGGAGCAGGAGACACAGCGGTGAAGGGGACAGGTTTGTCACAGCAGCACTGGTACCCAGGACAAAAACAAGAGACCTAGAAGAGTCAGTCCCAGCCCTGCAGCTGAGCAGTCCAAGGCAGAGCTGTTTACAAAGTCAGTGTGCAGAGACCAGCCTCTAGTTTGTGTGTGCTGGAACAGTGTCAGTTTCAATCCAGAAGCCTCCTCTCCTGATGAACAGCTTGGTAACTAAGCCTTGGTTGGCTCCTGTGGGGATATCTATGCAAACCCTTTTCTAAGCCCAGCTTAAAGCATCAGGTGCACAGTGCAGGCAGTGGGACAAGTCTTGGCTCAGTGACCTGTCCTGGGCTGCATCACTTCTGCCCCTGACATGAAGTGCTTGCCAGGGCCATGCACTGGGCAGCACCCACAGGCCAGTATCACAGACAAACATCTCCTGTGATCTTTAGGTCCTGCCTACACGATCTGTGTGCTCGGCTGCCTCTGTTGCCTCCCATAGACAGGGAGGATTGCTGCTGCAGGCTGGGTAGGCTCTGTTTGCACTGTAACCTCGTTGGGACAGGGAGGCTATCTCTGCTTTGTTTTGGAAGGCACCCAACTTGCTCTCAAGCATTTAAAAAGCAGTCAAGAAATGATTCAGATGGAGAAGCAGAAGCATAACTTGCCTGGGCTTGACAGCATGTCTTTATCAGTTCCCTGTTCCAATCAAATTAGGCTGGCAGTGACCAAAAGTAGAGGCTGTCTGGAGAGTGTTTGGTAGCCCCCACAGACCCTTATTTTGGTGCAATTCTTTCAGGAGATGTCCACAATAAAAGCAATAAAATAAGAATCCTGTCACATCTGCTACTGGTTGGTATCCTTAGAAGCCATCCCAGAAGACAGACCAAGCACTGAATAAGCACGAACACTCTGGAGAGAGGATTAGATGAAGGATAAGATATATTAGGTTTGGCAACACTGTAACCTACCACAAATTCAAAAATTGTGAGTCACTCAAAAAAGAAACACAACAAAAACCCCAAACAAAATCTGCACCAAACAAGACGACCAGAAAATACTTTTAGCAATCCTTTCTCTTTTTAGTTCTGCCTTCCCATCCCAGTTCTGCCTGCCCACTCCTGGGGTCCCTGTCACTTTGCTAACCTTGCCAGCACTCCAAAAGTTCTTGCAAGGGAGGCAGCTTTGTTGAAAATTGGACATCAGAAATCTCCCTGCTGTTCTTGGCCCTGGGAGCAGATTGTGGTCTAGTGGTTACAAGCACCATGGCCAGCTGAAACACTCCCACGTTTGGGTCATCTGCAAGCCATGAACCATGGATGTCTGGTTGCAAGAGCACGAATTCCCAACCTCAGGGCTAACGAATCAGATCCTAACACAGAAGTAGGAACAAGGTCAAATTGCTTCACCAAGTTCTCTTGCAGAAGGGTGACAACATGGGTTGTAGAAGCTCCTAATTTGGGATTTCCTCTCACAAGGCTATGTAGCAAGTAGCTGAGATGTAGCTCTGTGAATCTGAGAGCTGAGGTCTGTTCCAGGCTTTGCTCAGAGTGTTCTCTAGTTTCCTACTGAACCATCAGCCCTCCCACGCCTTCTCAGAGAGCTCAGCATGCTGAAGGACATCTCAGCCAGCACAGGCACTGCAAGTGAGACTGCACCTGGCAAGGCTCTGCCTATGCCTTTCAATAATTGTATCATATTCATGGCAATTCCTGCAGCAAAGGACAAAACCTCATTCCTTATGACAGCTGACAGCACTGGGGTAGCACAAGGAGGTTTGTGCCTGAGCTGTCTGAACTGTGTTTACCTGAAAATAAAGAGAAGTCTATGAACTTCTCACCAAGATTCCCGCTCATGATTAAGTTTAAGGAAACAAAAAGCTATCCAAAAGGGTAGGGCACCTTCCCTTACGGGTTTTAAGGGCAGAGAATCTAAAATGGGCAAGTGATGACCCATTTTTAAATGCACTCAGGGCAGGGGGTTACTCTATATAGAGCACACATTCTTCTACCTCCTCTGGTAAACGTACAAAAAGTGTTGAACCTCTCAGTACAGCCAATTAATCACTAGTTGGCAAGATGAAGAAGTGCTCTGGACAAGTACCAACTAAAAACACAACAAGAAGAGACATTAGAAGCCATATCTTATCTCAGCCAAAGGAGTGCAGTGCACAGCAGCAATGTCCCATTATAGAACTATGTCTGTTCTGAGATTAATGAAAGGCACTGCCCCCTTGGCACAGCCATGAGTAAGGAGCAGCACAAAGACAAAGGGTAGTCACCATCCTAGCTTTGAGCTCTGCAACACCAAGCTTTAGGTGCCTGGCTGCTCCACGGGCTCCACTGTCCTGAACCGGGCACCAAAGCTTCCCCTCAAGCAGTCTAAGGGCTGGGGTGACTGTGGTGGTTTAGGCTGGGTGCTGGCCCCGCTGCCACTGCGCAGGCCACACCTGGGAGGTCCCAAGGGGTGTGCCCAGCCCAGGGGGTGGTCACAGGGACCAGGTATTCCATTGCCATAGTGCCCTGCTCCCCTGTAAAAAGGCCATGCGGGGTCTTCACTTCCTCTTTCGTCCCCTGCTGCTGCCTAGGTACAATGGCTGAGCTGCCTCCCTTGGGCCTGCCCAGGCCCCAGGCTGGGTTGGGTGGGGGGGGAAAGAGCCCTGGGGGGGGGGGGGGTTGGGTGTACCCCCAGGTGGGGATGGGATGTTCTTGGGTATCTTCTGGGATCTCTCTCTTTGTCACGGTGCTTGTGGGTCTCTGTAAAACTTCCATTGTTGTTTATTGTTGTTTTCCTAGTTAAACTTTCCATCCCTTTTGCAATCCCTTTGCCTGAGTCGTTATTTCTGCCTGTGGTGGGGAGGGGGTCTGCCCCAACCCATTGCAGTGACCCAGGCTGGTGTCCTCAGTGGGGAGCCAGCTGGGACAGCCAAGGGGGCACAAACAACAATGAGAAGAATGCCCAGCAAAGCAGTTCTCTCCAGAGCTTGTAAGGAAGCCTCCCCCAGTCTGGTTCAAAACCCAAACCTGCAAATTCAGGAATAGGAACACAGATTGACATCCACCTCATGCCGGCTCTAAGGGGCTTCTACTCTTTCTCTGCTCTCTAGACCCCAAAATATCTAGGTGTTACAGCTTCAATCAGAGGACTTCAGAGCAACCCATCCTGGCCACTCACCCGTGCAGGGCCCTCCTCTGGCAGCGGAGAGCTCTGGGCTCCTGCCTGGCAGCAGCTGATGATGACTCTGGATGAGGGCTCAAATGTCAGCAATTGCCTGAGAGCAGCAAAAGAATCACCCTCCCTGCATCTTCTGTGGCCCTGCCTTGTGGTGTGCTCTGCAACAGGCTGCCCCGACACAGACATCAGATGGAGAGGCAGAAAAGCAGCATTTAGTAGATTACATGAGGCTTTGGCACAAGATTGGTCCTGAGACATTCAGTGCCTCCAGCAGAATGTGAAGCTTTTGGGACTCGGATGCGAGAAGCCCTGCCGGGGTCAGGCATTGGCTGGATGAAACTGTGAGTGTGGACATCATTACCAGAAATCACAGGCAAGCACCTCTGCCCCTGCCTAGGCCTGATCCTATGCTGTATGTTCCAAGAGAGCTTAACCACCAGAGCAGTAATTCATGTGCCCATCTTCCTCCTGCTCTGTCACATATGCTCTGACAGTGTGCCAGGCTGGCTGCTGACTCCATGCACTTCCACCCCAAGAACACAGCACTGCCAGCCACATTCACCTCGTCCAGGAGAGACCTGCTGTGGGTGTGGGCTGTGCTAACCCCCTTCTGGTATGGGAAACTTCATGGATGGGTGGTGCAAAGCCAGGTCTTCTGCTGGGGCTCTTCTCCAAAGGGCATGGGAGCCACTGCAGTGGGAGTGAGGGTGCTTCTGTTTCTGTGGGTGAGGCTACCTGCAGGAAAAGGGCCTAGCGAAGGTGGAGGCAGAAAGACCACACAATGTCAGCTCCAAGTAACAGCTTCCATCCTTCAATACCTTTTCCCAATAAATCCCTGATGGCTGAAGTACTTCTTCATGTCTGGGCACAGCTGAAAGCACTGCTTGGCTTCCCTGTTTTCTGCTTCTAAAAGCCATGACTCATGATTGTAGCAGGAAGGAAACAAAGGGAAATGCTTTACTGCATCTGCCCTTTGCGAAACCAATGTCCTGTTGTGACTGACATAGCCCCAGGGGGATGCTGACATGCAGGGACACAGCTGTGGCTGCCAAAATGGTGCTGTTGGCTAGTGGAGTGAGATTGCTGCTGCCAGGTGAGCTGCTCCCTGCACTTGGATGTGTTCAATCTCATGCCCTTGGACTCTGCCCATCTGTCCAGCCTGGCAAGATCCCTCTGCAGAGCTCTCCTACTCTCTAACAGATCAACTCCTGCCCCCAGCTTGGTGTCATCTGCAAACTTACTGATGATGGACTCAATCCCCTTGTCCAGATCATCAATAAAGATATGAAGGCAGGATAAAGGATGAGGGCAGCAGTGGAAGGGCTGGGTGGCAGCTCTAGCCAGGCCATGCTGTGCCGCAGCGTGCTTGCTCCAGGGACACAGGCTGGCGTGGAGAGCACAGATGGAGCTCTCCCTGAAAACTGAAGTCTGCAGAAGCTTTTGCCTAGGAGTTCAGTGAGCTCCTGAGTTCCAGGAATGCCTTTGGTAAGGGTTCCTTGCAAAGCCACTCAAGGACGTGCAGCTGGAGCACTGGGATATAAGGAAAAGCGAAAGGAGGGTGGGCATGGGGAGAGCCTTTTGTCAGTGAGATTTATTAGTAGGTCCAGCAGTCTCCCAAGGGAAGCAGCAGCCAGGCATTCTCTTGGGATATTTAAAATTAGACTAATGAAACTGCCAGCAAAGATTCCATGGGGAGCATGCTCACACTGTCAGGCAAAATGAGCTCTGCTGCCCCATCCTGTTGGACAAGGGCTGTGTGGGAGCACCAAGGGGACTGGGCATGCTGCTGCCAGCTGCAGAGCTCTGGGCTTCTCTGCATGAAGGGGAGCAGTGAGACAAGTGTCAAGAAGCAGCCACCCCAGGGCTGGAAATGATGGGCAGGGGCACAGGGAAGACCCATCAGAAGATACTGAAACAGCATCTCAGCACCTTCTTGCCAAGGCAGGAAAGGGAAGGGGGCGTGCAGCAGGTGACCATGTGGCACAGCCCTCTCCCAGCACTGCTCTGCCTCCAGTGGCACCTGCTGAGACCCAGCTGGGAGAGCAGCAGCCCCTCATGGAGCACTGCCCCTTGCTCCAAGCTGGGAGAGCAGCAGCCCCTCATGGAGCACCATGCTTCCAGTGCCGTGCCTGTGCCCTTGCCAGCTCGCCCTGAACTGGTGTGCAACAGTGCCTGTGGGGAGGGCTCTGTGCTCCCCTGCCAGGGTGGTGTGGTGCAGTGCACGGGGGGAGCCAAGCCGTTGCTTTGCAGGTTCCGTGACCGGTTCCCAGCTATTGATTGCTGCTGGAATCTGGGCAGCACTCCTGGCGTTCTAAGCAGCCCAGGCTCATTGTCCCCTCATGAAGAGCTAACTGTCTCCATGAGCACAGCGCTGGGTGGCTGCTGCCCTGGCGAGGAGCAGCAGACGTAACCAGGGTCATCTCCAGCCGCGGGGGGTGGGTGCTTAGCTCCCAGTGCCGAGGCGAGGAGCGAAAGCCTGTGACTGAGAGCGGAAAACAGAGCAGCCTTTGTGCACATCAAGAGCCCCGAGGCAAAGCTCCGAGAGGGAGAATGCTGACACAGACTTTAATGGAGAAAGAAAAGAGTCCATTATGAGCGGTACAGAGCACAGAATTCCCTTCAGAGCAACCAAGATGTGTAGGACGGGCAGGGGGGAGCAGGCACACACCGGGCAGAGGGGAGCTGGCACAGTGCGGGCAGGGGGAGCAGGCACAATGCGGGCAGGGGGGAGCAGGCACACACCGGGCAGAGGGGAGCTGGCACAGTGCGGGCAGGGGGAGCAGGCACAATGCGGGCAGGGGGGAGCAGGCACACACCGGGCAGAGGGGAGCTGGCACAGTGCGGGCAGGGGGAAGCAGGCACAGTGCGGGCAGGGGGAGCAGGCACAATGCGGGCAGGGGGGAGCAGGCACAGTGCGGGCAGGGGGAAGCAGGCATAGTGCGGGCAGAGGGGAGCAGGCACAGTGCGGGCAGGGGGAAGCAGGCATAGTGCGGGCAGAGGGGAGCAGGCACAGTGTGGGCAGAGGGGAGCAGGCACAGTGCGGGCAGGGGGGAGCAGGCATAGTGCGGGCAGAGGGGAGCAGGCACAGTGCGGGCAGGGGGGAGCAGGCATAGTGCGGGCAGAGGGGAGCAGGCACAGTGCGGGCAGGGGGGAGCAGGCACAGTGCGGGCAGAGGGGAGCAGGCACAATGCGGGCAGAGGGGAGCAGGGCATAGTGTGGGCAGGGGGGAGCAGGCACAGTGCGGGCAGAGGGGAGCAGGCACACACTGGGCAGAGGGGAGCAGGGCATAGTGTGGGCAGGGGGGAGCAGGCACAGTGCGGGCAGAGGGGAGCAGGCACACACTGGGCAGAGGGGAGCAGGCACACCGGGCAGGGGGGAGCAGGCACAGTGTGGGCAGGGGGTAGCACACAGTGTGGGCAGGGGGTAGCACACAGTGTGGGCAGGGGGGGAGCAGGCACAGTGCGGGCAGAGGGGGGCAGGCACACACTGGGCAGAGGGGAGCAGGCACACACTGGGCAGGGGGGAGCAGGCACATCGGGCAGGGGGGAGCAGGCACACACTGGGCAGAGGGGAGCAGGCACACCGGGCAGGGGGGAGCAGGCACACACTGGGCAGAGGGGAGCAGGCACATCGGGCAGGGGGGAGCAGGCACAGTGTGGGCAGAGGGGAGCAGGCATAGTGTGGGCAGGGGGAGCAGGCACAATGCGGGCAGAGGGGAGCAGGCACACCGGGCAGGGGGGAGCAGGCACACACTGGGCAGAGGGGAGCAGGCACACCGGGCAGGGGGGAGCAGGCACAGTGTGGGCAGAGGGGAGCAGGCATAGTGTGGGCAGGGGGAGCAGGCACACCGGGCAGGGGGGAGCAGGCACACACTGGGCAGAGGGGAGCAGGCACATCGGGCAGGGGGGAGCAGGCACAGTGTGGGCAGAGGGGAGCAGGCATAGTGTGGGCAGGGGGAGCAGGCACAATGCGGGCAGAGGGGAGCAGGCACACCGGGCAGGGGGGAGCAGGCACACACTGGGCAGAGGGGAGCAGGCACACCGGGCAGGGGGGAGCAGGCACACACTGGGCAGAGGGGAGCAGGCACACCGGGCAGTGTGTCACGTCAGGCAGGACGCTGCTGGGCTCCGCAATGCCTGAAGCTGCCATGCTTTAGCAGGTGGAAAGCGGCTCACTGCCAGCGATCACCATCCACTCTGGTAGATGGTGATGAGGTCTAGTCATGAGGTTTGTGGTGACAGGTTGGACTCGATGATCCTTGAGGTCTCTTCCAACCTTGGCGATACTGTGATAGATGCCTGCTGGGAACAGGTTCCTCCCAGTTTAAGCCTTTCAGGACCCAGTGCTATGCACCGTGATGCAACTGCAGCTCTTGCATTTCAACATTGATCTCCCAAAACTCTCTAAATGGCTTTCAGGACACTTCTTCCTTCCCAAACCCTACCATAAACAGAAGGGAAGGGATGGCAAAAGGAGGAGCTGGGCTGCTTCTGAGTTACTCAGGTATGAGAGCAAAAGGAAAATGCTGGTTAGCAGAGATGCTTCCAAGCTTGCACATACATGGCAGACTCAGGCCTGGCACATTTACTGCTCTGCAAAACAATGTTGTGAGCGCCTGAAGAATATCCCCCAATCCATAGCCCAGAGTGGCTTCTGAGCACCAGCAGCCAGAGCCATGCAGAGAGCTCTGCACAGCACTTGCGCAACCAAAGAGCCTTCTTGCCCCCTGTGTGCTTTATGGCTTCTGACAAGGCAGGCTGAGCACTTCTTGATCAGCATTTCCCCTGCAAGCACTAATCCTGGTGAAACTTTTACTTGGCTCCACAGCCCACTGCTAGGAAGCTCATAACAAAACTCCTTGTCCCTTGAAGTGCTCTGCTCACGTGGCACAGAAAGTGAGGGATGTGCTGTGATTGCCACCAGAGGAGCCATGGCTGGAGACAAGCTGAGCGTGCCCTCAGTATGCAGGCTCAGTGTTTTAAGAAGAAAGCTGTTCTGAAGCTCATTTTCTGGGCTATCCAGTTTCCTTCAAACTGAAAAAAGGTATTAATGTCTGTTGCAACAGGAATGCTCCAGCCTGCAGCACTCCTGATGCCTAACCCTGGCAATGTTTCCACACACCCCGAGTCTGCTTTGCTGTGACCAGGTGACAGCAGGTCATGAAAGAGCCAAACCAAAAAGCCAGGATTATTCCAGGAGCTGTCCACACAGCTGTGCCTTTGCTTTCAGCTTTGCTCAGGCCAAGGCTCCTGGGGCAGCACTACCACCCGTTCATTTCTTAGAGCCATTCTTGTCTGTGCTACAAGAGTTATTACAGCTTTGAAGAGCAGGAGTTTAATTAACAGTGAGAATGTAGCCACATGAGAATGAGGAAATTGAGAGCCAGCCCTCCCATCTCAGTCCCCTCGTGTCATTGTGTTACAACAGGCCCTTTCACAGTCACATGAGGCTGCCAGGGGACACCCTTCTCACCAGATCTAATACAATGAGGAGAAAAACAGTCCTCTTGCCCCTGTGCTCTTAGATGCACATGTGGCTCTTCATGCCACACACATCATGTGTTCCTGCAGTGAAAGGCCCTTTTGTCACAGGCACACACCAGCCCAGGCAACTTAACATCAGCCAGGATTGTTAAGTGGGGTCCCTGCAGCCTGCCAGCAGCATCACACCGCAGGAGGAATGTGGCTGCAGGAATCTGACCGGCTGGCTGTGGAGCGTTTGCGCAGCACACTCCAACGCTTGATGCAGCTGGCTTTGCCCTGCAGGAGCAGAGTAAAACCCAGGGACTGATGATTCCCAAAACACGTCCTGCTGTTGCTTGGGATGGCCAGACAGCCTCCAGCACTGGGCTGAAGGTTGGGCTGCAGGATCTTGAAGGTCTCTTCCAACCCAGTACCTTCTGTGGTATGTGTGTTTTAGAACAAGAGGGAATGGCCTCAAGCTGCAACTGGGGAGGTTTAGACTGGACATTAGGAAACATTTTTCCAGTCAGACACTGGAATGAGCTGCCCAGGGAGGTGGTTGAGTCACCAACCCTGGATGTGTTTAAGGGTTGTTTAAGGGATGTGGTGCTTGAGGATATGGTTTAGGGGTGAACATTGCAGAATAGAGTCAGTGATTGGATGTGGTGATCCTGAGGGTCTCTTCCAACCTGAATGTTTCTGTGATTCTGTGATCCTGTGAAGGAATCACCACTACCTTACAAGCCCTCCCAGAGGCACAGCCACCTTGCTCCACCACCTTTCCAATGGGGAGCAGTGAGAATTGCATTTCCCTGGCTGGGGTGCCCAGCAATGAGTCTGGCCTGAGTGCCTCTCAAGGGACTTGCACAGGGAAGCAGCCACCACGCAAAGGTTACATTTTGGAGAATGCAGCCCAGGTACACCTGAAGAGGTCTTCAGGACTGGAAGCAGCAGGTTAAGTGTGCAGCAGCTCTCTGTCCAGGCACAGAGACACACATCCTCAGAAGGCTGTTTCATAAATTAAACCAGCCCCAAGGAGAGCAGTCCCACCTGGAAAGAAATGTTGCATTTGTGGCAGGGCCGGGTATTAGGGTGCCCAGAAAAGGACCTACCAGACGTTGTCAAAGCCGAACAACCCAAAGCGTCCCACTCCTTTGGTTCACTGCTGTGCAAGTGCCCTCCATCCCATGACAAACCAACCAGAGGACACATGCAAACAATTTAACAATTTTATTAAAAATTGTACCAGTTATTAGAAAAAAAAATCCAAGTATTAAAGTATTAAAAAGCACCAAAGAAAGAAAGCACAAAGCAAATATACTGCACAGATACACAAAAGGAGCTCTGCTCAGTCACCATGGGTACAGGCAGGAGCCCTGGAGGCACACAACCAGGATAACAAAATGCTACATTCTCACTGGGTCTCAGTCCATGGCCAAGAGGCTGTGTGCACTTCAGGACTAGTCCAGACAGAAGCCTCACAGGAGAGCATCAGGGCTTGCTTCTGCAGCAGGGCAGGATCAGAACTCATGGGGAAACCCTCCCCTGAGGGAAGCTTTATTAGGTACGTTGCCAATTCTTGCTCACCTTACTTTTGGTTTTCCAGGGGGAGGGCTCTGAGGTTTTAAAAAAGAAAAGAAAAAAAAATCCCACAAAAATACAAAAATCAGAAGGAAGGGGGGGAGAAAACGTGAAGCCCCAATTCACAGTGCTCTCATCGATGAGTTCCACCGAGAAAGGTGGGAGGCTGCACTCCACAGCACTGGAGGGGAGAGAGGAAGGGCCCCCAGTGGTCCAGATGAACACACTCGGATTGAGTGGCACCCAGTGGGAACAGACACCGATCCCTTGGGCTGTTTGCAGATGTCCCTTTTACAAGCCCAACTTCTGACCTTTATTTAAGGGATCCTGACAGTGTCATCTTTCCATCAGTCTCTCTCCCTTTTGTCATCCAAGTTTCCTTTCAGAATAGTCTGATCAAAAACCAGAGCTGAGGAATCTGTGGCGATGCTCTCCTGGAGCTGTGTCCACGAATCAGGGAGACTCCTTTAGATTTCAGAAGAACTTTATACATGCAAAATTCCATAATAGGTTTTAAAAACAGTTTAAGAATCTACCCTTCCCACCCCTCCATTCCCCAAAGGCAGCAAAGAGTCTGAAGACAGAACATGGCTTAAAACACAGCCCACAGACATTAGGTTTCGCTTCCCAGAAACCAGCTTCCAGTATGGGATTGGCAGGAAGAGAGCCTCCTTTCTGTGGCTAAGGGGGAAGGTGAGGCACACGGAAGAAGGAAGGGGCAGGGGATGTCAGACTGCACTCAGTTTGAGAGCACACACACACTCACACTCACACATGCACACTCACAGGCTCACACACACGAGTACATTCCAGTGCATTTGGTGTGTTTGGTCTTTTCTGCTTTTCCTGGTGGAGAGGAGCTGAGCTGTGTGACAGCCGCGTGAGCACACGCAGACCAAAGAACAGAGACCACGCTGGGCGTGAGGAACTGTAAAAGATTGTCCAGGCACCTTTTATCAGTTCCCTGAGGTATTTCTTCTTGCTAAAACAATCAAAGGCAACAGTAGGCATTTTTGCAAACGGTCACAGAGGCCAGTTTGAGCGACAGACTCTTTGGAAGGTCATTACTAAAACCCTCTGCTGGCAGACGATGCCAGTCCTGGACAGCGCTTGCTCCCTGTGCAGAGCTCCCATCCACAGGAGCAGGCATTCCATGGTCCTCCTCCTTATGACCCCACAGCAGATCCTGCTGGGGAGAAAGACAAGGCCTCCACAAACCTGCATTCTGCTGTGATCCTGGCACTCATGTCAAGTGCTCTCCAGCCTTTTCCCTTGAGAAGCAGCACACCGTTCAGCATGCCACATCTCACAATTCCCTCAGCCAAAGCAGAGATCTGGGTCAGAACCAGAAGCAGAAGGCTGGAATCCATTGCAGAGCAGATGGGATCTCATTGCAACAACCTCAAGTAGTTTTGCTTTTCCTTCAAAAAGCCAGCCCTTCTCCCTAGTCTACTAATGGGCAGAATCTGCAGTTTCCCAGGGGAGTGCCAAGCCCCACACTGAATGAAATTCAGCCTTGGGTGCAGGCCCAGTGACTGCCATGGAGTGGCTCCAGGGCTGTAGTAACCTCATGTGCACACATCCAGGCTTGAGGAGAGACAGCACATGGCAGCAGAAAGAAAGATGTCTTTGCAGCCACTCTTTCCACATCAAGGACTGGGTTCCTTGACTCTCTTCCCTTATTGATACGCAGCTCCAAAGCCAAGGCTGATAAGGAGGTTTTTCAGGACTGCTCTAAAGGGAGTGTAGCCAAAAAGCATCTAACAGCACCCAGCTATTGAAACTGAGAGATGTGATCAGTGAGGCAGCAGTTCAGTGCTACCAGGGTATCAGCACCTGCAGTCCCAACTCACAGAGCCAACAGCAACCCTTCCCATGCAAGTTCCTCCTCTCCCCTGCCCTTGTTGTGTCCTGTTTAGGACAATTTGCAGCTAACCCTGGGCAGTCACTTTGTGATTACTGGCTCAGCTTTCAAGAACTGAAGGAAACATAAAGGAAAAGTCACTATTTATCCCTACTAGCACCAGGCTTGCTGGGTCCTGGGATGGGCAGGTTACAAGATACTTGGAGGGTGGGAAGTTGGGAAGGGATAGGAAGAACTCTGTCCCTCAAGGAAAGAGAGTTGAGGTCTGAAGCTGTCTTGGAGGTCTGAGGCAGGCAAGCAAGATACTTCAGGGCTGCTGGGACCAGCAGCAGCAGCTCAAGCGCTCCTTAAGAACTGCTCATTAACAACAGGATTAAGATCAACTGTTCTTTCTAAATTGTTAGACTGCAGCTTTACAACACAAACAGTGTCCCACTCCTTTCACCAATGCAAACCAATCCCCCCAAACTCGAGCATCCTCCTTCACAGTACTTCAGCCATGTTCCTGGGAACTGTTTTCCCAACCAAGTGGTGTGTGTCCATGGCCACATTCTAACAGCTACTCTGCGGGGCAGATCTCCTCAGGGCATGCTCAGGGGGCTTCACTAACATGGAATGGGTGATAAAGGCATGGGTGCTGTGCATCTGTTGATAAACACACAGTCTTCTCACTATTTCTTCCAGCAGGTGAGACTGTAAGTACAAACCAGCTGATTCTGCCTAAGTGAATCACCAGCCTGCCCCTCCAAATCTGCCTGAAGTAAAATAAGACTTTTGGGTTGACGGAGCATATTTCCTTTCTCCAAGATATGCAGATCTGGAATATAATTAACATATAATATCAGTGGCTGTAAATCTCTGGCACCAGTAACCAACAGGCACGTTGCAGGAAGTCAGCCTTTGTCTAGCATTAGCTTCACGTCTCCAATCAAGTATTGTTGTTCAAGGAGATCTTAACTGGAGACCCTGGCATGACCAATTCTGATAAGTCTGTTGTTAAATGGGGAAACACAGACTGGCAAAGAAGTGTCTTTCCCTGAGCCAAAGGACTCTGCTGAGGCAGGCAGCCTGACTGAGGCATGGTTTCAGATACTTGTTTCCCCACGTCTAGAAATCTTACCCTGGATAAACTGGTTGGGTTTGCAGCACCAGAAAGCACCAGTACCAGACCTATCTTTCCAGCTGGCACATCCAGAACAGGCCTGACGAACCTGTTTGGCAGCCAAGTCAGAGCTGAGGGGAAGGGGCAAGCTCAGGAGGGTTCCTAATTGCCAGGTGCACTTGCTGAATTTGAATTGCTCATAGTCTGCAGGGCTGCTAAGGTGTAGCTTTGACTGTTAGAATAGAATAGAAGAATAGAACAGAATAGAATAGAATAGAGCAGGCTGGAAGGAACCTTCAAGATCATTGTGTCCAACCTATCACCCAACACCACCTAATCACCTAAAGCATGGCACCAAGCACCCTATCAAGTCTCCTCCTGAACACCTCCAGGGATGGTGACTCCACCACCTCCTCAGGCAGCACATTCCAATGGGCAATCACTCTCTCTCTGTGTAGAACTTCTTCCTAACATCCAGCCTAAACCTGACAAAGGGGTCCTAGCAGCCAGTGGTGACACCCAAGCACCACAGCCTGGAGCTTAGTCCATGCCTGCAGTACCGCTCAGCCTTGCCCCGGGTGCCAGCCCCGCTCGCAGTGCCCAGCGTGCGCTCCAAGCAGACTGTGCAAAGCAAGGCATGGAAAAGCCTCAGCCCTGTCCACATGGGCAGAGAGTGGCTTCCATCCTGCTGCTGCAGTCAGCGACAGCTGTCACCTGTGTCCCTCTGGGTAACTCTAGTGCACATGCTTGAAGAAACAACACAAGCCCCCAAACACTTCTCCCTCCTGAAAAAACCTCCCACCCTCCCTCTCCAGAAAACCCACCCCCCAAAATATTACTTGAGATTCATTTATGTGAATTATTAACCATCATGGACAAGCGTAGTACTCTAGCTCTAGCTAGAAAAATAACAAAAAAGGAGGGAAAAAGCTTTTCTCACATCAGGTCTCCTTGTGTTGAGAGTGACTGTGAACAGGTAACACTGAAGAAGGCTCGAGGACCTCTTTCAGGGAGCTAAAGCACATTTTGCCCCAGCAGAGCAGGATGCAAATCAAGAGAACAGGGCTGGGAGAAAGGGAGAAAGTCCAAATGTAACTGTGCTCAGCAAATTGTTACCAGACACTGCAGAGCAGTGATGACTTTACACAAACAGCAGAGCCAGCAGGAACCAGAGGAGGGTGTGCAGAGGGGTGAGGAGAAAGCACACGTGCAAGTCAACTGCTCTCCCATACAGCAATGCCTGGCTTACAGAGTGGACCATGAGCAGAGTTCTTCAACACTTGAAGTCAACATTTTGCAACAGGCCTGAAGAGCAATGGTCTGAACAGCTCTTCCTCACGCTGGTTGCATTACTTGAGGCCTACAAGAAGGTGCAGTGGCATGTGGAAAGAGACTGAAGAAAATGCAGTCTGTATTGCTTTTCTGCTTGTGTTTTACCCTCATGGTCACCAGGCTGGTGACCTGACAGTATTTAAGGCTACAGAGAAGCAGCCACCCATGTTTAAGGCTGCTTCAGTTTGGTGGAGTCACTGCCCTGTGCTGCTCCAATAGTGTCAATCCCATGGACAAACTTCTGAGTGCACACAAACCAGTAACTGTAAGAAGACCTCCCTTGAAGTGACATTACTGCTGCTAGTCAACAAATGCTTACAGCAGGCCCCAAACATTACACACTGGAGTAACAGGGAAGCTGCCTGTACAGTGTTCATGTCAGAGCAGGTGCCAATTAACTTCCCTGCTGAATCCTGAAGCAAACTAGGGGATGCCTGGGACATATGCCTTCCTGGCCAGCCACACTGTAGTGAGAGGAAAGCAAACCAAATCAAAGTAAACCCCCATCATCCAGCTGATCACAACATATACATCAGCATTGCAGAAGAATGGTGCTTGGGTTGTGTTCCATGGGCTGTGGCTTCACACTGGGCACTGCTGACGCTGCACTGGAAGTAAACCGTGGTAGAACCAAGAGCCATCAGCAACCCCAGGAAGGCTTAATTTGAAGCCTGTTCTACTCAAATGATTTTGCCCATTGATGGCAGTGACAAAGAACAATTTCCTGTGAAAGAGCTGTGTCTGGTGCCCAGTGGAAAGACTGCAGAGATCAGATTTCAGATTTGTTATTTTCTCTCACATGGGCTGCAAGAAACAAGCAGTAACCCATGCTGAAAACAAGTAACCTGCTGCATAAAGGCTGTTTGGATGTTTTCATTGCTAGAAAGAGCTTTGTATGTGTGTGTGTGGAGGATTTGAGCATCTCTTCTTTGGAAGATACCCAAAGGATGTTTAGTCATTGGTCCCAGACATCACTTGTAACTAGCAGCCAAAATGACACTCCTGCACTCTCCCCTGGGCTGACAGAGGGCAGGGGAAGCTGTTGGTCTGGTGCCTGCCACCCTTGCACAGAGGTGACCTGCGGGGGACCAGCAGCAAGCTTTACCAAATACCCCCACATTCTGGCTTTCTTTGACAGTGTTGGACAAGAGCTCCCTGCCCCGCGGGCAGGCAGCAGCAAAGAAGAGTCCATAACCCCCGAACTGGAAGAGGAGCGTCAGAAAGGCAGAGTCCCAGGGCCGGCCGGCGCTGCGCAGCCTCTCGCCCCAGCCAGTGCTTGTTCAGCGCTCCCTGCGGGCTGCGAGCGGCTCACCTCTGCCCGGGGCCGTTCCTGTTCGCCTCCGTCTGCAAGGCCAGGTTGTGTAGGAAGGGGAAAAGCTGCCACCACACTTGATTTCTGTTCTGCTGATGCTGTAGAGGAGAACGGTTGAGGCGAGGTTATTTATATTTCTGAAATTGCAACACACCACTTCTCTTTTCCAATAACAACTCAGTTACACTTTTCAAGAGCAGACACTTTAATCCCATCAGCATAACAAGGGGGTGCAGCAAGGGATGAGGGGAGAGAGGGAAATGATAAGTTCTCCAGAAATAATTGTAGCTCTAACATTACAAAAAGAAAAGAGCAGACCCTTTATGCATTGTGCACAAGAGGATTAAACTTTTTTTTTTTGCTTGTAGGATTTTGCAGAGTTTAGCCAAGTGCTGTTTTTAATCAGATTGGCTTCTGAGCCTTTCAAAAGCCCCAGCTGCATGAACAAACAACCTTTTTTTTTTTTTTAAAAAAAAATCCCCCTTCACCCCAAAAGTAAAAAAAAAAAAGAAGAAAAAGAAAAAAATATAACTGGTGATCCATCTGTAAGTGATTTGACACCGTGAAGGTCAAAGGGTTAATCTTCAATTTAAACCACACTGCTGAGACAGCAAAACTCTGATTTCATCTAGTACAAGAAAACACATTCGTGCACACACACACTCCCCCACCCTCCCCCCACCACATTTTCCTTCCCAGCATCTCCAAGATAATACTGCCCTTTTTATAGCCACTTTTGACAGTAAGCCATAAATAATCAGCCTTGGAGCCCTTTCCTACTGACTGGAGCCAATTAAACCTTAAGCAAGAACATACTTGAAAACACACAAAAAACCCAAACCAAGAGGTTATTTCAGGTCCCATTGTCAAGGAAGAAACATGGGAGTTGAGTTTCAGGGGGACACCAGACTACATAATGCAGCTCTGGGGCAGGGACACTGTTCCTTCTTTTGTTATGTGTAATCACCCCTGCAAAAGCAGCTCCGATTATCCCCCCACCTCCCCACACGTTAATGGCATCTCACACAAACAGGTGGGTTTCTCTTTACATTGCCCAGCCTGGGATACTATTTCACCTCAATAACCCACCCTCTATTAGAAGTCAGCCTTTGTTTTCTCATCCAGAATTCCATATTTGCTAAGCAGGACTGATCATTTCTGGAAAACAAAACACACCAGCCCAAATCCCCCCCGCCCCCCAGCCCCCAGAAGAGGAGGAAACAGAAGACTGGCTTCCAACAACTCTGCCTCACTACACAGGAGTTCATGAAAGAGCACTGAAGCACGTTATATGAACAAGATGTTTCAGCTCAGATTAGCCCAGCAGGGCAGAACAACACAGTTGCAAAGCATTCTTTACATAATCACAAATGAGAGAGACTTGCAACTGGAGTTGGTGTACTGGAGAGGTGTCAAGAGGCAGCTTTTAACCCTCTCCTAGGTAGTCATTACATCACATTCCCATTTCAGCCTGAGCAGATCTGTGCCACTGCAATCACAAGCTCACACTAAACAGCCTTCAGAACACTGTGCTCATCCTGCATCTTAGCAGTTGATCATTCTTCTTACCCTCAGCATTTAACAGTTGTCTCCTGGATTTAGAAGAGCTCACACAGATCCCATCGCACATTTCAGCACCGCTGTGTCTGGAGCACGACCCACACACAGCGACTCTGGAGCCTTCGAGCATTTGTTTGAAGCCAATCAGCCCTGGGTTCAGCCCATGCTGACCCTCCAGGCACTGCGGGGCTCACAGGTGAAACCCTATGGCTGGGTTACCAACAAAGAGCAAGATGCTCTTTGGTTTGTCACCTGGTCTCGGTCTGACCAGGCTTGCCCTTCCTCACCCAGCTCCAGAAATGCTTCTCAGCCTCCCCCGCAGAGTCACACTCCCAAACCTGCTGAAACATGCACCTGGAAGCACAGTGCCCCGATGACACCCAGACACTGTTGTGTTTACCAAGCTACCGCAGCTCAGGCAGGCTGCTCCTCAAACAGACAGCTTGAGGAAAGATGTCAGTGGAGCATGCAAGCACAGTGCTGCCTTCTGCCATGCTGCAGGTAGGGCACAGCACTAGGAGAGCACAGTGGCCAAACACGCCATAGATGCTCTGAAGATAATCTGCTCTGCTTAATTTATTCTACTGGCAGCCACGAGGGCGAAGAAGTGTCTGGTAGGGACTCAGAATGGGAAATGCAAAAGGATGTTTAAAAAGTGTTATTGAAATTCTAAACTGGAAATGCATCTCAGCTCCACTGATGGCCCCTCTGTAATGGGAACTCTTCAACTACCTGAGGGGCAGGTGGCAGCAGCTGAGCTGGCCTGTGCAACTCCAACTCCTGCACACTGTCAGGAGGACAATCCCCATCTTCACATCCTGCTTCATGTAGAAGGAGGGTTTGAGCTTCCACACACCATAACAGGATTCTAAACACTCTGTCTTCTCCTTAGGTTTCACATGTCACCCCCCCCCCCCCCCCCGAAAAGGATCACTTGTTCTGTGCAGGGAAAGGTAAAGGAGGGGGGAAAAGAGTAGCATCCTCCTCCCCCTTATTTGAAGGGAGGAAGCTTTCTGAGGGAGGTACTGGGTTTTGTTTTACTCTGGTAAATAAGAGTTTTAGAGCTCTACTTATAGAAGGGTTACAGACCTGCAAACAAACCCCCAAACCCCGTGGGATGTGGTACCACAAACCCTGAGAAAAACTCTCACACTTTTTGTAGTTTATATTTTACTCTGTTTCTTTCATTGCCTCATGAAGGCACTTTTTTGGTATAGCCTTTTTGTCTTTCTCAAGCTGAAACATGTTTCCCACTATTTGCCTAAGACACTCCAGGAGTTTTCCATGCAAGAGCAGAATAGGACTTATTTTACCCTTATTTCCCCCTGATTATGAGAAGCAAAGACATTCACATCACCTTATGAAGGCTGCTGACACCATTAATTTTGTTCTGAAGTTAAAAAATAGAGCACTAGGCCCAGGGCAGCTTTCCAAGTTTTATTCCTAGACCTAGGGCTTGTATTTCCCTGGGCCTGTGCTCAGCCAGCATTTCCTTCCACAGTGCCCTGGTCCCACACACACTTTCACTGGCTCACCCGCAGGAGCAGCTCGCTCAGCCTGGCCTCTCCTCACGCTAGTGCAGGACAATGAGCAAGGCTGAATTACTCTGATCAGAGGTTGCCTTTACTGTTGGCCAGGTCATCTTAGCCCATCTGGTCCATGGCATCACGTAGTCAAGCTGATGACACAGAAAGGTGACTGAAGAAGAGGAGCAAGGTGGGACTGCTTGCTTCAGCAGCAAGCCTAGCTAACAGGGTTTACAGAGTTATGGCTTCACTTCTGGACTGTGGTACTAGCTCAGTGTGGGACAGGAGCCACAGAGTGGAACTGGCAGACACTCCTTGCAGGAGAGAGAAATATTTCATAGAAAGAACTGTCCCAGCCTGAAAAACGTCCTTTTCCCAAGTTTCAGTAGCTGTGCCTCTGCCAAAACCAAAGCACTCCAGCATTTCAAGACTGAGGGTTTTTGGTGTGGTGTTAAGTCAGCTGCCAGGAAGGATAGAAAACCCAGGAGAGTGACTCCATGAATCTGGCATCCATTCTTTTCAGATGTGACATGTTTTGAGTAAATTCTTACCATTTTCTGAGACTCATGACTACTGTGGCACAGGTTTATCACCTTCCTAAGCGTCATCATTCTGCTGTGTTGCTCATCAAAACAGTTCAGCCCTCAGAGGAACTGCAGCACAAAGGCATCAGGGATGAACACTGCTACCTCCACAGTGAAGACTGTGAAGCTCCTGAAGCCCCTTCTGCCTTCTGCACTACCTGGGACCACAGATGAGACTTGTGAATACATCAAGTCAACACAAAGCTGGAAGCACATAAAACCATTTCCTATTGCAGCTGGTGCCTTTTGAAGGGGATATCCTTAAGAGACTGTCTGTCTGAGGGGTCAGCATGAATGCTTGGATGAGTCACAAGGCCATTTTACAGGAAAAGTGTCCTCTGCAGCAGCACTACCCCAGTGAAGCATGTTCCACGCACTGTGCTGGACCAAACCCCACCATGCTGGTAAACAAGTACGAAAAAACCCCAAACACAAACCAGGAAGACTTTTACTGGAAGCAAATGAAGGCAAGACATGACTGACCCAATTCCAAAGACATGCTTCATGCTTAAGCACACAGAAATCTGTCTGTTGGTTATCTGTCTGCCCAAGAGCAGCCCAGATGCCCAAAGCTTGTCACTCCTACCAAGTCCTTGCAAGGGTGCTCATGAGATATCAGGACAGGTACACACCTTGAAGAAAGTCTTGTCCCTCTGATACAGCTCCTTGAATTCTTGAGCATAAATGTTTAAGGGATGGATGGGATTCACTTTTACACCTGAGACATCTGTGCCTTAACCAAATACAGAGTATGTTCAACACAGACACATCTTGTGTGGCTCTGGTACATGTCTGTCACATACCCAGAAGGGCACACCAGTCTGCACTCTTGGGCAAGTTTTGACTTTGCTTCATGGCTTCCGGGTGGCTCAGGGTCCAATCTAATCCCATTTGAACTAGAAGGATCAAAATATGGCCATACATGGCACTACTAGAGCACAAGAAGAATGGCATGTGTACCTCGACCCCTTATTCTTGCTTTAGTGACTAATACAAGCGTTAGCAGTAAGTTGTTGGGATCTCAGTTATTCACTGGAAACAACAAACACACCAGGAGCAGCTGCTGACTCATCGCTGAGGGCTGCTCCGGCTGCCAGGTGGCTGCAGGCATATTGTACTACCACAAAATATGCTTCAGCTGAGAAAGACTAGAAAGTCACAGTCCCCAAGGCAACAGAGGTTACAAAAGGTGTCCCCTGCTGAAGAGGGAAGTGCAGGCCAATGGAAGTCAGATACCAATCTTTCCAGCTGTGATTCCTAATGACTGAAGAATAATGCATGTGTAAAAGCAGCAGGGAAAAGGAGCAGTGAAACACCAAAACACCCAAACGTTCCTAAGAGAGAAGAAACAAAACTGGAGCTTAGCAGCACAATTTCTCCTGGTGGCACAGAGGAGGCCAAGGATCTTCTTCAGGGATCTGTGCCCTTCTGCCTTGCAAACCCCATGGCTCTCCTAGGTGGGACTGAACTTCTGGTGGAGGGAGGCATCCCCTCAAGCACTGCTTCCTCTCCAAGCCTCCATCAGGCTTTGTAGAGTGTGGCAAGCACCACGAAGAGTGTTGACAGGGAAAGGACGCACAGAAGAGAATGGCAGGAGGGAGGCAGGGTGCACCAGAACCCCCAAACTTGTTCAGGGGCTGCCTAGCCCAGGCAGAGGAGATAGCACTGACCCCTGCCGAGGCAACGGGCAGACGGTGCTGCTCAGTGCCCAGAGCTGCTGCAGGGCACAACTGTGCAGGTGAGCCCTTGCTCAACACTCTGGCAGCTCACAAACAAACAGGCAGCCCCTCGTCTTCCTCTGCAGAGCAGGCAGGAAGGGGAAGCAGACAGACGCCATAGCAACAGCCAGCTGACAGCAACCTGGGAAGGGCAACCCCCGGCCACTGCGTTCCCAGGCCCCAGCCTTCCCCTACTGCACCCCCGGGGGGCATGCCACTTACTGCCTATAAATACACTAAATAAGGGTCTTGCATCCCCACAGAGCCAGACCTGGCACTGTCCTCAGCCTGCAGCAGCAGGTCTGGGGGGCATCTGTCCCAGTGCTGGGGTTGGAAATGAGGGTGCAGGAAGGGATGGCCAGACCTCACCTCCACACCCTACAGACAGCACCCATGCCCTCCACAGCCCCAGTGGCAGGCAGTGAGCTTGGGCAGATCTATCCACTCAGCCTCCACCTGCGACCTGACAGAGCCCTATGAGCCCTATGAGGAGAGGCTGAGGGAGCTGGGGTTGCTTAGCCTGCAGAAGAGGAGGCTCGGGGAGACCTTCTTGCTCTCTACAACTACCTGAAGGGAGGTTGTAGCCAGGTGGGGGTTGGTCTCTTCTCCCAGGCAACCAGCACCAGAACAAGAGGACACAGTCTCAAGCTGTGCCAGGGGAGGTTTAGGCTGGGTGTTAGGAAGAAGTTCTTCATAGAAAGAGAGATTGGCCATTGGAATGTGCTGCCCAGGGAGGTGGTGGAGTCACCATCACTGGAAGCATTTAAGAAGAGACTGGATGGGGTGCTTGGTGCCATGGTTTAGTTGATTAGGTGGTGTTGGATGATAGGTTGGACTCGATGATCTCAAAGGTCTCTTCCAACCTGGTTAATTCTATTCTATTCTGCTGCCTGGCTATGAGGGAGCCTGAGGGCAGGAAGGTGGGCAGGGAAGTGGGCAGGCAGGCAGGAAGGGAGGTGGGAAGGCAAGCAGGAGGTTGGAGGGCAGGGAGGTTGGAGGGCAGGCAGGAAGGCAGGCAGGCAGGAGGGCGGGCAGGTGCAGCGCTGGAGCCTGCGGGCAGAGCAGCCTCTCTCAGCGGCGCTGATGACTCAGAGGCTAAATTTAGCCAGCGATATAAACACAGCAGCCACAGCGCAAACACTGCCGGGCAGAGCTGCTCTCACGCAGGCCCTCTCGGTGGCTCCTCCGCAGCCTGCAGCCCCTTCAGAGCCCTCCTCAGGGGGCGGCTGCAGACCCCCGTTGCCAGCAGCTTGTCAGGCATTGTAGCATGGGGGAAAACAAAAATCTAACTGGGGTTAACAGAAGTTGCCTCACTGCTTTTATTTTTAGCTCAGTGCTCCTTCTGCTGTGGGGCAGTCCATTGACAAGGGCAGCGACCAAGCAGAAACAAAAAACCCACCCAAACAGAGGGCTGTAAAGGCTGGCAGGTCATCCCTGCTCAATGCCTTGAGCCAAAGCAGGACTCTGCAGTCCAGTACTCGCTTCCCTGCTTTCTGCCACAACGTAACTGAGGGAAATACAAACGTGCACACTCCTCACCATAAATAATCAGTCCATACATCTCATCACCCCCCAAGCAAGGCAGTATCTTAATAAGATCAACTGACCTAAATGCAGGACTGGAAGCAAAACAGCCAGGTCCCAATCAGTGATCCCTGCATGATCTCAGACAAGTTACAACCTGCACTTCCTAGTCTCCCACACTAAAAGAGAAGTGGGATATTACCACAATTATTTCTTAATTGACAAACAGCTTCTCAGCTGTCACGCCGCTGCCAGTGGAGAGCAGGCTCCAGAGCCTGTGGAGACCGCTGGGGCTGCACGGGAGAAGCAGCAGGGCTGGATGGAATTTAAACCACAGTGATACAGGTGATATTAAGGAATTCTGCAACACAATTCACTTGTCCCAAAGAACTATTTTGAGATCCTTAATGTGTGCAGCCTCGGCCTTTTGAGGCTGTGGCCCAACTGCCTTAAGACCCTGCAGTCCTGTGTGCTGGGGTGAGGGACTTGCAGCACACTGCTGCACAGAGCTTGTGAGGCTCTCCTGCCACCCAGCTCCTTTATCCTCTTCCCACTTCCTCTCGCACAGCTAGGCAGGAAGTTTTGCTTTTTAACATTATCCCCTAGTTTAAGCAGGAACAGAGTAATAGTATATTTAAATCTTTAGTCAGTTGATAGCATGGAGAAGGCTGATGCAAAAGCTGTGTGGTTTTCACTAAATCAGTATACAGAGGTTGTATGGCACTGTTGTATCAGGAGTTCACAGACCCCAGCCTCCAGCAGCTGCAACCTTATGTGGCTGCCTGAGCAAAAGCAGAGGGCAAATACATGCAATAGCTCCCCCTAAATACTCTTCCAGCATCTAGCCAGTTTGAGCTCAGGACTTCCCATGTCAGATCTGGTTTCTGTTTATTTAATATCTCCTACAACAGCCACAAACTCGTCCCCATTCGCCCTGAACCCAGATAAAATGCTGGGATGCACAATATGCCTTGACAAGGGATTCCACAGCCCTACCTATGGCATGAAAAACTGCGTCATTTACTTTGAGCTGGCTCCTACTAACGTGATTTTACCTAGTTCTTGTACTGGGAGAAATTACTCTATCCATCTCCTTCATGTCACTTTTGATTTCTGTTTCGTGTCGGTGGTCTGTTGGGGGTTTTTGTTTGTTTGGGGTTTTTGGCTTAGCAGTCCTAGCCCAGTTTTTCCATTTTTCGTATGGAAGTTTCATCATCCTTCTTGCCTTTTTCTGAACCTTTTCCAGTTCTGCTGTTTCACTTGTGGAAAAGGGAAAGCAGAACTGTATGTAACATTCAAGACATGGGAGAAACATAGATTTACACAGTGGCATAACTATGCTCTTGTTCTCACTTTCTTAGCATACCAAAGATCAGATATGAAGGGTCCAGCAAGTTTCTGTCAACATAAATGCCAAATAAGCAGCTCATGGGTGGCAGGATTTCAGAACAGGTGCTAGACAAGGGGCAACAGGTTGCTATTCCCTGTATATGCATAGGGAAAAGTGCACTTCCAAGCCTGCCTCTTCCTTCATTGTAATTTGTCAAAACAGGGGGGGAAAAACCAACAAACAAATCTAACACTAAGTGAAAAGTCTGTCCCACTGTTAGCAAGTTCCTGCCTCCACTGGCTGTGAGAATCTCTCTTTCCCCTAAGGCACCCTCCTTCCCTCAAGCAGACAACCCCGATGCCATACTCCTGCAAGAACTTTACATCTCAATCTTGCCAACCTCACAGCCACCCTACCCGTGCCCTTTAAACCATGCTCAATCACTTGGGAGTTCTCAGATAGTCTTTCTCACCATGCTCTTGCATCCCCAGCTGCAAATTAAAGTCCTGCAATGGGAAACCCACAGACCACCAAGGTGAAGAGTCACTGCTTTGCACAGCAGCAGCAGGGACTAGCCAGCACCAACCATCAGAGAAGATCCTGAAGCATACTGCCTTAGGAAGTGAAAGCCAGCACTCACCCAAGTGTCAAAGAGACTGCAGGTACGAGCAAAGCAGGGAGCCTCAGTGCTGCAGGCTCAGCTGCAGGCCAGCCTGAGAGTCTCTGCTTTATTGGGAACTTTTTCTGAGCATTTTTCCTAGAATGTAGTCATCAGAAATAAGAGTTTTCTGCAAACAACTCCAGCTGAAAACAGCAACTGTTACAACGTGCTCTGCGTGTCCTCAGCACCCGAGGGAGGCTGGGTTAAGGATGCCTGTGTAGCACTGTGTGCCCACTCTCTACACCACTTGGGTTCTGCCCAGAGTCACAGGCTCCCTGCTGCGTAAGCAGAAGTGTATCTGGCATTGATAGGTCTCTTGAGAAGCAGAGGAGAAAAAGAGATGCAAAATATAACAAGTTTCACTTTCAAAGGAAAACAACATTTCCTCCTGGACACTCTCAGTGTCACTAACTGGAGGCGAAGAGGTAGAGACCTAGCAGTTGGTCCACAACCAGTGTGGATGCAAGCATTCATGCTCCACAAGCTGCTCCAGTCCACCGTGGTGATGGCAAGAGAGCTACTTGCTGAACCAACTGGGGAATTCAGAGAAACAAAGCTCTCTACAGCTAGATCCACAGAGGCTTTTTTGAGCGTGGTCAGCATATCTAAATCAACTACAGGATTTCTGATGTGTTGGAAAGGGGCTTTGTTGTTGTTTGTATGCACTTATTTACTCAAGAAAGATCAGCTCTGATTCAGCATCTGGTTCTCATTGCGGCTCAGCTTTTTTTAAACCAAGCTTTCCAGATGGGTTGACTGAAGCACAAGGAGGTCAAGAGACTTGTCTGAGGTCATACAGCAAGTCAGTGGCTCTGCTTGGACTTGAGCCCAGAACTGTTCAAGGCTACCACTCCTTGGCTCTTAAAGAGACAATTTTATCCCCTGTGAAGTCATCTTATCACCATGAAGAAGAGATGTGATAAAAGCAGTCCCCTGAAAGCTGCAGCCTGCTTAGAGTTACTTGATTTGTAAAAAGCTGCAGCGTTCCAGTGCCTCAATGGAGCAAGTCAGACCCAAGGGGTGTGATACTAACAGCCTATGCCACCCTCCCCTGGTACAACTCCATGCTCTTAGGGGGTGGCTTTACATGGTGGCTGCTGCCATCCCTGGGTGTCTACTCACATCCCATCTAGCAGTACCTCCTGTTGTGAAACATGCTTGTTGGTTCAGCACAGGTGAGAGCCCCTTCAAGAGGGAAGGACACTCAAGTGCACTCAGGACCTGGAGCAGAGCCTGAGCCCTTGCTTCCATGGTCTGGACTTGTGAGAGCCACAGGCAGCACATCCCAGCCAACTGACCAGCAGATCCCCTAAGCTCAGATCTGTTCTCCATAAGGTCAAAGCGCAGCCAGCAGCTCACAGATCCCATGACAATGGTACACTTGCTTCAAATCAAGGAGGGCAGGGTTCTCCTGCAGAAAATATGGCTTCACTCTCCCTCTGTGTTTGGTGTGTTTTTTTAACAGGGGCAGAGTGAGAAACACAACCAAAGGAAGAGTGCCAGAAACTACACCGCCTCAGACAGGCAGAAGGTACTGAAGAGCTCAAGAAAACAGAGATGGGTCTCGCATGTCATTCTGCAGAGTCCTCTGCAACCTGTAGCAGGCTCTGCTGCTTAGGAACACAGTGTTGACAGAGTCCATCCCATAATAAATTCAGCATCTTCAGGAAATGAAAGCCACAGTGCTAGGGAAATTTGTGTTCTTGCTCTAGCAACTGCTCTACAGGATGCAAAAGCCAGGTTTAAAACTACTGTATTCTGTTTAATGCATTAATAGGAAATGAACCCCTGAAAATGGTGTGCATGCCAAAAGGTGCGGCCAACCTTCTTATTCTTACAAGATGCATACCCGAAAATCTTTTGTATCGCCAAGAACCACAGAGCAAATAGCACAGCGCTCAGCCCGGGGAAGAGATAACAGCGTCCCTGCAGGGTTCCTGGAGTGGGATAGGGCTAGACCATCCCTGCAGCCGAGTCCAATGACAATGTACTGACGTCAGCCTCAGCAGCTCTTGCCTGCTCAGATCCTCTCCTAGCCAGGGATGTGCATTAACCAGCGGCCTTTGTGTCAACACAGGCTTGCTGCTGCGGCAGCAGAATGGGAGCCAGAGCAGGACTGCTGGAGAGTCTGGCAGAACCCAAGAGCCACGAGAAGGCAACTCTTGAGCTGGGTGGGTGCACTACTCCAACACTGAAAGCCTCGCCTAGCTCCCACGGAAAGGGCACGGAGGTGCTCTTTGCACAGGCTCAGATAAGGTGCTTTGTAGGCTCTGAGAAGAGGCATAGTTGCTGAAAACCAGGCTTGCTCTCGCTCAGGACTTCACAAGACCACACTGGTGTGACTAACTTTGTGGTATTCTAAATCTGATTCAAGACACCACTCTGGAAAGTTGGTTTTGACCAAATGTTTGAGACAAGCTGGAATGGGGCACCAAAATCAGGGATTAGTTTCACAGCAAGATAAACGACAGCCCGGTTTTCCATGTCCTGGAGCCTGCCTTTCCCAAACCACAACACAGTATGACCCGGTTCAGGTCTCCGGGGGCAGAGCTCTTCCTCCTGCAGAAGCAGGCTGCGGAGTGGCCGCGCACAGGACCGGGGGGCGTCTGCGTACGACATGAGTGCCAGAAACCAAAGGAAATCTTCCGTGCAGGGCTGGGCGGGAAGGGACTGGGCATGACAACAAAACACTCCGCGGGGAACGGTGCCTTGGACACTAGCACGGGGCTCAGGGCTGAGTCTTCCTGACAAACAAGAAAGAATCCCGAAACGGATCCAACCGGCGAGGCCGGTCCCGGGTCAGCCGCGCAGCACCGCTCCGTCCTCGGCTTAACTTTTCCTTTTTTTTTTTGTTTTTCACTGTTTTGTTTTCAAATGTAAATGGCTGAGCGGCTCCCCGCTCCCGTCACAACTTGTTGCTCTTCCAGTTCAAACAAAGCCAGCGGAGCTCCTCCTCCGCTGGCTGCGCGGCCGGGCAGCGGGCGGCCGGGCGCCTTTGTTTACCAACCCTGCCGTAGTGCTGGGGGCGGCCGCTCGCCTCTGCCGCCAGCAGCCCCCGCCGCTGGCAGCTCGCCTCGGGCCGCAAAGAGCCTCGCTCGGGCAACCTTCAGCGGGGCTGGCTTGGGTGGGTGCTGCTGGATGGATTTCCGAGGCACAGACATCACATAGATATGCTCCCTCCCACCCCCAGCTGGACGGGGTCAGGTTACAACCAGTTCCACCAGTTCGCTCCAGGGCGCCGCCGCCGAGTCGGTTAACCTCCTTGTCCTGGGAGGGTCTGGCTAGAGAGCGCGCTGGGGGCTTCAGACATAAAGGTGGCACTGGGGAAAGCCTCATTCAACCCCCCAAATTAAGAATCTCGCGTGGCTTGTTACTCCTCGGTTTGCTCACTGACATTTACAGCTCCGTCTACATCTCCCAATCTGCCTGCTACAGCTACAGCTGCCTGCTATTCTGAGTCCAAGTCCCAGAATTAATTCCCCTCTCTGATACCAAATACAGAGAGGACCAAATCTTGGCCCTAGCCACATGTCACATGCTGTCCCCAGGACAGATCCTTACTTAGACTTAAGAAGAAATGCAGCATCCTACACTTAACAGAGCATTATCTCTCAGAGTGAGAAAAGCTTTTCTGCCCCTCTCTGCAGTCACCAAGTATCAGCTTCTTCATATGCTAGCAGATACACACTCTCCTTGGTGGCCTTGCATGGACGTGTCAAAGTGCTGCCTGCTGCCAAGCCCCTGCCACCTCTGACAAAGTCTGCATGGGCTGGGATTTACATTTCATCTCAACAGGGCAAGGAGAGCAAGGAAGAAACAATCAGGGGGCTGAGGGGTGCTTGGTTAATTTTGTTTCTATGAAGAATACGGTTTCTCTTTTAATTTTCTTATTAAAAGAAATAAAAGACAAAACAACAAAACCAAGATTCTGGAGTGTGGTTTTCAGACCTGATGGCATCTCACAGCTGTCTTTTGTTGTGAGGAAGTTAGTCACAAGTCTGAGACACTAACTAGGACTGGCTGACAGGAGCTGCTAGCAAGTCTAGCATGATCTAAATATACTCCACAACATTTCAGAGAACTACCCCTAGACAACAAGGAGTGTCAGAACAGCCTTCAGGCTCATTGTCATTTCCAACTGAGGAGCTGATATAAGCTACAGGTGGCCACCTGGGCCACAGAAAAGAAGATGCTGATTGTGAGGAGAGTGGAGAAGAGGAGTAAAAGCTCCAGTAAAGAGCAAGGGGGAGATCCCTGGGGAAAGCCTCAGTGCCCCCATTGCTGTTGAACTTGAAGAGCTGGAAGAGCAGCAGCTAACCCAGAACAGCTCCCTTCCCAGGCAGTAAATGCAACCTATACATTCTTTTCCTTCCACCTGCCAATCTTTAGGAAGAGGCAGCAGTCTAGCATGCCCCAAATCCATCAGGATACTCCTGCCATATTATTGCTGCTGGCAGGATGCTGCCTTGGACAGCAGCCCACTGAGATGATGCCTGGAGCTAGTCTTACAGAGCTCTGGGACAACTGAACCTCCACCTTCCCCCACCAGAGACACCTTACCCTCTGCATGTGGAGCCGGTGGAACTGGTCAGCAATGCACTGCAGCTTCCGTGCCAGCTGCACCTCGGCACGCGCCTCCCGATGGCCTTCCCGATGCTCCTCCTGCAGGTGCGGATCCAATGCAAAGCCAGCTGGAGGGACATGTAAACGGTAACCAGCATTGCCTACAAAACAGGTATCGGGAGAGTCATTCTTCCAGTGCAGAAAAAGCTCTTCTGCTCAGTGCTTTATGGAGAACAGAGCCACACATAATCCCACATTTCGGATTCATCCAGTTCTTGACTGTACCATAACCATTCAGTAAAACATTTGCTCACTCTTTAAGTAGATCTATATCGGTCAAGCAGAGCATTGTGCTGCTCCCCATAATCAGATGATTGGCAGGATCTTGCACTTGGTTCCTTTTGCTGCTTTATACTTCAGCCAAGTGCTGATTTTTAATTTTTTTTTAATGACAGTTTTACAAGATCTGTGCCTCAAGTTGTCTCCCATTAAAGGTTGCTGTATCTTCTCTGTCAGACTTTTCTCAGGCTCTGGCCTTTAGTGGGATTGATTTGAACTAAAGCCGAACTGAACACACAAAGCTGAGTGGCATCCCACCACTTACTAGTAAAACACTGGATGGACAAGCTACTTAATGACTTTAACTCCAGTAAAAGCACAAAAAGTTGTTTAACTAAGTGTAAATTATTGCAGTTCCCTCTCCACTGAAAGCTTCTAGGAGTCTTCCTGTGTGGATGAGACCACTGGAAACTAACCAATGTTGGCAGATTGTGGGGTACAAGGTATGGTGAGCAGTAAAATAAAATGTGACAGAGGCAAAAATAGTGGGAGCATCAAGGAGAGCAGAAGCAAGGAGCAAGTGCCTGGTTCCTGCAACAGACAAGCAAGGGTAAGGAAATTCAAGCTGTCTTTCCTGAGGGAGCAGGACCAAAGCAAAATAATTTCAGTCCTTTAATAAAATGTGCTGGGGAAGTGCTAAAGGGACAGTTTCCTTGCTGCAAAGCTGGTGACACTGGAGTGCTCTTACCATAGAAGAGTCTCCGGGGCTCTTCAGTGACTCCACAAGGCAACATAACATCCTGACTGGAAGAGGACGGGCTGAGTGTTTGAGTTGCCTTGTCCTGCTGTTCAGGATGCCTGATACCCGGACCACAGCAATGTGTGAGGGGGAATAGTTGAAACCTCCCCAGAAGGCAGCTGTAGGACTGGTTCTGTGTGAAAATGCCAGTTGCAGTCATCTCACCAGGCTGACCTGCAAGTCCAAAGTCATCAGAGTGAAACACGTCATCGTCCAGCCCATCCAGGCTAGAATAGTCCTCTTCCAGGTAGCTGGGGCGATCCATCGCTCCTGCAATAAAGGGACATTTGAGGAAACAGCTAGAACACAACCAGAACGCTGTCCAGGAGAGAATGCCTTCTGCTCCGAGAGGGAAACACAGCTCTTTCTTCCACACCTGCCTCCCTCCCTCCCAGTGCTGCCCATCTGCACAAGCAGGAGAGGCAAGTAACTCAGTGGTGAAGGTCAGGGCTTTGTGGAAACACCTAGAGTACTGAGCCTGAGAGAGACAAAGTTCACACGTGTCCAAGAGTCCACTCACGTCTCCAGTTCCACAACTAGTCACAAGGAGGGAGCCAACCTCCAACCCCAGCAGACAGACACTGAAAAGACATTGTTGTAAAAAAGCACCTCCGATCTTTCACATCACCCTGTGCCAGTCAGCTTCTTTGGGCCCTCCTTTGGCCTGCCATATTTGAACCTTATGGTATGCCCCTCTCTTTTACTTGATGAAGAAAAGCTCTTGTAATCACAAGGCTGCAAGGCCAGGCTTTTAAGAAACCCCAGTGGCTGCAAAACTCAAGAGCTGGCCAAGCCACTTTTGTGAAGCTAACTTCTCCCTGTAAGGGCCAACTTTCAATTTCTCATTTCTTCCATCTGCTTAAGTAAGACATGTCCCAAACCTGGGAATGTAATCACTCCATCACCCCTCTTACCCACTGGTCTACATGCATTGTCAGTGCCTAAGTCCATTCTACTACTAAATCCAAAACATTGCTGGTGTCAGTACTCAAAGAAGGACTTCTGTAGCAGCCATAAGAAACACTCCTGAGCTCTGTTGCAGCACAAAGTTGGACAAAGATGGTGGGGAAAAAGACCCCCAAAAAACCCTAAATCACTGTTTCAGATCTCTTTGCAAACATATAGTAATTAGAAGCAGATTTACCAAAAAAGACATGAGTCCCTTTACTATTACCTGTGCATCTAACCCAAATGGAAGACAGACTCCTAAGAGATCCATCTCCAGGATTTCCACCCAGTTCCAAACAAGGCAGTGAAATTCAACTCTTCAGGTCTCTTCCTTTGCTCTGGTTTGCGAAGCATTTAACAGAACAGAAGACTAGCAAGAGGAATTTCAGGCCTGAAGGAGACATCAATAACAGTTTTATAAGGATGTGTTCGGCACTCCCCTTGGTGCTCCCATCTCCCCCCGGATGAGCAGCACTCACCACAGCAATGTGGCTAGAGGAGACAAAACGACAGAGTGATGCAAGAACTGTTTGCACAGGGCTTTAACCTGGGGGAACTACAGTTATTTAAGTTGTTGCATCCTAGCAGTTTACTCAGCCCAGTCGCTACTCTCAAAGAGGAGTCTGCAGAGCAAACAGGTACCAGCCCCAGAGCTGGCCCAGTTCCGACGCATGACAGCAGTGCTGTCTTGGCACAGCACTTGCAACATTCTTATCCATGGCTTAAAGCAGCACACCAAAAGGAGTTACAGGCCCTGCTGACCTCCTGCCGGATCACCATCACCTGAAAGGCTAGGTGACAACGTGTTTTGTATGTGCAGCAAGATTTGCAAGATCGCATCCATCAGAGACCCACCGGCACCTGGGCATTCAAGAAAGTGCAATAACGGCACAACGCTTGCCGGCAGACCAGCCCTGGGCAAAACAGGGCTTTAGAGAGCAACAAGTTTTACCCGACCTCCTGCAATACTGTCCAGCTCTTTTGCAGAGCTCTTAGAAAATGCTGAAGAGCGAATGCCGAAGCAGCGCAGAGGATAACTCGTCCTACTGCTCGCTTCGCTTGCTTCCACTATCTTGAAACGCTGCCGTGTCTCGTCTGGGACAGACATAGAACAGCTCGGGCTTTGGGGGCTCTGCCCGACGTCGAGGGCACGAATGCAGGAGCCCGCGCCCTTCAGCGCCGTGTCCGATCCAGCTGAAAGCCAGCGGTGCCGCCGAGCCGGCTCCGCACGGCCGCTCTGACAGGCGGCGGGCCGGGAGCCGGAGGGAGGGCTCAGCACACACGTGCGTGCCAGCTTCCCAAAACAAAGCTGGCCGGCCTCGCTTCGGCACCGCCAGCTGCTTTTAACTCTTCCCCGTCTGAGCTCCAGTTCCGCAGATTCAGGTTTAAACGCGGCTCCTCCGGGCAGCGCCGGGGGACGAGACCCCCGATCCCGGCGGGGCAACCCGGGACGGGCAGGGCTGGCTACCAGTAATAAGCCTACATCCGCAAATCGCTGCCTTGCTATCAGGCTCATTCCCAGCCCGCCCGCTCCCCACTTCCTTCTCCCCGCATGCCGGGACGCCGCGGGACCCCAAGCAGGAATCGCTTCGTACCGCCCGGCCGGAGCTGCCACAGGGCGAACCCCCTTCCCTGTCACGATCGGGCCCGGACTCGCTGCCGCGCTAACCGGAGACTTGTCTCAGAGAAGCCGGCTCCCAGCGGCGAAGGAACTTCACGGGCACTCACCAAGAAGCGGGAGAAGCGTCCCGCGGGGCGGCGGCGACCCGGGACCCGGCGCCGCGCCTCCGCACTGCCACACTGCCGCCGCCAGCCGCCCGCCGCCCCGCGAACAGCTGACGGCGGCTCCGCCCCGCCGCGCCCCGCCCCCGCCCGCCGGCCAATGGGCCGAGAGGGGCGGTGCGAGGTGCGCTGCCAGGGGCAACTGCCGCGGAATGGGACGGCGCGGGGCGGGACGCACGCACCCCTGCGGTCCGGCCCCGCCTGAGCCCGGCCCCACCGCGCCCCCTTGGAGGTGCGGCCGGCGCTGCCGTGTGTCACCAGACCGAGTGTCCTGTCGCGGACGCCGGCCGGACGAGGGCTGTGGCAGAAGCTCGTCTTCTCCGCTGCTCTCCTCTTCTCTGCCGGGTGTGGGAAAGAGGAGGAGAGGGCCTGGCCTCAAGCAGCCGAACCAGAGGAGCAGCGGGCGCTTAAAAATTGCTTTTCCGTTCGCAGTCTGCGTAAAAATAAACTGCTCCGTTCTGTTCCTTGTCTGTCAGGCTTCAGCGGGACCCAGTGCTGGGAGCAGGGCTTGGCCTGAGCCTGCAGCCACAGCAATCATCCTGTACTGGGAACAGAGTTACTGGAGTGTCTGGGTTTAAAACTGCTGAGAGTTCGACTCCAGCTAATTGTTTTCGAACAAAACTCTTAATTCTTTACTTCAAATGTCTTAGGAATTTCTCTTTGTCTTTTAGAGTCTGAACATCAAGGTATGAGGGTCGAAAAGTGCAAAGGCAGCACGTTACTTCCTGTGTTTAACTGATACACAAGACTAAAGAACTGAAGCAGTAGGGATAAGGTGCAGTGCTTTCTCTGGTGCCCTCTCATTAAAGCGATGCAGAAAAACACAAGAACCCAAGCCTCCTACTTCAGACGAGCTCAGTGCCCTTTGCCGTTGACTTACCAGCTCCTCCTGAAATCAACAGCGAAGTATCACCGAGCTCAGGGAGGCAGGACCCAGCTCTTCAGCACCCTGCCAGGCTGTTTTTAAAACAACATCGCTTGGAAGGGAGATTTTACACCCCAGCGGGCAGCCGAGTAACTGCTGTCAAGTCTGCCACATAGTCACTGAGGTTTGTAAGTTACACTAGGGCTGGGGGTGAGATTGGAACCCCATGACTAGCAAGGGGATGCAAAGTGTAGGTCCCTCCTATCACTTTGTCCTGACCAGGCTCTGTGAGCTTCTCCAGTTAGATGCTTCAGAGTTACTGTGATCTCGACTGAGGTATTTACAGTTGCCATTAACAGATCAACAGGCTAATAACATGCATCCTCTCCAAGAACCCATTTCTTTATGGTTCTTGTCCAAGAGTTCACTTCTGCTCTTCTGTCTGCCAGAAGGCTTGAGCCTTTGCTTTATTACAAGATCAGCTCATGTTTGACTTGTACCTCACCACCAAGTAAAAAACAAAAGGGTTCATTTATTTTCAGTAAGGGCCAGTATCTTAAATTAATTAAGCTTCATTGCCCACTTCTGATAGCGAAGGGAGTTGTGAGTAGGAGGGGAGAGGAATGCTATCCAACCAAAAAAAAAAAAAACCAACAACAAAAGGCATTCTATATCTTCAAGATGTTCAAATTTTATCACACTGATGGTCAGACCCTGGCAAGCTGCCAGCTGCTGGAGGGCTACTTCTAATTCAAAAGTGCATCGCTATAAATAAAAATGAATGTACTGTGATCCCAACCACTTATGTCTTCCAGACTGGGTAATAACTGCCTGCTGCTCAGGCTCATTAACAGTGAAAACAGTACCTGAGCAGCTTTGTTTTCAGCTCCTTGAACTGCAGTTGGGGCCACACTTTATATCCCCAGAGGCCGCCTTTTGGGAACTCCTACTGTGCAGAAAATGTATGGAAACTGAAATCTGTGTGTGTATAATCAGACTGGATGGTAAGAGAACTCAGGAAGGATATTTGTGCCTTTCAGTGATGAAAAAAAAAGATATGGCAGCATTTCTAAGTGAGGGGACTCAGAGGGATTCCTTGAGGAAATTAGACATTGTTAAGAAATGGCTCCGAGTAAATAGACCGAAACCAAGACAGAGACAGTGAGTCTGAAATGGAAAACTGTGAACCAGGGGGCAAGCTGTACCCCCAGCCCCACTGCCCTCTGCCAGGGAGCTCCTGCAGCAGCCTGGAGACAGGCATCCTACCTGTGAGCGGGACCCCAGGGACGCACTCTGCTCATTAGTGTAACGCCAGCATTTGGATTCCAGCGATTAATCTTCACTCATGGGCAGCAGTGTCCCTATGGCATCCATGGAGGGCAAAACCGTGCCGTCCTGTCACCTTCTGTCAGCCAGCTCTACAGCTCAGAGGGCTACTGAACAAAATTGCTTCCCTTATTTAGCTCTCCCCCTCCTACATATCCCCTCTGTGTCTCCAGAGCTCTTCCTCCCTTCCCTGACCAAATGCCAGCACCGTGCTGTAACTGCAGAGCCGTTGTCATCTCAGGCATGGCTCCGGCGAGCTGCTCTGCCTGGGTGGACTCCGAAGCCCACACAGGGCCAGCCTGGTGTTGCTGGGGGCAGGCTTGCTTCATGAGCTCAGCTTTCACTTCTATTTTTCTATTTTGCGATCTCTCATGGCTGGAGCAGGGAATTGAGGGTAGCCTGATGGCTCATAAAGCAAAGGATGGAACAAGAAAGGTGTTTGGGGTTGATTCTATTTATTTTACTATCTTAAGAACATTTGGCCAAAGGGGTGATTTTCCAGGGGGGGGCTCGGTCTTAGTGCTGAGGAGTGGCAAACACTGTCTGCTGCCCTGACACCTATCAACAGACTTACTAACTGTGCTCTGCTACGTTTGAGTGTTGTGTGAGACAGAAAAAGCCCAGCTCAAATTTCAGGGTTTGACCATCCTTGTGCATTTCTCAGGTGAGGCAGCCTCTTGGAGAGGGCTGGCCTCTGGCCTCTGTCCTAAGGGAAGGGCTCCCAGGGTCCAGCACCTGATGCTGGCAGGAAGAACTGTTGCACATTTAATTTAAAGGATGTGTTGGAAGCAGGATTGCTTGCTGACTGTAAATAACTGTGAGAGCACGTTGCTGAGAGAGCTGGAGTTGTCCGTCCTGGAGAAGAGCAGGCTTAGGGGAGACCTTAGCACCATGGATCAGTATGGAAAGGGTGGCTACCAGGAGGATGAAGACTCCCTTTTCACAGGGAGCTCCATGGCAAAGACAAGGGGTAATGGGGACAAGTTACTGCTGGGGAGATTCCCATTGGAATCCAGAGGAAATTTTTTCACTATGAGAACAGTTGTGCATTGGAATCACCTGCCAAGGGAAGCAGTGGAGTCCCCTACACTGATCAGTTTTAAGACTCGGCTTGACAGGTTGCTGGGCCAGCGCATTTCAGCTAGGCTGTTGGTTTGACCAGGTGATCCCTGGGGTCCCTTCTGACCTGCCCTTCTGTGATTCTGTTGGGATTTTCTTCTGAAGGGAGCAGATTTTAAGGCAGCTCACCAGGGTTGCTCCTTTCTACTTTTGTGAACCCAAACCTGAAACACTCTTTTTCTCCACAGGCGGTGGGGAAAGCATCGTGCTGTCTCGGGGCGCTGCACTTAACTCCTACTGCAAATTCTGAAGCAGAAGTTTGCATTTGCCATTTCCTTTCCCCTCCTCCTACAGAGATTTGATATACAATTTCATTTTCTCCAAGGATTTGCCCAATTCAGAAGAGCCTTTGCACAGAACAGAGTCTCTATAGTGTGCTAATGATTTAGGGGAAAGTTCTCATGAAGATTTCTCTTCCCTGTTACTGAAAAAAAGAGACAACCCTAAGGCAGTTTTCATACCTCTGGGGTTCTTCCATCACCTGTCTTTCCCTCCTGCTGCTGTTTTCCAATCCTTTCTCCTCTGCTTCCCCCCATATCATTCTTATGAGTTTGCTTCTCCTTCCTTTGTCATCTTTCCCTCCTGTGTTCTGGAGCAGCTCCTGCGGCGCGGCTGCCTCTGCTGCTGTGTGTACTGATAACAGAGATGCAGCCTGGCCTATTCCGTGACAGAAGCAGAGGAAAGCTGACATCAGAGGGGTGAGATCCAACTCTAACATAGCAGCATGCTCTTGGGCATGGCTAATGGACACTGAAGATAGTCAGGACTTCCAGACACAGAGCGATGGCCAGAATCAGGCCTTTACAGCCCACAGTTAAATGTCTTTCCTGGTTAATGTGTAACCTTGGGGCCTGACACTACACCCTTTGCTGCCTGCATGAGACTCTGTCTCTGGAACTTGGTTATCGCAGAACTGCACAAGGGCTGAAGCTGGAAGGGACTTCTGAAGGTCACTTGGTTCAGTGCTCTTGCTCGGGAAGGGTTACCTACAGATGGCTGCCCAGGACCATGTCCAGATGTCTTTGAATGACTCAAAGGATGGAGACTCCACAGCCTTCCTGGACAACTTGTGCAGGAAGTTTATTGCATTTACCCCCCAAAACTTCCCCAGACAAGTTTTCTATCTTTTTTTTAAAGCTAATGACAATAATCAGCCTTACCTTGAGGCACACACAGATTCTCAGTTCCCTGATTTTTCATTATTCTCAGTGCTACTCAGGATGTAAAACAGAGGAGACCTTGAAAAATCAGATCCTAGCAAAGTACATTGATGCCAGGGGCACACAGAGCCACTGCTGTGCCCACCTTGCAGCAGGGAAACCTGGCATTTGAGAAGTGTTTGGCAAAGAGCTGCCAAAGGCTGCATGCTGAGCTCCATGGACCTTTGACTGGAACCAGCAGTAAATGCTCAGTGTTACTTGAGGTTTGACCTTAAAAGCGTTGGTATTTGGATGGAAAATGGTGGACAAATAGAGCCTGCCTATGCTGATCATGAAGACAAAGGAGAGAAACTTGCCCCTAGCACTGTGCATGGTTTCTGTGGCCACACAGGACACTCAGGGGGGTCAGTACAGTGGAGCAGTAGGTCCTAGATGCAATGAATTTGAACTGAAGCTAGAAAGTACAGGTGGGAATGATTCCCTCATTCTGTCAATAGTTAGAAGGAACTTCCAGTATTAGAAGCTGCTGAGTGCTTCACACTGCTAGTTATTACAAATATAGAAGTAGAAAGACAAATATTAACAATACAGAATAGAAAAATATACAAATAACTTTTTTTGGTCTTTTCTCCAGTTGCAGGTTTTCCCTTGAGTATCATAAAGGGCTGACAGGATGTTGGGTCTTCAGTCAGCTCAGAATACCTCTGAGCAGAGTCCCTGGCTGGACAGCCTTGTTTGTGAACTCAAGCCCTCTACTTTCAAAAGCAAAATCTCTGTTTTCTGTTTCCCGACCCACAGAATATTCTTATAGTACTTTTTTGTTTGTTTTGGGGTGTGTGTCTTTATCTAATTATATGAATAAACTCTCCTTGTATGAGAGTTTTCATGTAGAACACAAATTTAAAGATTGCTCTGAAGGGCAAGAAATCCACTTCTGGTAGAAAAGAATCTCCTTTGGCTTCTTGTTTTGCCTGTCATTGCTAAGGGTAGCATTTTGTACCCTCAGCTTCTGAAGACTAGCAGCAAACCCCAGTTCTTTTTCTTCTCTCTGCATACACAAACCATCTCCAAACTGCAGCAGAACTAGAACAGACAGACTCTCATGCTTTGTGTAGGAAAAAAGAGACAATTTTCTGACACATTTAAAGCCCGGGAAACTGGTCTGAAAATCCTGTGGCAGAACAGGATGCTCATGATCGTCCTGCAGGAATCTTTGAAGCTCCCGGTTCAGCAGCTCGCTGCGGTGCCTCTAAAGCTCCTACAAACTGCTTCCTGCCCTGGCCCGGGGAAGTTCCCCAGGGAGCCTGCGGAGGAGGTTTTCTGTGGGGTTAATGTGGAAGAGGGTTTTCTGTGGGGTTAAAGTGGGTGTGCATCTCAGTGCTGCGGGCGGGCAGCACCCAAGAGGAGACGCAGCCTTGTCTGTGTGGTGTGTAACAAGCATCATCGCTCACCTCTTCTCCTCCGCGCAGCTGGATGCAGCCGGCCGGGTGCCAAGATCTCGGGAAAGCTTTCTCTGGAGAGGGTCCCTTGGTTTGGCTCCTTTTTAAGTGCTGGTGTTTCCAAGAACTGAGTTGAAAGGCTGAGACAGATTTTCATTTTTAATAACTGAGTTTCAGTTTCCCCGGGGAAAAATTGTCCTTCCCTGGAGACGAGAAGGTCCTGTGTCACCCAAATTCTTTACTTATTAAAGAGATAGATGAGATCCTCTTACAAAACTACAGGAAAATCTCTCCTTAAATCTGGAGAGGTCTTTGCTGTTTTTGTCTTACAATCTTTGTTTTGGTTTTATGCCCCCTCAGGAAAATGCAGCAGGTCGCTCACTGCCAGGACTAAGGGGGTAGGAAGAGCTGTGCAGGGCAGGGGAATCGGGAGGTGATGCCTGCACCCCAGCTCTGACAGAGGCACCACACTGCAGTGGGGTCCCCCTGCCTGGTTTGTGCTTCAGGTTCTACAAGTGCGTGGTCTGGACAGTGCCGTGGCAGAGAGCGCACTGAGCTCCTCGCAGACGTGCCAGCAGGTGGCAAGCAGTATTTGTGTCCATGCTGCTGGAAGGAGCTTGCCTGTCTGCAAACTCCATCCTCCTTCCTTGCCCACTGCTGGGGGCCTGCAGTGGCAGAGCAGATCCGTGCATGGGAAGTCTATAATAGAGCGTGACACCCTCTGGACCAGTTTTCATTCTTTGCTTCCAATGTTTTTAGTGGAGCGCAAGCCTAGTGAAGCACGAGAGTTCCCACCTCTGGTGGCCGTGGGGCACTGGAGAGCTGTGTGGCCATGGACAGCCAGCAGCCTCCCTCTCTATGTTCATGACTTAGGGTTGGTTTGTCCCCACTTGGGCAACACCCTGCCTTCCCCACTGGCGCTGCACCGCCTCATGCCTGGCCTGACTCCACCACCCCCTGCCCTGGGAAGGACCATGGCAGGGGGGTTGTAACTGAATGATCCTCGATGTCCCTTCTGACCCTAACAATTCTATGATTCTATGATTTCCGATTAGATCAACTTTCATATTCCTTTCCCTTTTCTCTTTCTCACATCTCTGCTCCTGTTTACTAATGCTGGCTCCCTTCTTGTCTTCTCTTCCTCATCTTGTTTGCTGCCTCATCAGTCCCTTTGATTTCTACCATTTGCCCTCATTTTTCAGTTGTCTTCTGTTTTCTCCTGCCAGGGAAGGCAGCTGGTGATGGCAGTCCCCAGCACCACCACAGAGTGTTACTAGCTGTAGTTACTAGCTGTAGTTGCTCACTGTAGTTAGTCTTTTCTGTTGTCAAAGCACATTACAAATAGCATTGTTAGGGTAACTGAGAGAGGTGGACAAGCCAGTGTTTGACCTACTTCCTTGAGAGGGAAACTGAGACTTCGTGCATCTGCCTACTGATTTTTGGTACCCAGTCTGAGGTGCCAGCTGGCCTCCCAGAATCATGGGGCAGCTTCACCAGTTATTTCTGTGTGTTTGCCTTCTGTGCATCTCACACTGGCTGGTACATCTGCTCAGGGACATCCAGCAGCTCCGTGGCAGGACTGACAGGGGGCTCCTGTACTGAAGGCTGGCTGCGGAGTGAAGCTCAGGAGCAGGTGGCACTGGAGTCACCCTCCCCTAGGCAGCAGCCCCGGCTAGCACCTCTGCAAGCTGGTTGGGTAGCCTACAGCTCCGAGTGCTGAGTCAGGCTGTTGTGCTCGGGCCCTTTGTAAAGCTCCAGACTATTTTGGAAGGGAAATCACAATGGGGGGATGTGGCAGCTCCTGCCGGGGGCCTCCGAGGCTGCCGGGTCCCTGCAGAGTGGTGCTTGCCTTTGTGTGGCAGAAGGCTGGAGGAAGCCCACACAGCTCCACAGCAAAAGAATGAGCAGCTTGCTCCAAGGTTTCCTTTCAGTTCCCTGCAGCCACTTGAGGAAGGGGTGGATTGCAATCCAGGAGACAGGTGACAGCTCGTGTGGGTTTGTGTGCCCTGTGCTGCCGTAGCAGTTTCGGGAAGGCTCTTTGGCTCCACATGCACACACAGGCTTTCTGCTGTAGCTGTCTGTGAGGTGATGCTCTCAGAGCTGCCCAGCCCCAAACTGCCACTGAAATGAGCAGATTGCAGCGTGCAAGCTCCAGTCCCTATTAATTTATCAGGTTTTACAGCAGGCAGTACTTTGGAAGTTTTTCTGAAGTGCTCCAAGTAAATTTGATGGTTAAGTGAAAGTAAAATTAGATCTGGCATGAGCAGGCAGCAGAACAAAGAAATGAAAGATGGCTTGGAACGAACCTGTAGGGGATACTGGGCAAATCACCTTGCCTGGCTCAGGACTCAGAAATAGATACAGCTCAGATACAGTTTTAAGATCACCTTTATAACTCTGAGATCTGAAGAGAAAGCCTCTCAAAGGAGTGAAGAGGGTTATTGTGTGTGACAGAGAAGGTACCTGCTGGTAACTGGAACTGGAGCTCTGGATCATGCACTGTTTACCCCAGTTCTGTTCCCACAGAACACCACTAGTTTAAAGGAATTTAATACTAAGCTATACTTACTGAAGAACAGAGGTCCTGGGCTTAGGTTTTATCAGTCAGTTCCATGCCACAATAATGCCCAGGGTCTCAGTTTACCCATTTCACAAAATACTGTCTCCCCTCAGCCTGTAAAGTCCTTGTGCAAGGAGAAGCATTGCCTGCATCCTAGCAGGATGTTAGAGTTTCTAAGCTTAAACAGTCCAACAGCAGCTGCTGCAGCCCAGCTCTACCTTCTTTGAGTGCTTTTCCCTTGGATCCTAGCATTTACTCTGGGGTGCCCCAGGTTTAGGAGTATCCTACCCAAGATTTTTCATGTGTTTAATGTGTTAAAATGCCAAAACAAACATCATCCAGCCATGCTGACCTGCTTGCATAGTGGATTTCTACTCATGTGCAAAAGATACATTTGAAGTCCTGCTCATGAGAAGTAAAGAAATAGAAGATAACTGGAGGTTAGATAACTACCAGGTAAGACAGATAGCTGAATGTTTCTGAGCACTTACAGAGGAAGTCTGACCAGGTGATCTACACAACTAAAAGCAATATGGTCTTTGACATCAAGCACCTGCCTGCATATCACACAAAAGACTTTTCAGCATGTAGGAGAGGGAATTGGAGGGAAGAAAAGTGCCGCTGGAAAATTTCAGCTAGAAATCAGTTGTAGCTCTTGTCAGCTGACATTGTATCCAAGGGGCAAAGGCTAATTTTCCTGGCATTAATTTGTCATGAAGGCCTCGCTGCTGTTTGGCACTCACAGGATGAGGGAGGGCTGGCACCAGCCCTGCATGGTGAGAAGGGGGTTTGATGTGTGGCAAGCAGGTGCCCTCCAGCGTGAATCAGGGGCCTGAGAGATCTCTGAGGGAAGCTAAAGAAACAGACCTGCCAGATGGTGGGTTGAAGGTGGGTTGGCATATGCCTGGTAGAAGTCTTCTAGCTATGTGGTACATGAGAGACCAGCAGGATCTGTGAAAGCAGCCAGCAGCAGGCACCTCAAACCTGATGAGCTCCTGGTACACTTTGCCCGGCTTGCACTAGGGGGTGGGCTTGGCTCAGTGTGCCCTCACCTGGGGCTGGAGCCATGGCATCCGATACTTGCAGAGAGCCACACTGTGCGTCCGGAGCTATGGGCAGCACCACGCAGCCTGGCACAGGGAAGCCAGGGATCCCTGCGCCCGTGGGGTGTACGTGCCACATGGCACAGCCTGTACCCTGCCTCAGCCCCTATATATAGCAGCAAATCCCTGCGGGGGGCAGGGGCAGGGCAGGCTTTGGCCCCGATCCATTACACCTGGCCTTTCTTGCACACCATGAAAATTTCATGTTGTTTTCCTCCGCCGTCTCCTGCCGGCTTTGTTCCTCCCTGGCCAGTGCTGACCAGCAGCCTCCCGGCCAGGCAGCCAAGAGCTCTTCTGGTGCTCTTGCAACTTATAATGAGCTGTCAATCAAGGGCCTTGTTTCTTCCCGGCTTACCTTGTGACTGCTGAGAGGGGCCAGGACCGGGGCTAATGTGCAAGCTGGAAGAAGAGACACCGGCAGCATGTTTAAAGGGCTTGCTTAGCTTTACAACCAGGATTTCTCTCCACATTAGTGTCTTGTTCAAGCTCTCACCCTAAACCAAGTCGCTGGGCATTAGAGGAACAGGAGCAGGTACTGCAGACCCAAGGGAGAGCAGCAGCCTATCTGCCCTATCGGAGTCATCAGATAAATCACCCTGTGTCAGCCTGGCTGGCAGGTCACTGTTTTTGGCAGAAAGGAAGCTCCTTTCTAGAGATGAGTCAAAAGTGGAACCATGTTGCTAACCCACAAAGGCTGTGGGAGGATGGATTACAAAACAGGCTCTGGTTCTCCTTTAGGTCCCCCTTTGTTGTGTTCATAACTCTGCTTCCTTACAGAGCCGTGGGGAAAAAGAAAGGGGCTGCAAGGAGCTGCGATGAGCTCTCAGGCAGCCAAGCCCAGAGCTGCTGTGTGAGGCACGGAGTCCCTGCCTTGGCTCAGGCAGAGCTGGGGTTTGCAAGGCAGATTCTGGCTGGTGGACCCTGGCTGCTCTTTTCTGCAAGGAGGCCAGACTTAGGTGGCACTGCAGACCACAGACATGAAGAGCTACTCACACTGAAGTGCAAAGACCTGTCAGGAATCTTCCCACTAATTCATTCAATGTGATGGATTCTGAAGCCAAGCTGCTCTCTGTATCCTATGCAGCAATAACCTTTTTAACCTTCTTCATTGCTGTCCCTGAAAGAGATGACTGAGAACTCAGCTGAAGGCTCACCAATTAGTGTTAACCAAGCAGCTTTGTTTCATAGCTAGATGAAGAGTTCCAGGATAAAAATTAGGAAAACCACTCATATTTCAGAACAGCTGAAGAAGAAAGACTGGTGAGTTGTTTTTACAAGCAGTAGAGGCTTTTTAGAGGGGAAATATTTTACTTAATGTCTTGGCTTCCTAAACCAGCTTTAACATATTGAACGACTTCCATTCTGATCCAGGACAACCCTAACTCCCTGTTTCTTTGGCCTTGTAGAACCAGTCTCAGAAACCTCACGGCTCCATCCCTGTGTGCTTGTAGGATGGCAGCACCTGCAGGCAGCGAGGACATGCCCCAGCTTGCACAATGGGGAAAAGCTGAGGGCCAGGGAAGCCAAGTGACTTGCCCAAGGCCACACAGGAAGTCCCTCCAGGCAGAGGGGAGCAGCCAGGCTGCTGGCCTCATCCTTTGCTGCCCTCTGCACCTTCACAAAGCCAGCTGCCAGTCCAGTCCAACAATATTTTCTACCTGCTGCAGACCTTTTTGTGTGCCAGGTTTAAGTGCCAGCTGGTTTTTTAAACAGCTAAACCACGTTGTCAGTTCAGACAATCCGCTGTGAGCCTCGAGGCATGGAGCAGCTCCCGGCGTGCCGAGCTCATGGACAGGAGCAGTGTCTTTAGCCATGGCGGTGGAGGAGAGCAAGGCTGGGAGTGCTGGGATGCAAGAGGCATGGTGGAGTGAAACCTGCACCTTCCTTAAAACATGGTTGTAAAGGAGCTCTTGCCTTGTGGCTTGGCTTATGCCTGCCAGGTATTTGGTGTTGCTAATACTGACCTCCCCTCATCCCACCACAGTAAAACCAGCATTAGCCAGGCCGGGCTGTGCTTCAGCTGGCAGAGATGGCTGAAGAGGAGGTGCAAGGAGGCAGTGATCAGGTAGTGTGCAGTACAGAGCAGTGGCACAGCTGGGCACAGCCCGAGTGGCTCTCACACACTGCACCACTGCTGTGCTCTTTCTGTGGTGACTGCACAGGCTGCAGGAGCTGGGAAGCCTGTGCAGGCCCAGGATTCAAGGACACTGCTTTGTGTCTTGGCATTTCCTTGGTGTGGGAGCAGCCATAGCATCAGGTATG